>NC_060138.1:381415959-382040959 GCF_021461385.2 Schistocerca piceifrons
AGAAAACAGTGAGATTAGCTCAGTCGCAAGTTGGTGTAGAACCTGATATGGACGCTATTTGCAGTAGTGTAAACTGAAGTGACAAATGTCATAGGGTACCCCCTAATATTTTGCCGAACCTCTTTTCATCCGGCGTGGTGCAGCAGCTCGAAATGGCATGGACTCAGCAGGTCGTCCGGGTTCGATTCCCGGCTGGGTCAGGGATTTTCACCTGCCTCCAGATTACTGGGTGTTTGTGTTGCCCTCATCATTTCATCATCATTCGTGAAAGTGGCGAGACTGGACTGAGCAAAGGTTCGGAATATGTATGCGCACTGATAACGAGGCAGTTGAGCACCCCACAAACTAAACATCACCATCATCATCAACAACAACTCGTTGGAAGACCCCTGCAAAAACGTTGTGCCATACTGCCTCTGTAGCTGCCCATAATTGCGAAAGTATTGCCGGTGCGGGATTTTGTGCACGAGGTGACTTCTCGATTATGTCCAATAAACGTGCAATGGGATTTATGTCGGCGACTTGGATGGCCATATCATTCGCTCGAATTGTCCAAAATGTTCTTCAACCCAATCGCGAACAACAGTGGCGCCGTGACACAGCACATTTTTGTCCACAAAATTCCATAGAATAGGAAATCCATGAATGACTGCAAATGGTGTACTCCAGTCAGTGGTTGGTCCAGTTGTACCAGAGGGCGAAGTCCGTATCGTTTAAACAGAGCTCACACCTTTATGGAGCCATGACCAGTCTGCACAGTGCCCTGTTGACAAACTGGGTCTATGGCTTCAAGGAGTCTGTGCCAACACTCGAACCCTACCACCAGCTCTCACCAACTGAAATCGGGACTCATCCTAACAGGCATGTGGTCACGAACTCAGGAGAGGCGCCGCAGGTGATGTCGTGCTGTTAGCAAAGGCGCTCTCGTCAGTTATCTGTTCCCCTAAGGCATTAAAGCCAAATTTCGGCGCACTGTTCTAACGGATACGTCCATCGTACGTCCCACATTTATTTCTGCTGTCATTTCAAATTGTGTTGCTTATCTGTTTTCACTGACGACCAAACGCAAACGCCGCTGCTCTCGCTCATTAAGTGATGACAGTCGGCCACTTAGTAGTCAGTGGTGAGGGGTATTGGCTGAAACTTGATATTCTCGGCACACTCTTGACACTGTGGACTTCGAAACTTTGAATTCCCTAACGATATTCGTCCATATCCAGTTACCATTCGACGTTCAAAGTTAATCCCAGTCGTTTGGTGGTAACCACGTCGGAAAAGAATTCACATATATCACGTGAGTGCAAATGACCGCCCCGTCAATGCACTGCCCTTTTGTACCTTACGTACGCGATACTTCTGATATCTACATATGTGCATATCGCTATCTGATTACTTTTGTCACCTCACTGTAAAGGACCTTTAAAAAAAACAGTATTCAGATGTTCTTGTTCTGCTTGGCTACCCTCAATTTCGGAGCAGTCTCGTCCATGACAGTCTGGACACTAGCTTTGGTTTTTTTTAGAGATCCGTATATAATATTGCGTTACCGTAGTTGTTGAAGGCTTCACGCATCGCCCTTTTGACAGCGGAACACGTTGTATTCGTTCTCCCCATCTATAGCCGTATACTCTTCTGTTTTACACATATTTTGCAGTAGTCGCTGATTCTTCATAAGTTTCTATACAGTCATTGTGTATCATAGAGGGTCCCTCCCATCATGAACTGTTCTACCAACTATTTTCCGGTGTCTGTAAATACCTTGAATGGAAGACAGCTGCGGAACGTAGTTTCGGTAGAGGATACCCCCAACAAAAAGTTAAACAAAAACGGTTCTAGTGAAGAATGGAAACGTGGTCATACAGTGATTTTATTGTACAAGATCTTCCCAAAAAATAATCATTCTCCGAGCTACAAAGTTTCCAAGATCAACTGGCATCAGAAACTGGCAGAGCATTTTTTCAGTTGTACAAACAGCAACCAACCAACACTGGTATCCATTGACTCTTCAATGACAAGTGTGTAATACTTGTTATTTGTTAATCGAATAGTGTGGATGCATCTGGATGCCTCTGACTTTAAGTAGAAGATAGTTTATCCGCAGCAGTCAAGAATAGGAAGTTGTTATTCTGCCTCCTTTGCAAATGCACTCCATTTTCTAAACAATATGTTCGCTGTCTTTGTAAGTAGATGATTCACTTCACCTGTACTCGTATACATTCGACTGAGCCACTTGGGGTTTGTGTGCAGATGGACTCAAAGCACCAACTGCTAAAACGTTCTTCTCGTCATTCAGTGTACCGACAGATAACCTCACGAACTTACGATCATAAAGGAAAAAATTTCTCAAACGGAAAATGCTGAACCAAAGCATAGGCGTCCTCAGAAAAGAATACAGACTTTTTATTCATTTCACAGTTCTGTCGTATTTCTAGAACTGACTATCTGCGGATCTTCCAAATTGCACATATGTCTTTGTCGAGCACTAAATGAAATATTGTGGATTTAACAGTAGCTAAAAGTTTCTAAATGAAAACGGTATAGGATAGCAAGTAAGCTGTTGGAACTTAAAATTTGTTAGTCAGGTATTCTGTTGCGAGTTGCTCCTCGCCACGCTCTCCAGCCATCAACATGAAATTTTCATTTTCTGATGACGACCGTACCACGATTGAAACCGGTCACGTGATTAACCAATTTTAAATTTTAACTATTTACTTGCGATCCTAGACGGTTTTCATTTTAAAACTTTAATTTATTTTTTGAATTCTGTATCCTAGGAACAATGTTCCAAGAGCTGCTTTGTCACTAAAGTGTTTGTTAAACTTCAGTTCTTGTATCCTTCAGAGGAGTGATAGTGAATTTGATTTGAGAGCTATGCTATCTTCATGAAAATATATCATGCGCCGTTGCAATTTAGGACATGGTTTTCAGACAAGAAGAATGTGAGATTTAGCACAACATAGGCAAAACAGGGTCAAAATATTTCTTGTGCTGCTTTCACGGAAAACCCTTGTCAAGCTGCAGCAATGGACTGGTCACACGCATCCTACTCACAAACCGCTACGAGGACACATCATTCCACATTTCAAAAGTAGTACATAAACATGGTTGTAATATATCCGACCGACATGGATCCCTAAATCCCGCAAGGTATTCCCCATTCACCTAGTCGAATGTTTCGGTTGGAATATATTTCACATAAACTACTCAAAAATGTAGCAGCTAAAAATCGTTTGGCTAAGCTTTAATTAAAGTAGTCACCCCTCAGAATCGAAGACATAATGATAATGAACGAAATCGATTAACATGATCAGCTGTGAATGTTTTTATCAAGGTAAAGTGTTATAGACAGTATAAAAGTTAACTAAGCGTGTTCTGAAGTTTGTTTCCTATATCTCCACCTCGAAGTCTGTTGATTAATAGAATTTTTTGATATTTCCTATTGGTTATACCTGAAACTGATCTCAAATCTTACGTTTTTAACTTCTATTGTCAGTCTAACATTACTGGCATACTTATTAAAACTTACACGATACGCTAGATTTAATCATGTAGGCTACAGATGTAGTTTAGTATAATCGATTTAAAAGAAAATGGCATCTATAGTCCTATTAATAAAATAGAAATATACAAATTACATTCCCTTAGTTTTTCGATATGAAATTAATCAACCTTGATTAAAATATCTGGACAGCTACCACTCCTCTGTAATACGATAAGGCGTTCTGCATCATGGTGTGGTTTATTGTTCCGAGAGCGCACGGTTCTAGAAGAGTCAACAAATATAATGCTTCCTCCTACGTATATCTCGCTAAAACACAGTGAAGCTAAAATTAGAGAGATTCGAGGGCACACAGAGGAGTACTGTATATCGTTCTTCCCGCGAACCATTCACGACGGGAACGAGAAAATGGGTGAAGTCACAGTGGTACGCAAAGTTCCCTCTGCCACACACCGCAAGGTGGCTTGCTGCATATAGATGTAGATGCGTATGTAGATGTAAATGTGTCTACCCCGCAAAATTTAATGCTTAGGACTTGAAACGCCTTCAAACCCACCAAATCAGTAGTATCACAAGTGGTAATGTCAGAATCTTTCACATCTTGATGAAATTCTGCAGACGCCCTTGATCAGTGCCTAAAGAGTATATTATGATTACAGTTCCGCACTACGTTCTAGGGGCTATTAAACCTCAGCATTGATTATCTGTGATGCGATGATCTTTACGAGCACAAAGAAGCGACCGACGACATATCTACAGCAGTAAGTGTGATTGTTACAGCATAGGTTGATGGTTCTACGTTCAGAGAATAGCTTATGGTTGCAGTATTAAGACGCACTGCAGCAAGAGGCGATGGCAGTTGGCCGAGAAATTGAATGTGGAGAGTTGTGAGCAGTAACTTCGGACTCCATATCAGAGCTCTGCAAGGGGAACTTACTGACTGTAACTCACTGGACAGATGAAACTCAATGCTATTACTACAACCCTAGCTTCCAGAAACAGCACTTCATGTCAATTTCCTGGCCCGTATAACGTCTTGGGATGGGGTGCAATTGGTGCCTGATGTGAGAGCGATGGTGGACTGCTGTGTAAAAGGGTTCTGAAACAATTTATTCGGTCACATTAAGTTCACAGCAAAAGTCGGCTCTGGGATACGCCCCTTAGTGAGAAAATCGTATTTAAAAATATACCATTAATCGGATTCTCATCAAACAAACTTTGTATTACACGAATAATCACACCAGCTCTGAAATTGAAAGCACGATGTACTGAGTACTCTAGGTGATATTTACGAGCGGAATAGGCTTAAACATAGGAACCCTCCTCTGTTTTTGAGTTAAATGTACTTAGTTTTAGGAAAAGTTTCTAGTTTTTATCTTCACTAGGAAGTAGTTTATTAAATGATACAGGGTGAAAGAGTGATTAATATTAACTGTCTCTATTCGAAAGCGAAGATTTAAAAAAAGGTCTTGTAAAATAGCACAAAAAATCGGGTGCAAATATGAGCTCTGGCTAAAAAAAAATCACAAAATTTTTAAAAATCTTTTAATAAAGCTCGATGAAACCTTACAAATCAATAGACTAGTC
Source organism: Schistocerca piceifrons (assembly GCF_021461385.2). Taxonomy (NCBI): domain Eukaryota; kingdom Metazoa; phylum Arthropoda; class Insecta; order Orthoptera; family Acrididae; genus Schistocerca; species Schistocerca piceifrons. The sequence continues at coordinate 381,421,046 of NC_060138.1, forward strand.
TACGGAGAGCAATGTTTATTTAAACATTTTAAATAGAAAATGTGCCAAAGATTATCTATGTTAATCGGAAACCTATATGCTCCCTTTAGCCCCGGTGCAATTTAAGTCTGTCCATATTTGGCACCTCACACATGTGACACACACTTCTCCAAAGTGTCTTGAAAGAACTTTGCATCAGGAAAGGAGCAGGTTGCAACGCTTGTATCTCGTGTATCCCCAGATTTTATATCCAGGTCATTATCCCAGTCAACAAGTAGAATGTCGGAGGAATCTGATTAAGATTCGGATAGTTTCGTGGACAGAAATTTCTGAAGGCTTACCGAATCTCAATAGTCAGTCTGCAGTCACGGAAAAACTCAACAGTCTCTTCTTGATAGCACCTGAGTCAACGTTTTGGTCATTGCATCGAGTGATGAGGCTGGTGCTTGCCGCTTTGAGTGTGGTGGTTCTCCTCTGAACGTTGGAGACAGGAGATACGACCAACAGAGAAACCACATTTGGAGTCCCCATGAAATATTCCCACGGGATCTTATTTATACCAACCACATCTAAGAGATATCAAATGTAACCTAAAGACGTGGGTGACGAAAAACATGTTTCCAAACGTAGTCAAGGTTTCTGCTTTCCGGATACAACAGTGAAATTACTATAAACTAACCATGCGGTCATAAAAGAAAGCTCAAAAATGGTTCAAATGGCTCTAAGCACTAAGTCCCCTAGACTTAGAACTTCTTAAACCTAACCAACATAAGGACATCACATACATTCATGCCCGAGGTAGGATTCGAACGGGCTATCGTAGCAGCTGCGCGATTGTAGACTGAAGCGCCTAGAACTCCTCGGCCACAGCGGCCGGCTTAAAAGAAAGCATTTTCACATACCTGACAAAAGGTTTGCAATCTAGAATAAATACCAATTCGTACAAGAGCCGACGTCGTATCCACACAACTTGTTATAAAGTTTCCAAACCCTCTTTGGGATTTTCTGTCAGGAATCTGATATTGTCTACAGTCTTCGCTACCAGTCTGTAGCCTCTCCCATACGACATTTTCCTTCTCCGTCTCCCAAGAAAGGCTGTGTAACCTCTCCCCGTGTATCTACTGGTTCTCTCTTCACCATTGTAACGGTGAGGTCTGAGGCGTCTGGTCTGAGGACAAGAATTAGTCCGCGCTGCTTCCCCCGTTGGAGGTTTGAGTCCTGCCTCGGCCATGGGTGTGTGTGTCGTCCTTAGCATAAGTTAGTTATAGTTACATTAAGTAGTGTGTAAGCTTAGGGACCGATGACCACAGCAGTTTGGCCCCACAATACCTTACCACAAATTTCCCAATTCTTCATCATTGCTGTGTTCATTATTCTGCTGAGGTATTTGCGATGACTCCTGAGTTCAACACAAACGATTCTACACGATCCGGTCGCATTAACGTCACCACCGCCTATGTTCGACCTCAACGTGTAGTAACCAGTTACGCATGGCAGGTAGCAGAACTAGCAGTGGAGGTTATATGAAGGGGTTATTTCAATAGTGGTTCAAGTCCATTACCTCCACTTTTCTGCCTATAATACTTCTGAAATTAATGATCCAAACAAACAAAAAGAAAGGTTCATCTCTAGCAAGAAGCCATATGCTCGAATATTTCTGGCATCTCAACTGCAGATTTTTCAGCGCTCATTTAACTACAGGACACTATATCTCAAGATGAACAAAAATGGACTTGTACCACTATTGAAATGCCGGCCGGAGTGGCCGTGCGGTTGTAGGCGCTACAGTCTGGAGCCGAGCGACCGCTACGGTCGCAGCTTCGAATCCTGCCTCGGGCATGGATGTGTGTGATGTCCTTAGGTTAGTTAGGTTTAAGCTAAGTTCTAGGGGACTGATGAACTCAGATGTTAAGTCCCATAGTGCTCAGAGCCATTTGAACCACTTGAACCTCAAAGAACGCTCAGCGAACATTGCTGCATATAGGCCTTCGCAGCAGTGCCTGGTGCATCCATCGAAGCTGAGAGACAAGTATGCATGTATCCTTGGAGACCATATTAACCCATACATGCAGTTTATCTTTCCTCGACAGAATGGCATCTACCAACAGAACAATACAACTTGTCACACAACTCTTAGTGCAGGTACGTGTTTCTAAGACCACCAGAATGAGTCTACCGTACGCCCCTGCCCACCAAATTCCCCGACTTCAAACCTGATCGAGAATCTGCCGGTCCATCTCAATCGAACTATTCGTCCCAGGGATGCTCAATCGAAAAACGTAGCGTGGTTGGCCATGGCAGTGGAGTCGGCATGCCTCCAAATCGCTATCCGTACTCTCCAGAAACTCATGGACTCTACTCCTGCAAATCTCGTAGTGCTTCGCTCTGCAAAAAATGGTTATTCAAGCTTCTGACATATGGTCACATTTATATTTCTGGACAGTGTAGCTTTTAACGAGTGAATAACATTTTTGTTGATAGCCTCTCCGCGCGGGATTAGCCTAGCGGTCTAAGGCGCTGCAGTCTTGGACTGTGCGGCTGGTCCCGTTGGAGGTTCAAGTCCTCCCTAGGGCATGGGTGTGTGTGTTCGTCCTCAGGATAAGTAGTGTGTAAGCTTAGGGACTGATGACCTAAGCAATTAAGTACCATAACATTTCACACACATTTGACCTTTTTTTTTTTTTGTTGGTAGCCTCGTACCAAAAGATACCTCTCAGAAATCACTGGAGTCTCTCGTGTTCCACCCTTTCTATTCTTGCTCAGGGGCAGTGAAGCTCAGCTTCGCAGCGGATCCGTTGAAAGATGGTTGTTGGTTCCACTGTAGAGGTCACCGAGTCAGGTGCTTCCTGACAAAATGCAAAGTGCAGTACTGCGAACATTGGCCCTTTGCGTTCAGTTCTTATACACCAGCAATGGTTCAACGCCTGCCTCGGGTATTCAAGATATTCACGGCAGGCATCACTCTGTTGTACAGCTTATGTAACCAAACGCTGAAGACTCTAGAATGGCAGTGATGTGGCTGCAGTTCTGTTCGTCCGGTGAGCTGATGGGAGCTGAGTGCCCGCCTCAGTCCCAGGAGCGAGGCGGCTCGCACCTGCAGAGTTACGAGCCGGCCGCACCTGTTCCGGCGGCGCTGCAATCAATCACCATCAGCGGCCGCCTGGGGCCGCGGCCGGAGGGATAGGCCGCAATCTCGCCCCGTTCTGCCAGTATATATTATACATATGTGCTGCGCTGTGCTGCCCGAGTCCAGTCGCGTCCGTGTGATCCGCTGCGCCGTCGTGTGCGTATAAGCGCAATGCACACCCACCAAATAAAAAATGCTATGCGATGCAGATTTTTTCCCGTGTGTACGTCCACATGAGTGTGTGTGTGTGTATGTATGTGTGTGTGTGTGTGTTAGTGAAGCAGGGAGATGCGGTGAATTCATTTAGTGAGAGCCACGAGGACTGAGCCGAAGTTGAAAGTGCACTGTTTCTATATTTATTTCCTCATCCATTTTTTAATCTCGACCGGATTTTGTTATATTTTACCTCTTTACCCTTTTTTTTCTCTGGTTCGCGCAAAATGCATCGCCGCGTGCAGTGGATGCAAGCCCTGTGGCACGCGGCGCGTGCGCGCGCGCTCGTCAGCCCCGCCGGTAGATGCGAGAGCCGGCCTGGGAAGCCCCTCTGTGCGGCGTCCGCCATTCGTTTCGAGGCTGGCGTACTTTCATTACCAGATTTAAAACGCGGCCCGACAGCAGAAAACAACGACACTTCGCCAGTGGGGACGCCCCGCTCGCGTAGGCTTCGCCCCACCATAAAACGGAAGAACCAAAAAAACAAAAAGGGACCAACAAAAAAAAAGGGCGGCCGAGTTCGTTGCAGACTCCACCCACATTTGGCCTGGCAGGCTCAAAGGCACCGCCCATCGAACGGACGGGACGCGGCTTCGACGCCTGCCGGCGGACCGCCCTGCAAAAACCGAATTAAAAGCAAACAGGGCGGAAAAAGCGGGGGAGGGTGCCGGGGTGGGGAGCGCGGCTGGCGCTGCCGGAGCTGCGTATGTGTGCGTGTGCGTGTGTGTGTGTGCGTATCTGCGTGCAGAAGCACTGTGGAGGGGGTTGGTGCGGCGTGGAGAGCGCTCGAGGGCCCAGGCCTCGACTCCAGGCACGTGCACGCAGCTCGCCGGCCGTAATTTCCCTCTCACCACATCAATCTGCTAATGCTGACAAAGGTAGTTGCGCTGTTCGCATTTCCGCCCAGCTGAAATTTCACTACGGTTTGCACAGCAGCTCTCTTTCCCCCTACCTCCCACCACCATTCTACTGTTTTATCCTGATAACTATTTTGTAAATCATTTAAAATCATTTGAAAACAGCAGCGTGGGATGTTCCTCGCAGTATTTTGATAATGAAGGTTTGTTTTGTACTGAAACAATATTGTCGCGAAAGTGGAGGACGGGCCGCTAGAACCGTCCGAAATTAATTTGCAACCATAGACAACAAACGCAAGAGACTGTATTTTTTTGCAGACGTTACAGATTTCTCCTGCGGTGATTTGCAGCGTGTGTCGCAGCGGAGGTTTACAGAGGAACATAAAAGAGATATGAAATTCACCAGACAACTAACGCATTGTTTCTAGTGAAACGACAAGGAAAAACTGAATAAAATTCTAGATTCCGTTTTTATGAAAATATTTTCTAAGGAATTTTATAATTTTTTTATAAATATCGTGACGAGCTTATTCACATTATGGTAAAGAACCATTGCGTATTTAAATATCTGAATCATATGAATTATTGCTGTCGCAAAAATGGAAGGAAGATTAGTGTTTAAGGTCCCTTCTCATTAGATATGGGGAACAATCTCGGAATGATTCGAGGATGGGCAGGGAAATCAGCCATGTCCTTTCAAAGGAACCATCTCGGCATTTGCTTTGTACTATTTAAGGAAATCACGGAAAACGTAAATTTGAATGGCTGGACAACAATCTGAAAAGTCTCTCTCCCGCTGCTGTCAATGTCATAGCGTTATAAGTGAATACATAATAACTGCATAGCATTACTAAGAAATAAGGAGAGTTGGGCAGCACATCACTCATTCCACGTGCGAATTCAAGGGGAAGAGGGAGGGAGGTCACGGGGATTATAACAACCACTCGTCCTATCAACATTTCAGAAAATGCGTCTATATTTCTGCATACATAAACTGCTAATTTTTTCAGTTGGCTTACGGAGAGTACAGAATAATGTGACCTAAGAGTCCTGATAATGGCAAGAAATGCTAAAAAATTAGAAGCTTCGTGTTTAAGATACTTTTCAATTGCGACGGGTAGGCCACGTATATTGGTTTGAGGCCTGACTGCCTGTAGAAAACATTGCAGCAGGAAATAGGCGCACATTCACAGGCTGAACATGCGTGCTGCCACAGGTGGAACCGGCAAACCAAATGAGTATGAGAGAATAAATGGTAAATGGACAATATGCTCTACTAAAAACAGAAAAAACAGTAAAATTGTACTACAGATAATGGTACTCGCCGGTGCCCACTTTGATTTTATAACGTAAAATTTATGAGGTTCTCAGAGCTGCGAAAGTTGTTGCTGCTATGCTCTTGAAATCAGTTGCGTGGCATAAGCACTGCTCTAATACTTTTCAAATGACTGGTTTATATGAAATGCAACATGCTTTTTAATTGTGATGAAGCGATGTATTAAGCACTGATGTGATCAAATAACGTGAAATATTATAGAGCAATAGTAACAATAATGATCACTGTTAATATTTTTAAATTCTTAAGCATCTGCGCCTCGTGAAAGAGGTGGGCTTGGTGGGAGGCTCTTACAAGGCAGGCTCTCCACCCGTCTCACGACCACCCCCCTCCCCACTCCGCCCCCCCCCCCCCCACAAACATACACAAAATAGAAACCTCGATCCTCCCCTGATTCGCTTCGCTAAACATATAAAACGTTAAATTCAGATAATGCATGTACAATATGTTTTCAATAATAAAATTCGTTTGCAGAGAGTCAGTCGTTAGCGGAAAGGAATAAAGAGTTTAGAATGTGTAGTATGTCTTCTTGGTGTTGAAGAGAGTTCGCAAAATAGTACACTTAATTCATATGCATAAATTTATCTGCCAAAAACGTAAACAAATGCATCTCTACTTCCAAAACAGCTTCAGTATGAAATAGCAAACCAGAAAAGTATTTTCCTTTACAAAAATATAGACAGTTAAGAAAGTGACCTCAGTGGCAAGTCTCAGTTTTCTTGTGCAGCCATCGGTTGATTCTTTCAAAATAATAAATCAGTTTGTTCTAGAAGGGGTAAAATTTTAATTTAGCAACTAGTTTGGCGTAATACGAAATATGCATTTGTTTGAAATATAGTTCCTCCATATGGAGGTCACCCAATTTTAGTAAGTAGGTTTGAAACGCTAATCTAGCATATGATTAACAGCAACCTGTGAATGCATAAAAAAGTATGTATATGATTGCACTTCTCCAAGAAAGTGCACAGTGTCACATGACAATTCTTGCCTTTTTGGAATTGCGGTTACAGTTACAATTCCAACATACAATTCAGTGTACCGTAATTAATGTCTCTATTTCTTAAGAACTCTTTATTACTTGTCCCATTAATCTAACAACTTTTGTTTGCAACATATCAGATGCATCCACGTTCTTGTTTTCCTTTATTAAAACAACCGACTTTTTATCTTAATACAATGCTGTTCTGCAAATGTACTGCAGCATACAATAGTAGCTTAACTGTAATCCATGGTCGACACCTGTAGATCTGTTTTTTGCTTGACTGTCTCAGTAAGATCATTATATCCTTCTTACTTGATATATCCCTAAACTTTCACAACCTAGATGACACGATTCTTCCACTGTTACTATGTGTGTCTACACTTCAAACTCCAGCACATCAATCCTGTCATTAAGTACTGTCATTCAGTACTTATTCTTTGATTTGATCACTTTAAACTGAATTAAGAACCAAGCGGCTTCAACATTTGAATCAATCTGGCTGCATATCTCAGATGACTAGCTCAGAAGGGAAAATTACTTTCATAAAATCTTCAGTAGTGTACAAATATTTTATTCCGCCTCTAAACTCTTCTTCATTTCGTTCATAGTCTGGTTAATATACAAATTAGGCATTATTTCTATTTTTTCTTGAGCTTGCACTTTCAGTGTCATTTCTTGGATCTTGCAACATTTACAACGCATTCGTTGCTTCTTACATTGAGAACCTATTTTCCAGTTCGCAGTGATACGGTTTTCTGTGTTTCTAAAACAGCAGAGGAGGTTTTATTTAAGCACCATTCCGACCAGTGAAAGTAAAAATGCAATTTATACTCTCGTTACGATACTTTCGGAAGCATAACTAAACTGGCTATCCGCCGTCTATTTGATTAATCATTATATGTATTATCCTCTAGTCAACAACTAACCTAAGTAATTATTATTTTGTTATGGAATTGTTACGATGCACAGTATCTCACAGTAATGTTGTATGAGGGAGGGGGGGGGGGGCGCGGGTAGAAATGTTTCTGAACCGAAAAATTGTTGCGGATGACAAAAATTTTCTGTTTAGCAGTTACCTCTGTAATCTACACGTATAGAGAGGCTGTCAGTCTCAGCGGAATCTGCTGATATTTTTAAGTGGGGTTAAATGCCTGACAGGCATTCCATTCCGTTCGGTTTATTAAACAGTTTTCCACTGGCTCTGGGTTGGCGCATGTCCAGAAGGTTCCCCTTATTTGAAAGACCTTCCTGCAAGGGGAGGGCATCTTGCATAGCACGCATCTAGGATCTCCTTTCCCCAATCACAAGAATTAGCCGATTCGACTGAAAATACTGCCTTTTTTTTTAGCAAACTACGCTAGCAACAACTATACATAAATTTTCCTGAGTTGTTACATACATCCAATATTCGGCGCACCCAGTCTTACTATCCTTTTGACTACACATTTGTGCTTTTTATAATTATTTCCAGTGGTATACGTATTTTTTTAGGGGAATGTGTAATTTATTTTGGTTAGTTGTAAACTTTGTAGTATACCGTACGCACATGAATATCTTCCTTTTAAAGAGACTTTTATTTATCTTATCTCCAAATTGAGGAAGCTCACAAAAACATATTCCCTATTAGCGAATATTTCAATAGTATAAAAATTCAGATGTGAGAGGAATGGAAGCTGTGTAAGGTGTCCTGATGTATTGTTACAATGATGCTAAAATGTATCGTTCTGCCTCATTTAATATTCATGCAGCGCAAAACAAACTTTTTCAAAATTTTCACAACTAGAATTTATAGAAACCTTTTCGTGTAGTACGGTAGGTTACGTAAGGGGGATACACTGAAACCAAAAACGAACAGATTAAAGTTAAGCATTGTGAGAATCAAATAAGTGTTGTGACAGGAAGCACAGTATTTCCGTTCAGGTGGGTGAATAATTACCAACAAGAAAACCTTATGTGTCTTCAGAAATATATATAATAACGCAAAAAAGACATAAATGCAGAAAAGCTGTAATTAACAGTATACTAAACGCAATATCATAACCAGGAAAGAAACAGGATCAAGATCCAACCCCACCACCCCCACCCCGATAGTACGCATACCACTATTATCCCCGCAGATGGTGAAGGTACTAAAACAATGTGTGATGAGATAAAATAATTTATTTAGTATGTTAAAGAAATCGAAAATGTGACTGTTATGGAGAACCGTCATTTGGTAACAGGAAAAGGAAGAGAAGGAAAAAATTGTAGGAGAGAATGGAATGAGAGAAAGGATTAAAAACGAGCCATTTGGTAGATTTTAAAATTAGGAGTAATTTAAATATTGCACACATCTGATATAAGAATCGTGAATGCAGCTTGTTTACTGTATCCGATGGGGAGACACTGCAAGATTTATGACAGATTATATAATGGTAAGAAAGAGATTTAAAACGGAGACAGAAACCTCTAGCCGTAAAACACTTCTTTGGGCTGGATGTAGACGCTGATCGTAGTTTATTGATTATGAACTGCAGAATAAAACTGAAGAAACGACAGAAAGGTGTTAAATTAAAAATACTGGTTCTGGATAAGTTGAAAGAACCAAAGACTGTGTGGTTCAAATAGACTGTTAGGAAACGATGTGCTGAAAGAGGAGACAGGAATACAATCGGAGACGAATGGGGAGCTTTAATAGATGAAACAGTGAAGGCAACTAGATCAAAAGACAAAAATGAGTAGAAATCCTTGGTAAACGCTCGAGATGTTTAATTATTTGACGAAAGAATAAAACTGAAAACGCAGATATGAAGGACATAAAAGGGAACAAAGTAATACAGAAAAAGACATTAACGGAAAGTGGAAACAGGCAAGGCTGAAAGGCTAGAGGAAGTACAGTAATTTGTAGAAGAAGTCATGGTTGTAGAAAGATAGATATTGACCAAAGAAAAATGTAAGAAAACACCGGAGAAAAGAGAAGCAACACTGTGAAGATAAAGAGCAGGTGGCAAGTCAATACTACGCAAGAAAGGGAAACTAAAACATGTCAGGACAATCTAGAAGGAATATTTGGGATAAATGATATTAAATTTGTTTTTCACTCCATCTCTGAAACAGATGGATGGCTACAGTAGGGCAGAGCCCTTTTCAGCCACTACTTTTCATGGTGTTTCGGCATTCTTTTTTAGGAATTTGGGAACTTATTTGGTCGTGATATGTTGATCACAATATTATAGGAAGGGGACAGGAACTAGACAAATATAAGACGGGAGATATGACATTGGGAGATGAATTTCACAGACCGATGAAAGACCTAATTGAAAGAAGGCATCTTGAGGTTTCGACACCAGGAGTCTCCTATCACTGGGAGAACACACTATGCGAAAACTGTTCCTCCTGGTATATAAGACGCAGAGGAAGGGAGAAATATGTTCCCTGAACTCGATGAAGTTTTGGACTCAGAGAAATTTAGGAACACAGAAGAAGTTCTGACTTACGATATATCTCAGAACCTAGAATATTTAAATACAGAAATCAGGATGCAGTTATACGAGTCAAAGGACAACAAAGGGGGCAGTTGTTGAGATGAGAACAAGATATGTTTGTATCCTAACTCCACGTTATTCAGTCTGCAAATTGAGGAAGTAGTAACAGAGAGCAAGGAGAAATATGGAAAGGAATTAAAGTTCAGCGAGAAGAGATAAAATCTATGTTTTTTCATGTACATTGCAATTCCATCAGAGACGAAAGAGGACCTAGAAGATCAGTTGAACAGAACTTACAGAGTTTTGAAAATTGTTTATAAAATTAACGAAAGTAACACATACGCAACGGAATGTAGGTGAATTAAATAAAGTTATCACGAGGAAAATAGTTCAGGAATTGAGACACTGAAAACAGTATATGGGTTTTGCTATTTAGGAACCCAACTAACTGACGATGGCACAAGTAGAAAGGATATAATATTCAGACCTGCAACAGAAATAAAAGATTTTCTGAAAGAAATTTATCACGTCATATAAATTAAAGTGCTAGGGAATATATTCTGAAGCTGCTAGTGTACAGTGTAGTCTTGTGTGGCAGTGAAACATTGACGATAAGCGGTGAAGACAGAAAGAGCATAGCGTCTTTTGGAATGTGGTGCTACAGAAGAATGCTGAGCATTAGATATGTTAAGTAATGAAGAGATCCTGAATCGATCTATGGATAAAAAGATTTACGTTATTACTTGACTAAAAAAAGGGATCTGTTGACATTTCTGAGGCATTAAGAAATAGTCAGTCTAGTAACAGGGACGACTGGGAGGTAATAATCTCAAAGGATGTTCTCCTCTTGACAACAGTATTCAGGTCCACGTGGATGTATGTTGCAGCAGCTCTGCAGATATGAAGAGCTTCACACAGAATGGCTTAGCATAGTGAGCAGCATTAGACCAAAGTTCGAAATGTATACCACAACAGGAAAGGCAGATGTTACGTATGTATTTGGTTAAGATTTAAGTCAATGACAGTTCATTCAATAGAAATACAAATTTAGTACTGCCGAATATAGGGTGGTAATATGTAATGTAGAAGGATAATTTAGTTTTCTTACTTCCAGGTCACTTTCTGAATTTCTTATTTCAAACAATTTACACAGTAACCCATTTGGCGACTACAGAGAGCTGCCACAAAGTCTTTACTATTCGACGACTATCGCTTACTGTTAAGAAACAAAAAATAACGTTATTAGTAGCGACGTATTAAGTAAAAAACTGAAACTTACGCACATACCACGTCTGTCCACAAATACGCGGTAAAGTGCAAAGACACAGCTCTTTTATTTCTGAAATTGTGCAGAAGGCTAATATGATAACAGTTCAGCTCTTTTTTAAAGTGCGTACTGTTGTACATGTTTCATAGGACAGATTTCTCTTAAATGCTTACACAGCAATAACTACATTATAAAGTACGACCTTGTATTGCAAGGAACGAGAAATAATGAGTAAACAGTTGAGATAACAGTGTTTGCCTGTGCCTGTAGATACCTCAGCAGGCTTTCGCCAAAATCATACGTCCTGATGTCAATGTTTCATAAATAAATTTATCTTTAGGTGAAGGTACTAGCTTCATGTTCTTAGATATACGCTCCTAACGTGAGTGCACTTCGGCTGACCCGACCACATGTTAATTTTTCTTACTTTTTGTATTCAGCCTCTTCAGATTTGGAAACATAGCCCATTTTTAAATCCATTTGTGGTACACTTCATCGCTTTCGAATTTCATTTCAGCTACAAAGGCACGGACATATTTTCATTTTTTCCCGTGTATCTCATCGCACACAATCTTCGATACACCGATTCCTCGCATACTGTACATATCTATCACTCTCTGCATGCAAACAGAGTCATCGTGGGACGCAACTGCAACTCGAAAAAAGTATCTTCTTCCTTATTGATACGTGTATGAAACACAAAATTATAAGGACATTTTTGAGAGGAAGTTTTGAGCTTTCTTAAGTATTTAGCGGTAGTTTGAGGAAAAGTGGAGAATAATTTAATTCTGCACTACAGGTTTATTTCAGGACGTCCCTCTTAAAAAGAATATTATTGAAAAGCAGGGAAAAACAGGAATATCACAATCTGGCTGCGTATTATTAATTTAACACAAGAATTACTTCACTTTAGAAGAAAATCTTGTAAGCGAAGGATACATATTTATAATGTAGAGCTTCAAATATACTGTTATATTAGGGACATCAAACAACGCAAAGAATATCCATAAGAAATCAAAATTCACAATTAACTTACTATGTATAGGGAAAAATGCAAATGTCGTCGCTGCATATGCAAAACAGCTTACATTATGAAAGGAGTAATAATAACTTGGAGGTATGAAGAATGAAGGACTCGAGAATTGAATAATACTTGCAGCAGTTACATAAATCAACAAACAGAAAAGTTAGAAGAAGAAAGTTAAAAAAGTTTTCATATATAATGTATTAATGAAAACTATTTGTACAAAACAGTAACCAGAAATTTGGAAAATAAAATGCACTTTCAGCAACATTTGCTGGTAATTTTAGGGAAATCAACATTTACTGTGAATTTGGTGGAAAATGGAGGTAAGATTTAATTCTGTGTTGTTTACCTGAGGTAGGTTCTAAATTTTGAAAAGCAGTTGTAATTATAGAGGTAAGTGATTACTTTATGTCTAAATGAACAACATAATCATATTTATAACAATTTCAAAAATTGCTGTTGATGGATCATTTTGCAGAGAATTAAATTAATAGAAAGAAAGCTACTGATTGCTTTTATTTGCTGTAGTAAACTATAAGATACGTGTGTATTTATCAATTGAGAAATATTTTTTTGCTGCATATGAAGGTTGAATAATAGATTGAACGTTCAGATTTTTTAATTAATTCCACTCTAAAAAGACAAGCATGAAACATGCACAGTAATAGACAAAGTACACGGATTATGTTTTTCACAACCAACACAAACACATTAGATCAAAATGAAATACTTTGGAGGAATATGGACAAATATTTAACACCATAAAACAACCTGCAAAATATTGGTTGATGCTGGTGACATTAATTTAAGAAAAGATCCATTAACAGAAGAGACTATACAAACACAGTAGGCTTAAGCACTGTAATACCATTTTCACTGTCGATCTGTAAATACGATCTCATGTATAACATTTGAATCCATAATTATTTGCTAATAAGTATGTTTTGATGAACGAACTCGTGAACAAACTTTACATATATGCAAATGGAAAGGTCGGAAATAACTAAACGCTATTTTAGAACTTAATTTTTACTTGTAATACACTTAATTTACACTTTTAGTATCGCTGTTTTCTTTAATACGTCGAGTAGTGTTCTGCTAGCTTAACCAAAGTGAAATGTTGCATTGATGTAGCTATTAAGAACAGTGGCATATGTTACTCCTGACCTTATATTGCATTGGAGGAAACTATGTCCCTACGTCAAAAGCATTCATGATTTCCTCGAATACACGACAATATTTATCGTAAACTCAAGGTACATATCAACATTTCTCATGTCTGCTGGAGGCAATGGTGAAAAGTACACAATCCTTCCCTTATAGCTCAGACCATGAACTCAAAAATTGTCACATATGAAGCTTTAATGAGGGTAAAACATTGCGAAAAGGACTGATCTCCGAGACTCCTGTCACACTCACAATATTAGTTACCTGTACATTTTTATAGTAAGGCGCACTCACGATGATTTCTCGGCTAAAACGCTACAGTTGCTACATGAGGTAAACCTAATTGAGGAGCTGTGACACTGGGAGACGTATTTCACAGAGAGCTGAAAAGCCTAATCTAAACAAGGCACCTTCAGTTGTCGACACCAAGATTTTCAGGATCACTGAGGGAATGCACAATAGGAAAACTGTTCCTTATCGTATATAAGATCCGTCGGTCGGGAAAATACTTTCCCTGACTTTGTTGAAGTTTTGGTCTCAGAGAAATTTAGGAATACGAAAGGCACTTCAGGCCTACGAATTACCGGTATCTTAGAAGATAGAATGAAGGAAGGAAGGCATACCTTCCAAGCATCCACAGATTTAGAGAAAGTTTTCGATGGTGTTGACTGGAATACATTCTATAGTATACTGAATGCAACAGGAATGAATCATTGGGGCCGGCCGAAGTGGCCATGCGGTTAAACGCGCTGCAGTCTGGAACCGCAAGACCGCTACGGTCGCAGGTTCGAATCCTGCCTCGGGCATGGATGTTTGTGATGTCCTTAGGTTAGTTAGGTTTAACTAGTTCTAAGTTCTAGGGGACTAATGACCTCAGCAGTTGAGTCCCATAGTGCTCAGAGCCATTTGAACCATTTTTTTGAATCATTGGGAACGAAAATCTGAATACAGAAATCAGAATGCAGGAGAAGAAAAGGTGTAGTTGTTGAGATGAGAGCAATATAGGTTTGTAGCCTAACTCACGTTATTCAGTCTGTTATCTGTTTGTAGTCTATAATATGATAATCATACATTGTTCCAGTTCGTCAAAGGAATGGTTTAGTTCCTGTACCAAGGATGTGCTGGGTTTCAGAAGAACTAAATTTGATTTTAAACTAGTTGTACTTAGGAAGGATTTCCACAGCATGTAACATTAGAGAGGAGGGGGACATCGAAATTCTTTTTTGGAGACAACTGGTATCTTTCACACGCAGTTAATACCGCCAATGTAGTTGTGATTGAATTATACTAAAACGGTTCGTTTTACGAAATTCTGAAGTGATTTTCAATATGGAAAAGTTCTGAGATGACACAAACTGAACATCCTTTAGTATATTTTACGCTCGAATCAGAAACATAAAATGGTATTGCAGAACGCTTAAGGATTCTCTGCAACACAGTTATGTTTTGATCTGTTGAGTACAAGAGAGAAAGATTAGGGTTTAATACCACGTCAACGACGTGTTAGACAAGGTTAATGAAGGAAATCGACTGCGTCGTTTTCATTCGAATCATCTTAGCATTCACCTTAAAACTACAGAGATCCCAGAAAACCTCAAACTGTAACCTTTCTGCACTCGATACCAAGTGAGCCAAGTGAGCTTGTTGAGTCTATAACGCTTGAAATTGGCTCAGTAAGTGTAAATGTGCTGAGGAATTTATTATGG
Organism: Schistocerca piceifrons; assembly: GCF_021461385.2. Classification (NCBI taxonomy): domain Eukaryota; kingdom Metazoa; phylum Arthropoda; class Insecta; order Orthoptera; family Acrididae; genus Schistocerca; species Schistocerca piceifrons. The sequence goes on from NC_060138.1 coordinate 381,436,171, forward strand.
CATGCAAACAAAACATTTTAGATCGAATTTCAGTTTCTCGGCCTTCCTTTCGTTCTCTTTTTCTTACGCTCGAAATAGCAGAGGCAGCACAGCAGAAGCTTAATGCGTGGAGCTTCTTCACCCAGATGACGATCCCCAACGTTTATCTTGTTCAGAAAGGAAGAGCACGGTTTCGTGGGGTGGCGTGTGTCGGAGCAAGTTTTCAGGGGCTAGACGGCAACCAGCGTAGCAAGAACCGGCCTGCGAAGCCACTGCAGGCGGCTAGCCGGCTGCCTACGCGACCCAGTGTGCGGACGTCTCTGCAGCTTGCAGCGGTCTGACACCCTAGAATCAATGCCACCGTGATTTTAGACCTGGTTGTTATGGAAACTTTCACTCATCTTCTAAACAAGGGCGTGACTGACAGATTCAAATCTCTCAAACTTTTACACAAAAAAAAAGAAAAACAAACGCTCTATCTCGTCTACGATTACCCGTACAAACTTCGGTGATTTTTGAAAAAATAAAGAACGGTTCCTGAGTATTGCGTTATAATTAGAACAAATATTTTCTTTTATAGCTCTCTGTTGCCCATGTGATTCGCGTTTTGTCGCCGGTAGACGGTGCGGACCTCAGTCTCACCGTCGGACATCTCTGAAATATTCTGAGAGTTTCTCCATTTCATCAATAGGGGACTATCCATGTAATGCGTCTGTGGCCGATTTCCTATCTACGTGTTTCCCTAGCCCTTCGCTTCGAAGCTGGAGGTCAATTATTTCCATCCAGTCTACTGTATACAGTAAAGGAAAATGAAAGACATAGTAAATGCCTCGGTTTGACGAGGAAAACCACATTGTTTAGCGTGCAATTTGATAAAAGAAAATAATTAAGATTGTCTTTCGGGGAGGTTCACCTAAGATATCTTGCTTTCTATTAATACGAAATGAAACCATGCTGTTAAACATAGCCAAAGGGAATGCTTTGTTGATCGTGCTTTTTGACCGCTGACAGATCTCAATCACAAAGCAGCTTCTGAAAAGTGTAACTGAGAATCAGCATTTACCTGTATAGTATTTCTTGTCGTTACTGATGGGTTACATGTATAGGGAGGATGGCAAATAACCACAACCGCATTATTCTGACTATAGAAAGGAAAGTTACAGGCAAGTGTGATTCGCCGAGTATCCATGTAGATGTAGAGGTTAGAAAAGGGCACATCAGCAGTAGTACCTTCTTCAGAATATGAGATTAGCATACAGACACAGAGTTTCATGGGACTCACCTGATTTCTCTATTAACGTCTGCCTACAAACGAGACCTCCTTCTGTTGTCTTCCCCTGGAAAGAAAACTCCAGTGTTTCGTTTGGTTTCACTGAAGTTGAAGTTCTCGGGCACTGAGGCGCTGACTATGTGACCTGGCTGTCATTGCTAGCGTTAACAGGTTTTCTTTATTTTTCTTTAAAGACAGCCAGGGCACATAGTCAGCGCCTCAGTGCCCGAGACCTTCAACGTCAGTGAAACCAAACGAAACACTGGAGTTTTCTTTCCAGGGGAAGACAACAGAAGGAGGTCTCGTTTGTAGCCAGACGTTAATAGAGAAATCAGGTGAGTCCCATGAAACTCTGAATACTAATGTAAAATTTAAGGCCTCATCAGGACAGTTGACTCGATTTCAGCATCACTGTGGGATCGTAGAAACTGCTTTTCAGAGCGAGAAACGTAGAACAGCTTTCTCCGGAAAAACATTTAGAACACCGATGGAAGTGTATTGTTTCGGAAGGCTCATCCATATGAACTGTAGTCTCTCGGACTGAAATGAATTCTACTTTTGATCTGTCAGTGTTTTCTGATTATCCACGCAGTCTCGGCTTCGTGTTTAGCCGGATAACCTACAGTTTGCTATACTGAATTACTCAAAACGCAAATAAAATAATTGCACACCGACAAGTTTCTATCACCATATACATTCTGTAGTGCTAAGGCCACTATTCATAGAGAAGATTTTTGATGGGACTTCAACTATCACTTTTATGCCGCTAATTTTTACTCATTATGGATCCAATTGTAAACTACTTCCTGAGAACTGGTTTGTCATTATACCAGATAGCTTCCATTGTGATTTTAAGTACCTCCGTGGCCTTTATTGTTCTTGAGTTGATTAGTTCGATTAAAGTTGATAAACTAATATTCTTTGTACCATGGCTTTAGAAGGACCGATGATATGTAATATTTTTCGAGCACAAATTAATTTTGTGAATAAATCCTCTTGCATCGCACGGTCAGTGTCAGCACGGACAGTAGACAGTGGTTAATTGACCCAAACGTTTCTTCCTAGGAAGACTGTAATATAAGATTATCAATGAGCAGTTTGAAATAGATACTTGGGTAACATGGCATGTGGGAAATTCCTTAGTGCTAGTGATTCAGTAACATATTACGAGGGTGGTGGTTGTGAGATAAGTGAAAACGATTTTTTGTAGCTAAAATAATACCGAAAAAGGATCGGTTAAATATCAACAGAATCAGTCAACAGGGAATAAAAATGTGAATGAAGACAAGAGGCTTACAGGGACATAACAAGCTGTCCGAAAGGAAACCACTGAACGATAACTTTGAACTAGAAGGTTGCTTAATTCATTCCAAATGTCATGGTTCACATTCTTCTTCATTCTGGATTTTTTTTCAGGTGTGTTTTAAAACCAAGAACCTGTCGGAGGCACAAATAATGACAAAGTGTTTTGAATATAAAACATTTAATCATCGTCAAATTGAAAACTATGTGACACAAACAGTGTAAAACTTAAAAACAGCCTCACGTGTAAAAGTATATTCCCATTTCACAACTGACTTTTTTGTGTCATGTATCCAAACTGACCTGTGTTAGACTTGGCTTATCGATTTAACTGTAATATACTTTTACATTCATTGAAAGGTGATACTACCAACATGTCTATTCGGAGACAATAGATTCGTAAACTTTAAGCGTTTTTTCCTTTATATCTTTGATGACAACAAAAGAAGTTGTCAATAAAGTAACAACTTAGGTGCATAAAACGCACTTCCTTTGTTCATGCTGATAACACGTGGATGTTATAATCGAAGTGTCAGACCCATAACGTGTCTAAAGAGTTCAGTATGTGGTAGCATGTACAAAAGCAATCAGTGTATGTTAAGTTCAATAATTACCTAGGAAAGGTAAATGAATACTAAGTCTTTCCTGAAAGAATACATTTAAGAGCACAAACTGTTAAAACCTCAATAATGAATTCTTCATACGCAGCATAGATAAACGCAAATTTTTCAGTATATAAAGACAGGTGGATTATGTACATATAGCTTAAAACTTAGGAAAATTCCCAATAAACGATAGCAAGAAAACTGCCGAAACGTAGATTTTATGGAATTTAGGCTACACAGACCGAATTCTTAGAGTCGGCATCAGATATTCGTAAAATAGGGAGACAAATCACTACATTTAACACAATACAAAAATTTGAGCCGAAATATACCCATTTTTCTCATTTAAGACAAATAGTCGTGATATTACTTTTTACTATAATCGTAGTATTTTTTACAGCGTACTGTGATTGTGGAGATTCTAGAAGTTTAAACTGAAAATAAGGTTTTTAGTACAATACCGATACTCAGTAATTCCTTAGCTGCGTTTTAATATTGCACTGTGTGTTCGAAGATACTTTTCAGAGACGTGTGTACTTGGAAAACTAAAGTATAATTCACTGCTGTTTGCTGAGAAATCGAAGTACCCAATCGAGGCTGCGATGAGAAACATGCTCATTTCTCTAACACTGAGAGATAAATACCTAAAATAAAGGCTGATCAAATGTCTGTAGCGTTCCCTCCTGTTTACATATACATCTGCGTGAATATTACAGTTAATTTGAACAACAGTTCACTGTAGCTCGTTTCTCGATTTTATCCAAAATCGTACCTAGTGTGTCGTTAACAACATTTGTATTTTTGGAATGAAGCAAAAAATAAGCCTTAGGTTCACTGCAGCTCTAATCACAACATCAAATCACCACTATTGTTTTGCTGCGGCCTCCTTAAATAATTCACAAGTTATAGCAGATGACGCAGACACGTAACTGCTTAGAAATGAAAATGGTATACACTTGTGCTTATCAGAGGAAAACAGGACACGTTATAATTACTCCCAAGGCTTTAAGTGTATAGCATATGTTGGCGAAATTTCTGTAGGACTGCTATGAACAGCAGATCAAGGAAACAGGGAAACCATACTGTGCATAGCCAACACATTACCTGAGTAGTAAACTGTGGAACATAGGGGCTGAAAACAGTAGAAAAGATGAAGTTAGGCAAACCTACTTGTTAACATGAAGGTCCCATTGAAGAATATTGGACAGTGTTTTATTATATTGAAAAGAAAGAATTCGTGGAAACATGGAGTTCCTCCTCATCCACACAACACTGTGTAAAACTGCTCGTCGCAAATAAGTAGAGCAGTTAGTTCTGTCTTGACTGTGGTCGTCCAGCTATCAACTTCCTTTTGATTGATAAGGTTATGCGTGCGACGGTGGCCGGCTCTTGTTCATCGTTCCCAGAAGTGAAAGCATTGGGTTTTGGTTACTCTGCATTTCCTCCAGCATGTTATTAATTTCTCGTTCAACTCGAATGTCATCCTTTCCAATTTTAGCTGTTCCCACAGAATATTGTAGATATGTTACATCCTAATTTCCTATTCTAGTCTTACCACGATGACTTACAAACATTTCATTGTCATTAAAAGTGCAGGTCTAGGGATGATTTCTTTTCATATATAAAGAGAGCACTACAATTTTTTGGGAGTTGACTGAAAGGTTTTCACACAAGGAAACGGATTCCTGACGTCCTGTTTACTGTCGAATGTGATAGACAAAACTTGCCTCAAACTGAGTATTACTCTGGACTGGTACCCAGACCCGGCTTGACGTTTTATGAATTTGTACTTTCCGAGAGTAACATCGTGGTGCGCAGCTGCAATGTTGCCTCAACCACCGGTGGTTGCTGAACATTTAGCAGGTTTCTATTCAGAAGCTTGCCTTTCCGTTCCAATGAGACGTGAGAAATTCAGTTACATCTCAAGAGTATTTTAATCCCTGTTGATCCACTGTGGACACAGGACTGCGGCCGCTCATATCTTTATCGAATAATAATTGCCAAACAACCGTATGTTCTCAGAAGTCATTTTATTTAGACGACCAGTTTAGGCATCTCTTAAGCATTATCTTCAGGCCCCTATATACTCCATGTATAAATAATCAGATACATCGATACTTTTACAATGGAGTCGTCATTATCTGAATTCCGTGAATTCGTTTTTGGAGTGTTTACTTCAGTGAACTGTCAACAACTCAGACTTCACCCATTACTAAGCGACCCTTATTTAAAGAGTGTAATTGGGAATACACTAGTGTTGTTTCAATGTGATCGTGTTTCCGTGATGTACAGTGGCCAAATGATTAATGCAATGTTGCATAAGACGCAGAGTTGTTCATTCTAGTAACGAATGTGCACCGCTAGCAGATTTTTGTTTCAGGACTCAAACCGTTATGATTCAGATTAGTTCTAGTATGCATTAAGATTGTAATGCCTTTCCTGGCATGTTTCCTGAAACGTTTCTTACAGTTTGGTTTCGTGTGTTTTTGGAGCATATCTTCGAACTCGAGACTACATCTATTAGCAGATATAATGGGGTGCAAACACTGGAAACTGCTTCATTGCTAATGATTTGTTCGAAATTTTATGAACCTCTAATTAACATATTAATTATTTTGATGTTAAACTTGCATGTAACCTTGATGGAGCTAATCCAGGGGTAAAGCAGAATACTGAGAGGCTGGGAAATGAATCTGCAAATATTATGTCTTAAAAGCCAACATACAACGAAAGAAAGAAAAGTCCGGAAATGTTTGTTATTTACGCTAAGGTAAAATTTAACATGAACCAAATATTATACTCCATCCTATAGAAACAGTATCTCGTTATACCGTAATATTTCTTAAGTATTCAGATTTTTACTACACATAACTTTAACTGACATATTAAAAGCTTTTATGGCAGGAGAAAAGGGCTTACGAGTCGTGAACTCCTGAACTGTATTTCTGCGATGGTCTTGGGAAATCTAAGTCATTAATTACGATTTGTGAGCAACATTCGTGAGGGTATAAACTTTAAAAAGTGTCTGACAATTTATTTATAGACATCTACAGGCGTAGCCACTTACATTTCTTTTAGGTCTGGCTTCGTCTGGTCTTTATGTTGTTGCTCAGTCCAATGAACAGCATTTTACATAACCAATGAATGTCGTTATACTGGAGGAGGGTATAAGACAAGAAAATATACGCAATAGAGAATATAGTTCGCAGCAAGCCTTTGATGGATAACCAGAGCTACAAAGGCTGTCAAATAGTATGCATGTCATTAGACAGTTTTGTGCACACCACTTGCAGCGCCTTAAATAAGAATGAAGTAATACCCTAGTATTTCGTTGTAGTGATTACGGTGCGGGAAGCTTATTACTCACATGCTTCTCCAGTAGAACACTTTCCACAGGCGTTAATATATATCACCGCATGTGATAGGTATATTTTTTTCGTTATTGTGCACGTAGTCAACGGTATCAGGGATGGAAGAGTCACAATGTTTAAAAGGGTGGCAACTAATGCAAGTAATTCAATTTACTGCACTCCATATTCCAGTTTTCTGAAACAGAAGTATACTTTAACACAATTGCAGCAAAGTCTCTTTTAATTTGTTTTCTGTGGTGACTGTTCTTTCTATAGCTAACAATGAGTTCGCCTCTGGAATCAGTGGCGTAGGTTCGATAGTTCCTTAAACAGAGGTGACACCTACAAGAATGAAACAGTTTGTAATACAAGGACACACATCAAACTAAAGTTGCATGAGTTTACATGACTGAAAATCGTTCGTAATAGTTCAGCAAACACCTAAATGCTTCAATACATTCAAAAAGATAAATAATTTGTAGTCGTGTGTGTTTCCCGATATGGAGAGAGGAGTTTTATGAAGAAGTCTCATAAAGTACAAGATAATTTTCAGAATTCCAGTAGTCCGTACCGATTTCTACATCCACAAATGTATTGTATTGCATGCCACAAATGTACAAAGCACCCGTCGTCCACTTGACTGCTCCATTTTATGATTTTTGCAGTGAGATTAAAACATTCATATTTATTTGAGTAGCATTTCGACAGATGTTTCAAGCCAGTTACAGACTTTCAACGAACGGCGGAAAATTGGTCTATGGGAACTTTACGTAATCGAAATCACCAATGATAAACGAAACGGCTAAAGACGACTTAAAAAATTTGAGTCGTGACGGTAGCGCTAGGAAACTGAATGTTGATCTGTACCTAAAACGATATATGTTGTTAATATGTCATCGGTTTATTGGAATACCAAATGTTTTACCTAATTATTAAATTGATCATATTCACGTAGAAATTTCAAAAGAATACCGGCTACCTGTAAGCCCATTTCATTCCGTTGTGAAGCTAGAAAAGTGCTGTAGAAACACTAGCAGTAAATATGGAATATTTGTTACATTGAGTTACATTAGAAACTCTGGCCCAGTTCCAAGGAGCGGTAGTGAGTAAATAATATGTAGGCAATGAGAGGGCAGAACGATTGATCCGACAATGGAGTTAAGTGAAGAAAATAATAAGCACGTTAAACTCAAAGTGTCCTTATTCAGGTAACTACAATCGTGCTGAGAAATTTTTTTGGGTCCACTGGCATTAGTAATATCAAAAAGAGCACGTGGTAGTGAAAATGCTTGGGTTTCAGTCAAAGAGTTCCACGCGAAAACAAACAGTGCTACTAGAAGTGAACGGTTTCTTACAGTGCATTAAAGTTCGAACTAAGGTGTAATTTTCAGAAACTGCAATAAGAACAGAATATATAAATGATGAGTACCACAAACAGAACTCTGGAAACAGCGAGAAGTGAGTAAACTCTCACATAAGCTAAATTAAAGTGGTCTTACGTTGGTAAGTGTGGAGCAGTTACCAAAAATTACGTTTTAGGTTTTTGCATCGAGCAGTGAAATTTCTTGACAAATATTTCCCAAAGTTTCATTTCCGAAATTGTAACCGAGCGAGGTGGCGCAGTGGTTAGACACTGGACTCGCATTCGGGAGGACGACGGTTCCATCCCGCGTCCGGCCATCCTGATTTAGGTTTTCCGTGAATTCCCTAAATCGCTCCAGGCCAATGCCGGGATAGTTCCTTTCAAAGGGCGCGGCCGACTTCCTTTCCCGTCCTTCCCTAATCCGATGAGACCGATGACCTCGCTGTCTGGTCTCCTTCCCCAAACCAACCAACCTACCAACCGAAATTGTACTGGAAGTGATGCAAAAAGAAATTTATGTTGTCTGATGTTTTGTGGCTATGCGCACTAGTCTAAAGGTCTGTGGGATTACAATTCGTATACCCACAATAAAGACATTCCTGAATGCTTAATAAACGCTGTCAAGCCCACATATACGTTCCCGGCAAGTCGTGACCTACTATGGGAGTGGGTTCATGACAAAACTCATAATCCAAATGAGGGCCTGAATCTGGGAACGTCGCTCTGACACAACATGTTCATCTCCTATAATAATAAGACTTGCAGTATATGATGCAGTAATTGTTTTTAATTATGGAAACATAGGACGAGTGAAAGTGTGACAATGTTTCGACTTCAGGACTGCTATAGTCACTCTAACCATTGTTTTAATTGTTTAGTAAAATTTTCATTACTCCTGTGTCTAGACCAGAAATTTCTATTCAGGATCAAGCAAAGAAAATAGGACAAAAGAAAAGAAGTTACAAGACAGTGTTGATGACAATGAAGATCCTGAGCACAGTCCTTTAGCATTCTGAGAAGTTATGCCAGAAGAAAATATAGGATTTATCTTTAAATTCATTTTCCTGGAAACTACTATTTGTGATACTTATGTCAGTGATATAATGCTCTCATATTTATTTGGCCCATACATTCCTCACAGTGCAACATACACACAGAGCTATATTTTCAAATATTTTTGTTTAAGCTGAGATATGTATTCAAAGGAACTGACTTCATATACGTATTCCTACTAAAATGATGTAAAATCTTTTTATAGAAGCTATTGATTAAGCAGAATTGTTTGTATGGATGTAGACAGTACGCAGTTCAAATCTGGCAGTGACTGGTTTAATAGTTAATGCGGAAAAGGTACATTAATACGTACGATTGTATTAACCTTGATAATACTGTAATAACTTCTAAATCCGAATGAAAGTTTTAAAAACTGAATTAAAATTTGAAGTATGATATTTCTGAGTACCACATAAGACTTTACTTTTTCGTATTCAATATCTTAGAAGATACAGCCTGATAACATACGAGTTTCATAGGCGCCTTTATTACTACAGAATCTGTTCTTCTGCTGTCACTTCTCCCAAAGGTTGAAACGAAATTAGATGTGACATTCGAGACACAGAATCTGGCTTACTGCAGCTCTACTGAGAACTGTTGTCAGACTCTCTGTCAAAGTAGCAAAAGGAGCCAAGGATAGCAAAATTAATTGCTTCTACGTCACGCGAGGACACGCGCCTCTGGTGGGGTACAGGTGGGGTTAAGACAGGTAGCTGGGTTTCGGGAGGGTGGCCCGCTGCCGAAAACGTGGCCTGGCCCTGTCCGGCTACACAAAGGGGGCGCAACCCCGCACGCGCCAGCCGGCACGCGCCCTTTTTCGGCAGGAACCACTGCAGGTGGCACGGACCCCTGCCTCTCACACTTGGCCCACCAAACACATTTTACTACCTGTCCCGAAGACACAAGTGCCACACACAGCGGGGTCACTGTTTCGCCGAGGGACTGACTGAAAACGGCAATTTCTTTCCACTCATCAGCCTTCACGAAAGCATTTCGACTAGTGTTGAGATTGAAAATGTAGTAAAATCTATCACAGCATAATTGATTCACGACAGAGTTTGTCCCTCTACTGTTCCTTCCTAAAGAAATAAAAACTTTGAGGTTTGGCAGTGACTTTGTAATTCTGTTAGAGACATAAAAGGACTCGGAAGAACAGTTGAACTGAATGTACAATACCTTGATGAGGAAGGAAGATGAATATCAACAAAAGCGAGGTAAGGATACTCGAATTAAATCAGGTGATGCTGAGGGACCTACATTAGGAAACGAGGCTCTTAAAACAGTTGATGAGTTTTACTGTTTGAGTCGCAGTTTAAAATGTTGATGGGCGAAGTAGAGAGATTATAAAATGAAGCTTGGCAATAGCAAGAAAAGTATGTCTGAAGAAGAGAGATTTCTTAACTTCGAATATATATTACGTGTCAGGTGTAAGGTACAGTGAAGCGACTCTAACAGCCTCTCCTGTACAAATGTCAACCTCACCTACCCGAGTTGCAGCTAAGGATTGCTGCACGGTACACCCTGTTATTGCTAACGAGGCTCTGACGACCGAGTGTTTCCCGGGATAAGGAAACGCCCCCTATCAAGTGCCAACGGTCTCAAAGAGAGCGGATGAGCGGATAGAGGCAGGGCACTCTCTTGTCCTTGGAGTGAGAAATTGCTCCTAAAGGCGGAAGAACTTCACAGTCAACGGCATAGGATGGAGAAGGCAACGGGAAACCACTCCATTAAAGATCACTCAAGATATCCCAAGAATCAGTAGCGCACCATGCCAGAATCTTCTGTTAAACATAAATCCGGAGTAATAGTCCCCCAATCGGATCTCCGGGCGGGGACAATGGAAGGTCAGGCAAAGTTGAAGAATACACTAAAAATAGCAACATGGAATGTAAGAACACTCCTCCAATGCGGGAAATTAGAGAACCTCAAACTAGAGATGGACAGAATGGGAACAGACATAATAGGAATATCTGAGATGCGATGGCCTGAACCAGGAGACTTCAGATCAGGAAATTATCGTATCATTCATACAGGTACTAACCAAGGAACAACTGGAATCGGTGGAGTTGGAATAATTCTAAAAGGAAAACTCGGGAATCTAGTCACAGGATATGTGCAATTTAACTCTAGGATAATACTAGTCAAAATTGGAACCAAACCAAAGAACACGGTAATAGTACAAGTCTATATGCCGACATCGGCAGAAGAAGACGATGTAATAGAAACAGTGTATGAAGACATCAACAAAGTTATAAATTATGTTAAAGGTGAAGAGAACTTAATTATAATGGGAGATTGGAATGCTAGTGTTGGAGAAGAGAAAGTTGACGGAATTGTAGGGAAATATGGTCTAGGAGATAGAAACGAAAGAGGAAGCCGGCTAATTGAATTTTGTGCCAAAAACAAGTTGGTCATAGCGAACTCCCTTTTCAACCACCATAAAAGAAGAAGGTACACGTGGAAAGCCCCAGGAGATACTAGAAGACACCAAATCGACTATATATTAGTAAAATCGCGTTTTAAAAACCAAATCAAGGATTGCAGAAGCTACCCGTCTGCGGATATTAATAGTGATCACAACCTTGTAATGATGAAATGCTTACTCAAACTCAAGCGATTAGAGAGAAAAACGAACAAAGTATGGAACAGAGATAACCTAAAGTCTGAAGAACTAGTGATCCCTTATGCACGGAAAACTGATGAGATGGCATCAAACATTATTCCCGGGAGTACTAACGAGGAGTGGAAACAAATCAAAGAAGGCATACATAAAGCAGCAGAAGAATTTATTGGGAAAGCCAAACCTGTAAACAGGAAAGAGTGGATAACACCTGAAATAATTTGTCTAATGGAAGAAAGAAGACTATACAAAAATGCCTCTGACGAGCAAAGCGAAAACAAATATAGAAAGCTTAGAAACCAAATAAACAGAGAATCTAGGAAAGCAAAAGAAAATTACCTCAACAGCATTTGTAAAGAGGTGGAGGAAAACATGGTTAAAGGAAAAACTGACTTGGCCTACAGAACAATAAAACAAAACTTTGCTAAACGGAAAGTAAAATCTTCAGGAACTATAAAGAACAAAGAGGGCAAGGTACTATTTGGATATGACACGCTGAAGAGATGGCAAGAATACATTGAAGAGCTATATCAAGGAGACCCTCTAACAGATAATATGATAGAATTAAGCGAAGAAGTAGAGAAAGAAGAACTAGGGGACACAATTCTGAAAGATGAATTTGAAAAAGCACTAAAAGAACTACCAGATAAGAAAGCGGCAGGTGTTGATGATATACCTTCTGAACTAATTAAGAAATCAGGAGACAAAATGAAAGCTACATTACTGCAACTCATACAGAAAATATACAAAACAGGTGAAGTTCCTGAAGACTATCAGAAATGCATCATATTCCCCATACCTAAGAAAGCATCTACTATGGACTGTGAAAACCATCGAACACTCAGTCTTCTTTCACACGCATCAAAAATTCTAATAAGAATAATTTTGAAAAGAGTTGAAAACCAATTGAATAGCACTCTAAGTGAAGACCAATTCGGTTTTAGAAGCGGTGTAGGGACGAGGGAAGCAATCTTATCTTTAAGACTAATAATTGAGAAACAAATTTCCAAAAACAAACAAGTATTTATAGCCTTCGTAGACCTCGAAAAGGCATTTGACAATGTTGTATGGCCAGAAATGTTTAGAATTCTGAAGAAGGCTGGTCTGAAATACAATGATAGAAGGATAATCTTTAAAATATACCAAAATGAAACAGCCTTAGTTAAGAAGGAAAACAAAGAAGAAACAGCAAGAATAAGGAAAGGAGTGAGACAGGGATGCCCACTATCTCCAGTAATTTTCAACGCATATATCCAAGAAGCAATAGACAAAATCAGAGAGAATATTGAAGTAGGAATAAAACTTAACGGAATGAAAATAGATATGTTGCGATATGCAGATGATATCGCCATAATTACAGAAAGGAAAGAAGATTTAGAAGCCGCACTCAATGAAATGGAAAACACCTTAAAAGAACAGTATGGAATGAAAATAAATAAGAAAAAGACTAAAGTGATGGTGAGTGGCGCCCTGAACTACAATGAACCCATACGAATAACAATAAAGGGAGAGAAACTAGGGCAGGTTACAGAATTTAACTACTTAGGTAGCAAAATAACAGCAGATGGAAGGAGCAAAAGTGACATTAAAAACAGAATACAACTTGCCAAAATAGCATTCAATGGAAAAAGACACTTACTGACGAGTAGAAATGTTAGTTTAGACGTAAGAAAGAGAGTCATGAAAACCTATGTGTGGAGTACAGCCCTTTACGGATGTGAAACTTGGACTAGTGGAAAAGAAGAAAAGAGAAGATTAGAGGCATTCGAAATGTGGTGCTACCGGAGAATGGAAAAAATCAGCTGGCGAGACAAGGCTACAAACGAAGATGTCCTCAGAAGAGTGAAAGAAAACAGATCTCTTTGGCGAAATATACAGAAAAGAAGAATAACCTTCATAGGTCACATTTTACGGCATAACAATTTCATTAAGAGAATATTAGAAGGAATCATTGAAGGAAGAACTCGCCGAGGACGACCTAGATTAAGCTACATTCAACAAGTAATAAATGACATCGGGTGCCAGACCTATGCAGATATGAAGAAGAAAGTCGACAAAAGAACGGAATGGCGTGCTGCTGCCAACCAACCTGTGGGTTGATAACCGAAGAAGGAGAAGTCAGGAAGTCTTTTCGGGATATATTTGCACGGGGTGCCACCATGTATGAAAGTGAAACATGGGCAATGAAAAATGTAGACAAGAAGAAAGTAGAAGCTTTTGGTGTATGGTGCTACAGAAGAATGCTATGGATTAGATGCCTAGAACATATAACTAATGATGAGGTACTGAACAGAAATGGGAAGACAAGAAGGTTGTGGCGCAACTTGACTAGGGGAACACCAATTCATTTTGGAGGTAAGTGGGACAAGGGGCAAAAGTCATTGAGTTAGAACAAGACCTGAATAAAGCAAAAAGACTCAGAAGGATGTCGGTTGCAATAATTATTCGAAGCTTTAGAGAATTGCCCCAGATAGAACAGCATGAGAAGCATGAAACCAGTCATCAGACTGAAGACCACATCAACAAAATCATATTCTCTGAAACATGTCAATAATTCTGAGGGAATGTCGTCTCCTCCTGGGTCATTTTGCAGCTTACGTGTTTCAGTGCTGTGTCAAATTCTTCAGTTACTCTCATATTTCCCATCTCATATTCACCTACTTTTTTTCCCTTTCCGTAATACTGTCTTGAATATCACTTCCTTTGTGTGCGTTCTATGTACTCCTTAAAGCTTTCAGTTTTATTTTTTTATTTAGAACGGCCTTATCAACTGACTTTTTCATGTTCACACAGCTGCTTATTATTTTCCCAAAGGTCTCATTAACTTTGCTACAGGTGGCAACCATCTTTCACATAGTCGTGCATCCTTCTACAAACTCTTTATTTCTTCTCTAGTGATCCCTGTTTTGCCGTCTTGCATTTTACTATCCCCTCACTTTTTAGACGTCTGTCTTCGTTTCTGTCCACTTCATTTGCTGCTACGTTTTTATATTTTCTTCTTTCGTCAGTTAAATACCTCGTCTGCTATGCAACGAGTTCTGCAAACCTTATGAGTATTTGGTACCCTGCTTCCTACATCATTTCATCTCACAGGTTTACCCACTGATTTTCTGTTGCATGCGGTTCCTCCGTTTCAATCTATCAATCCCTAATGCTCGCTTTGTAACATTTAACAAGCTCTGGTTCTTTCAATTTATCCAGGCCCAACCTACTTGAATTCTTACTTTCTTGATAAGTCTCAATTTTAATCTTATGTTTATAAACAATATATTAGTATTAATATCTACCCTCAGAAATATTTTACAGGTTAAAATCCGCTTGTTCATGTATATGAAACCTTTTGGAGTCTCCAGGACTGTTCGACGTACATAATCTTCTTTCATGATTCACGTTTTTGAAATATTAACTCAAAAACTCTTATTGTTTGACACACTGTTTTGTAGTTCTTGTTACTGGTATGGGGAGCTCTGGCAAATCCTAATCGAGCGTCTGACGATTCTTTCTATTTATTCTATAAGTACAATTTGGACAAGATTCTAGAGTCACAGCGAATGCCCAAGAACTGTTCAAACCACGGTTTTGTAAGCAATTTTGAATCGTACTTCCCTAGGATTCTTCCAATGAATTTCAGTGTAATATCTGTTGCAATTAGTTCCTTGTGGACGCACTGGACGCATACCTACAGGCATATTACGGTTGTTACTCTTGTCTATTATGCATAAGCAATAATCTACCAGCACAATAATGAGACGTTAAGACTTGTTATGCACAGTGCACTATTTTTATTTATGTTTAAGGTGATCTGCACCAAGACTGGACATACAAGTTTCGTTCATGGACGTCGCTAGATTTTCCCTGCATTACCAATTTCCTATTACTACAGCATCATCTGCTTACAGCCTCAGGGAACTCCCAACGTTATCAACTGGGGCATTTACAAATATCGTTAACGAACGCTGAGATAAAGCTTTTTATTTTATATTCAATATGGAATTTTAGATGATTCACAGTTTCCTCTTCCCTGCACTTAACATCCATGCTCGCGATCTAGTTGGAATAAGATTGGTTGGAATATTACTTTGACTTAGCTGCATGTACATACTCGTCTTTATGTTTTACAAACTTAATTTACGTTCGGTAAATCATTTAGATGAAACTATGTTTGATTACACTTTTCATGATATCTAAGGAATCCTGCAGATGTCTTTCGCTTCGCTGATAATTTTGGGATTATTCCCTGAAAAGGGAACGTATATCTAGTATTTCTAGTTTTGCCCTACTTTTATTGAGGGTACACTGATTCATTTTAAGACATACCAGACTAAGTCGGTACACACGAAAGTTCATTACTTCTACAACAACACCAGCATCTGTGAATGAGATTTCCTTCAGTTCAGTGTTTTTGGCATTTTCTGTTAACAAAATCATACTACTTCCTGGGCACCATATGCCTGTTGGATTGTGGTCTTATTTGTAGCAGTTTCCATGTAGGATAATTTACTGTCCTACTGTCTCTTCTCCCAAAGACGGAAATGAAGTTAATGTGGCATTATTAATATTTCCTTTCACGAGCCATGCACTTTTACTTATGAAATATGGACATTTACTCACTGCATGCTTACGTTCAGAGGAGCAGTTACTTAAAGCACGCCTCCTCTACGTTCTCATTAGGATATTTATGAAGATTTAGTAATTTAAATGTTATAATGCCAGGGCTGAGAAATAAACAGTAAAGCACGGTAATTTCAGCATTAAGGAACTAATTTTGCACTAATTTGAGACATATAAATCACTGAAGTTTGATTAGTCTCATGTATGATTATAATTAAAGATTTTGTTATTAATTTCTATCACTTAGCGGCTGTTTAAGGCTCCTACTGAACAATTGTAATTTGTAAAATGTCACAAATCAGCAACAAGCCATCACAGAAAACGTTCATGCATAATTCCTTGGAATTGGTTACTTTACAGGTGCTAGGAGTTTTAACTACATGTGTCACCTGCTTTATTTAGAAATACTGAGTGAGAATATATGCCTCATGGAACAGCACAAGCACACAGCTGCCTGTTTATAATGTAATATGCAGATCAATCGTCATACTAAAATACTCAGACGACTAAGTTCGAAAGCTGACTTGAAAGATATGCAGAGCAAACCTGTAAATTATAACATCAGCACTGTTTGCTTGACACGAGATAAGTGTATACAAGAGTGTTGGTTATATTACATGCTAAATTCACCTTATTCTTTTATATACATTATTACCTCGCATTTATGTTAAATATATTATTTCGGGCTTATTTAAGGTATTTAATCAATTTTGAGCAAAGTAATTTCGTGATTTCAGTACAAACTGTCTTTCAGTCCCACTTATTGAACCATTCAGAAGGAAAATATTAAATCTACTTCTTCTTAGGTGGTTTGTTACTCTGAATATCACAGAGACCATTCCACATTATTTGTGTTCGAAGAACCAGTTGTTTAAATTGTGACTTCGAATTGATGTAACCATATACTGCAGTCACTGTTCCTATAATACCTGATAATATTGTGGCATTAAACTTCATGGAGTTCTAGCAGACTCTGAGCAGAATGTGTCACTCCTTCATTTGCGAAAAGCAACTAGTATTCTCATTTCATTACGGTGTAGTTACAGCACATATGTTCTTGATAACAATCTCCAACTTTCTGTAACTGGTTACTGATGTTTTATAATTGTGCACAGTTTATTTACAGAAATCGGTAATTTGTCTTCTGTCGTTTGATGAGAAATGGCGATGATTATGACTAAATAACGTGTTTTATATTGGTATTTGAGGACAGGTCTATTGGTGATTAATACCAAAAGCCACACCCTTCTCACCTTGACGTAATTCCAGAGCAGTACATAATTTACTGCCTACACACCTACATTAATACTGTGTGCAAATCCTCTTCTTAAATGGTTTTTGTAACCAGGAGAAATGTATGAACTAGAAAAATCAATTTTACTAAATAAATTACGGACACTATAAAATTTGTATTAATATATCACAATAAGAGAAAAATTCAACAGCAACATCTGATGTGTTACTTATTGCTTTACATACTTTTTAATAATATATTAGTAGTTCTGAAATACTTCTACTGAAACACTGTCTTGAAAAAACATCTTTCTGTTTTACTCAGTTGTAAGAAGCCAAACATTTCCAGCTGGCTGTAAAACATTCGATGAGGCTGTGCATAATTAACTGATATTGCACTTTTCCACATTTGTGTGTAATGCACTAGACTAGCACCTCTGATATTTACTGTAGTAAGTTAAAAACCTCACCACTCAGCTAACAAACTTGGCAGCTAAACAATGACATTAATTTTTGTCTTTATGTGAAACAGCTAATTTCGCTTGAGAAAAAATTTGAGTCTGTTTCCATAAAACATTTCTTAGGTTTTTGTCAGGTAGTACAGGTTGGGAGATCTTTTTATAAACGTGAAATAATAAAAACATCTATGACTGCAGGTACAATGAGAAATAACTCAAAATAATAACTCTTATTCATTACTGAATTATTTATGTAAATTTTCAAGACAATAACTTTTATCCATTATTGTTTTATTTCCATGGTACACATAAATATACAATACTTTATCACATGGCCCAATGTCAGTTGATCTAAAATCGTTGGAAAAATAAACCAATGCTATTTTCCCAACTGCTGTATAGTTACATTCGTAATTTACTGGTTTCAACGTATTGCACACAGTTGCCAGAAATTCATATGCATTTAAATGAGTTTCCTAGAAACAAAGTGAAACAGCAAACGTTACATCTATTGATAGTTTTAGAGGCAGTGAAATGTTTTTCACCACACATACCCCTAATACCCTCTAAGTATTCACAGCTTGTTTGGCAATGTTGAAATTGTCATGATGTTCTGTTTCCTATATGCCCATATGCTAACAAAAGCGTATCACAGTATTCTGAAAAATGAGGTGACTTTCAGGTAGTGAAGAACATGGTCTACATACTACAAGAATAATTATTCATTGGCCAGTAGATAATAAACTACAAATAAATTTCGTTCTGTAAATAATGTGGGCATAGTCTCCCATTTAAAATGAATAAGCTATACATTTTCTTTTCCTCTTATGTGCCACAACACACATGTAGTTTCCATCTGACAAACACTCTTTCAAATGATGCATTTGTTCAGTTTCCTTACACATCTTGTATTTATTCTTTACAATGACCTCAACAACCTTTAAAAGAAAACTGTTTGCAATATGAAATACTGTTTCCTACTAGAGACGATCCATTTTTATGTCATCTTTGTTAGAAAACTCATTAATCCATTTGTCTTGAAATAATTACTACTAGACTCAATTTTTTCTTGAATTTATTTAGTGATTACTTTACATGACTTCTCATCACTATCCTCATCAGTCCTTTGACATCCACAGCTGTACAAAGGCGTCCTGTTTACTTTTCCATGCATCAACATCTTCAGATACACCTATATTTTTAGTTCATATACGTTTTATAATATTGTTCTATTCCTATTCTACTATGTCATCTTCTCTGGGTTATTTTCTGTCTTTTGGAATCTGGCCAAGATCTTCCTTGTTCCACATCCCCTTCATGCACCTGGTTTCGTATTCTGTAATATTCTGATTAATATTCGTAATAGTTTTCCTGCTGCATTTTTTAGTTTTCTGGTCTCCTCTGGTAAATCCTAAAGCAAAACTTTCTGAAGCTCAATGAGCAACTGCCAGGCCAGCTTCGTACTGTCTTTAATTCTTTCCTATTTAATTCTGTTTTTATTTTAAGCTATCCTAAATACATACACTCATCATTAATTTGTACTATCTACCTCTTAATGTGCTGATTGTATTTACATATGCAGTTTCAAGCTGGCTCCACCAAGTTCTTACATTATTTTTGGAAAGTTATCTATAGTAAATGCAGCTAGCATTATGACACCAGCAAAACAATGTTGTTTCAGATATTTTCCATAGCTTGTTTTTTTCTGCAATTTCTCATTGTAAGAAATTCAGAATTTCCTCTAGTGTTCTATGAATATTCTGGAGGTGCAGTATGGCCCTAGGTGGCTACTCTACTAGGTGTGCTGGTATTTTGAGTGTATAATGGAACCATCAGTGTCGCTGTGTCCAAGTATACTCTTCAGAACGGTAACATAGGTTTAATTAGTGCCAAGTTTCTCATGGGTTTCATGGGGTAAAAAAAATCTCAAAACCTATGAACCACTGGCAGAGCGAGAATTCACGTTTACTTGTAACTATGTTAGTAAACGGCTTGTGCATTACAGAGAGGTAGCTGATAGATATACAGACATTTCGGTTTTGTCATTTAGTTTCTTTAGCAAACAGAATAAACAAGGCATTGTTCCAGTGTTTACAGACTATGTTCCTCTGATGAAATTCTGCAAAGAATGTTAGAAGTTCTTTTGTCTTGCTTTCCTCTTAATCTCTATTGTAACATCGTCGTTTCCATATGGCTTTTTCTTCATACAATGAATAGCTTGAAACACAGCATATTGCATTACTTCTGAAATTATAATATTTTCATTATCAATAACTTTTTACAATTCACCTGTTGAAACTTGTCATGTTTTACGTAATACCCGCATTATTTCATGTTAATAATTGCATACAAACAACAGTCAGTTCTACAAATAAATATGTCACTTGAGTAGGTATTTGACACCAATAAATCCTTTATGATCCTTTTAAACTGAACTTTATTAGCAGCTAAATTTTTTGTGGCTAGTAAGTCACTGAAAATCAGTGTTTCTCAATAACATACACCTCTCTGTAGTGAAATAAGAGAATAAGCTTTGTGAAGAGTCTTCTTATTATTTCAATTGATTCCTGACATGAACTACTGGTTCCAAACACAGGCGTATTATATATAACAGAACTTATTAAGAAATAAAGATACTGCGAAGTAGGACTTAGTCAATCCGATTCATTGAAGAGGCCTCTGCAGGGCGTTCTTCAATTCACAGCACATATAACTGGTGTTGTACTTTTTTAGACTCGAAAAACCTTAGATTGCCTTAATGAGGTACTCCAAAAAAATATCCAGTACAACATTGTAGAATGGAAGTTCGCGAAGTACGCTAGCATCTTTAATTTTTATGCCACCTTAGTCCGAAAAAGTCCGCATGGCATAGAAAGACTTGTTTAAACGCTTCAGCATTTCCAAGGTGTGTTCCTTCCAGTTGAAATCATTATTAAGATGTAACCTCAGGAATCTGACACTGTAAAATTCTTCTATCTGCTTGTCGTCAATATAATTAGGAGTAAATCTACTATAAGTTTTGAATTTGATGCAGTGAGGTTTTTAAGACTAGAGACAAAGAATTGGCTAGCGATCGTTTGTTAATGTTCATGAAAATTTCATTTACTGATCTTTCTAATACTGTACTTGATTTTCGATTTGTTACAACGTTTGTATCACCTGGACACGAAAACTTGGCATCTCGTAATAACACTGATAGGAGATCATTGATATACACAAGAAAAACTAAGGCCCCTAAGATACAACTTAGTGCGATACCGTACGTAATTATTTCATAGATGATTTCTGATAACTTTGTACAAGAATCTTTCCCGTTTGTTTCCACTATAAGCAAATTTAATTTTGAACATCCTCGTTTTAGAAATTGCATTTGTAATAGACGCTATTCCTTATTAAAGTTTTTGTCTTCAAGCCCCACGTTTCCCTGCGCTTCAGTTCCATGTCAACGATTTTAACAGCAGTGTTCCCTTACGAAACACGCATCCTTCAACGACGACTATATGCACTTAGAAACTTCCTTCCATGCATAACTATGTCAAACTTCCTGGAAAGTAAAATTCTTTCATCTCTTTTACTAGATCTTTCTGGTTTGTAACCAACCTCCACATTACTGTCCATCACTTTCCGTTCACAGTCTTTGGTAGGTAGTACTTGGATTCAATTCAACAAGTCTTGTAAGTCTCCGTTACCATCGATAAGGAGATGCATATCGTTTGGTCATCTAACAATATGTATCGCCAAACAGTTTTATTTTTATTTGAGAACGTTCTGGATCTTTCTCCATTGCCTCTTGGACATAAAGGTCTTCTATAGGTGTAGGAGTAGGGACAATATGAAACCAGGTACTGCCACACGGCCTACTTCTCTTGAATAGCACCAGGTGAGCCATCGTATCTAGTGTTTCCATGCAGGTGTGGGAGCGCCATAAACAGTGAAATATATCACACGCTCTCATATACGAGACACTCCGGCGAGATGTGACATATAGTCCACGAAATTTTCATGTAGTGTGATGAACCTTGCACAAACGACAACCCATATTGCTGCCCTTACTTGGCAATGGAAGTTTCTTCCTTCACCGACATTCAAATCGCTTACCTCCGAAACGTGATGGATGAGAAACAAGTGACACTTTTCAATCTGAGAGTTGGTCATTGAGAGTGAGGATATCTAAAATGCACTGTCTGTCTGTGACTATAAATGATCTGTGTTCCATTCCTTGTCCAGCACTCAGTTCGTAACTTGTAAAATATACTCGACAGCGAGAATTGACAACTCTCTCTCACACACTTGTTTACGCGAACATGAAGTCGTTGATATTCCAATTTCCTAAAAATTTCTTCTTTGGTACACATCCTACAGTGGCACTACCTACATTTAATTTAACAGTGTCATATCCCCACTTCGGAACGGAATTCATTATATTTATTTTCCTCGTGTTCAGTGTCATTTTATTGAGTTTTAATACCTCACATTGCCTATAGTAAATAAATTCGTCTTCTATATCAATTCTTTGTTGTTATCCTTTTTAGAAATTCCAAAGTCCTGTTGTACCTTACATTGCTGAAGACGTTTTATAGATACCGCACACATTGTATTCAATAAAGTTATATTTGATATTTATACTATATGTCAAAGTAAAATAGAAATACTATCATTTATATCCTTTCCCTAGTTGTATTACCCACAAAAAAATGCGGATGACCTGCCATGTTTAGTGGAAATTAAGAAGAGCAACGAACCTAGTTAAGACCCAAGGTGCTCTCCGCTTTATAGTTATATTTTAGTTCGCAGTTCCACTAATATGATGTCAATGGTAATTATACGATACTTGTACATTTATTTACTTCCTGCACGATTTTCATTAACCACTGGAACGAATTATTTACTAAACCGCTGGAAATTAAGTTTGGAACCTCACGCGAAGAGAGTCATGCCACTCAAAATCCACAATAAATGTGTGAACGATTATTTCAACGCTCACATTTTATTTTGGTCTAATAACTGAAATGTGTAACATAATTTACATAAACAAATATCGCTCTGTCATTAAGCTCACTAATCGTAAAATTAACGGCTCATGATGCTTTCAAAAAAATTTGTGAATTTGGATGGTTGAAAAACATATTTTTTTCTACACCACACGTAAAACGAGATGGAGCAGGAAGATACACGGTAAACGTACTTGGCGTTTTGTGTGCGGCAAATGCAATGCACTCTTAGAAAATAGAGTCTCTTAAATTTTAACCGCAGATAAGCAGAATACGCTACATGGGATGCGAAGTGATATCATTCCATCAGACTAGGAGTAACTAGTTCTCTGTCCTTACGCGTTAAGGATTTCAATGAAAGACTCTACATAAAAAAAAAACGTGAGAGGAATAGCAAAACATAGTAAAACATAACATTTTCAAGACAAACCTAATTGTTCGAAAATATATGACCAGTTATATCAAGCATAGTTTTAGTAATGTTAGTACAAAGAGGCATATACACTCAGCATTCGACTTCAGCAATGTAATGAGACGTACAGAACGTAAAGTGGAGTCAGAGGAGGAGGTAACCAAAACATGTAAAAGAAAATATTACACACTGAACAATAAGTGATGGAGCCGGATCTTCTTTCTAGAGAAGCTGACCACAACGACTGGCTGAGCAATGGCAAAAGGAAACACAGAAGTAAAGAAAACTTCATTACGACTTTGAGATGTACACTGACCAGTCAGAATAAAGTGACTTTCATCAAAACTACTTGCTTGGGAGGGGGTCTTAAGTGTGGAATGGAGGGAAATCATATTAACGACTATGGGTGAAAATAATGCTGAAACCTGGTTTTGCATAGAAGCTTTTCTGAAGAACGATTTATGGTTATAGTAAACTATTGATTGGGAAGACGTATAGAAACATTGTGGTCCCGTTAATTATTCACCTACATTCGTTATGAGTACGATGGGCGTTCAACGAGTAATGCTACACATTTCTCATCTCGGTCAATATCCTTCGATATGCGTAATTTGTTGCGGGACTTTGTGAAATATTCATGCTTCAGCCCCTTTAGTTTCATGACGTTCCTATATTTGGTGACGCCATACGTAGCTTTCAAAATGACATTTGTAACCGAGGTGCGTTACAGAAAGAGAGCAGTGATCGAGTTTCCTTTGGTGAAAAAATAGAAGGTCGCAGATATTCGTAGGCCCATGTAGAGTGTCTACGGAGACTTGGCAGTGAAAAAAAAGCACGGTGAATTGTTGAGCGAGGCGTCTGTCGTCATCACAGGGAGTTCGTGCAAACCTGTCCCATCTCCCGCGTGCCGACCAGCCACACACAGCTGTGAATAGTTCAAAGCCTCACCCTCAGTCGGACAAGTCATGGCGAAGGACGACTGACACTCTGAAGGAGTTATTCTGTTTGATGCCGTTCATCATGTTTCAACGATGATCCCAGAAGTATACTGTGCTACCGTCAGGAAATTGAAGAAACGGTTTCAGCACGTTTGTCGCCACAAATTCAACCGTACTTCTCTCTGACAACACAAGTCCTCACAAAAATCTCTGCACCGGAGAAGTGCTCTCAAAACGTCATTGGACTGTTCTTCCTCATCCACCCTATTGCCCAGACTCACACCTTCCGACTTCTATCTGTTTGGTCCAATGAAGGATGCACTCCTGAGGAAGCAGTACATGGATGATGGGGAGGTCATTGATGCAGAAAGACGTTATGTCCGACGTCTACCGGTAGAGTCGTAACATGCACATACGCATTCCCTTCCAGTAACGTGGCATCAGGCTGTCGCATTGAACGGGGATTATTTTGATAAACAGGGCTTTCCAGCCAAAAGATGGGGAGTAATATGGTGTATCGGAATTATGAATAAAACCAACGTGCTTTCAGAACAAAAGAAATTGTAGCATTACTTACTGAATGTCTCTCCTTTATAAAAATCGACATGTTACAGATCATTCGAAGCTGCTGTGGATTTCAAAAGCAAGTCTAATAGTCTCCACGATAATCTGTAAAATGCATCATAATTTTTTTAATTACAGGCATCCGTTCATCGTCGATGTTCGTGCCATCAGATCTGCCATTTTCTAGTCACATACTGGGATCGCAACATGGTTATTTGAAGAGAACAGCGTACTTCAGTAGATGAGCTCATCATAAACTGAATTAAGGAAAGAGGTATACTTCGGGGAATGAACTTATGTGAACCGATAAATGGAAAATCTTTTAGTCAATTGTAGCAGGACTGAGAAAAAAATTTTTGGAACTTCAGCAGCACATATGGAAACCAGCGTGTAGCTCTATTCTTAGAAAAATGTCAAAGTGAGCAGACACTTACAAGACAATTCAGGAAGAACAGGCCCACAATTTCAATTGCTATGGAGTTTGTTACTTACTTTTTGTGTAGGGACGCAACAATACGCACTAAATCATGAACAAGGCACGACTGAAATTTAGAGCATGTGCAAAGGAAATGGTATCTACTTATGTACCAATATATCGGTATCCTCCATACTATTATTTATATGTACATGCAAATATTCCAAATTAGGGTAGCAGATGCAATGAAGAATCTTGTTGCTCTTGTACTGACGAAATATAACATTCATTCAAATTTGTTTTGCGTTATATATATTTAAGACTAGGAAACCAGATGTTGACCAAGAATACAGAAGAGAAAAAGCCCAGTAGAGTGTAAATGATGATGGCTCTTCTACTCACAATTTTGTAGATCACAATCGTATGGAAGAAAAATTTCACCACATTCAGTATACTTCCTAGTTTATTGTACACAGTTTCGGAGCGTCCAATTTCATTTTAAACTGAATATCAATAAAATAATGATAGTTTGTCCATCAAAAATTAATACAAACATAGCAGATTAGCCGATTCAAATTCTGTAACAGGTGTTTAACGATCGCATTTCCCGTAGCTAACCTTTAACCTAGAGAAGCTAGCGTTTTAAAGCTATTACTATCTTCGTGTGGCTGTTGAAAGATCTCCTCCAGTTCCTAGTCATGTCATCTGTCGACAAATCCAGCTCCCCATAAGTGAAGTGAGAGATGGTGAGAAAGCTACAGTTGATTTTAAATATCTTATGTGCACATGATCTAAACGTATTTTAGTAACTACAAACCACAGGGTATCCAACTAATTTTAGTTCATTTGACAATGGCGTTGAATGCGTTAGAGCCTGTTTTTAGTGTTTAGAATGTGCCTGTGTCTTAAAGTAGTTGGTTACATCAAAACTTATTTTGAAATACTTTACAGACAGTTTATACCATCTGTCTTCTTTGTGTACTTTAGCATAGTGTTTTTCAGACATAATAACTAAGTGTATATAAATGAAATGGTGGTATTTGGGTATAAATGGGTTAAATCAGTTCTCAAATTATATTATACAGTTGAAATTTAGAGAATACTGGTTTTCCGTCTACAATTACGGCAATGGGTATGTTTTTTCTACTGTAGTTACAGAATGTTAATGACAAATAATCTCTATCGCCATTATTAATCAAATTTGTGTACTGTATGTAAATATACTATTTGAATCTACAACAAAATATTGTATTAAAGACCCTGAGATCGTATATGATTTGAGATCTGGAACTAGAAGAAATGAAAAATAACGTTACGATACTGCATGGCGTTTTAAAAAGACATACCACATGGCTAATTTAGAACAAATGTGAAAAAAATTTCCATCATAGCCGTGCAATTCAGACATATGTAGCTGGGGCAAATGACAGAAAACTGTACAAACAAAAATATTGGTAAGTGAATCTACACTCTGCAAACAGTATCTGCAAGAGGCATAATTTTTAATACATGTACCTTTTTGCTTCCATTTTTATGTGATACTAACAAACATCAGTTAAAATCGGGGCAAGATTTCAATTTTTGACAGTAAAAGATTTTAGTAACGTATTCCGCATATGACTGACGTGTCTCTGAAAGTTTTCCACAACCAATAGCAGGAGATGGATCACATTGTGCATAAACTGAAGAAAATGCGTTTCGTTACCGATCAGATTGTATTTTTTGCATGACTCACACGACACTGTCTTTACTTCTTCATTTAACTTTAATGGTATGGGGTTCTGTGTCAAGGACAGTGTCATACTACGTGGAATATTTCAATAAAATGAAAACTGATTTTCTCTTGTTCAGACTAGAAGATAAAGTCCAGACTTTTTCATTTTATTCATTTTTCAGTGGAATGTACATTATAGACATAACGCAAGGGAAGGTGCCGTAATTCTGTGAATATACCCTTTCCGTTATGCACGAGATTTATGAAACCATATTGTAAGAAAATCATGGTTGTTGTTGAAAACTGTGTTGGAGGAACTCAGTTTTACAATCATCAGGTGCTATTACTTGAAAATGTCACATGTCCATTTCTATCTCAACATAGCATTAACTTTAAACAAACTGCGTTGTTCAATTTCATAATTTCTTTGAACTTATCATCATCAGGCTTCTAACTGGTTTGATGCAGCATGCCCCAAATTCTTCTCCCATGACAATCGTTTCTTCACAGAGTAGAAATTGGAACCTATGTTCCCTATTATTTGCTGGATGTATTACAGTCTCTGTCTTTCCTTACAGTTTTGACCCTCTTCAGCTACCTCATTAAAATGGAAGTTATTCCCTGATGTCTTAACAAACGTTCTATCATCTTGCGCCTGCGTCTTGTCAGTATTTTCCATATGTTCTTTTCTTCATCGATTCTGCTGACAACTTCCTCATTCCTTGTCTTATCAGTCTACCATATATTCAGCATTCGTCTCTAACACCACTTATCATATCCTTTAATTCTCTTTCCTTACTGTTTCCCTACAGTCAATGATTCAATATCATACAATGCTGTGCTTCAAGTGTACATTCTCAGAAATTCCCATGATTGATCCTAGTAGAATTATTTTGGCCAGGAATACCCTCTTTACCAATGCTAGTGTACTTTTTACATCCTCCTTGCTCCATTTGTCGAGTGTTATTTTGCTTCCAAAGTAGCAGAATTTCTTAACTTTGACTGCACTGTGTTTATCAAGTTTTATTTTAAGTTTCTCGCTGTTCTCATTTCCGCTACGTCTCATTCTTTCGTCTCTCGTTGGTTTACTCTCAACCCATGTTCTGTAAATAATGTTCTGTACTCATTACATTGTTCATTACGTACAACAGATCTAGTAATTCTTCTTTACCTTCACAATTTCATCAGAACATCTTATCAGTGATATCCTTTCTCCCTGAATTTTACTCCCTGTCATGAACCATACTTTTATTTTATTCATTGCATCTTCGATGTATGGATTTAACCGTAATGACCCAAGGCTGCATCCGCTTCTTACTCCGTGTTTATTCCGAGAACTTGATTGTTTGTTGTCCTTTCTTCTTGTTTACTCTTGTTTCTTATCAATAACGTATGTTACTCGTCTTTATCCATAGCTTACTCCTATCTTTCTCAGAATTTCGAACATTTTCCATACTGTACTTTCGGTACATTTTGCTGTTGTCATTGTCCAAGATGCTGAATATATTGGCTCCCAACATTCCTACCAGGGAGGATAAAAGGGTTAAAAATTACATAAACCTCAAGTAAGGCTAAACGTTTAGTGACACGCTTGTTAGAACCAAAATATATCGATGTAGGAGCTCCACAAGCTCTTACATTAGTATAATATTATTCCTAATGAACATCAATGGCTTCCCTAATTCTGTTAGTCATAGAGAAAAATTATCTTTAATGATGATGACAGTATTTTATCACTACAGAGTCCTCGCAGAGAAAACAGAGGGTGCCCTCACGGAAGTTTACAATTGCTCGTCATGCAACAAGGTGACATTGAACATGAAACAAACAAATGCCACAAATTTCAGTCTGAAATGAGAATGTGACGCTCTTAAACTAAATATGGGTTGTATCTCTAAGGACTATGTTACAAGAACAAAATCTAATAATTTAATTAGGCTGTTATACCCTTAGAATCCTTTTAATATTGTGTAACAGCCAGTGTCTCGTAATTACATGTTATTCACGTACACTCTGTCCTTAGTTATGCAAATAATTTCTTGGAAATTATCACACAAAAATTGAATACAGTCCTCAAATTACAGAAAGGGAACTTAAGATTGATATCCAAAAATAGTAATTGAACTCTTTGTAAACACCTGTTCAGTACATTGGAAATTTTAACTACCCCATGTGAGAACATTTACTGAAGAGTTACGAACATCAAAAATATAATAATTACAGCAAAATCAAGTCTCTCTATAACATTATCCAACTGAATTACTATCAGATGTAGTGATATCTTTCAGAGCAAAATACAGTTACTCGCTCCATATTTTTTCGCTGATGTACATACATCATAAGTTTTCTATTGTCTATCAATATTTACGAACGTTTCAATCCATAAAGGCTTCTTCAACAATAGAACCTACGTTTGGACTGTATCGAAAGAAACATTTCAGGCCTATGTCCGGACTTGGTATATAAATTTACAAATCGATATTTCTAGTCTCTATGTATGCTACCACATTTACCTTCGATTCCTCTTTGAAAACAAAACTATTGAACACATTCCAGAGAAAACAATCTAAACATAGCTGTCCTTCAGTTAAAAGTTGGAGTAATGTATATAACTTTACTTATGCGACTCATTGCAGTTTCAGGCGGTGTAAAGAATAAGTTGATTCTGAAAGTTATAAAAAACCACTGGGAAATATGCTTTAGTTTTTGCAAGCATAGTGAGAAGTATAGTTGTATCTTACACACTTGTTCATAGTGTAATTGGAATCACATTTAGATTCTTGCGTTATCCTGCATCTTCCACTTAACAGTCCACGTTTTATACTCCTAATTTTCACAAGCTGATTAGTGAAACATAAAAGTGAGCGTACGTCCTTTTATCTAAAGTTATTTTGAAGAAAACTGATTAGGAGCCAATTACAAATTGTAGAAACATACAGACGTAACAGAAATTTCAGTCTTTGAGGGTAACTGTGTAGTATTTTGAACGTTACGAAAGTAACTCACAGCGGTATTCACCAGTCTAGCTTGAAAGACGGAAATGTGTGACGAATTTCCTGTAAGACGTCATTGCCTACTGGGAGTTGCGAAGACAACACCTTCCAGTTGCAGACAGTGATTCTGCATCCCTGCTTTCTGGTCATGAAGTGTGTGAGAAATGTCTTTTTCTTCAGACGAATATTTGGATAGTAATGAAACAAATATCACTGACAATCGGGTAGTGAGAATACAGAGTCCTTATTGGGAAGCTCTTTGCCAACTTGCAGGATATTTCAAACAACACTTCCTCGTATTCACTAAATCTGAAATATGTATACTTTATTCGGTTCGTCTTATTCCTTGCAATTTGATTGTTTTTCGTTGCATATTTCCTCTATTGTTATTTATAATAGTCTCACCATAAACCTCCTCTGTAGATTTATAAATACTAGAAACATTGTAAGATTTACCAGATTTGCATTTATACAGAATTTTTCGTTTTTATTTTCTCAGATTTATGAGGCTACTTACAATTTGACTGATTCCCTATATACCCGCTGCAATTAATTGAAATCTTTTTCTACTCATTTTCTCAGATAAGCAAAATATCTAACGCATGTTATGGTATGAATTATTTTTCGACTTACTTTTTATTCTTTTAAGTGGTTTTCAGTTGCATGTAGCCCTCCTTAAGTCTCGTTGACACGGAAAATTTAAGGCAATACGATAAGAGGTTATATTACTTTCGTTGTATTCGCTCTTAGAACAGAGAGCCGACCAAATTAATTTACAAGTACTGTACGTCGTTGTAAACCCTAGGTTATTTATTCCTGAGTCACACGAAACAGTTTTCGATGTATGCAATACTGCTGATAACCTTCAGTATGCTATGAGGGAGTCGTATGCGTGAACGTTATCACCGCTTCTCCTTTAGATTTTCTTTCCTTTTCTTTATATTATCTATGATTCCTATCTTAAACTGGTATTTTTTGACGAGTCAATGACGAAACACAGCGGAGAAGCAGCCCACACAGCGCCCTTCATATATCTCTTACAAATTGGCTGATATCAGACGTCAGTTGAGATATATGTTTTATATGCCACGTCACGTGCTATCGACACTCTTAATACCATGGCGACAAGATGGAAATAAGATGAGGACCATCTGGCGAAATTTGTAAACAAATATTGTTGAATTTGGACGTAACATCACCAATAATCAAATAATTACGGCTGCAGGAAAGAAAAAACTTCAAAGTATCGATTACAACGTAATCTCCATAATATAAGAGACTGAATTGGAGAATCAGCAGTAATTTTCCTTTTGTAACGGTCATTGTGTTATACCGAATACATGGAAGATTTGTCGTTAGCAAATCTTCAGTCTGGAAATTACTAATAATCTAGACAGATGGACTAATATAGATGTAGAACGACAGTACATGTCAGTTTTACGTATGTATGACGTACGAAGTTATATAAACGAGTTATAAACGCTGTGCTGTGGATATTGTGTGTTGTTAAACAGTGTAATACCAATTTTCAAGTACCTCCTCTTCCGTGCGCCAACATTTCTTAGAGGAGCGTTTCCTCAAAAGTGAAGGACAACAACGTATGCGATGGATGGTGAATTGGTAAGAACCATGAGTTGTATTAATTGATGGAAGTCTTATATGGTCAAACTGTGGCACGCTGGGAATTCCGTGAAACAAAGCTACGCTTATGTGGAGACTCAGGAGGACCTGGCGATATAGCAGGTCCTGGAAGTGGTCGGTGGATGATTTGGTTAAAACTAAGCGACAGCTAGAGACGATCAGGAAAACAACGTGGATTAAAAATATTTTAAGACATCACATAATAAAGGCAGGTTGTGCGGCCACAAACGCGGTTCTTTGTTGCTTTCTTTAAGCATTAACCCATCTCTCCGTAAGGTCATAGTGTACTACGTCCTGAATCCGATTGCAGCTGGACATGACGGCGAATTATACCGTTCCAGTTTCATGTGTATATTACGATTATTAACACATTTTAGATAACATAGTTGCACGACATCCTAGAATGTCCATGATCTCTTCTTGAGAGCATGGGTAGCTTGGATGGTTTATCCACATACCAGAATCAATGCTTATCAACCATTTTTCCACGTGTGTCGTAACTGAAGGACATGTTTTGTTTATTAGGAAACGATATCTTATTGACTGGAGCATTAGTTCTTACAATATAAATGTAGCTTTTACCATTTTTCTTGGCATTGGACGATGAAACAGCGTTTAGTGGGATTATGTTAATCTACGTATACGTATGTTGCCCACAAGCCGCAGGTGCGTGACAGTGGGTACTTTATGGCTATACGAATCTTTTCCTGGCTTATTTCATTCACATATGGAATAGCTGAAAACGACCATATGCCTCAGTACGTACCCACTTGCTCTTAACGTATTCTCCTTGTAACTATACAATATATATGTAATAGAGCCAGGAGAAATATTGCACAGCTAAGCTAAAATAACCGTTCTCTAAATTTATCCAAAGGGATTTTAAAAGAACAACGTCACATTCTTTGCTTTTCTACCGACGTATTCCAGTTCTAGCAACAATACTTGCGACATCTGTTGTGAGATTCACTAGCCAGTGTCCTCGATTGTGTCACACAAGTTAACAAATGTATTGCACTGTTTTCGAATCATTCCAGGAAATCTTAGTCTTCCAGTCGCCTGTTGCGTAGTTTGAATTGGTCTTCAGCTAAGTACCAGGACGTCTATCAGCATTTTGTGTCTGGTGGCTGCAAGATAAGGAGATAAGGTCCCCAATATTGGCCAAACGACTGCGTTGTGTCATAATGAGATACACACTGGGAAATTTGGTAGAGTATATCATGCAGCAGGACAGAGGGTGGAAAATAGTTAATGTGGATGAACATCGTTACACGAAGATTTATCAGGATTTAGAATACATGTTGATGCTTGGCTAAGAACGTTTCCGCAATACGTTATTTCTTATAGGACCTTGGTGATCCCATAAGAAGTTTTGCAATCAGTACAAACGTCGCTACTTTATAAGAAAAATACAGCGGTTAATGTCGCACGAAATAGAATTATACAAAAAGTTTTAAGATAGTTATGTAAGAATCGAGATCTACAGAACTGAAGAACGTGCTCTAGCAATACAATCAGGAATGGGAAAAACCGTCCGGTTAAAACCAATATCGGTATTTAGGTTTAAGAATATTTAGTTCTTAAATAAATCTTTTTTAAAATCGAGCGACTTTCGTTCGCAAAATTTCCATTACTTTGAAATATTGCGTTATAATAGAAAATAGGAAGGCGATCAGTGCTATATTAATAACAATGCCGACTGAAACGAGTAACAAACTCATATAGCCTAAGAAATGATACAGCGTTGCTGAAACAATACGCCAATCGGCACATGGTTCGCGCCATGAGCGCCACCTGCCGTGGCCGCAGAGTAACTGCGCTGGCCTATTACACTCAGTCGGTTGTGAGCTCTGCAACGTCCATGTACTAATTTATATTTACGTGATAAACCCTATTTCTAGGGCTATATTTTAATTTTGACAAATGGATCTATGCAGACATTTGTAAAAACGGCGATGATATATCAGTCCATACTAATGTAAAATTGTAAGTACCAGTCGTCGTTCTCATATTTTTGTAATGCAAGAGCTCTCTAATTTGCGTTAATATCTATTCCTGACTTAAGTTTCATACCTTTGTAATGTAAGCTATGATGTTCATTGTCGTTAGGCCACCTTCTGAAGAAGACAAATTTAAATTTGTTGAAACCTAGGTAAAGAATTCTTTATCCATTGCCACTGGTCGGCTGTTTATAATTTTAATAATGTACCTCTTATCATGTGGCCTGGCCTGTTAGAGGAGTAGTTACGCGTTTAGATGCAGCCTGCAAGACTTTCCCCATCTCTTCTAATGGTAGTTTCTCACTGTCGACGCCGAACAACAGTTTCATCGCAGAATGACACCATCCCTAGTTTGGAAATATTTTACGAAGTGTGGTGTCAGTGAAGTACAATGCTCTATTTGCTTAGAAGATTGAAAAGAGGAGGAGCCGCAACGAACAAGCGACATCGTATGAGTACGAAAAAATGAAAGTACCTTATCTGCTGCCGGTGTCTACATAATATGCCTTTATCTGCTTGTAGCCCTTGAAAACGCACATATTAAAACGAAAAATATAGTACTTCAATCTCAGATTTCACCGTTTGGCAATCAATATTCGTAATGGCCAAAAGTGCTATGATCCTCCATTACAACAGGGTTTTTAGTATAGCTTCAAAACATTAGATTTAATAAGAGGGTACTGGTCATTTTTTGTAGTACGCAACCACTTATCGCTTTTACAGAAAAGCAGGAAACGGTGGGAGGAATAACTTTTATTTTACTAGTGTATTTAATTTACATTTTAGTTCTACGGAGCTTGAAACTGAGTCAAAGTTTTTCACTCTTTCTTCGATTTCTCCGTTTATTCCAGAAAACAGTAGGAGTAAGAAACTGAAAGTTGGTTATTTCCGAAACCGGTTATTTTGAGCGGTTTGACAGTCAGGACAAATTGGTGTTGGAAACAAAAATGATATAACTAAAAACCGGTTGTGTCAGCAATAACCGCCATCCCCAGGTACACGTCTAACGAAAATATGCGAAGGGGATTTCGTGGCTTCGACAAATATTTCGCAGAAGAATAGCGTGAAAATTTCTAGACACCTCGAAGATGGTCTCTTGAGCCTTTAGAAAATGTGAAGATTTTCAGTATGGAATGTGTTTGTGACTCTGCAACATCTGAAAATCTTACACGAAGACAAGGCTCCTAAGACTATGAAGAGAATGTTCAAGTTCGTCCGTATTCTTTATGCAGCTGAGACAATTAAATACAGACCTAACAAAGAATGTGAGGAATTGCTCATTGAAATCCTAACATATAAAATGAGAGTTGAGATCAGGGTTGATAAGAGAGGACAGAAACATACGGTAAGTGTTAAATTTATGTCGTGATTCCGTGGTGAACTATAATTAAACGTGGGCACATCAAAAACTTTGTTGCACATTATTATGGCAGGCTACGCAACTTTCACTGATCCTAAATTACACAGATACATGGTACTATTTTACAACACACTCACCAAGCCTGTGTAAACAATGGTCAGAACGTTCTGCCAACAGTTCACTTTCTCGACGAGTGAAATCCGTTCCTGGTCACTGAGCCATTCAAGGACCGCTGTGTAAATGACCCCCAATGAAAAATATGTTTCGCCCCAGACGTTCTTTCAGTTTGCCGAAAGGATGGAAATCGCATGGTGCGAGAGGTGGACTTAGGATGCACGCCTCACGCCTACGTCTGTGCGACCTCTGCCATGTTGTTGGAGACTTTTGCGGCTGGACGCAACACTGCACTTGGCCCAATTACCGACAGAATTTCAATGTGTCTCTGTGTGCAACTTGGACGTTTTGCCAAAAAGTCGTACTGTCCCGCGCACTTCTATTACGAAGTACGTTTCCTGTTGCGATGCTGTTTCAATCGGACACTTTGATGCACCTGTTGACCTTACCGTAGTGGAACTTTGCAGGGAACACTGAACACGTAGTGCAAGCGACAATCTGCCACCCATGTTGCACAATGCTCTTAGCGTGGGACTATATGTCTAACTTACTTTCTGGAGTACCTACATAGAAGAAAAGAGCCGTAGAAACAAGAAAGAGAAACAGTCGAAAAATAATTGGAGAAAAATTGACCTAGAGGTAAGAAATTTCATAGTCAGACAAAACATCTCGATTCGTCCAAAGTATGGAGGGTGTCACTTTTCCCTAGGTAATGATCGCATTATTCATCGACGTTATATGAAATTATAGGACACTGAGGCAGAAGTTTCTCAAATCGTAAGCATGGGTCTCAGACATACAATGAAATGAAACTATCACATTTACAGTGATTGAGAAAAGAAAAAGTAAGAGAAGTAAAAGATGTATTGCTTGAATATTTTGAAAATAAAATGAAGTGTTTGCATATAATGAAAGGATAGTATCTTTTAGTAATAAGACATTCTGAATCTGTGCTGCATTGAAAAATGGGGGATTATACTATTAAAGACCTAGGATTCCAGATCGCTCAGTATCTCAGTCCTTCTGGATATAAAAATAAAAGAAAAACACTTTCAGACGGGCTCCTGACTAAATATGTTTCAGAAGGAACAATATAGCTATCGGTAAATCGCCTATAAAATGTTCACAAATCCTAGACACTTGCAAGAATGAGCATCATTTATTTACTGTTACATTTGTCCACTCATTTACTTGTTTCG
Organism: Schistocerca piceifrons; assembly: GCF_021461385.2. NCBI lineage: Eukaryota > Metazoa > Arthropoda > Insecta > Orthoptera > Acrididae > Schistocerca > Schistocerca piceifrons. Next base: position 381,472,356 of record NC_060138.1, read on the forward strand.
TATACTTAGTTGCTCATTTTTGGCATATTTTCTCGACTACCTGGGTAATTTCTTAAATTTGTGAGAGCATTTGTGACAATCCAGCATTCTCTCCTGATAAATAATATTCATTTATACCAAAAATTCAACCAAATATTTGACTGTACTAAGTATGTCTTAGCAAAGAGGACTAGGCGTGTCTTTGTGATAGGAGATGCATCAAAAATGTAAACAGCGTCAGGGTAACGTGATGAGACCATTGATATTCACGGAGTATACATTATGAGTCAGGTAATGCAAGTGACAACCAAATACACCCTGGACAAGAAAATATGTAGAAGTGAGAGCAACGTGGTGAATTTTCCGCCGAACACAAGTAACATTTTACGATTTATAAATGCCACACTACGATTTCATCTAATTCTTTAACAGCACTTCATCAGACAGTATTATGATTAATAGTAGCCCAGACCACTATCTAGACGTCGGGGCAAGAGTTTCCGCAAGCGTGTTCCATACTGTACCAAATATAAGCAAACAAACAAGACTTAGGAACGGTTTTTGTGTTTGCCAGCGCAGTTGAAACACATCACTGTGTGCTCTGCTGTTACAGCCTTTAGACAACTTTCTCGTGAAACTATTCAGGGATTGAGAAAGAGACTACCCAGTCACGCGTCAACCAGTCTGGTGCGGTAAATAGAAGACAGTAAAACGAAAGCTGAAGTCTTAAGATTTCACGATTAAAAAATTATTCGCGATGGATGATCTTACAAACAGATTATCGTTTGATCGCCGCACAGATTCCCGTATGGAGAACACAGAACTAGGTATCTTTGGCACTGGGAAATCACGGGAAGTGTGAGAAACAAATAAATAGGTATGTCTGGATGTAATGCTAGTTCGGTTTTACAGGAAGCACTATTCGTCAATGGCCCCATACTTAGCTTGCATTTGCATCAAATCTCTGGCCCAGCGCAAATTCCCAGGCGACTGGGAAAATGAGCGGGTGGCTCAACTATACAGAAAAGGTAAAAGGACGGTCCCGAAAAGTTACAGACCAATGTCCGTAGCATTAGTTTGCTGCAGATTTCTTGAGCATGATCTAAGTTGAAATAAAATAAATTTCCTTGAGAAAGTAAAGTTTCCGCCTACGGTACAGCACTATAGCTGTTCTGCGACCCATGCAAGGAGTTCAACAGGCAGATTCCATATTCCGAGATTTCCAGAAACGGTTTGAAACTGTGCGCAACTGCAGACTGTTAACGAAATGACCGAGTGTACCGAATAGGTTCCTATAAATGTGAGTTGTTCGAAGACTTCTTACGTAATTGAACCCAGTACGTTCTCTTCGACGGCGAGAGTTCATCAGAGACAAGGATATGGTCAGGAGAGCACCAGGGAACAGTGATACGACTGCTCTTGTTCTCTGTATATATAAAAAATCCAACCAGCAATATGAGCAACAACCTACGAATGTTTGATGGTGAGAAGTGTATAGGAAAGCATTGTCGTTGAGTGACTGTAGGAGGTCAGAGAACGACTTAGACAGAGCTTCTATTTGAGACGATGAATGGCAACTTGCTCTAAGTGTGGAAAAACGTAATTTGGCCCTAGATGAACGGGAAATTAATGCTCTAATATTCGAGTGCACTATCGAAGTATAAATGGTGCTCCGCTTCACACAGTCGCGTGGATGAAATACCTAGATGTAACGTTGCAAAGCGATATGAAATAGAAAGAGCAAGAATACCTACTTTATCGGATTAAACGCACATATCCAAGGAATTCAAAGTCAAGCTGCTAGATTTGCAACCGACAGATTCGATCAACATTTGAGCATTACGGAGATACTTCATTAACTGCAGTTGGAGTCCATGGAGGGAAGATGTCGTTCTTTTCTCGACGCACGATTTAGACAATGTAGAGAACGATTCTATGGCCGCCAGCTTACATTTCACGTAACACCCGTGAAGACAGGAGAAATCAGGGATCGTGCAAAGGCATATAGACAGACGTTTCTCGCTCGCTCCGTGTATGAGCGGGACAGAAAAGGCAATGGCTAGTATATGATAATCTCCGCCACGCACCATATGGTAGCTCGTGGAACACATAAGTACATGTACTAGGTGTAGAAGTATACAATGGAATGGATGTGGTACTGGTTCACGGCGAATGTCGCAGCAGTAGGAGTGTATGTTGAAAGTTTCCTAACCCTCAACGTCCGAATTTGCAAACATTATACATATATTTAAGGAACTTACATTTTAAGAACGCATTAAGCCAACGAAGAACAAGATCAACCGATAAGAGAAATGCAGCTAAAATTTAATCATTATTTGCGTACCTCATAAAATTTACGAGCTTGATATATTTAATCAACTTGGTACATTGAGGGTAAGCTGTCGTAGCTGCTGCACCTGATATAAAAGACCTGAGGGATAAAAACTGTAAGCCGTGCGCCTATTTGGAGACAACGTCGGTGTAGGAACGTGATTTCGTTAGATTCTTGATACGAAATGCTGACTCAAATTATAAATAAAAGTTAAGCAATGTGCATGTAGTGGCGAAACGATTCAATATCATGGGATTACGCGATGCTCGCTGAGTCATCGGAATCAGTGGATCTTCAAGTATCTTGACAATAAATCCTTAGTGTTATAAGGTCAGAAGCAAATCTAGCCGTGGGTGAGGTGAATGTGAGAATAGATTTATTGGAAAAATCCTATGTATTCTCACGTGACAGAGGTCGCTTACAAAATCTCCATTCTAACAACTCTGAGTGATGTTCGCCCGTTTGCGCCCCTTATCAAATTGGATTAAGGAAAGAGACAACAAATGCTCGAAGAGCTTCATAATTCATCAAAGGATTATTAAGTCACAGTGAGAATGTTACAGAATTGCTCTCCACGCTGCAATGGAAGACACGGTAATAGAGGTAGAGTGCGCTGTGAACGTTGTCACCAGTCCAAATGTCACGGCAAGTCAGCGACATAGACTTACTACTTTCTCCGACACGCATCTAGTGTAGTACAAGCGACGTTAACATTATACTGTGAAATTCCCATAGAGCCGGTTAGCAGGCTGTGTGGCACCTGTCGATGAAGCTGCAGGGCGACATTCCCTACGCCGTGTAAGGGGGTCGAACCCGGTGCCGCAGCTTCCGGACCAGCGCAGCAGACGGGATGTTGATCCGTACGTCATCTGCTCTTTCAGCGTGAAGCATCATAGCCTGCCTTGGCGAACCGGTCTCACAGCACTAGTGTCATTCTCCACTACAAGTTGCAGCCTTACTGTAATGAAGCTAATGGGACTGAAGCCTCTATGGTAGAAGTTGGTAATGATTACTAAAGAATGTGTGGAAGAAAATTTATTTGTCAAGACGACGAATCCTTCCCTTGTAAAACAAGAGAGGAACTTCTGGGTGGGCTGTGTGTGGAAGTAACCAGTATTCATGGTGACAGTGCAGAGGATATTAAAACAGAAATGTTACTCTGGAGAAATAATTGCAATGTATAATTAAAACTACTAAAGATAGACGATGTTGTGGACTGGATTGCGATGATAGACCAGCCGAAACAAGGATCCCTATACAGTATTGGACATCTTAAACAGGATTACGAAATTTAACATTCTTTATTAAGTTACCAGAGCTTAGTTTATAATTGATTCTAATTCACATATTCTTCATGAACGCATGAATGAAATACGTAAGTTAAATAAATGCTAAAAACCAGTACAGAAATAAACAACAACAAATTTAACGAAATGCTTTGTGTTTCTTAACAGTTATCGCTAGATCCTGGATTTTGTATAATTACATACTCTGTTACTTTATATGTAATAATAAGACAAACTAAAATGTCGACCAATTACACAGAGAGGATTATTATTTCAAAGTTTTCAATTGCTTATTTTTAAATATTTAGAGGTGTAATACGTGTTTAGCACTGTACTACGTAAATTTACATTTTTAATACTATTACGAAATTATAGTCCCATGTCCTTCCGTTACGTAATAATAAAGGGAATATAATTATGTTTACCGTTGTGTTTCTCATGTTGTCGACAGCCCCGTTACACTCACAGTAAAATTGTACTAGTTTGATGCGGACAACAATGACTCATTTTTAACGCTTTCCTTTCTTGTTCAGAAAGTCTAACAGTCCCTTGCATTTAAGTTAACCATAGCAATGGTTGAGTCTTCGTTGTCATGAAAGCTGAAAACATCTATTTCTATTGACAGTGCATTAGACACTGATAGTAAAACTGTCCTCTACCCAACTTGCGGTAAACGTACGGGACGTATGGCGAAATTTACGAAGCGATCTACACGTTAGGAATAAACAACGGATTTCTCCAAAGAAACAGGTTGCACTTACACAGCTTGAGGGATAGCTTACATGATCTAAGAGTGAATTTTACAAAGAACTGTGCTTTTAATTGGTTTCAGCAAACACACCCTGTAAAAATCTTCAGGTACGTAAATTTATACACTTCTTAGAGAGATACTGCGATTCCAACATCATCTATATCTACATCATACTCAGCAAGCCCCCTTATCGTGCGTGGCGGAGGGTGCTTTCGGTACCACTATCTGATCCCTCTAACCCTGTTCCACTCGCGAATAGTGCGTGGGAAGAATGATTGTCGGTAAGCCTCTGTATTGGCTCGAATTTTCTCCTCGTCAACACGCGAGATGTAGGCCTATGTGGGGGGAAGTAATGTCCGACTCCTCCTGAAAAGTGCTGCCCCAAAATTTCAGTAATAAATCTCTCCGTGATGCATAACGAATCTCTTGTAAAGTCTGCCAGTGGAGTTTGTTTAGCATGCCCGTAACGCTCTCTCGCCAGCTAAACGATCCCGTGACGAAACGCGCCACTCTTCGTTGTATCTCCTCTATCAGTCCTACCTAATACGGACCCTAGACAGATGAACAATACTCAAGAATCGAGCGAACAAGCGCCTTGTAAGCCACTTCTTTCGTGGATGAGTTACATTTCCTTAAGATTCTTTCGATAAATCTGCGTCTACTGGCTGCTTTACCCACTACCTGTTTAATATCGTGATTCCACTTAAGGTCGCTCTGAATAGCTGCGTCTAGATATTTTACGGCAGACACTGTCTCCAGCTGTTTGTCATCAATAGTGTAGCTGTACAGTAGTGGATTTCTTTTCGTATGTATGCGCAATATGTTAAATTTATTTGCGTTCAGGGTCAACTGCCAGAGCCTGCACCATTCATCAATTCTCTGCAGGTAGTACTGGTAATTCTTATTATCTTCTGGCTTTGCTACTTTGGTATAGACAACTGCATCATCTGCGAATATCCTTAAACAGCATCCGACGCTTTCTACTAGGTCATTTATGTATATTGTAAACAGAAAAGATCCAATCACACTTCCCTGTGCTACTGCGGATATTATCTTTACATTTGTCGATTTAGTTCCGTTAAGAACGACGTGTTGAGTACTGTCTGCAAGAAAGTCTTGACTCCAATCGCAGGTTTGCTACGATTCTCCGTAAGCTCGAATTTTTTGCATTAAACGGTAACACAGGACGATGTCAGATGCCTTACTGAGATCAAGGAACACGGCACCAAACTGAGCGCCGTTGTCCACTGCGCTGTTGATCTCACGGAAGAACAGAGTCATCTGAGTTTCGCAGGATCCTTGTTTGCCGAATTCATGTTGATTTTTATAGAGGATATGTTTATTTTCCAAAAACGTCGTAATTCTTGAGCATGAAACATGTTCCGTAATTCTACATCAGATAGCTCAATAATTCTGTGGATCTGACTTATGGCCTTTCTTAAAAACGGGAATGGCTTGCGCTTTTTCCAGTCGTTAGGTACCATCGGTTTCTCAAGCGATCTTCGATAAATTATTGCTATAAGGGGAGCAATTATTTCGCATAATCTTTATAGACTATTATAGGTATCTCATCTGGTCCTGAAGCCTTTCCACCACTAAGCGATTGTAGCTGCTTTTCAATTCAGCAGTTGGTTATCTCAGTATCTGCCATTTCGATGTTCGTTCGTGCGACGGTTGAAAGGAGTGACAGTGTTACGATCTTCCGCGGTAAAATAATTTCCGAACACCGAAATTAGTATTTCGGCCTTCTCTCTGTTATCTTCCGTTTCGGTGCCGGCGTGGTAGCTGAGAGAACGAATAGATGATTTTGACCCACTTACTGATTTTATGTACGACCAAAATCTCCTACGGTTTTTACTCAGGTCGGTTGACAACGTCTTACTTTCAAAATCATTGAACGTTGCTCTCATTGCTCTCCTTACGCTCATTTTCGCTTCGTACAGCTTTTGTTTGTCAGCTAGGTTTTTACTTCTCTTGAATCTGAGATAAAGTGCTTTTTGTTTGCATAGTGCTTTTCTAACACGGTTATTAAACAATGGTGGATCTGTCCCATCCCTTAAAACTTTAGTCGGAACACACATGTCTATGGCATACTGAAAAATGGATTTGAATTTTTTCCATTTGTTCACCATATCTTAGTTCTCATCACCGAATATTTGATGCTGACTGCTCAGATAATCTGAAATTTGTATCGTGTCACCTTTGCTGAGCAAATAATATATTTTCCTACTTTTCTTAATCTTCCTTGTAGGACCCGTCAGCATAGATGCTGTCACAGCCTCATGATCACTGATACCTTCCTCTACGTCGACTGATTCGGTAGGTTCAGGTCTGTTTGTTGCCAGATCTAAGACGTCACTCTCACTTGGTTCTGTAATTCGCATCCGATACCGTCGCTAAGTCGTCTGAGCCTCTGGTTTAGACCTTCCACTCTGTTCCAAACCAGAGGACCGCGACCAACCCTGGGTACGATGCTACAAATAGACAGCTTAGCCTGCGCTCCAAGAAGTCCAGTCTCAAGGAGAATTACCTCGATTCTTGCTATGTTGACATATCAGAAAAAATCGGAGCTGACGTTGATAAATCACCTACAAGGATTTCCGCTATTGAGACGACATGCTAATCTAACTGTGGGGAAAATGGACTCTGAGGCAGCATCTAAACCCTACTTAATTTATTTTAAGTATTTGGATGCAGCAAATAATTCACCATGCATGTTACATGTACGGTTCATGCATTGCAACGAACGGCAGGGACAGTAAATCATGTATTCCCAGAAGTAAAGACGCTGACATCAGCATCGAAGGTTTTCTTAAAACGCCTTACATTGTACAACACCTCAAGCAACCGATACCTGAGGTACTTTTGCCTCGAAAGCCGGTGATAACGAGGTACGCAACGTGAACTGAAGCAGTTGCAGCGACACATCATAGTTATGAACCTGCATCTACTGCGTGTTGTCCGCGCGATTGTGAAGTGAAACTGTGTGTGCCGCCACAGATGATGCTACAGCGATAGTGCTTTCACTCTCTGCTTTTGATGACTCTCGTAGAGGCTGCATGTAGCTACGTACTAGCTTGTCTAATTATTCGTTGTTAGCTGTTTCAGTGCGCTAAGGGACGCTATGTTAATTTAAGACGCCTTTTCACTGTTGTAAATGAGTCAGATGCAATTGTTCCCTTCACCAATAAATAACGTTATAGTTCTGTGTAATTCGGTGAGTAGATCATTTACATGCCCAAGTGGACTTGGAAAGTACACTTTAACAAGCCGAGCAACTCTAAATTCATCTGCAACCAACATTGTGTTTTACTGCTGTAAGCACTTTTAAGCATTTTGAAGCTGTGAAGTCATGGAGAATCTTTCGCCCAATCCTGCAATGTCTGTGGGTGAATCTTTGCCAGCATTCAACGGTTTTAAAGTGCTCAGTTTAGTTGTATATATCACAGGTCACTTCAGGTCGCTGCTCGACAGTATCAAGAAGCTGTAGACTTCAAGCATGCCTCTCCAAGAGACTGTGAGAATATCAGAAGGTACAGTTGGGAAGATCAGCGCTGCAGAAGGTGAAGCGGGTGGTGTAGTTTCTCGTGAACAGCAATCTGTGCTGAATGAGAACCCTAGACATTCAGATCTTGTTGTTTTGTCTCGCTTATTTAATGGCGAAATTGTAGAACCACCTTACAATGTTATTCCTAGCGCAATCCCTCTGTATAAACATACACCGTTGACTTCTTGCGAAACTGAGCGATCTTTATCTATATAAATACATATGATCAGACAGAAAACTGTGCATGGCAACAGAACATTGGGAAAAGTATGTTAAAATTAATAATTGTGCATGTCGTTCCAATGTGACTTACATGCTTGAATAGGAGACACTTGTACCTCAGTACTTTGTAGCGGAAGTGAACTGATTAAGAATTAACATAAATTTTTAACTAACCTACACAAAATATTTATATTATCCAGCAAAAAAGTTGAATTTTGTATTTACGTTCCATTGCTTCGTTACATATTTATTTTAGTATTTCAAGAAATTTAGTTACATATTTCTTAATCTGATATGATACAAAATCCGGGCAATAGTTATCACTGTGAACGTCTCAACAACTCTAATATCGGTTGCCCAAAATTTTATATATTTCCTTGTTTATTTTCGCGATCCAGTTAGCAAGTAGAGCACAATCAGTACCTGCAGTTTCTTTGTTTCTAAAAATCGAGTGGGAGCGGCTGCTATGAACAGCTATCAATGAAATCATCGGATACTCAATTATCAGTCATGCATCAGACAGTATTTGTTCACCCCGAAACAAAATTTTCTATATCTTCATTTAACGAGGAGAGTGGTTTGATAAGTCTGGTAAATTACCACGAAAGTGTGGAAGATTTTTTTGCTCCTTCATGGTTGTTAAGCTTGATTATTCCAAGCATCGCATGAAGAATTTCAACAATTTGTAGCGTACAAGTTATTGTTGACAGTCGTCTGAATTAGTTAATGTGTCAAATTTGAAGAAACTCACGTGGTCTCTGCACCATCAGTATAGACCTTCTTCTTATGAATCATTAGTCCTCTGACTGGTCTGATGCGGCCCGCCACAAATACCTCTCCTATGTCAATCTTTTCATCTCAGAGTAGCACTGTCCACTACGTCCTCAATTATTTGTTGGATGTTTTCCATGCTCTGTCTTCCTGTACAGTTTTTTCACTCTACAGCACCCTCTGGTACTATGTACGTTATCCAGTGATCCCTTAACAGATGTCCTATCACTCTATCCCTTCTTGTTGTCAATGGTTTCCATATGCTCTTTTCCTCGCCGATTCTAGAGAGAACCTACGCATTCCTTATTTTATACGTACACCAGATTTTCAACATTCTTCCGTAGAACCACAACTCAAAGACTTCGATTTCCTTCTATTTCGCTTTTTCCACAGTCCATATCTCATTCACCCACAATGATGTGCTCCAAACGTACATTCTCAGAAATTCCTTCCTCAAGTTAAGATCTATGTTTGATACTAGCGGAGTTCTCTTGACCAGGAAAGCCTTTTTCGCTAGTGTTAGTCTGCATAAACCCGCCACAGGTTATTCAGTTGCCTCGGTGACAGAAATTCACAACTTCGTCCACTTCATGATCACCAATGCTAATGTTAAGTTCCTCGCTGTTTTAATTTTTACTATTTCTCATTACTTTCATTTACTCTCAATCCATATTCTGCACTCACTAGACAGTTTATTCCATTTGACACATCCTGCAGTTTCTCTTCACATTCACTGAGTATAGCAATGTCGTCAGCGAATCTTATCACTGATATCCTTTCAGCCTGAATTTTAATCCCACTCTTGAAGCTTTCTTTTATTTCCATCAATTCTTCGGTGTACAGACTGAACGGTAGGGGCGAAAGAATGCATCCTTGTCATACAACCTTTTTAGTCCGAACACTTCGTTCTTTGTCGTCCAGTCTTAATTTTCCCTCTTGGTCCCTGTAAGTATTAAATAGTACCTGCCTTTCCCTACAGCTTACTCCTATTTTTCTCAGAATTTCGAACATATTGCACCATTTCACATTGTCGAACGCTTTCTCCATGTCGACAAGTCCTATTAACGTGTCTCGATTTGTGTTAAGTCTTGCCTCCATTGTCAACCACGTTAGAAATGCTTCTCTTCTGCTTTTACCTTTCCTAAAGGCAAACTGATCGTCATCTAAGAGATTCTCAGTTTTTCTTCCCATTCTTCGTATCTTATTTTTGTCAGCAACTTTGATGCATGAAATCTCAGGCTTACTTTGCGATAATTCTAGCACTTTTCAGCTCTTGCAGTCTTCAGAACCGTATGGATAACAGTTTTCAGAAAGTCTGATCTATTTCATAAAAGCCAGTCTCATAAATTTTACGTAATAACGTGCATGGTCGTTTTGTTGTCACTTCGCCCAGTGGTTTTAGAAATTCCGATGGGATGTTATCTATCCCTACTGCCCCATTTGATATTGCGTCTTTGAAACCTTTTCTAAATTCTGGTTCTAATACAAGATCCCCTTCCTCTTCCCTGTCGACTACTGTTTCTCCTTCTATCACGTCGTCAATCATGTCTTCCACTTCGTAAAGGCCTTCAGTGTGGTCTTTCCAACGATCAGTTCTCTCGTCTCATCTAACAGTGGAATTCCGATTGCACCCTTAATGTTACCGCCCTTGCTTTTAATTTCACCGGAGATTGTTTTGACTTTATTATACTGGCTGGAATACTGTCTTTCAAATTCTAAAGGTGACAGGGGTAAAATACAGGGAGCGAAAGGCTATTTATAATTTTTACAGAAACCAGTTGACAGTTATAAGAGTCGAGGGGCATGAAAGGGAAGCAGTGGTTGGGAAGGGAGTGAGATAGGGTTGTAGACTCTCCCAGATGTTATTCAATCTGTATATTGAGCAAGTAGTAAAGGAAACAAAACAAAAATTTGAAGTAGGTATTAAAATCCATGGAGACGAAATAAAAACTTTGAGGTTCTCCGGTGACATAATTCTGTAAGAGACAGCAAAGGACTTGGAAGAGCAGTTGAACGGAATGGACAGTGTCTTGATAGGAGCATATAAGATGAACATCAACAAAGGCAAAACGAGGATAATGGAATGTAGTCGAATAAAGTCGGGTGATGCTGAGGGAATCAGATTAGGAAATGAGGGGAGTAAAATAACCGATAATGGTCGAAGTAGAGAAGATATGAAATGTAGACTGGCAATGGCAAGGAAAGCGTTTCTGAAGAAACGAGTATAGATTTAAGTGTCAGGAAATCGTTTCTGAAAGTATTTTTATGGAGTGTAGCCATGTATGGAAGTGAAACGTGGAAGATAAATAGTTTGGACAAGAATAGAACAGAAGCTTTTGAAATGTGGTGCTACAGAAGAATGCTGAAGATTAGATGGGTCGATCACATAACTAATGAGGAGGTATTGATTAGAAATGGGGAGAAGAGAAGTTTGTGGCACAACTTGACAAGAAGAAGGGACCGGTTGGTAGGACATGTTCTGAGACATCAAGGGATCTCCAATATAGCATTAGAGGGCAGCGTGGAGGGTAAAAATCGTAGAGGGAGATCAAGAGATGAATACACTAAGCAGATTCGGAAGGATGTAGGTTGCCGTAAGTACTGGGAGATGAAGAAGCTTGCACAGGATAGAGTAGCATGGAGAGCTACATCAAACCAGTCTCACGACTGAAGACCACAACAACATATGCTGGATCCGTCCTCCCGAGAATCTTTCTTGTTTTTTACTTCTTCCCATATTTCACGTAGCCATTTTGCCTTAGCGTCCCAGCACTTCCTGTTTATTTCGTTCCTAACTGACGTGTGTTTCTGCATTCCTGAATTTCCCTGAACATTTTTGCATTTCCTTCCTTCATCGATCAGCTGAAGAAATTCGTCTGTTATCCATGGTTTCTTCGCTGTTGCCTTCCTTGTACCTATGAATTTTTTCCAACTTCTGTGATAGCTTTCTTCAACGGTACTGCGTACGGAGCTGCTCATTCTCACAGTTTTTACAGCCTCAGAGACCTTCAAGCGTATCTCTTCATTTCTTAGTGCTTCCGTACACCACTTCTTTGCACACTAGTTCTTCCTGAGAAGTCTCTTAAGAAACTCTGCATCATTACTAAATTGTGCTCTCAGTCTTGAGTATATCTGTTCCTTGGTACGCCTTAAATCAAGTATCTGATTTCGCAATATCTTTCTGACCATGATGTAATCTAACTAAAATCTTCCCATGTCTCAGGGCCATTCCCAAGTATATCTTCTCCTCTTGTGGTTGCTGACTTACTAAGTTATATTTGTTGCAGAACTCAACTAGGCTTTCTCCGCTCTCGTTTCTATTGCCAAGCTCCCGTTAACATTTCTTCAACTCCCTCCCCTAAAATCGCCTTCTAATCCCACATGACTACCAGACTTTCACTTCTCTTTACGCACTGAATTACCAGTTTAATATACTCATGTACTGTCCCTGTCTCTTCGCCTCTGCTTGCGACGTCGACATGTCTAACTGAACTATAGTTGCCGGTGTTGGCTTGCTGTCGATTCTGATAAGAACAACCTTATCACTGAACTGTTCACAGTAATTAAGTCTCTGTCCCACCTTCTATTCATAGCGAATCCTACTACCTTTGTACCATTTTTGCTACTGTTGATATTACCCCATACTCATTTGACCATAAATCCATTTTTTCCTTCCATTTCACTTCACTGACACCCACTATATCTAGATTGAACCTTACTATTTCTGTTTTAAGTTTTTCTAGCTTTCTTTCCACTTTCAAGTAAGGATTTAGGAAACAAATATTTTTCTTTCGTTTTTACCAGAATCAGTTAGTACTCGCCGCAGAATTAATACTTTCGACGAGCAGAATATAGTCATTTTTGTATAAAAGTAGTTTTGATAATCTGATGTCACCTAAATATGACCAATAACGCATTTCGGTTAGCCATTGTTTTAGCCTTGAGTGAGAAGGAGGAATTCATATGTCTGGAAAGGTTACAACGTCTGGCAGGGTGATGCGCCGACCTCTTTCCCCTAAACTTCTATTTCTGTGGTTCGTTTGCCTTGTGACTAGTGTAACGCCACTATCTCTTCGCCTGGACAAACAATTTCATCTCAGAGTCGCACTTACACACATCAGCGTATCTCATTTGTTGGAAAACGACCGTTGACATTGGTGTCTAGAATGTATGAGACTGACAATATACCACTATGCTTTCGTAAAAACATCGCCAAAGGTTACGAAGAACTGATACGTGCGAGAATTTTGTCTAACAAACAGCTTAGCAGCTCATGAATCCAAGTTGCTGACAAGGATAACATATACAAGAACGGAAAATCAAACTGAGTATGTGATAGATGACGATCAGTTTGGCTTTATAAAAGGTAAAGACGTCAGATAGTTCTGATTTTGCAGTTAATAATGAAAGCAAAATTTACAGAAAATCAAGACACATTCATAGGATTTGTCGCCCTGAAGTAAGCGCTCGACAAAGTAAAATGGTGCAAGGTACTCGAAATTCTGAGAAAAATTGGGATATACTATAGAGTAAGAAGGCTAATGCACATTACGTACAAGTACCAAGTGATAACAATAAGATAGGAAGACCCGAAAGAAGTGCTTGGAAAAAATGGGTGTAAAAAAGGATGTTACGCTCCTACTGTTCAGTCTATATATGGAAGAACCAATGAGGAAATAAAAACAAAGGTTGGAGAATGGAACTAAAATTTAGGGTGAAACGACGTCAGTGATAACATTCACTGAAGAGGTTGCTATCATAATTTGAAGTGAAGAAGAACGACGCGACCTGTTCAATGGAATGATGATGAGAAAATTAACATCAGAATTGGAGATCACGAATTAGACGAAGTTCAGGAATTGTGCTACCTTGGCAGCAAAGTAACTCATGATGGCAGGAGCAAGGATATAAAAAGCTGACTAGCACTGGCAAAATGGATATTCCTGGCCTAGAGAAGTCTACTAGTATCAAACAGAAGCCTTAATTTGAGGCATAAATTGATGACAAAGTGCATCTGGAGCACAGCACAATTTGTTAGTGAAACATGGACTGTGGGAAAACCGGAACAGAAGAAATTCGATGAATTGGAGATGTGGTGCCACAAAAGTATGTTGAAAATTAGGTGGACTGAGAAAGTAAGATATGAAGAGTTTCCCCGTAGAATCGGCGAGGAAATGAATGTCTGGAAAACACTGACAAGACGAAGGGGCAGGATGACTGAACAACCGTTAAGACAACAAGGAATAAATTCCATGGTACTTGAGGGAGCTGTACAGGGTTAAAACTGTAGAGGAAGAAAGAGATAAAAATACATTCAGTAAATAATTGATGACATAGTGCATAGTGCTTCTCTGAGATGAAGAGGTTGGCACAGGAGAGGAATTCGTGGCGGGTCTCGTCAGAGCAGTCCGAGGACTGATGACTCGAAAAGGAAAAAAAGAAAAAGAAATAGCTGGTCTCATTTTCCAGCTCTTATTTCTTCACTTATCCTAAATCTATTCACAGATTTGATTCATCGCTGTGCTCAGTCTTTCAGAATCTGCATCTCATCTTTCTTCATATTAAGGTATATTTTATTTGCAGTCTTAAAATCATCTATTTACATTCTTTATTTCCATTTCCTTTTGTATACCATAATCTTCTTTTGTAGTAATGGTGTTCCACTATTGGTCTTAAATACCTTTTCTTTCAATCAGTGTACTTACCTTCCTTTCTAACCTAATCTGAAAATTAGCTACAAATATCTCTGTTGAATTTCTTCTTTCGTGTTCTGTTTTGGTGGCAAATAAAGATTGGAATTTTTATTCTATAAAAACACCGTTTCCACGACAGATCACCAACAGAGGGACATTTATTTTTCGTCTTGTTACAACTTCAGCTCCTGTCCCGTTTACTTGACTCCAAGTTACAAATGAACTCCCCGTGCAACATTTCAGCTGAAGCAAGTAACTGCAAAGGTACTCCCCACGACCATGAAGTTTTGAAATGACAGAAGCTCATTTTATAAGGTCACTGTTCCTATGAGTTATATCAGTTACAATCAAATGTAGACCGTGTTAATAGAAGTTAACGTCAGTTTCCTTTCATTTGATTAACACTATATCTGTTTGTAGTAGCCTGTGATTGATACTACGAAGTTAAGATCTGTGTCTTTGTAATGTTATGAGGCTGGTTTAACATAACAAAGATGAAGTTGTCTTTCGTGATTGAGTGTTGAATTATTTCAAACAATTTGTGCTACACATGCTAATGGACGTCTGTGACATGTTCTTCGTAGACATGGAAAATGCCATGCACCAGTACTTCATTAAACAAGTTAAGAAATTTAATTGAAGCCAAACTAACCTGTACAGTCTAAGAATCGTCAAAGAAAACAATGTATCAAGATTTTGGTTAAAATGCACGAATTGGCCAAGTTCCTGAAAAGCTATTCAAACCCTATACTTATTGGAAAGGCTTATAGCAACGTTTTATAAGAACTGTTTGATCGAAAAAGGAAAAACATATATTCTCTCTGAAATGATGGATGATCTCTTTGACACGGCCTATTGAAAAACTGCTACACATAAAACCGATCCAACGCCAAAACGATCAACCAGTATTGTTGTTCGGTTATATTAGAATAAGACAGCCCTTTTTTCCGCATGAGCTTGGAACTTCAAAAAGAAGTTATTCATCATCAGCCAGAGACAGCAGTGGTACGGGTGCTGACAGTAAAATGTCAGCAACAGTAATATCTACAGCAAAACCAATAGTTACAGCAATTCGAAATGTTTGGCACTTTTTTTTTACTATTGTTATCTTGCAAGAGAAACTGTGTTTACGTGTTAACGGCTGCTGCAGGAGCTTTCGGTGGTGATACTGGCAACCTGCTAATAAATTAATTCTTCTCAGACTTCAGGAACAATTTATAGAATCAAGACATCCAGATGAGACACATGTTAGACTCTGCGACTGGCCGCAATTGATGACTGGCTGGAATCGAAAGCCCAGCACAGATGTTGAAAACGCTGATACAGTGTCACCAATAATAATACTTCAGGACAAGAATTAATTGTTGGTAGCCAAAGAAGTTACAAAATCTTCAGGAGAACAGCGAGCATAGCTGTTTACTAAACTATGGAAAAGTAGGGAACAACTGACAAAATGTGGACTATTTGTTGTGTTGCGGAAGTAAGCAAACGGATCAACTAAATAGTGGCTGTAGAAACATTAAAAACTAATGAATTGCGGTCTACTGTAATTCCCCTCCATTCTCACTATTTTGAAAGCCATTCTGACTCACTGATAGTCACGTAGCTTTTCGTAAGATTTACAGAGAGCTGGATGAAACTAGACAAATAGCTTTGAGTGAATGGTAAGAGTGAAATAGCTAATCGTATTCACTCCACGATTTTTGGATTTTTTTGAACGCCCCCTTTTCACTCATAAACAACAGTGTGATGATAGCCAAGAATGTCTGGAGTAGTCATTATTTCCTATTCATGGGTCAATTGGTAAATTATCTTATTTCCAAAATTAGTAAAGCTGCTGCGAAAAATTTTTTCTATCACTATTTTTGCCTACTTTCTGAAACTGTTGCTCTGTCCTTATTTTTTGATCCAACTACACCCAAGGCAAATGTGAAAGAAGTTTTGCTGCAAGCAGAAGACGGTGAGAATAGAAAGAGGAAATAAAATCAACCGGAAAGGAACAATGGACCTCGAAGTGTTATTTCTTCTTTTGCACACATCGAGGTCTCGTCTGTTGTTGCTAGTGGCATAAGAACTTTTCTGAGGTTTACTACTAGTATTAACTTCTCCGACAAATATCTTTAACTTGAGAGGAAGATATATGGTACAAAATGGGAACAGAAAAAATGAGAAGAAACTTATTATGCATACTAAGGTTTATCAGACTTCCCAAGTTCACAATAACATTTTGATGTATGTGGAATCTGAGAAACAATTTTGATTATACAAATCGTTCTTGAAGAGCATAAAAAATATCGTACTGTTACCATACACATTCTTAAAAAATATTGACTGTACGTTTGTTTGCAGTAAACCATGTGTGTTAGGAAATTTTGTAAAACATTATTTTTTGACATCCGCTTCAGAAGGTTTCATAACGAATGTGTCGGGGACCTTGACGTTTCCCCGTGAATTCCTTTTAGAATAAAAAGGAAACGGTGCAGACGAGGAAGAATGTATCATTTTCGAGCGGCATTAATCGATGTATGTACTTACGAAAGATTTTTGGGTTGCCTAGCAGTTTCGCAGATTTTTATTTCTGTATTTGTTGACTGGGACAGGATTAAGCGTTGAGGGCAGCAAAATTTTACCTTTCATAAAATTACGTGTTACTCCAATCACCAATAACAAATGCTAGAAAGATAGTTACCACTTGTACTAGGATTTCCTCTTTAATATTTTCTGTTAGTTACTTAGCTTTGTATTTATTATGGATGTTTATTAGTGCCTGAACACTATCATTGTCATTTCCACCCTTGTTGAGGACTTACATAGCTTATTTATGCTTTATGATACTACTCATACCTGATTATCAGGTATTAACTGAAAATACTCGTGATTCATCTTAGATCGATTATATAATGAAACTCATCTTAATGGATCATGGTATTTCAACGTCTACCACAGCAACAATATCAGTTCAGATCCAAAAATTATATTTTTATGCACTGCTGTGGAAATTCCTTCCGCCCTGTTCCGTTATTAATTTATGCAAGTTATTTGATTTACGTCGAAGTGTAAACAGTGCTGCCACCGTGTCTCTAGCTATACACTTTAAGCCAGTTCCTTTAGACATTTATACAACTGGCTTTTAATGTAAAAAGGTATTTTGTCATGTTGGGTAACTTACCTGATTTTCAGGAGTGGAGAAAACTGTGCTGAAACGCAAGCTGTACGCATCTGGTTGGCATGAAATACTCGGCTAACGAAAATTTTTGTCTGTTTCATTGTGTAACTTCTTCGTTCTTTAGCAGAAGAGTCGTGTCTGTTACGTAGATGTTATCTGCCAGTCAGTCATATATCCTTACCGTAAATTACTGCAACGCTTAAATGCAAGGACGATATTTATGGAAGGGACTGGAGATCGTGTTGCATCACGAGAAGTCCTATAAATTCGTACCAGCAGCTCATGTGAAGGAGGATAAAGTAAGTCTGAGGTGAATGTGTAGCAACGTTTGAATAATTTAATCGGAACCCTCCAACAGGGAATTAGGTACTCTTCCTACTTAACACGTAACGTAGTTTCGATTCCTTGCACATCTCACAAATTACAAATACGTGATAGACAGTAGCAAGGAGCTGGAAAGTATGTCTGTGATTGCTTAAAAACTGACAACAAAATGCTTTGATGGTTTTGAAATAGTATCCAGTCATAAGCCATTCCCGTTATTTCTCGTTATTTTAGTTCGGTGGTTAGCTATCTTTAGCGTTTTCTTTTAACTTCCAAGCCGATAACGTTAGAACAGTTTTAAGAACGACCCCTGATCGGAAAAAAAACGTGCTGAGTTCTTCTGTCAGTGCCGACTATATTACTTAAGAGCTGCCTCTGGTGCGTTAAAACGGAATGCATAAATGGTGCAAAAAACGTCACATACCGCTCAGTTTACGCATCGCAATTCCGCGCTCCTCCTATCTCATTAGCGAAACATCAGCAAGGGGCCAAAAGTACAATTCCACGGGAAATGGAGCACTTTAGTATAAAGTCATTTGAGAAACGAAATAACAAAAACAAAACTTTTCGAATCAGTTCCAAATCTGGAGCTAGGAAAAAATCAGACAACGCACACATACGCAGAGAGAGTCGGGGCGGGGAACACTTCCACAGGCGCCCTCGGCCGCACACGGACACGGCCCTAATAATAACAACAATGCCCCGAGCGGCCATGGCGGATGATGAAAATGATTTCATATGCGCCGCTACGCATTTTTGTTGCGCTCGTTGGTCCGCTGCATTTTTTCGGCGGCGCACGGCGGCGGCAGCGGCGGCGCGGCCCCTTCCAGGGGGCGGCGGCCTTGGCCCGGCCCCCTCCAGCCTCAGCCAGCAATGAGCGCCGAGCGGGGGCGGGCCTTTTTTCCGCCATTGGCCGGACGCGGCCGGGCGGTGCCGGCCACGTGGTCGCCACGTGGGCTCGCGCCTCCTTCAGGTGCGTTGAATTATGGACGGAGCCTGTGGCGGCGCGCTCTGCAAAATGCGCTCAGCGGCCTGCGCCGCTTTTATTTCTGTAAATACTGCGCGGCTGTCCGATTTGTTTTTACCAAATGAAGCAAATTATTGAACGGCACAAAGGTAATGAGCAGATATTCCCGGAAGTGCTTACACGCGGCAAATGTGCCTTGAAGAGCAAAAGTCCTTGCTTTACCTAGAGATTTATTGCCGCTCTTTCATGAAAGTTACTAGCGAACATTTCCTTTACCGTTCACAGGCATCGTTATACATTACATACGTACTCTACAAATCACTGTTAGACAGAAAACATTTTTTACTGTGGAACACTATAGAAACGGAAGATCTTCTACCCTTACTTCCACAGCTACATACATACTCCGCAAGCAACTGTAGGCAGCATTGCGGAGAGTATCCCCGTTCCTATTCAATTTCCAAATAGAGCGAGTGAAAAACTACTATCTATACGCCTCCGCATGAACCCTAATCTCTCTAATCTTTATAATTCTTACGTGAAATATACGTTGGTGGCAGTAGAACTGTTCTGCAGTCAGCCTCAAACGCCGGTTCTCCAAAGTCTCTCAATACTGTTCCTCACTTTCCCTCTAGTGACTCCAGTTTGAATTCCCGAAGCATCTCCGTAGTACTTGATTGTTAACTGAAGTTACTGGTAACCAATCCACCAGCCCGCTTCCCAATTTCTTCGACGTTGTAGTGACAATGCCACCATACTGAAAAACGACGCTAATAGAACGTGGAGACTAACTTTTCATCCATAGGCTATGAAAACCCTTTCGATAGAGTGAACAGAAGCAAGCTTTGGAAGACAATGCCAAAACTAGAGTATCCGAGGAATTTAATTCCAGTAATAAAGAGTGTCAGCACACATAAATTATAATAAATACAGAGAAAAAATGTCTGGCCTTTGCTGATGATATAGCTATCATAAACAATTATAGAAAAGAAGTTGATGCAGCTCTGGAAATTCTACAAGAAATCTCAGTCACAACAGGAACACAAGTCTCGTACGAAGAAAGACAAAATCGACAGGTAGACAGACACTGGTGAGTAAGTACGGAAAGATAACACAAGTAAACAGTTTCAGGTACTTCGGAAAAATTGTACAAAAAACAAGTCTGAGCTCAATATTCAATGAAGAAAGTACCACAAGAGTACGAAAAGCATATAGGTTACGAGGAACCACTGAACAAAAGAAGTAGGCGTAAACAAGAAATTCATTAATTAAAAAGAAGGAGGTGTCCAGGACAAATGATTTTAAATTAGATTTAAAACTTGCACGCTACCCGTCAGGAATTTTACGTTATTGGGAAAATAATAAAAAAAATTTATAGCTGCTTACTGAACTCCTCTCTGAGCCACTGACAACTTCAACTCTGGATAATAAATGTCATTTTTCCCTCTAGTGTAGGTATGTACATCCCTGTTCTTCTCAAACCGTGATGGATTATTAATGAATAATTTCATTAGTGAAAGTATGTATTGTGGCGGCGCAGTTAAAATCATACCTCCTTGAAGAGGGATCTCCATGACGTCCGTGGGTGAACACCAGATATTGCTGTTATTGAGCTCTTTTGTGCAATCAGTAGTTTCTTTCTAAGTTACGCGTTACCCAAGAAAAATTATCCCCTATTGTATTATCGTGTGGAAATATTCTAATTACGTCAAGAGGTTGATACGCTTGAGTTGCTCTTTCTTTAATGGTATTTATTGGAACAATAGTATCGTCTGCAAAGTACCAATTTTGCGTGTTAAATATTGAGTGGAAGGTCATTCACAAACATAAGGTATAAGAGTAGAATCAAAATTGAAGCCTGTGGGACTAAGTTCGTAATTTTACCCATGAGACTAATGTTTTCTACCTTTCCGACACTGAACTATTCAGCACAATCTTCTGCATTCTGTTTGTTAAGTATGATTCAAACCAGATGTATGAAAAGACATCAGTTGCATAGAACCAGAATTTTTCTGAGAGGGGGTTGATAGACAATGTCGTAAAGGTGCAAAGAAGGGCAGCTCGTTTTGTGCTATCGCGAAATAGAGGAGAGAGTGCAACGGATATGGCACGCGAATTGGGATAGCAGTCAGTAAATCAAAAATGTTTTCCACTGCGGCAGCACGTTGTCGTGAAATTTCAATCATCTTTCTCCTCATAGTGTGAAAAAAAATTGTTTGCTCTCACTTATAAAGTGAGAAATGATCCTAATAACAAAATAAGATCAATTAGAGCTCTCACAGAAAGATTTAAGCGTTCATTCTTCCCGCGCTGTTTGAGAGTGGAACTGTAGAGAAGTAGCTTGAAGTTGGTCCGATGAACCCCCTGCCAGGCACTTAATTATGAATTGCAGAGTAGTCATGTAGATGTAGACATAGGTGTAGATCAGCGCCAAATCAAGAGACTATAGCACAGTATTCTTAGCAGAGACCCTGTACGCTTAAGGGGGGTAGGACGTGAAACGGACCGACTTGGAGCAGGAGAGGCACCACAGGACATTTTAATTTCCACTCTCTATACTTTTACAAATAAATTCATAAAACTTTGTTAGCATGACCAGGAAGGATTCAGGATTCACACTCATAGCAAAGGAAGTTCAAAAACATAACAAAAAAATTTTTTTACATGTTAAATTTCATCATTTTTTCACTTGGTATTAGCTGCATTTGTTGCTGTAGGTACACTTTTCTTCATAAGTAAGAGAGATTCTTCGATGAACATTGCACGGCATACAAACCATACTTACAGATGTATGAAAGTCTAGAATTTCCCAAATCTGTTAAAAACAGTGGTAAAAATTTAGAAATTCATATAAAATTCGAGTTTTCTCTAAACAAGAAGTTTAAAACATAACAGCCCATTCATTTTTCGATAGATTACATAAAGTCTAGAGTTTCGTAAACATGTAAGTATTGTTTGTAAGCTGTGCAAAATTCATCGAAGAATCTCTCTTACTTATGAAGAAAAGTGTGCCTGTATCAACAAATGCAGCCAACAGTAAGTGAAGAAAATCATGAAATTTCACATTTAAAAAATATTGTTTTTTCGTGTTTTTGAACTTGCACTGCTATGAGTGTGAATTCTGAATCCTTCCTGGTCATGCTGACAAACTTTTAGGAATTTATTTGTAAAAGTATGGAGAGTACAAATTTAAATGCCTGTGGTGCCCCTCCTTCTCGAAGCCGGCCCGTTTGACGACCTACCCCCCTTAAACAACAGAAATATAGAGAAGAACGAAAATCAATGGTAAGGAAAAACAGCAGAGGAAAATACCCAAAAAGATATAAGGGTCGGTTCGGGAAGAGGGGATCTGGATAAACAAATCAGCAAAAGAACTCCACAGATAGGTGATTACAAATAATTTCAGGAAAAGAAAGGCAAATTTCTACAGACATATACATAGGATGAACGAAGATAGGCTAAACAAGAGGGCTTTTAACATAGTGAGAACCACTTGGGTACAGGAAACCATGGAGGACCTCAAGACGATAAATGTGTAGTCTCTCGTTTATCTTTGTTGTTGTGGTCTTCAATCGAAAGAGTGTCTTAATGCCTCCATGCTAGTCTATGCTGTACAAGCCTCTTCATCTCTGCATAACTGCCGTAGCCTACATCCATTTGAGTCTTGGGCTGCCTTTACTGCTTTTGCCACAATTTCATGGTGCCTAAAGACGAATCCGACAATGAAGGCCTTCTTTCAGCCAAATTGTGCCACAAATTTCTTTTCTCCCCAGCTTGATTCTGCAGCACCTCAGTAATTATCCATTCTATCTATCTGAACTCCAGCATTCTTCAATGACGTCACGTTGGAAAAGTTTTTTTTCATCTGAAGTGCCCGTCGTCCACGTTTCACTTCAGTAGTAGACTACACGCAAATACTTCCTGAAAAGACCTCCTTATAATTAAATTCAATTTTTATGCTGGCAGATAACTGTTTTTCAGAAGCTAGTTTTCTCGTTGTGGCCAGTCTACATTTCATATATTTACTACTTCGGTCAGCGTAAGTTACTTTATATCCCAAATAGCAAAACTCATCTACTAGTGTCTCATTTCCTAATCTAGTTCCCTCTGCATTGCTTGATTGAACTCTAATACATTCTTTTATTCTTGTTTTACTTTCATTGATGTTCATCTCACAATCTCTTTTCGAAGGCATTGCCCAATACGTTCAACCGCTCTTACAAGTCCTTAGCCGTCTATGACAGGACTAATACGCAATATCCGTAACACAAAACCCTTAGATGATATTGCTAGACAGTGGAAACAGGACTTAAAACATGATGTTAGTTAAATAAAAGGACGCACACACATAAAAACTCTTCTCTTTATCTACGACCAATTAATAACTCAAAACGCAGAAAAGGACCTACAGTTTGTGACACAACGAGTAAATCAAATACATAATGGCTAAAGGTAAAAATTTCTGAAAAAAGTGAAGTAATGGACTTCAAATGGAAATTTACAGTGCGCTCCAAAATAGAACTAGGTGGCCAATCAAGATAACAATGTCACATTTCCCAATACTAGGCTGCGGTATTAGCTTAGAATGTGAAAACAACATCAATAATAAATTAAATCATTTCCAAATGGTATGTGGCAGAGTACACAGGACACTGGAGGACAAGACAAGGAAGGATCCAAAGCAAAAATTTTACAAAGTAATGGTTGCTCATATTTTAATACATCGAATCTTAGATATTAACTAAGGAAAACAAACTGAGTACAGACGGATAAAGCAAAATGCTTAACTATGGTTAAAGTATATATCATCGGAGATAAAGAGACGAACTTAATGTATGCGTGCCTAGCAGCAAAGTCAGTAATCTCCACTTTGGATAATTTTGCAGTAGAAGCAAAAGACTGTATAGGCGTTCATGGAATGAAAGTTCTACCAGTAATTATGTGATTAAAGGGCTTGACATAAGGAATAGAATTTTACATAACATTATTATTTGAAGTAACTGCGGTAACAGATAACAATGCTTTTAATTTGGGGACTCCTTATTTTGCTTTTGATGTGAATTTTGCTGATTTTGCACCTCAGCCCGATTTGTGGCATATCTCTGAATGTATACCTGAACGCCTGAAAGTAAATAGGAATTAAAATAAAAAGAAGAAGCACATTCTTAAATTTTCTATTTTTTTTGTCTCTTAGCTGAAATTACAAGGGATCACAACATAAGTTGCAGAATCGTGAAGACTCTTCCATTATTTCACATTCACTTGTCATTATTGGTTACCTAGTTAGGGATATCGGTTGGACAGAGATTGTCAGTTGCAGGCTTGCAAAAATCCAATTTTAGATTATGACGCAAGTTATTACTAAAAATTAATTTCGAGGAAGCGTTTGACATCAACCAATTCCTAAGGACTGACAATGTTTTGTCGCAGTGATTGAATGCTTTTTGGAAGCATCTGAGCAACGTTGGTGTCTTTCCTTGTTACAAATTTAAAGGAAACTATGTGAAGCACACCTCTTGCTAGTATATCGCGATTTTTGTCGGTAGTCTTCTTGAGTATGTGTCTCTTGATTGGAGAAAACCGGGTATGCCAAGCATTCAAAGGATTCAAAGAACTTTTCTGCTTCAGATTTCCGATCAAAAATTTCTGTTCCAACCTTCACTGTTTTTGAGTGTTTTGAGATTATTTCGAAGTATTCCTCAAGCTTTTGTATTAACTGCCTTTGTAAGATACCTTTTGAACACAATCCAAAGAGTCTGGCAGGTGAGAGTAAAAACTGGCCTGGAAATGGGAAATACATCTTAATCTTCTGTGTACTTGAGGGCGTTTGAAATAGACTGTATGCAAATATGGCGAGCAGATATTAGTTTTTATTTTGCCTGCTGCACATATCAGTAAATGAAAGATTCTTCTTACTTCTCCCCGAGTTTGGTTTCTTCGATTAGTGGAACAGACACGAAGCAATTTCATTAGAGCCCTTTTTGTGTACGTTCTCTGTCCATTCATAACTTCTATAGTTGCGAGACCTGGGTTCGTCATCAAAGTGACCAACAACAACTGGGAAGTTGTATAGATAGATCTGCCGTTGATAGTGTGTTTCTGTCAGATATTACGGGAAGAGGTAGCATATTCTGTCAGTCAAACGTAAGGATAACAGTTTGTTCAGGTTTGTCTTGTAAGAAAAGAATAAAAAGCCTGTGCTTCCGGTTTATGACTCTGTCTCTGCGATTCACCCTGAAGTTTCAGTTCTGGATATTTCTTGAGCCTTATCTTTACCTTGAACTCGGTGCTTGCAGAGCATATATCAGCTCTCTGACTTTCAAACATAATATTAAATTTATTAAATTGAGTATTAAATGAATATGAAAAATAATCTTATTTTCCTTGTAACTCACAATCAGCCTGTTCATTGCAATCGTGCATTCAGTTCATTTGGTATATATTTTCTCATCTTCATCAGAGCTTTCTTTTTAGCCTGAAAATTCTGAGAGCAGTGATGTCCTCTCTGTTTTTCAGCTGGGACATTTCCCTGAGAGAAAAATTGTTTTTGTTACAAATTTGATCCCTATTCGCTTAACCCTGGAATCTCCAGACAAGCCTTCTGGTACGCAGGTACTACATCACTATTATCATTCTTCCTGACAAAGTATTTTGTCGTGAAAGACTTTTCTCCGTGTGTAACAGCTGTAGACTTCTTTCGGCCCATAGATGAAACTTTTCAGTACTGTAATAAAATGACATTTTGAATGGATCGATTGTTTTTCACTTAGAACAGCTTATGGAATTCTTAGCCATGCTTCATAGGTTAGGCAGCGCGTCGAAAGATTTTTGTAGCATGCCCACATGCAGGAACATCTAGTGGCGTCGGTGGCCAATACCTGTAAAACAACGGAGAATTGCTTAAGCATTACCAAGGATAAGCATAACTGACATAGTTGTCAGTACTGAGTTATTAAAATAATTAAACAATTAAATAAAGAAAGAGACTTTCGTACCATTGCTTAACATGCAATGGTGAATTTTAAGTAACAAAAGCAAACGAAAACTAATGGAAGGAGAAGAAAATGTTGAACGCACCACAGCTGTTCAGCTTTCAATCTCTTCCATTTCTTATGCTATTATCTTACACTCCTTTCTCTGGAATGCGAAACTGTTGTTACTCTCTTTGTGCTATTTATTTGACAGTAATCTTATAATCTAATAACACTGAAAATATCTCGCTAAAAGTACCATTAACTCAATGTATGACAATGTAAAACTTGCGTGGTTTAATATACGAAAAACGATGACTGGCAATCACACGGTCAAAGTGCTGTCTCTTATTGGTCAGTGTGGCTACTGCAAGTTTTGCCTTTCAGACTTTAACATATGATCATGGAGATGACAGCCTTTGCCTCTTAACACCAGTTTTTAGTAGGGGAATAAACCCGTTTACATCTGCTTTTTCTTCTTTAAACCAGTAGATATCGCTAGAAAACGTATAAATGATTGGCCAAGAATAAATAAAATCGAAACGACACGTCAAAAGAACGGGGGACGATAATATTTTACCATGTAATAAGTTATAAGCCAATAAGAAAGAGTGTGAAGCGGAACGGACTGCTAGCATAGTACATAAAGGGAAGAAGTAGATGAAGAAGAAAAAGAAGATGGTGCACATAGACAGGACAGAATAACATTATCTGACATGATGAAATTTCATCTGTGTCACAGAAAACACAAACACACTGAGTGTGCCAGGAAAATGTGAAAATTTGTGATAAGTTCCAGCGGGACCAAACTGCTGAGGTCATCGGTCCCTAGGCTTACACACTACTTAATCTATCTTAAACTATCTTACACTAAGGACAACACATATACCCTTGCCCGAGGGAGGACTCGAACCACCGACTGTGGTCGGGGGGGGGGGGGGGGGCGGGGGGCGCCGCGCGAACGATGGCAAGGCGCCTCAGATCGCACGGCTAACCCGCGCTCTGCAGTGTTCCAGGAAATCAATAATAAATAACAAATATACTGTTAATAAAACCGTAACGTAACTGCATCGATACACTGCACGTATCGAACAATCGAAGACATTTCTCTGTATTCACATCAGGAAACATACTTTCAGATACACTAGGCTTACATATTTTTTGTCTGAGACACAGAGTCCCAGAATTAAATTAAAAAAATCCTCCAGTCCTCCAGTTTCACCTAGAGCCGTAGATGATACAGTATCCCTGGCATAATTGCCAAAGTTGTTGTGGGAAATAATACATTTCTCAGTTGGAGTTCCACCAGGAAAATTTAATTAGAGCACCTCCCGTAGTACTGCCTCTGTAAGTGTTGTGTTCCACTAAGGAGTACTAGCCACAGCAGTCATTGTGGCAGTTATTTGTTTCGTAGAGGTCACGTTGGTCTCCAATTCCTGTGTATATAAGGACTGGAAGTATTCAGACATTTGGCATGGGACGCAATCATCTCTAAATGTGCAAATATTCTCTTAGGAATAAGGCTATGGAAACAAACGAAAATGATCACTGAAACCGGTTTTTAGGGTTCACAGGGGTATTACCTGCACTATGTTCTACAATTTTAAGAAGAAAGTCCCATTTGGACACTGCCCCTTGTATGAACCGTGGGTAAAAAGTATTTTGATGTGGGAAACATTTTCAATTGCGGCCCCACGAAAAAAGTTCATTGCATACAAATTGCGTCGAAAGGTCATTATTGGGGACGTACTGTATCCAGGAACACTAGCTACTGTAGTCATTTTCGTGAAGAACTTCTTTCTTAGTAGGGGCCACCATGTTTCTGAATTCCTGTGTAAGTTGTTCAACTTACCTTTCGTTTGGCGGAGTTATTTCTGCCACGATCCTTTTGGGCTGTCGTGAAAACAGACAGATAATAATTGATACCCCTAATGGATTCGTGATTATTGTCATGGATGCATCAAGTAATTGGACAGTGACTCTTTTGTTTCTTGTTTTGGGATTGGAAGGTCTGACGTCACGTCAGAATGGCACAGCATAACAGACGTATTGGTGACTAGCGACACATAAAAATAGATTATGGTATGACAAAACATTAAAATACGAAATAACCCACTTACTGATAAGATGAAACTACCTCCAGAAAGATGTTTGTACCACAGTGTTCTTGTTGTTTTGTCACGTTTCTATATTGAAGTTGTGTCCATTTCTATTTAAGGATGCTTACTTGTCTCACTTAGAGCTGTTATTGGCCTACGTTTACACACACCAACACACACACACACACACACATACACACACACACACACACACACACACACACACACACACACACACTCTCTCTCTCTCTCTCTCTCACACACACATACACACACACACACACACACACAAACACACACACACACACACACACACACACACACACACACTCTCTCTCACACACCCACACACACACACACACACACACACACAGTCACACACATATTACTGGAGTGATATGTAGTCGCTTCCATAATCTTCAAAGTAACCACTGTGAAGGTACTTGGCGTCTTTCATCCGTATTCTGAAGGTAACATTTTGAAACTTTTCTCTGTTTTATTCCATCGTGGGTTAATGCAGTGATCATTTTCTGTGAGCTCTTTAAACACTGTACGTGGTCTATTAGTTCAATATTGTATTGATTCCATACAATTAAGAAGTATTCCAGTGTACTACACTGTAAGACAAGCAAGTAATCAGTTTCCTTGGCAATCTGGATTTTTGCGGTATCTTACGATAAAAATGATGCTGTCAAGTGTTTCGTCAGTGAATGAACTTATTTAACAATTTCATTTCAAAAATCTAAGTCTTCTTACTTCTGGACTGTTGTACGAAACAAGCGACACGTTAGTTACCTGAAGTCTGCTCGATTTTCATACTTCGTGGAGTGGAAAAATTAGTATTTGTATAAACTGAGAGTTAGACAGCACTCTGTGCAGTCTGCTCTATGAGAATCGCTCCTTGGCCTTCTTCATAGTCTTGATTCACTAGTCACGTTCCACTGTAGAAGGAAGTAGACTAAACCTAGATCAGTTGAAATGAAATATTACGTCTCTTATCTGTCGCAGGGCTCTTTCTGCCTGCGTCAATACTGCATCACTTTCATCAGAAGATCACAATTTCAACAACAGCTTACATTATATGCCATTAGATGCTCATTATATGGTCTGTTCCTCTTGTGAACAGCTGACACACTTCTTCCGAGATCTGTCATTTCTAGATACTCATCTTTTTTTTCCGGAGGATCGTTTCTTAATAGTTTTCTGTACCACGACCTCTCTCAAACGATATTCGAATTACATTGTTGCTTTCTTGCACCGATACACAATGGTTTGAACAAATTCGCACGCTGCCAAAAGTATCATTATGTTGCCACAAATAAAACAAACTCAGCCCGTCAGTTATCACTCTCGGGTTTACTGACAGGAAAAATTTCTCCAACTTTTTTTGAAGTAACGTAAATCAGGCACCTTCAATAGTCTCATTGGTAAAGTGACGAAGGGAAGCAGCTAGTGTGATGTGACAGTTGCAGTGAGTATTTCACTCCAACACAATTTAGATGGCACGTAGCTGTACTCCGCGACTTCTAAATATCATATATTTTTGCAGGATAATCAATAGATACAGCAAACAAAGTCCTGTTACTTTTAACAAACGAAGATACACAAAGGGAAGACCACCCATCATATCAAAGTTCCAGAATGAGATTTTCACTCTGCAGCGGAGGGTGCGCTGATGTGAAACTTCCTGGCAGATTAAAACTGTGTGCCCAACCGACACTCGAACTCGGAACCTTTGCCTTTCGCGGGCAAGTGCTCTACGATCTCAGCTACCGAAGCACGACTCACGGCCAGTCCTCACTACTTTACTTCTGCCAGTATCTCGTCTCCTACCTTCCGAACTTTACAGAAGCTCTCCTGCGATCCTTGCAGAACTAGCACTCCTGAAAGAAAGGATACTGCGGAGACATGGCTTAGCCACAGCGTGGGGGATGTTTCCAAAATGAGATTTCCACTCTGCAGCGGAGTGTGCGCTGATATGAAACTTCCTGGCAGATTAAAACTGTGTGCCCGACCGAGACTCAAACTCGGGACCTTTGCCTTTCGCGGGCAATTGCTCTACCATCTGAGCTACCGAAGCACGACTCCTTTCTTTCAGGAGTGCTAGTTCTGCAAGGTTCGCAGGAGAGCTTCTGTAAAGTTTGGAAGGTAGGAGACGAGATACTGGCAGAAGTAAAGCTGTGAGGACCGGGCGTGAGTCGTGCTTCGGTATCTCAGATGGTAAAACACTTGCGCGCGAAAGGCAAAGGTCCCGAGTTCGAGTCTCGGTCGGGCACACAGTTTCAATCTGCCAGGAAGTTCCATATCAAAGTTCATTCAGAAGTACAGAAATGTTTGGTTCTTTTCTTCTATTTCGATTGTTATCATCTCAAATATACTTATTATTTCCTTTTTCACATGATTTCCGGTGTAACACAACCAGCTAACGAGCTACAGCAAGATCACGGGCATGAGGCTCACTCACAAAATACATAACAGACATTTCTCACAAATACATCATATGCATTTTTAAATTTCAGAAATAATCAATTCACACCTTATAGCACTGAGAAAATGAGGGGTTCCTCTCAACAATCAAAAATAGATATGTTGATTTGGAATGAATTAAGAAGCAAATGAAATAGTACTGGGAAGGTGATAATTTGCGTGAGAAGAATGCAATACTAGTAAGACATCTACAGAAGAAAGCATTATTACCATAGAAGTGCTAATGGACTAAACACGCAATCAATGTGAAGTTAAATTATTGAGGACGTTGTGTGCAATGAGAAAGAGAAGTGACGCAGGTTGAAGGAGGGTCGCAATACATCCGGCAGCCGATTGATGCTTAGACAACCATTATTGGTCGGGGGTGAAGTATGTAATGTCACATGAACAGTTACAGGCAGAGATAAAAGTCACTCAGGATATTCTGAAATCTAAGGAGATAGATGAAGAATGTAGCTCTGAGAGACGCTACCGAACAGTCAGAAAAACCACATGCACAGTCATCGATGAAAGAATTGCTGTGATTATAAAACAAAATTTGACATTCTTAAATGTAGTATCCTACTGGTTATTACATTAAATGCTGAATCAGGTATCCAACAATCGGCGGTCCACAGTAAAGGAAGAATGTGAGATGTCATCGTATTGTATGTTATTATAACTATAGATTTTCTACACCCGTAATGGGTAGGGAGAGAAATTAGATTTGTAACAGTACATTCATAAACTCTTCGGGAGAGTAGCTGGATGAAGAGATTCTGCATGTGAAAGCCGCTTCTCTCTTCATTTGTAAGCAGACTGATCGTGGGAAACGCTGATACTGTCAAGGAAACCGATATTGCAGAAATACGATGCGTAACCTCTCAGTGTTAGCAGTATTCATGCATGTTTCTGCTGCGGGGAGCAGTGGAGAGGAGCGAAACCTATTCATTGTGCAAGTTTTAACGTTTGATGAAGATAAACAGAAATATTTTTTTGAAACGCTTAAAAGCAGCAGTCGTCTCACAGACACCCGGCTGTGGTGATACCTGTTCAAATCTGATGTTGACCGAGAAAGACGTGCAAATTCTGAACGGTTCTTTTTCAGGCACCAGACTCTCAATTCCCTCTTAAGAAATAACGAACAGTTTTTGCTTCATTTAGTCGTTGATAATTCGAGTGCATTACGGCTACTTCTAATTCATGACATCTTTCATTAACCTACCAAAGCCTTGCTGTCTTCTTCTGTGGAGGGCTGTGGACGTTTGTACCTGGAGTTACATTACTGCTATGGCTCTTACACGTTGCTACCTTTCGTCACTAGATAGATTCTTCAACAAGAGACTAAGTTCTTGTTCATGAAATACAGCACTGCGAGCCAGTGGAGATGAAGAAGTAGTGGTCCGTCGAGTTATATACTTTTCAGTTGCATGTTTCAATGCCAACACATTGGATTTATTATCCCAGAACGTGCAATGTGAAATCACACGAAGTATAGAGTGATCAAGCTATTCTCATTCATTGAATTTAAAATTATCTGAATTCTGCTATCTTGGCTGAAAGTGTCGAAAATCATTGCAGTTCACTCGACTTCGTGAACATGTTGACTGTCCACTTAAAACTGGCCCGTATTTCCAATTTTAGAAAAGACTAGGGTTTGTTTCAGGATTTTTTGGTGTATTTCTATTTTTAGCAACCCTTCAATATCTTATCTTCCGTCAGATCTGTTAAATTCCTACTCATTTTGAATGCAGAACAGACGAAATAACGAATATTGAATAATGGCATCTCATCACCATTCAATCGAAAATACAGATACTAGCTTTGCGCACGAACTTCACGTTTCTCACCTATACTTTACAATTCCGTAGATTTTATTATATCGATATTTGTACCATTTATTGTATGCTCATTGAACCACTTAACCCGTAAGTTGACTCTACAGATTCATAATTTTGTATATTATATACACAGAAATGAAGTCTGTGACGATATTTCATTGGTTACACTTATATTGGAAGCTTTCCTCGACTGTATTTGGGTAAAACGTGGGAAGAAAAACACGCGAAAGTCTGGCTCTTTAACGCCATCCTGCGATTTAAAATTCGTTTCGAATACACCGACAGCAATTTTATTTATGGTATAGACATGAGTAATTCACCTGTCTCTATGGTGAGACTGCCCTAGAACCGGTTAGCAGGCTGTGTGGCACCTGGCTATTCAGTTGTAGGACGACATTCCCTGCGCCGGGTACTGGGGTCGAACCCTGTGCCGCGGACTCCGAACCAGCGCAGCAGCCCAGAGGTTGAGCCACGCGTCGCCTGCTCTTTAGACATGATGCATCATAGTCTGGCTAGGCGAACCGGTCTGACGGCACAAGCGCTATGATCCTCTACAAGTTACAACTTGCTCTAGCGTAGCTATTGGGTCCGAGGTATTATCTCATGAGTTCAGAAGCGACGATTAAACAATGGGTGAAAGTATTCTTATTACGGAACATGAATGAGACTTTCCTTTATAAAATAAAATATATCAACATGATATCCAAGAAAATTTCCATCCTTGCTCCTGAGACTTTATGCACTACGAGCGGCGTTCACTAAGTAACGCAACACTTATTATTTCTCGGCCAGTTTGGGCTGAAAAAATGCAAAATTTCTGGTCGGAAATCGTGAATTATTGCCGCTTCAGCCCACATAGTTTCCCCAAGTTCCGATTGGTGGCGGCACGATAAGCAGCCTTCAAAATTGCGACTCTGACAGAGACGCGTTGCAAGCAGAGAGCTGTCATTGAGTTTCCTTTGGCGGAAAACTAGGGTATCGCAGATACTCATTGCCGCTTGCAGAACGTCTCCGGACATCTGGCAGTGAACAAAAGTACGGTCAGTCGTTGGATCAGGCGTCTGTCATTATCGCAACAAGGCAGCGCAAACTTGCCCGATCTCCCGTGTGTCCTCCGGCAGTGTTGGAACGTGCAGACACTCTCATTAGAAGTGACTTCAGTGTGTTCACCACCACAAAAATGCAAAATAAATTATCCTTTTCGTTCCTTCCCCGTCCGTTTTTCTGATTTTGTTTTGATGGTCTAACGGCAGAAGTAAGTACTTCACGAGGAGAATTACAGGGGATAATGCCATTGCCTGGAGGAACATTTATTTTTTTGCCCACCTTTTCTGGTAACCCGGCTGAGTCCTTCCCTGTTCGTTCCAGATTTTCTTTGAATGAAACACACGTATGCTCCTTGATATTGTCTCTTTTAGCTTCTAACAGACTATTGCTTAATTTATTTATTACGTTGTTTGGAGCATATGGATCTATTTCGCAAGATTTGAAACCAGAATTTAAACTTCCTGCAATAGTGCTGCTGACTTTTTCAATTAGTTTCGGGAATATAACTATCGGCACTGGTGGAGATCTTTTTCCAATTTCTTTCTGCTTCCACTTAGTCAGTACCTCTTTACATGAACCTTTCATTGACCGAGAAACAGCCATATCTAAGGGTTGAGTTAAGTGACTTGTGTAACGAGGCAGAAGTAAAAATTTGGTGTTACTGTCCGTACATTTGGTAACGAAATAGTAGATCAAGTGGGCAGTTAAACTGTCCCCTATCAACACTTCTTTCCCAGGGAGATTTTTAAGCAACAGAAACATTGTGCCTTCAACCCAATCTTCAAATGTTCTTATATCCATGCAACAAGATTTTTTTCGGTTGTAATTTTATATGGATCACCTCTTTGAAATTGTCCGTAAAGCCTTTCTGGTTTGTAAAATAAACAAAGGGGTAATAGTGTCCATTCAGCAATCCCACAACACATGAGAGCTCTGCCTGCCTTCGTTGCATTTCATTTACATCGGATGTGTTCCCTGTTTTACTAAAACATCCTTGACACCAGGGTCATCAGTCAGATTTTTACTGTTGTAATTTCACAACGTGTGCTTCAGATTTTCGAAATAATTTTTTTTATATCCCCTACTTCTAAGGCTTCTCGTTTCGTTGTTTTTGACCAGCCTGGGACTTAGTTTCTACCCAGGTGGCTTCAAAATTGAATAAACCTTGCCTTTTCCTGTTACACTCAATTTTTAACTTGTGTTTTATTCCCTAAACGAAGTATGTATGAAGCCAAAATGCTTCTCAGATCCACCAATTTGATAGGAAAATCCATATGTGTGATTGCCACAACAT
The DNA here is from genome assembly GCF_021461385.2 of Schistocerca piceifrons. Taxonomy (NCBI): domain Eukaryota; kingdom Metazoa; phylum Arthropoda; class Insecta; order Orthoptera; family Acrididae; genus Schistocerca; species Schistocerca piceifrons. The sequence goes on from NC_060138.1 coordinate 381,507,112, forward strand.
ACGCCATTAATTTTTCTTCCTCTTCTGAAGTGAAACTCGTTCTTCAATTATTTTTTATTGCCTCCGGGCTATCACAATCGTGCTGGCATCAATAGATTTGTAGAAGTTGACAATTCACTCCTAAAACTAACTTGTACAATATCTCAAGTTGCCTTCAGAATTGAAAGAATCGATTGTTGACCGATATAACCCACCCAAAAAACTGAGTCTAAAGTATGAAACTGTCATACCTTGTCAAATTTTTCAACCACGACAATTTATCGAATGCTAAATCTAAAAAAACCGGGTAGTAATAATTTCATTCTTATGTGCTAGTATAATCCCTCTTTTCTGTAACCTTATTGATGATGTCGCCACTCTATAATGATAGTTGTGTGATCTCTATGTCCGTAAATGTAACTGATTAGTAGCAAACCCTTCATTTCTCCTCAAGCAGTAATTTTGAGGACATTTTACTTGGAGAACAGCAGTTTTTTATTACTTAAAATGAATATGGATAGTCTCAACCACAATAAATTTCGGTGGCAATGAACGGAACAGGCGCTACGACTCCACGGAGCAGTTGTCGTTCGTGGAGTCGTAGTGCTTGCTTCGTTCACTGTCACCGTCTACCTTCATGGTGGTACGTCTGAAGATCGCCTAAACGAAACGGAAACTGGTAATCTCATTTTAAGTACTCAAGTAATCTGTTTACTGCCTTCGTCGTACAGTATGTATAAGGCCTACGTGCTTTCGAGAAATTTAAAGAAGTGATATTGGTTTACTATCTACGGGGCACTGTGGTGTGTCTTTCTTCGGTACGTCTTGTTACCACAACACACTTAATTGTCATCTGAAAAGAAAATTATGTGAAGTAATTTTTGTCTCCTTGCAGCTACATTCTGGAATCTCGGTAAACGTTTAAAATTTTGCTCTGCAGTACCATAGCGCTCCGCTAGAGGAGCGAAAACTACAGACGGTGGTGCAGTACATTGGTAAGTGGGAGACGGGCTTCTCTGTTTTGTTTATATGGGCGTAGCGTCGTGGTATTGTGCTATACGAATGGGATTTCGTTGTTTACAGACGCTGCAGACATGTACCTGTAAACAAATAAAAATAACTTCTTAACTTTATTTTCTCGAGGTCATAACTGAAACTTAATAGAAACTTTATGGCCCTATGAATACGTCTTAAGGAATGAAAGTAAATGTCCTTGTCCTTAGGGACTGAAACTATGAGTTATAATAATCGATGATATCTGTAATCATGCGAATGTTAGAGCCATAGTTCTCTTCCCCTGCAGACTTAATCATGAATTGGCAGAGTTTTAAGTGAATGAGCAGTGTCATGTCTAAGAATGAACCTCTCAGTACCGTCTTAATTTCCACTTACGGCACAAATCTGGCGGCTGTTTGCTCATGGGTCTTCTATACAGGATGATGAGGAGAAACGCTTATTTCTGCAGACGGCATTGTTTCAAGAAAACTCTTAGGAAGTATCTTTAAAAATGTTAGAATGAAAGTATCTTAGCTTGCAATTTCATACAGCTTTACTTACGGGGATGCGTTAATGATTATACGAAGTTTGGGTTTCAGAGGTAGCTACGTTTCTTTTCATTACATGCATACCATCACTTAGATACCTTTGACTATGTGTGGTGAGTCAGTAGTTACGCACCGATGAAAGTATTATAAATAAATACGAAAACATGAACGACAACAACGAAGCAGTGGAAACAACATATACTTGTTTGTCTAAGAAAAATGTCGTCATTATTCAAAAAGAAAATATCAGACGATATCTGTCCCATCCCTTGTAAACTGATAACCAAAATAAGATACAGAGAAGGATTACTAAGTGTTCCTGCACGATTACTTCGGTTTGAAGAAAAGTGAAGACATCAGAGAATTTGTAATCATTTCATGCCTAGTAATGAAAGACCAGTGAACATTCAAGCAACCGTGGACTAACAGTGTAATAAGATGATATAAATTCTAAGAAGAATGGGACTAAGGTGGAGACAGCAAACATCAAAAGGGTAGTAAAAGAAATGAGAAAAACCTAAAAAGACATGTATCTGTTAAGAGGAAATACATACATGGTTTTAACTTACCGTCGTAATAGTTTCTGTTAGTTGAAGGAGAACAAAGCGGATAAAACAAACATTCAGATCTGAAACAAAAGTACATTTGAGGTGAACTCATTGATACGATCTGCAGACAATGTAGTTAAAATGGTCTGACGTAATGACTATATTAGGTGGAATCCATAATCTATTTACCACGAAATTCACTTCAAGTGCACACATAGTAAACAGAGGCTGTGAGCCTTGAAACATACACAGTAGAAAGAAAAACAGTGAATTCCTAAATATCCGGAATTGATGGAGGCCTGAAGTAAAGGCGTGAAAGAATTCTCTTGTTTAAAAGCAACAGTAAATAAGAAAACTCAAGCAAAGAGTAACCCAAAAGAAGATAAATACTTGCGAAGATAATAAGCTTAAATGAAGCTGATTCTCTGGTGTAAAATATGACACAAAATGAGAAGGACATTTGTGGTCTATCGGTAGAACAATATTGCACAGAAGTGCAGCAAAGAGCCGGCCGGAGTGACCGAGCGGTTAAAGGCGCTACAGTCTGGAACCGCACGACCACTACGATCGCAGGTTCGAATCCTGCCTCGGGCATGGCTGTGTGTGAAGTCCTTAGGCTAGTTAGGTTTAAGTGGTTCTCAGTTCTAGGGGACTTATGATCACAGCAGTTGAGTCCCATAGTGCTCAGAGCCATTTGAACCATTTTTTGCAGCAAAGACTGGGGGGAAACAGAAGAAGAAGACACTGGAAGAATTTCAAATGTGGAACTGCAGAAGAATGATGAAAATTAAGCTGAGAGATTGTATAGGCGTAGAATGAATGGGTGAGTTAGTAAATATAGGGAGAGCTCTTAAGAGAATGAGGAACGGGTCGAAGGATCATGTGTACAATTATTTTAAGTTTGCTTAAAGCTGTTAGAAGGTGTAGACGAGAAGATAGAATTAGCAAATTTACTGTAAAAGAAATTCGGCTATTAGCGGAAGAAAGGAAAACGTGGAATTAAAAATCAAACCAATCGATGGACTTGCCAACTTTTTCTCAAGAAAAGTTCAGACTCTAACGTAGCATATCACTTATTTTTACATAAGCATAATTCGTTTAGCGGATAAAATTGCGATTTTCTATTATTCGATCAGTTTCTGCTGACAATCACTGCGTACATCGGTATCATATAAGCTGTTTTATAGACTGAGCTTCATTTTTTATTCTCTTATAACATTTCCTTTGTATCTTCAGGACTTGAAGCTCAGTTTTCATGAAAGAAACATACAATCTGGGTAAATTTATAGCTATTATTAAAAACGAGGACCGAGTTTGTAGGTAGAGAAGTTGTCGAACTAATTAAGAATAGCAGTTGTCTGTACTGGAGGATGGGAAGACTACGGAAATCAGAACGGTCCAGGTATATCGTTCATTACTATCAAATGATCTGTCAGCAGTGTCAGTTTTGTGGTAATACTGTACTTCCACTTCCGATTGTGTTGAGAATAAAGCTTATACTAGTATAGAATTCACAGAAGCTATATCATACTGTCCAAATTCTTAGCTGTCGTAGCCCACAAGCATACCAATCGTGGCTTCAATACAGGTGTTATTGTTTGTGGAATCCTTGATTGTACTGCTCTCCCATGCTGCTCAGCCTTGTATACGAGAACACAAAAGAATAGACAATACTATGAAGTAAATCTAGCAAGAGACCAAATTCTTATTCTTTTCCGAAAACTACGTACTTAGTTTCTCGAATTTAGGTTTCCTAATTGTGATGAAAGCAAGGTATTGCTTGTTTCTTCAGTATTTATTTTCGGAAAATAAAATCATAACTTCAGATCATTCGTTACAGACTTCTGAATGGTTTATTTCCTATTGAAGGTGGCAATAGGATATGAGCCTGAAATGCATGAACGGAAGTAATGGTATATTTAATATAACAGTTTCTACCTTCACCGAATCTCAGCGGAATATTGTGCAATCATTACGAAAGAATGTTGTATTAATTCTCTGTGTTGAAGTTAAAAAAATAATGCTGAACACGAAGTAACTCGGAAAATAATTGGTCGCCAAACAAATGTAGTGGGTGAATTTGATACCCATCGTTGAACCGGAAATGTGTGTTATCATACATCAAGTAGAAAACTGTTATCCCCTTGGTGTGTAAATGTTATATACCATCAGTGTAACAAGTTAACTTTTGCTTTGTAGGGAAAAGTTGAGATAGCGAAGAAATTGTTACTTTACTCAGTGCGCTGAATGTAAAATAAACTGACAAACCAGTATTGGGGTATTGAGCCCATCGTCGGTGACATCTTGCACAGGTGACGAACAAACAAATTTGTTCATATTGATATCTACATCATAATAACATTCACTATACGTAACACTATACGTATAAGGTTACTTACGTATTGATGACGTCCATGTCACATGATGTCTGTCATTTACGACATATCTATGATGTCAGAAGTGGTGTGAATCTAGACTCCTGTGGACATTTGAAATCTAATTTGTCTATATCCAGGTAATCACGATAGGATCGAACATCTGTCCCACGTCATAGTGCACATGCCACCATGCGTACATCTTTTTCATAGTCTGTGATATGCTCTCACATATATTTTGAAAAAATACCGTGTTTTGACAGCTAATATGTAGGTTGGAATATATAAAGGATAAAACTAATGTGTGCTGTGGCGAACAACACACTAAGCAAGGTGGACACAAGACAACAAATTCTGTGACGAACTATATGATGAGGTCCACAATAAGATTTTCACCCTGCAGCGGACTGTGCGCTGATGTGAAACTTCTGCAGATTAAAACTGTGTGCTGGACCGAGACTCGAACTCGAGACCTTTGCCTTTAATCTGCCAGGAAGTTTTATATAATCTAAGGGTGAAACATCTAATCGTATAAAATGTAGTCAAATTTACACACGAGAGAACACCCATACAGTTCTGTATATACATCTTATTACGTAACTTGTTCATTAATGACGCTGTCAGGGTGTTTCGTCGTGGGAGTGCAATCTCAGTGTCTTTTACGATGTTCAGTAATCTACCTTTCCCTAATTTGTGAAGAATGGTGACATTGTTAGTTATTCCATTAACAGAATACTTGGACCCTCTTAAATGAGCACTAAATGGTGAGAGATGGGATTCAATAACGTCAGTACGTTCCATAAACCTCTTTCTACAGTTTCTTCTGGTTTGTGCAACAAAAGACTTATCACAGTCACTACATTTTATTTTATATACTCTGGACATGATATAAATCTGAATCTCATCTACGTTATGCGGAATGCTTGATCCTACAGTGTTCTCCGTCCTGAAGTCAATTTGCAGCCTATTTCTTCGAAACAAACGATTTATTTTATCTCAGATGTGATTCCAGTATTGTAAAACTAGAGACCAATCTTTTTTCTTTTGTTCACTCCTTTCTAATGTGGTCCGATCTTTATTCCTAGTTTGTTCCTTCTGTCTCTTGATGTGTGACCTCATAAATAATGCTGTGTCGAAACCATTGTTATATGCTACGTTCTGTATCAGATTCCACTGAAGATCTATGGTCGAATACCGAACTGGTAGTGAAATAATTTACATGCAGCTCATGGCACAAAAATATGTCTTTTAGGAAAACAGTTAAAAGATAATGAGCATCAGTCACACAAGACTTTTACTTGGTAAAATGACCTGTTGACCGATTAACAGATACTTATGTTGGAGTTTCAGTTCTCGGTGTTTACTAAACGATATTCGATTCTTGCTTGCATGAGTCTATGTCAAAAGCTTTTAATTCAGTCCTTAGGCCACAACAGTGGGACGGAATCGCATAATAAACATAACGCAAATAGAGTGAATAACTTGCACTACCTGTGCTGATATCCGATTTTCTCGTCTACCATTATTAATAAATAGCAGTGCATAACTTCTTCACATGCCTAGACTCACTCCTATTATGTGTGATAATTTTTTTCATTAAATTAGGAGTGTGCCTGTCCCCATGAGAAGCGGTATGGCAAAATGGTTCAAATGGCTCTGAGCACTATGGGACTCAACTGCTGATGTCATTAGTCCCCTATAGCTTAGAACTAGTTAAACCTAACTAACCTAAGGACATCACAAACATCCATGCCCGAGGCAGGATTCGAACCTGCGACCGTAGCGGTCTTGCGGTTCCAGACTGCAGCGCCTTTAACCGCACGGCCACTTCGGCCGGCGAAGCGGTATGATATCTGCCTCTTGAGAGAGGGAAACTCATCTTTTTTCGCCTTGTTTTGAATGAAATGTAGTTTGCGTAATAAGGCAGTATTATGACGAGAATATTAATTACTTTCTTGTAACAGGTTATTTAATGAGCGTGACGAAAATAAGAAAAGAAGATAGTAGCTGGTTATTTCGGTAATGAGAAAGACCCAAAGACCCAGAGTTGGTTTAATAACAGGTAGATGATACTCAGGATAAAACGTACGGAGGAAAGGAATGCATTATTCGCATCAGGTCTAGTATATGATTTCATCAGGTACGGTATCTCCTATACGCTTATAAAGAATAGTAAACGTGGGGAAGTATGCAGATGATTGTTAAACACATTTAAGTTTCTGTTTTCTATATGAATGAACGAAATGTAAATGAAACGTTGAGAATAAGCTACAATGAATTTTCTGACCGTAATCTACGTGCGATACCAAGTCTGTGGATGTGCACCTGAATCAATTTTTCTCACTTTCTAAAATCTGAGACAAATAAATATTTCTTGTGGTAACCTTTTATGTAACTGGATACGAAATTTTCACTGTATTTTTATACTCACAAATATTCTACACATCATCCAGTATTTGTTGGAAATTTGTTGGGAACAGAATCTCAGATTTTAAACTTTTAGGTAGTATTTCTATCATTGGAAATTATATGTTACCTTCCGAACACAAGAATAAAAGCATTTGGAAGCCGTCGATGATCACTTACACGTAGTAACTATTTCACCTACGTCCCTCGAATATCTATAGCGAGTCCCAAAACATCGTTTTTTTCTAAGGATAATGATACGCTAAAAATATCTGAACTACTCAGTCAGTAGTTAATAAGTGACAACACCCAAATTTTGACTCAGGAAGTTGCGGTTCTTCGGCGAGCGATGCAGGAAGTGAAGACGATTTGTTTACCATGGAAGAGATGTGTGGAATGACTGACAGTCAAGAGGACACAGAAAGTAAATCGGGTCAGAATGCTCCTGCTGCGAATCTCTCTTCTTAAGTCGTTCCATACCTCGGCACAGAAATAGATTACGTTCTCATTGAATACGATGGATCGCATTATCCATGGGGTGCCATACTGATTGACGGAGGAAACATCAGGATTTCATGTACGATAAAAAGAGGTAAAATCTGGAAGCGTCCCATTCCAGGTGACTTAATTTGGTGTAGACTGTAACAGATAATTCGCGATTTTGGACCTCTAAACAAATTTCTAGCACGGAAATCGTTTGGCTTCCATGAAGAAGTGAAAATGTTCTTAGACTGCAATGTAATGCCTGCTTACCTACCTAACACTTCTAATTACATTTCTTGTTTCGTTGTCGTACTCAACTGAAAGTGAGTTGCAATGGACTTAATGCACCTGTGGTCAAAGACTGACATTGCTAAAGGAAAGAGACGAGATGTTTTTTCAAAAGTTTTGTAGTTACTGTATGGTGTATGATAAAAATTGCTCTTCGTTTTTGTGTTGTTTCACTTTTTTGCGACCTTTCACAGAGATAATGGCAAAGTCTGACATTGACAAAATCTTCTTGAAAATCTTAAAAGTGTTGAAAATATATTTATTTCTTATCGGAAACTTCTGTTGCTAATTCTTGAAGATCTGAGGAAACGTTTACCTTGGGGACAGAACAGAAGAAAAGTTTCATCTGTGTTATTTCAGTGGGATATACGCTTGTTCTAAATTGGATCCCATTTAATGGGGTAACATTAGTGCATTTTCTGTTTTTTTTTCTTTTTGGTAATGAAAATGGATTGTGAAAAAACATAGCTCGCTGCGCTGGAGATTGAAAAATATTTCAGAAGCAATCCATTTCACAGTATGGACAGACAACGGGCCACTGTAGTGTAGATTTCTACATTGTTGTAAAATTAAGATCTGTTAAGTCAAAGAAGTATTTTGAATCATATTTAACAATGTAGCAACAGTGAATTGTAAAAAAAAAAAAAAAAATGAAAAAGCCGCAACAGAGAGCTACAACTTCAAATCCCTCACGGATCGTTTTTGAGCCACTATTATTTTGATTTTATGATCTATTAATGACCTACTAACTATACTCACACATTGTAACTACTGTCTCATTAGGGACGATCTTCAATTTAGCCTCAACGTCAGATCAGAAAACTGAGCTGCAGCTGCAAACTTATTGAAGATCTGCAAACTACTTATGGAAGAGTCAACAAAATTATTCGTAAGTTGCAACATATCAAATAGCAATCCATCCCCACAGCGTGTTAACCTTTGCCTGCTCACAGTGCCAAGGATCGCTTCAGCACATCGATAGGAAACTTGGTGTCATACAGGACGAGCAGTAAAATTCGAGTGAAGATATTGTTTCTGTTACTGGAATGTATATGCACCCCTAAATATTTTACAAGGATATTTCTCCAGTGACATGAGAAAGAAAATGATCAGGGACTAATCCCATCATCTTGTGACACATTGAAACAGTGTTAAACCTGTGTCAGCTTAGAGTACCTTGATTTCGTTCCTAATTTCCGTGTGAGGTAAATTAACCGACATACCACTGTGTGATCATGTAAATGGTCTACAGACACTCTCATAGTTAACATTGTGAAAGCGTGATTACCACGTGCTTTAGTTGCTGTATGGCATCAGTGTCCAGTGAGTTTACATTAGGTACTCTCGAACTAACTAGAAAAATTCGAAGGGATTCGCATTATTAGAGACTAATAGTTAACATTAACAAAGAAAACTTTTCATTTCATTGATGAAATTATGCTATTCAGTTTAATTTTAAAACGAAGTTCACTGGAATACATTTCATTACACATCAAAAAATAAGAAGTTACTTACGTGATGTACTTTTTTACAAGGGTGCCTTTTTTCTGTATGTTATTTGAAATGTGGTGATATCTGGCGAGTGTAGCTCGCCCAAGTTCAGTTCACTTACATGTTCGTTATTGGATTCAGATTGATTTTTATATTTTGAGAACCTGAGAGTTGATTTCCACAATCTTGCTAGCATGAATAAAACCTAACTAAATAAATGAGTCGAAACGGTTCAGAACTCTGTCTTGTTTGCATAGAATTTCTAGAACACCTGTTTCTATACCAATAATGTGCTCAACATATTCTGTCATTCGACTGGATGGTCATCTTCCGGGACAGAGAGTTACCAAGTGCTTGTAATATTTATTCTCTCAGTCCTTTCTCTTTTCCTTTATTCTCCATTTTTCTTCATATATAGGCCTACGACGTAGTTTTCTCCTGCGACAATATATTTTCAGTTCCTTTTAATTAATTTATTATTTCTTGCATTTGCCTCGCAAGATGTATTGTGGATTGAAAATAAAAGTTACGATATATTCAGGACTGTCAAAAAACATCTCTTTCGTGTTTTGTAAAGAAAGTAAGTAAAACTGGAAACGAGAGCACAGAAAACATTGCCTTTAGATTTAATGTAGCGCACATCAAGGTGTCACAAAAAGTTAGAGGATGCATAAGTAATGACTTTCACTTCAACGGCTCATAATGTGAAACAACAGTTAAGTGGAGGCTAGAAAAAATATATACAAAATAAAATTGTTAAAAAAAAACGAAAAGTCTTGTGTATTACTGTGGTGGAAGAACCTGTTACTAAAACAAGGTATCCTTGGAAGATGCTTTTCGGCATACTGAAACCAGTCTACGGTAATAAGATTTTTGCATGCGGCATTTTCAGTAAGGGAAGAATAATATCTAAAACTCTACCGAACAGATAAAGACACGAGCAAATAGAACCATCGTAAGATACATTTAACATTTAGGCATATAATATTCCGATTAGAGTAATACGATTATCAACGGAAGAAGTAAGTAAAAGGGTGAATTTGGCTTCAGACATAAAAATGACAATCAACTATAAATTGCATTAACAATGAAAATACGAATTGGAAGAATGGAGTAAGAGAAGATATAAGCGGTCTGGGATTTGTTGAGGCAATGGCACTGCTGATGAAAATGGGAGAAACCAGAATTAATCTGCAATATTGGTAAATACAAAGTGGCACAACTGCTGATATCAATTTGAAAATTCCAAACGTTTTTTAACATGGCGCAAGACAAAATTAGAAACAAGTATGCAGAAATTCGTGGCATAAACTGAAGATAGAATCCTAAAAGTAGGAATAATGATTTTAACACTGACGTTGTTTATTATAATTAAATTAAAAAATGTTAAATGCGATTAACTAATTTAGTAGCAATCGTCGCAATGGTCCGATTGCTAAAGACATATTCAATGATAAAATATGGAGTGTCGTATGTTACTGACAGCTTGGAAATATGTGTCGTAGAATGTCAAACTATACAAGTCATTTCAACCCATAAATACGTAAAGTGATTGGTTTAAAAAACTGGTATAAAAGGAAGAACCAACCTCGTGCACATTTCCATGGCTATACTACATGGAAGAGATATGTTGAATACAAGTAAGTAGGAAAAGGACCTCTAAAATTTGACGATAAGTAGATGATTAAATATGCTACTAAACAATAAAGTATCACAACATCGGAGAAACAAAGGAAACACTCTTCAGCGAGTATAAATTTGTAGCGAAGGTATGAAATGTCTCTAAAGCAAGTACTAAGACATCCAAAACAGCTGTAGTTCTAATGAGTAAGCATGAAAAGAGAATATCTGAAAGTATTTTGAAACAGATATTGATAGGGATCTGAAAGAGATGTGTCAGATCCCTCTCAATTAATAAAAAATATGGCTAATGTGACTGTCCATTTCACATGTATGCCTGCTCCTTTTACGACACAAGCGGTATAATTACATTAACTGATTACCTAGTGTACTACAGTAACAATGTTCTGTTAGGTGCTTTTCAAATATTCTGTCGAAGAAGAAACTGTAAATGAAAGCGTATCTCATGAGTGATCCTTAAAAGCGGTTGTCGATTTCTGTGTTAAGATATTGATGATAATATCTATCATGCAGATATTGATTACAACCGAAATATAACTGATATCAGTTAGTCTATTTTTTTTCGTTAGCGAAACTTTTGCTGAAACATGCTCAGTTAATTATCGGCGATCGGCAGATAACAACGCACCCTTTACATTAGGGATCCCTTGAATGAATGTGTGAGTAACAGTTTTGATTTCTTAGATAAGAATTTACTTATGAACTAAATACGAGGTATAAATACCTTGAAAATATTTTGTGTTATGTTGGTAGCCTTCCATACGTATACTTCCTTCTGTATTTACAGACAAAAATGATATTTTTTAAAACATCTTCACTGTGTACACTCGGCCCAAGGTGAATAAATACTGGATTTTCGAAGAGATTTCGGGATTGTAGCTGGTCGTCGTAAACTTCACTCCACGATTTTTCAGCTGGAAGCCTGCCAGTGATCTTCAGGTGACCCATCTGAATTACTGTATCAGGCATATCTCTCCATTGTCGTATACTTCTTTTCGAGGGTACAACCCTGATTGTTCTAATTGTTCATCTACTTCGTTTGGTATATGTTTCCTGCGTGGTATCTAGTAAGCTAAGTAAAAGATCGGCGGGAATGAACCGAACTTGCGCAGCTTGGGGTTTGTTCATATCTTTCTCTATCTGAAGTTATTGTTACAGCGTTTCTCTAACTTTTAAAGTTCTTGAGGTGCCTCATATGCTGCCAAATTAAGTTCAGAATGCATGGCTCTGAGGGATATCGCATCATGCTTTTATTTCAGAGATTTTTTTCTATAATCTTATATTCATGTTTTAGAAATTCTGAAAAAAGGGATGATCGATTACTTTCAAATAAAGTGTTACAGAAGAATACTGAAAATGATACGACTAATGAGAAATTTCTACATTCAGGGGAGAATCGATGAAGAAAGGGAAATCTGGGAGACACTTACGAAAGGACACGACATGCGTTGAAGCGTAACCGCCACGGTGCTAGATGGAGTCACTGACCGCAAAACAGAGTAGCGGTAGACTGAAGTTGAAATACATACAACAAATTATTGAGGATATTGGGAGGAAGTTAACGACAAGAAATAATAGAGGACACTGGGACAAAGTGGTACTCCGACACAAAGGAAGAGGAAATCGAAGCGAGCCGCATCAGACCACTGGCAAGCGTAAAGGGAACAAAAATTAAAATCTGTTGAAAACACACTTTTATTTTATTCCCGCAGCAAATATCCACTTTCCGATTCACTTTTAGTAGATATAGTATACACTTCAGGTTTGTGCTGCAACATTTGTTTCTGCTGAAGCTGTTTCAGTTAAAAAACACACATAATTTCCTACATGAATGTAATAACGAAGGAAGATAATTTAGGTTTTAAGTTCTACAGTTACTAGGGACGGGTCAACTGTTTGAATAGGGCAACGATGAGGAAGGAATCAGAAGAGAGTTTAAGGAACAATCGCCGTCATCGCTTTAGTAGATTATGGAAACCACGGAAGACGCGATCCTCATTGGCCATACGAGGATTTGAAACATGCTGAACATAGAGTTCGTTTTATGTTGCCTCTGTATTCTTCAAGACTAATACGACTTTAGTTTGTGCATGTGTCATTGATTGCATTAAATTAACCCCTTAAAATATACTGAAAGGCACCATGCAAAAAGTACAAAAAATATGATTTCGAAGACAATCTGATCTCCAATAGGCTTATGGTACTCCCAATATATGCAACATTATCATGAAAACTCAGTATTTTACCATCAGTAGAGACACTTCCGAGTGACGGAGAATATTGGGTGCTACACACTAAAACAATCATGGCTATGTATGTTGGTGAAATAAGATTACGAAAATGCATTTTATGGCGCTATCTTACGAGATTCAAAGAACGATTCCTGGTGTTAACAGATTAACTTTTCTTACACGTAACGAGAGAAGTTTGTGAACAGTAAGAATAAGTATAAAAAACAGTATAATAACATTTGAATCGGACGTGATGACAGTCGCAGTAACAATGTAATTATGTATTGGTCATCACACTGTTTTTCCTAATGGTAAACACAATTCATGTTGTCATAGTAATGACACATGTGATTCAATCTGTCTCCCATTTCCTTTTGTTGCCGGACCATATTCGTACAGAGTATGAATACCTATGGAAAAGCACATCATAGTGCACAGCTCGCCAAGATCGAACCAGAATTGGCTCACGAAGTCAGTACAATGCTGTTTGTTTAAATTTTGCACTAAAAGCAAAACATTAATATTACAAATATTTGTATAATTCTTACACATTCATTAATTAATAAAAGAAGTGCTCAATAACTGTTGCTGCAATGGATTAAAATCGAATCGGACAAAAAATTCCTTTTTCTTGACAAGTTCCATTAAGTCCCGTGATCTTGGACGTAATGTACGTTGACAACGAAAATCCGGTTCCACGAACGTGAAATTCTGAATGTTTAATCCATAGATATTCCTAATTCCAACTACAGAGTTATTAAACATGATCTAGCAACATACATAATCTCTGAAAGAAACATTTGTATCCCGCAGAAAGCGTGAACTAATAGTCTACGGCAGCGAGAAATTTGCGTCAGGGAATTAACAATCCAATGGCACGGATGTCTCTAGCCGACGAAATCTACGAGGTAAGAGATAGTAGCAAAAGAATTATTGATGTAGTGTAGCTGTTGTTGAGCTCAGTAACGTTTGAGTGCATTATGCTTAGCAGATCTGCATCGGTCTTGGTTGAGATGTAGAATGCTTTTAGTTCATAGTTTTCTTTAGCTTTGTGTGGTTTTGATATGTGAACACCATGAGGATAGAAAAGAATAGTTGTGAAAATTTTGTACGTTTCATTTAGCTTCACATGACTAAATAATCTTTAAAGTCGCGTGTATCATAGCCACAAAAAATAGGTTCACATCTGTTTATCACACTTACAGTAAATGACTGAAGGGAAAAGATAACGGAACTCCATTTACTTTTCGTCACAGCGCCGAAATTCTTCTATAATTTATCAACTGTGGTTACAAAAAATTTGTAACATTGTAAGCGAATAATTTTGATAGGCTATTGTCGAGGTGGAGTTCTAAAGAGCAGAATTTTACGTAATGCCATAATATTTTACCATGAAATAATCTTTCCCATTTAAACACCTCACGATATTTTACCATGTTTTCGTGCTCTTATTCCTGTTTTTATCTGGTACAGAGAAGAATAGATTATACTAGTATTGTCAAGTGTTCATTGACTGTTATCTGAGATCGGTCAAATGATATTTTTTTTTCTAGTTCGGCGCATCTGTCGAATGATATCTAACTTATTTCCAAAAGGTATTTGTGTTAATTGAAACCCATCCAGTGAGATTTATTGATCTTAGATACACAGAATCTTCGTGATATGAACTCATCTCTATTGTTCTTTAGTTCTTGGAACTTGTCTGAAGAGTTTAATTCTCCGCTTGCAGATAAGCTGTTTTATTCCTAGCACACAACAGGGAAGAAACTTGTCCCACGTTTCATTTGAGACCATACTCTTAGGTGATGCAAGTTATCTGATGACTGCTGATACTCCAGTTTACTGTATTTGTTAGTGAGACCCGTATTCAAAAAGTAGGTTACTAATGATTTGTCCTCATTTACGGGAAAAGGGTTTTTAATATTTTATGTACACCTCTATGCAATGTAAATGATGTTCTGTCTCCTACAGTGCTGCAAGTTCACAGAGTGGAAATATAATCTACGTCGCTACTTTGTATATTTATAGATCACGATTCGCAGGTTGTTGTGCAAGTAGCTAAGATGTACAAAGTGCCTGATGTAATGTAAAAGCATACTAATGTCAGAAATACGAAAGGAAGTTTTCTATATTTATTGGATAACGAGTGCAATAAAATCTATTATCGTGTGCTTTATCGCATCTGTAATACTTTTGTACGTTAGAATCACTCTTTCGATGGAGTGAAAGACAGTCGTAGCAGCTAGATAAACAATGTCATAGTTATGGAGATTTTCCTGTATTCACGTGGTACACGAGGGTATATTGTGAACAGAGCGTTGTGTATTGTGTATCGAACGGAGACGTAGAAACGACGGAGAGACTTCGTCTTGCCGTAGAGCGTTAAGTTCAGGTATCACGAATGTGAGATAACTTCGCAACATGACGCACAAAAAAGTAAAAAAATAAAATAAATAAAGTTTTACTCGTGGAACGGACGGTGCTTTCATGTAAGAATTACTCGAATTTCCATCGAAACTCTTTTCTTACAATTAACAGTCAGCAGTTCTGTCACGGTATAGCCACGTTCACATTAAGAACAGACACAATGGGACTTGGCACCTATTACCTGGTCAATGGTCTGAAGAACACTGCACATTTTCTACAGTTCTGTGAGCAACAGAGAATTTTATATTTCCTAAATGCAAAGCTAATTCATCACGTACCTCATGTTTTTTGTTTTTGTTTCTTTTTAGTCCTAACAGTTATATAAAGAATAGACGACACTTTCCGCATACCGGATTTTCTGTTGGTAGTCTGAATACAAAGTCCTAAGCATTTTAAGAAAAACTAAAAGCAAGAAATAAAAAACTGATGTATTTTTCTTATGCACATACTGTCACAATTCTATTAAAACACAATTGCTAGATTTTGGATTCAACGTACAGTTCACTGTGCGCTTTTAAACGGAGTAATAACGCAAAAGGGAACGCGGCGCTTTTAACAAAAACTCGGCGAAACATAGACATAAGCCGATCAGAAGGGTGTTTATTTATTCATGTTACAGGAAGTGCAATGACCAAACGCAGTGAAACGAGTACCGTTATCACAGAAGACGTAAAAATGCCACTCCCATCGAGCCCACTGAAGATCAGATATCCAACGCAGCCAGCGCTTTCCTGTACCCAATTACTCTTTCTGACTTTCTGATCCCGTTTCACCTGTAGTTCCACGTTCTAACCACCATCCACGTCAATGTTTAAAATATTATGTGTGACATAGACACTAATTTGACAGTGTATTTGGTACGTAGCAAATAACTGCCAAGCGGAATGGTTAGTCTACATTTCCTACTTAATATAAGTAATATCAGAGTATAATGTTTAAGAAGAAATGAGTTTATTTTTATGATGGACGAAGTCTTACACTAAAGTGCGCTACGACTTTGTTTAAATTCCCACTTTACTCTTGTGATATTTACATTGATATCCCAAAAAACTTACCCAAAATTAGATACCTTTTATTGCCAGATGGTTCACCTGCACGTTTCGTTGCAACAGAACCTACCATGCCCTTCAACATTTGATAAAATCACATATGAACATCCTCGAAAAAACTCCTCATTATGGTGCTTTGTCATTCTTGTTGTCTTTATTTCAACTTTTTTTATTATTCTGTCTTTCATAAAAGTGACATTACAATATTTTCTTTACCGTTTTTTAGCATGCTCATTAATAACCCCTTTTTAGTGACAATGGTCTCTTTCAACAATGCTTACCGTTTGGCTATCGTTACTATTTGTTCTAAACCAGTGTGTGTTTTCTGACAACTGTTGGTCGCGTCTGTGTTAATAATGTGCCACAGTTTCTGGCCAAAATATCTGCAACAATTATAATGTTTAGTACATTTTGATCTAAACTGCTTATATCTTGTCAAATTCTTCAATCTAAAATCAGAAGTGGATGATCGCCAACTTTACATTATGGACATCACAAATTATGCTCGTTATTTATTTGACAATCTATAGCAATACTCAAGTAGCAACTTCTCTCTTTCCTTAATTTTCCTGACTGAGATCAGAGCGAATGTTATGATTGCACTCACCTTCGAAAAAGCTCAACAGTTTTTGAGTAAGGACTTGTATAGAAGGTGAGATATAAGATAGAAAATTTCTTTTCCGAAAGTTAATCCTGCAAAGAGCCGAAAAGAAAAGATAACGTATTGATGTGTCCAATTCAATGAAAACTCTATTAAAAAAGCTTTGCTGTAACTGGTGGTAAAAACAAGGGAGTGCTCAAAGGAAATGATGCTTTCAGTTTACGCCAAATCTCTTTGAGACAATCACTCCAGTTAACTGCAAATTTCGTTCTATTAAGCTGAGATGAAAGAGGACTGTCGCTCAGAAGGACTCTAGGAGTAGACTGCTAGAGCACCTACTCGCTAGCTTTTATCTATTGGCATTTTCTGCATTTGATCGATGTGTACTGAGTGTAGTAATACGTAACTCGGAATGACTCTGTGTAAATCAGCTGCACACCCTCGGAAAGGAGGTTAGTCACCTTTTAATGATCTGCGCAGATGGGGAAAATAAAAGCAGAAGAGATTGTTGAATGCAATGCTTAGTTTCCTCGCTCTTAGTAACACACAATATTTTAGTTCGTCCACAGCAAATTATTTCAATTTTCGGGAATTAAGTCCTATTTTTTCTCATTTGCCTCCTGCATATGAGACGACTAACTTAATAAATATTGCTAACTTAAACTTTGAAATATCTTCGTAATTTAATTTTGAGAAGAGTTCTCTTCGAGTATAGCGAAATACATTCAAAAGTTGCGCAAATGCTATACTACCTCATTAGAAGAAGAAGTGACATAACTATACCGTAATGAAGAAGGAGAATTACAGTAAAATCATTTATAGATATGATAATAGTCAAGAGAAAGCTACTCTTTATCTCTGTAATTTTGAAAATTTCATAGACTTAGAAATAAATTCAGTTTGAAGATTCATATTAGTGTCGATTTCAAATCTCACGACAATCTGCAAGTATTCACAGCATTTAATTTCGTATGCAGGAGATTTCGCTAAACTTTTGGAATTATGTTGAACAATGAGCTGGAACACTGTTTCAGTGTTTCTGTCTTTTCAAATAATGAGTGATCGTAGGCATCACCGATCGGAATCATTTCCTATAGAATTTTTCTGGATTGCTGACGGCGTCATATTGAAAATGATGAATCACCATTTTGCCCGGATTGCAGGTGGCCTTCGTCAGAGTAATCGCACCCCTTGGTGAAAGCAATTTGCAATAGTGCTGAATCATTAATCATTATCACGACGGGTTCTAAAATCTACAAGAATGTTATGGAAAATGCTTAAGTAACGGGATTTTCAGTTTTCCTGGTGTGGTACATTTACATAAAGCATTCGGTCTCTTTCTGTAATCCATCTGGGACTGAATTTTTTCGCAAGCCATTCGTGAACAACCAAATATATACTATGGCCTCATATTAAACATAAGAAATGTGTGCACGGCCGGTTTAAAGCCTAGGTGACACAAGTGGTCGCTTGGTGGTGGGGGGGGGGGGTGGGGGTGGGGGGGGGGGGGGGGGCAAGCTGAGAGGGTCGACCGAAGTGTCCGACTGGAAAATTTGGATACAACATATAAATAGTGGCGGAAACGTTGTAGTAAATATAGTCCGCAAAAGATACTGATGCCAGTATTAGATGTACTCCAAGTTACTATAAATGTAAACATTTCGATTCAGTCTACATCTCGTTTGGCTCAAATTTCGGCCAAGAAATTCGTTAACAACAAACAGGATTAGGCATGTTACAGTTTACTGTACGCGCAAACGTATTAACATTCGAACACTGCCACTCGTCTCTGTAGTAAGTCACAAGTTCTTCAGACACTTCCAGATCATATCGTAAATCTTGGCAAAACTGTGTGATTCGATGCTCCAGTTCCTCATCCAACTTAATCGAAAAGTCTACGTTTCACACACACACACACACACACACACACACACACACACACACACACACAGAGACACTCATGCACTTACATATATATTTCGCAATGAAGTCAGTGTCGGCTCCTAAACAATCACACTTTATCTCGCAAACTGTTCGTCTGCAGATCCATGATTTCTGGAACATTTTTACTTCTGTATACTTTCACCAGTGCCAGTTTTCGCTATTAATTGGGATCCACCCGATCTTCTTTTCGTTTGGGCCTACTCAGGAGCACGGGACTTGTTTTGGCCTTTGCAAGGGTCTTCTGTTTCTTCTTCGGCCAGAAAACTTTCATTTTCTCGCTGTGAACAAGCTTTCTCTCCTCTCTCCACCTTGGTACACTGGTTCCGGTGCTCTTTGTACTGGTAAAGGACACTTGTTATACTCCTTGTAGAGTGATCTGCCGGAATTTATACTGATTCGGTACGGTTTCTAATGAAATTTCATGTTCACCATGTCTGGTTTCACTATGGTGATCTATTTGTTCTTGGAGGATTTTCCTCTACGTGTCGTTGAGCAGAATCTGTTCGTGAGTTAATGGTTCAAATGGCTCTGAGCACTATGGGACTTAACTTCTGAGGTCATCAGTCCCCTAGAACTTAGAACTAGTTAAACCTAACTAACCTAAGGACATCACACACATCCATGCCCGAGGCAGGATTCGAACCTGCGACCGTAGCGGTCACGCGGTTCCAGACTGTAGCGCATTTAAACGCTTGGCCACAGCGGCCGGCTGTTCGTGAGTCTGCAGAGGTTCATGCAGGTTAGATCTCTATAGAAGGCCAGTCTCATTTTTCTCATAAATGTGATTTATGTCTGCTTGGAGATTGTACAGCCCACTCTTGTATCTCATATTGTAGGTGTTACCCTCTTTTCGTATTGACTCTAGTCTTCTTCGTTAGGATTTTCTTTTCCCTGAGCTCAAGATTTCTGAGTGGGTCCTTCGTGTTCATCAATACGCATTTAAGGCGCACAGTACGGAGGGCCTTACAGCTGTGTTATAATGTTTGATTTTAAGTTTTTTTTAATATTACTTGGGAATGTAAATATCGTTGCAAGAGTGCTAGACACCCTTGCCATCTATTGCTAAGTTCTCACTTTCATTTGCTGAAATTCATTCTCCTAAATATTTAAGTGTAGGAATTTTAGGAATGGTGGTGCCTGCTAGCAGAATTAGAAATAGAACCCCATTTGTGTTAGTAATCAACTCATCGTGATGAATAAATTGTCACATTTTTTTGCAGTGACCTTCAAACTGGTTTTATATGCTGTGCTGTAGAGGTTCTGTAATTGATGAGTAGCATCCTCTGTTTCTATGGCTAACAAGACAAGGTCATTTGAAAGCTGTGAGGAGGGTAGATTGAGGTTATTTTTCTTGTATCCAGTTTTCATTCCAGTTCTCGATGGAGTGCGTAAGTCCATTCCCTGATGGTCTCCTCCAGTCTACAATTCAAGAGCGCACAATAGTGGCTGTCACCTTGTCTAACTCCCATAGGTGGGTTTCTTCAGAGTGGCCTGTACTAATCTGGTGATCCTCTTATAGGGAGCAGCTCTCGTAGGGTGGATATTAGGCTCTGCACGTCTATCTAATCTGATATGCCTTTCTGGAAGTCCAACAGGATGGTTATCCAGGAAAGTCTGCCACAACCCAGGTAGGATGGTCTTGAGGTTTTGTATTTGTTTTGTGCAAGATCAGCTAGCTCCAAAAAAAAAAAAAAGTAAAAGCTGTAAAATACCAAGAAAATGTAAGCTACTAGCTCGAAAAACAACCTGATAGTCACCTACTTGTAAGTCTAATTGGTTGACGACTGTAGTTAGCAGGGCTCAAATGTTCAAATGTGTGTGAATTCCCAAGTGACCAAACTGCTGAGGTCGTATCTCCCTAGACTTACATACCACTTAAACTAACTTATGCTAAGGACGACACACACACCCATGCCAGACGGAGGACTCGAAGCTCCAGCGGGAGGAACCGCGCAATCCGTGACATGGGGTCTCAAACCGCGCTGCTATTCCGAGCGGCAGCAGGGCTCAAGAGACACACTCGTAGGGCAGGATGTCAGAGAAAAACGCCTGCAGTTATCGAGGTCAGTGTTACAATCGTTCGATGACTGTTCTGTACAGACTGTTCATCTGCATATTTCCACATCCCCGCTACTATGCCATCATCACCTGGGGCGTTGTTGCTCTTGAGGTTCTTGAGGATCTCATCCCTTTCTTCCCCGGTGGATGGTATGGGGTCTGTATTCTTAGAAGTGGGCTCATGGATAATAAGTCTCCCTTTAGGTTCCTCTGAGCTCAGGAGCTTTTGGAAGTACCCTGCAGATGCAGGCTTTACTGTTTAACTTCTTTATAATTTATGTGAAACTTCCTATCAGCTTCACGAAACTGAAGAGTGGAGTTTGTGTACAGCGTAGTCTGCTTTGTTGATTCGCTATAGAAATCTGTTCAGTTGTGCTTTTCGAAGTCGCCCTCCGTCTGCTGTATCAGGGATCTGGTGTTGTATCTCTTGCTATTGCGGATAGTGTTAGCAGATATTTTCCTTTGAGTTAAAAACGTCTGATACTTCGGTTCATCCTTATGCTGATTCCACTTGATCCGCGCAGTATATATGACAACAACATTTTATCATAATGTTTTTAAATAAATAAATAACAAATATTGTTTATCTCACAGCTTTCAGCAAATATTTTATCCTGTCACCGTTCCAGGGACGGAAGTTAGTTTCAGTTGGTGATGTCTCCAGTTGTCGAACGCAAGAAGACCGCGTAAAGGCGTAGACGCTACTACTCTGCTTTGGTTTTTAATATTTACGACATGACCAAAATGTATCGCGTAAAGTGAGTAAAGGGAGTAAAAGCCCAAGAAAAAGTAACCTACTAGCACAAAAACCTACCTGATATTCATCTACTTTATTGATAGGTGACCCTAGTTATCAGGGTACAAGAGAAACTCTTGTAGGTGACAGAAATCAGAGATGTACCTCTGTAGTTGTAGAGATCAGTCTTATTACCGTTCTTGTGAAGGGAACACAACACGGCTGAGGTCCGGCCTTCTGGTAAGGTCGCTGTTGTCCATGTATATCTTATATAATGTACAAAACGGGATGCCAAACGATATGTCTCTTGTGTGGAAAGATGTTCTCGAACTGGCCCGAATGTATGACTGATTCAAAGACTGTAGGATGCGACGGATATACGTGGTGACGACTGTGAACTCTGTTGCGTAACAACGAGCAGCGCTGTAATGCCTGCAGCGTGTGTAGACTGCGCAGAGAACAGGGGCTCTAGCTTGTTTCCAGTTCAGTAACACCATTATGCGCCTATGTCCTTTCGTTACACACATGTCGGTTATGCTAAATTCGTGATTTATTTTTTGTTTTAAATGTATGGGAATTTTTTGCCAATAAATAACTAATAAAAAGATAAATGTATTAGTTAACATTGTGATCTCAGTCGGAGGTAACCTTGGCCGACTGTGGCCATCGTCTAACCTGATGACAAGGTTCATTTCCGACCGAATACATTGACTGTGAGATGTGGAACCGTGAGGAACGGAGGATCAGACAGTAATGGGAACTTACACCACTCAGCGTGGTCTAAGTTTCTTACGTTATTTGTTTACAGCACTCGACAACGTAAGGCGAGACGTCAGATTCTGCTACTATATATTCAGTTACAATTTTTGGTCTACAAGTAAGTCCTTTTCCACTAAGTTCTCGCTTAGTGAAGCCAGAAAAAGTTTATATTTTTCACAAAGTAATGTAAATAATTGCTGCCGAGTTTTTGGGTTACTTATCTACAACGCATATCGCATGAATACGTTCTAGTCCATTTTGAGATGGTTGTACGCGTTTACAACGGTGTACTAAGCTAGTGTAACTAATCAACAAACCCGTCTGTAGTTACCTTTCACCTGTGGCCAGTAGCAGTTTCCCCTTTATACAATTAAGAACCCCTGAATGTTTGGGAAGATTGCTATTCTGTAAAATGTTTTGATAGATCTCTGCGTTCATTTTACCAGTGAGAGAAGTTTCCGGTTCGAACCAACAAGAAAATAACCATTCGAAGACCATTACAGAAGCTCCTGTGAATTTTACTCTCCTTGCTGAACACTTGAGATCATTTCCCCGTTACCCACCATTTCTACACGATGTAGTCAGGCTTATAACTTCACAATATCGTCTTCCACTGCTCCAGTGTCCAAAGTCCTTGCCGTGATCAGCGGGTTCTTTACGTCAACATAATCAGCGAAACCGAGTGCTGTGGCCTTTCGACGAACAGTTTTTTCTGCACCAGTTGGACTTTAACAGCTTTGGAAGAGCTCTACGACAACTGAAAATATATAATATTACGACTGGATAGTACAGTGCGTTTCACCTTCCTACGATCATTTTTCAGTTAATTTTCTAGATCTATCGTACGGAGACTGTAGTTCCTGAACGTTCCCATTTTAGAAACGCCGCTTCCAGAGCACCTGACAACACGTGACTGAAGTGAAACCTGACAATGTTAAGCGCCCTGCAACATGATCCATGGTATTTGATCGATAATTTTGACAGATTTACCTAAATTTGTGTATGAAAGGAGTGTCCAGGCCATAGAAACATAGTAAGACATAGTATTCACAAATGAGCAGGAGAAAACGTCCATCCAACTGCACAAAAACACATTTGGCACAAAAAAGAAGAAAAACAAAAGAACGGTCACAGCTCAGGGCTAGACAAATATTACAATGATGACATGCTGTACTGATTTAGAAGTGTGGTTGAATTCGTTTGGCATCCACAGGACACACACTACATAAAAATAAAAGTAAATTAACAGAAAAACACAACAGAGATGGCAAAACAATGGTGAAACATGTTTGGGTGTTCAAAACGAAACAATAATTTGTGTACTTGCAAAAAGGCGAACCCATCCTTAATTCATCATTATTTTCTTCGAATACGGGAGGTAAGCTCGAAACCTCAGTATGATAACATTTTCAGTTCCATTTTAATATCTCATCTCCCTGCAACTGCATAAATCTCCCATTGTCTGTCTGTAATGACACACCGTCTGAAATTAGTTACTGTATTACAGTCGTTGAAAATTTGCTTGTGCTTCAGCACCCGAAAGACATTTTGTAAGGTGTCCTCACAATCTTACCAATACGAGATCATATTGTGAAGTAAAACATAAGAAGGCAAAAATACTTATAAACGACCTTTGGAATTTCTTCTAGCCATAACTTCCTGTTCTCTATAGGTGCCTCAAACACATGAGAGGTTGTCTGATTACCAAGACAAATAATGTAAAAATATATAATAATTGCATGTAGAAAAGCCTACCATACAACGTTGTTCTCCATTTCCATCCGGAAGCAAAAATGACTCATTACTATTTCTACTTAATGCAAGATAGTAGCTAGACAATGGGTGCAGATTTAAGTGAAAGATGCCTTTAGGAGTGCGACTAAATGAAACCAAGTTGCTGCTGTGTTTACATCTTGTTGATGTTGTGGTGTTCAATCCAAAGACACCCGTTTGATGCACCACTCCGCACTAGTCTATCCTGTGAAAGTGTCTTCGTCTCCGAATAATTACTGCCTTCCCGCGGCGGTACGAAATTGACAATTCCTTGATGCCACCGGATGCGTTCTGCAATCTGATCACTTCTTTCAGTCAAATTGTGCATTACTTGATCTTAAGCATCCTTTTCTAGGACAAGATTTCTCTCCTTATCGAGAAAGTTTTCTTTCAGTACAAGGCTACTCTCTAGACGAATATCTTTAGAAAAGACTTCCAACACTTTACTTTATGTTGGCTGTGGACCAATTCCTCTTTCTCAGAAATCATTATATTGCTATTGCCAGTCTACATTTTAAATTCTCTCTGCTTCGGGCATCATCAATTATTTTTCTGCCCAAAGAACAAAACTCATCTACTACCTTCAACGTCTCTTTCCTAAAGTAATGCCTTCTGCTTAGCCTCGTTTAATTGGACTACCTTCCATTACTCATGTTTTACTTTTGTTGATATGCATCTGGCGACTTATTTCAAGTCACTATACATTCCGTTCAACTCATCTTCCAAGTCCTTTGCCGTCTCTGACAAAATTACAATGTCGTCTGCGATTCTAGTTTTTTTTTTTTTTTTTCTTCAACTTCTCCCTGGACACAGTTTCAAAAAGTGTCTTCCTATCAACATTCTCAAAAACTTTACTTAAATCAAAAACTGCTTCAACCTATTTTCTAAGACAAATCGTAAAATCAGTATTGCCTCTAGTGTCACTACACTTCCCCAGAGTTCAAATTGATCTTCCACGATCGCCTTCTAACAGTTTTTTAGTCTTCTATAAATAATGTGTTTAATATTTTGTAGCCATGGCTTCTTAAACTGCTGGTGGGATGGTTTTCACACTTGTCAGCTCTTCTTTTCTTCGAATTATTAGATTCTCTTTGAGATCTGAGGGTATCGTGTATCTCGCATCATGAGTGGAGCTGTTTGGTTGTGACTGGCGATCCCAAGTTCTTCAATATTTCTGAGGGTATATCGTCTACTCTAGGGACCTGTTTTTCACTTAGGACTGTGTAGATAGTCCTTTTTATAAGTAATGAAAATATGATCACATAAATAGAGTTTAGCATGGTGTAACGACTATCGTCATGTAATAGGTAGAATATACATTTATTTTTCTCTCACTTCAGATACTGAAACACATAATCACTAGCTTAAAAATATAATTACAATAACTGACGGTTATTTGATGAATAATTTGTAGGACATTAAAGAAACTACTATTTCACTTTAGGCAAAGCGCTGAATGTTTTTCCAAACCATCCATTTCATCCCACGTAACTCGTGTAACATATGAAAGAAAGGAAGTATCTGAACAAATCATCGGGTAAATGCAGTTATTAGGACGGAGGCTGGAATTGTAAAAATTCTGTCCATGTGCTGTCCATATCGCAGAGAGGCAAACTGTAGCGGATTATACAGGTTACGAGTCTTTTTTAATGGACTGTGCGTTGTTGATTACATTGGAGAGTAGCACTATTACTTTTTTAATATATCTTTTACAAATGAAGCTTTCAGAAATGGTTATGAAGCTTGCGTACAGATTGTGATATGGAAACCCTGCATCTTAATTTATACATATACACAGGAATAGTTAAAACGTTGCATTACTACCATAACATGAAATTTGATTAGGAGGGACAGTTGCAGCTCATAAGAAAATTATCAGTACACGTTCAAGAATATCACGGCCTTGAAAAGAATTATTTTACGTCCCAAGCAGAAGTGATGGACCTTCTTACTATTAAGATTACAGCTTAATCTACTTTTCTGCACAAATAAATATCTTGAATTTCAAGTAATAGAAAAATTAAAGAAATTTTCGTCAGATCCTCGCATACTTTAGCTAAGAATGAACGTCGTGACTGTGAGTTATAACCATAGTTCAACATATTCTCACCCACTAAATTTGTAGTTTTATGTTGTGTTGTACACTATAAATTCACTGGTGAGATTAATAATAAGAAAGGCACACATTTTCAATAATCAGACAATAGTATTCAGATGATTGTAATAAATTGAAATACGTAGAGAAACACGTCGGAGTAGAAGTCGAGGACTAATAAATTTGAAGTATTGCGTAAGAAATGTTTCAGGGAAATGGGGCCTAAATGTACAAAAAAGATTAATAAACCGTGATATTTGTTAATGGAGACTATTTTCAGTTCTGATACCTACAGCTGCTTGCACTGCAAAATGAATGGCACTACAGAACTTAAAAAGAAATAATATATAGCTACACGAGATGACCACCTTTTCTTTTTTTTTCTTTTTTAAGGATACAAGAGCTTCGTAACGAAATTGCCTAATAGTCGTGCTATAGACTCATATTTGGGTACATGAAATAGTTAACGGAAAGATCTTGGTCGCTAAGAGGGCGTTACAATGATATTAAGTATTTCCACCCCCACCCTCCCCATCCAAACCACCAAAATATTGCTATTTTTAGTTATGAGAACGTGTCCCCACAGAAGATCCTAAGACCGCGAGGTAAGTTCTTGGAAGATTTAATTTAGCTGAAGCGTCATGAGCGAATACAATTCATTATTTAGAACTGAATAGCGAGCAAGAATTAAGACGCATTAATAGAATAACAAGTACAATAAGAAAATAAATAATAACCACTCTAAAATATCTACGTACGTGCGTAGTAGTTTGTATTTGGGGAAGAACTAACAGAAAGTGAGATACGGGAGACATCTATAGACGTAAGGGTGTGAAAACTGGACAACCCAAACACATCGACTGTGAGCGACAGAAACCTCAGCGTCATGACTGTGTTACTGTCTTATCTCACTGTTTCCACTGCAAGTCCGACAGGCATCAACATTTGCCCATGTTTATCAGTCAGTTGGATAGTTGGCTGGTTATTCATTATTATACCATTCTCAATTTCATGCACTACCTTAAAATAAAGTGAAACAAGATAAAACGTAAGAAATTTACATGTAGAAGTAAATTGCTTACAGACCCAGTTACATAACGGAATGGTCAATATTCAGGGCACAGGAGGAGGCTAAAGATCTAGGAAACATGAGCTCAAAAGAGCATACGCATCTTAAGGGCTGTGAGTAGTTACTCAGTAGAAAAGATGTATTTAATAGCAGGGAAGCTGAACAAGTGCTCATAGCTGTTAGGGTATACGCTTTAGAGCACGTGTTTATTGGAAATTTTTTTCTTATTTTGGTCCATAACACCAATCTTCGAGATATAGAAACCAAAGAGTTTGCAAGGGAAGAGATTTCTTTGACTGTATCAAAGATACTGTTTATAAGTTACTTATGCATTTTGGAAGCCGTGTTCACGAGACTGCTTGCTTCGAATAATCGTTTCTGTCATATGCCTGCTTCCTTATCATTCCTCCTGGTACACCCAGCATAAACTATCTCGCAGGTCACGTTATCACCGACATACATTTTCTCTTGATACCAATAGTATAGTAATATTCATACCTTTCATTAGTACTTGCGTGTTTTGTCTTTATTCTGTCTCGAAATTTGAGTGGCGTCTCTGAATTCTGAAAGTGTTATTAAGGTCAGAGTAGCGCTATGCCTCACTCATGTTGGACGTAAGAGTTTCCTTTAATGTACATTACACCATAAAGGTAGACATAGAATGAACGATGAAGATTTTCCGTTATCACTCACGTAGCTGGATATAGGTATACCACCTCCTACACAGAGTTTTTTAAATAATTCTTGATGTGTCTATAGCACGAATTATTTAGGAAAGGTATTATAATGTCACTTGCGTGTATGACGAATTTTGTTGTGTCTTTATCCGGGTAGTACATTGTTAAGTTTGATTCCTGAGTAAAAAGTACTACCTTCAGTTTTTCTCCTACTACTTGAGGACTGTAAGTGTGGCTTATTTTCTCAGTTACTGATGTTCTGTATAATGTGCGTGATGGGTTGATCTCTAAAGGTAGATAGACATAGATCTTGCAGAAGGTTTTTTTAAGTGCGAAGTAGATAACAGTATGTCTTGCAGAAGTCTACTTAGGCATCTTGGAAATCTTGCACTCACATCCTAACACATTTATTCCATAATGGTTTTGCTGACAATAAGGCGAATGCTCATGTAGAGTACGTTTTGTTTAAAGCTCGGAGTGGAAATATGAACTGCTTTTAAAAAGGAACACGCTGGAGGCCGCAAAATGAAAACCGCGGACGGGATCGTCACTGCTTACGGAAGAAGGTGTGGTCTCTGTAAGAGCACTGAGGCCACAAAATCTCCGCTACAGACATTAGAGCACACCCACGTGACGAAAGAGAGAGCACGTGCTTACGTCTACCGTCCGCTAGACTCAGTGGCGCTGAGAACAGAAAAATAGAGGTCTCAAAGAAAGAGAAATGGAGTGTAGTGCATTTCCTTGCAGCGGAAGGAGTGCGGTGAACCGACGTACTGCGTTTCCTTTGCAATTTCGTCGCTCAAGCCGACCTTTGGGGCCATGGTTACAAAAATAATGCACCAGTTTTCTATACGTAATGAGAACATCCATCTGCCGGACAATGATATCGGTACTGAGGGGTGGCATTTCAGATCGTGCGTCATCGGCCAAAGAATCCATCCTCCGTTGAATCTCTTGTGTCACGCCTTGTTCTATTATTTGATAAATTTCCGTTCCCAGCAATCATCGGCCAAAGAATCCATCCTCCGTTGAATCTCTTGTGTCACGCCTTGTTCTATTATTTGATAAATTTCCGTTCCCAGCAATCCCGCTATATGGAAAACTACTACACACCTTTGCTATTCTTTTGAGGCGTTCATTTCCATTTTCTCAGGACTACTGTGTGCAGTGTATGGCTGACGTATGCACGTGTTCGGTCTTTCGTCACGTGGATGTGCGTCCCCGTCCCTCAAGGGCGAGTTTGGTGCCTCAGTTCTCTTATAGGGACCACACCTTCTTACGTAGGCAATGACGTTACAGCCCTTTCAGCGTTTTTCATTATACAGCCTCTTTTGAAAGCTCCATATTTGTACAAAGGTATTCAAGTTTCCATTCAAAAGAGAATTGGGAAGCCCAACCAATTACAATGACAGTAAAAAAAACATAACTGATAAGCTAATCTTTCTACAAGTTATATTGTTAAGGATTTAAAAGGTTAGTTTGACAAGATGCAAGCAGTGTTGTTGGTTGTTAAGCTTCCTGACAAGTACTACTAACGGTAAATATCAATGTAATCATGTCAAAATGAAACTACTTAAACCACCTAAATGATATAAAAGCAGGGATTTAGCATAACTGTGAAACCTTTTTCCCAAGTAACAGCTTTCTTTTCAAATTACGAGATTAAATTTAATTGGCATAAGCGAGAATAACATTAAGGAGTATACTCCTCATGATTGTTTATTGCTAATATTTTCTACAATTTGCTTGTCTCTTGTTATTTGAATCGTCCCACAACCCTAAGGGTTCTCCTTAGCGAAGAAAGTTAAGAACGAATAAATTATTGAGGCGCATGTGCAGTTAACGTCCCCAACTCCTTAAACAGATATAAACGATAACACCGATTACACGGTAGTTATGTATAGGAATCGAATGTAGGTACAAGTAGTATTAAAATGATATTCTTCCGGAGAAAAATATACTTTTTTAGCTCTACCGGAGTTTGTCGTAGCCTAATTCTCGTTTCTACTTTGCAGATTTTGCGTCATATACCTGTTTTACTTTGTTTCTTTTTTTCTTTGTGATCTCCTTGTTATGTGAACGTAAACTGCATCATGTCGTCGTTCAGTCATCTTAAGTTGCTGCACTGTGCCAACAAGCTTTTGTTTCCAACGTTAGCTTATAACGTTATTTTGGGTATTACTCTGCTTTAGACCAATTTCTTTTATTTTATTTTCTGCTCGTAGAAACATATTTGGGCATTGTTGTAGCATTATTGTTGAGATTTTATCACTAATTCCGATTTAATAAATTGATTTAGAGTTATCACATTATTATGTTTTAATGTCATTTGTTTTACCTTTTGCTTGTCTTAGCTGTAACACTGACGAATGTTGTAATGAGCATTTTTCACATATGTAATGTTGGCACGCACAATTATTCATTTATCATGTTACATCTGGAAACAGTATATTAGTCTCAGGAAGGAACTTCAGAATTTTGCACAAAGACAGTTGCTATCAAAATAGCTTGTGTTGACTTTAAGTATACATGTTGTAACGACATTACTGTTTACTTTACCTTAGGTACAGATATTTGTGTAAAAAGTAAGCTGCAACTACTAACGTAGAAAACTCATACTGTACACTAATGTAACAATGAGGAAGAGATTACATATATGTACAGATGTACGACCTAGTAATGAAGTGAAAATACAATTAAATTAACAATGCTGTAGCAAACGAGAAACATTTTTCTGTGAACGGAAATATATTCTTCTTAAGGCGGACTCAATACAAAAAATTTTACTAATAGTCGTTATTACTCTCCGTGAGAACAATATACATCGTTACGTCGTAGGTAATGTGTTATTTACTGCATAAGATAGTCGTTCTATACGACTTAATGTAGATACCTGCAGATATTGCCCTAGAGAGAAGTTGCCCATAAACAATACGACCTTCAATTTTAATGATTTTAAAATTGTAATTGCTTTCCAAATCACATAAAATTGCTTAGCAAATCATATAATATTAGAAATCTAATCATTATATCACACATCTAAATGTATAACATTAATAGAACTACTAAAGGTGTTTCATTCAAAATGCAGAAATTCACTTTCGGTACTAAACTTACATGTGAGAGCAGATGGTATATAGGCAATAAATAATGCACGTTATCTGTGAGTATGTAATGTTTTCTAACATTTAAAAAAAATGTATTGCTAGTTCCAAAATTAGAGAAACTATACAATGGTCTTCCTTTCGCGGAAGAATAGATCGTTGGTCATTTTTACATTTGAAATACTCCGCGTCGCGTGAGTAGAGGAAAATGAAAAGTTACTCGAAAGTCAGTCATTGAGTTTTCTGATGACAAATTATTCACGCTGTTCATATGTTCACACACAGCCTGAGTGTCTCAGAAGCAGTACACTAAAAGCGAGACTTAGACATGATGCAACGTTGTAATCTGAATATTGTTTCATCTCTCTCACTAGTATTATTGCTAACTTTCCCTGCAAACAGTTATACCTAGCATGGTTCATTACAAGCCTAATCCATATTGAGTATATAATTAATTTCTTTGAACTATCACATGACGTCATCAATAAACAAATACATAGAAACCAGGTTATGAATGCAACAAAAAAAGGAAAGAAAACTGCAGTGTATATAACTACAGTAAATGCAATCGTATTTACAACTTAGGTTCTGACAATGTATTAAGTAAATTAAGCTTGTCATAAAACTACAGAAAAAAATATATGTGAGCTACTAAAGTGTGAAGGTGTGTGTATAAGTCAGGTTTAGCATACATTCGAAATGACTAACTCGAAAGTACTCTGAGATGAGTACAGACGTTCTAAAGTTGAAGTGAGGGAGTTTGTTTCGTTTTTTGTCAATGTCGCAGTTATATGCAGCATCTATTTGTCACAAATATTATAAAAGGAAAAGACTGAGGCTGTATAGTTGGAACATGTCTATGTTAATTTTCTTAATAAGGCAGCTAATCTGTAGCCTTCGTTTTGCGTTGTAATTCAGATACATTGTAACTCAAAGCAGCAAATACTTTTCTCTTCGGGGGAATTTAAGCTCTATTTCCATTTCTCTTCTTTCCTTCTTTGGTATCATTTACAAGTTGTCTCACTTTGTAACAAAATCGAACTGTATGTGATATCAACATCCTCAGAACTTATTCAGCAACGTAAGCATTTACCTCAGATCTAATAGCGAAGAAAATCACAGCTTTTCAAGAGCTTCAGGAGAGATATACGACCTTAGGGAACTTCTTATACAACTGGTAGTAAAATATGTAAGTTTTAATTCTCCACATACAGAAGGTTCACTCTTTATTTGAGAGGGGTCCTGTCGAATCTGTTATTTCCACAGTTCTTCAATACCGCATTATAATACGAAGGCTTCATTGTGTTTTATTGACTAGGTTTGTCAAAAATGCGAAAGTGATGAGCCTTTCTATGCAGACGGTGTTGGCAGAAAAAGTGAAACGTGGCTACGTATGTGAAGAATAACACATTGTCTGTTGTCTGTCTTTGTCTTTAGTGCAACCTGGTTTCGAGCGAAAAACAAATTAAAATTAAAAATAAGTATCGCCGGAAAGTGATACCTAGTATAAAATCTCACGTGGCAGAATTGCTTAAAAACATGGTAGAATCGCGAAACACGGTATCAAAATCTTTCATTATAACGTTCATCCAGCACACGAAGAGTTGTATAGCTGTACATTACTATTGTACTGTCACGAGAAAGGCCCGAAATGCATTCTTAGCAGAACCGGTGTAATTGACCCACGACAATGGCGGCTGAGCTCAGTGGCGGGGAATTAAATTATTTGAAGAAATACGGCTACTGGTTACTTTTTGTATAGCTTTATTTATGTGAACCTTTCGGGATTTCAACCATACAAAGTGATTAATGCAACTGCAGATGGCTGAAAGGCCGAAACGCGTCTTGGCATAAAGAAAGCTATGTAAAAAGTTGCTCGTTCATGTATTCCTTTAAGTAAATAGCTCTTGTTGATTATTGTTAATGATCCAAAATTATTTAGTACGTGGACTATTATATGAAGAAGTGCAGCGTAAACAATTCTGTAATTCTATGTTCTGTAATTCTGTGACGCGTCAGTACTTGAAAAGATGTTGGCCAAACGGTTGATCTTGGAACCCCGACCGTGAATTCAGATGGGCGCAGTTAAGAGCAGAAGTTGGGCAGCTTGTGGCCCGTGCTGTATTATGCTGCAGACAGAGGACCCGTCAAAAGAAACCAGAAGTGGACGCAGTACATCAGGTCGCAGAGGAAGGGAAGCAGACCGGCGGTGGTTGCATACAGGTTCCCTGTCCCTGGTTTCGCAATCTTGCGCGACTCAGGATGCGCAAAAATCACCTTAGCACTGGCCTCTATCGAAGGATGTAGTTAGGATGGTGGTCTATTCGCCGTTTTAGTACTGAAAATTACTAATCTCATTTTCCTTAATAAAAGCTCTCAAATGTCTCGTCGTCACACCGTTTCCTTTCCTCTGAACACAGTCAATACATATTAAGAAATCCCATAATTAGTGGCATATATCAGGAAACCGTGATCTAATGAATGAAACATTTTGTTTACTTTTTTTGTTAATGCTTTCGGTTTCGATCCGACTACAACATCACTTTCAGATTTAGGGCTGCAAGGAGCAGTATGTCAGTAGTGATCCAGGCGGTAGTTGTTACTCATTGTCAAGAAGTAATTATCCAATGACGCCGGCCAGAGTGGCCGAGCGGTTCTAGGTGCTACAGTCTGGAACCGCGAGACCGCTACGGTCGCCGGTTCGAATCCTGCCTCGGGCATGGATTTGTCTGATGTCCGTAGGTTAGTTAGGTTTAAGTAGTTCTAAGTTCTATGGGACTGATGACCACAGAAGTTAAGTCCCATAGTGCTCAGAGCCATTTGAACCATTTTTTATCCAATGACGAAGAATACGTGCTCGCCATTTCCGTGTCCGTTTCTCTCTGAATTTCGTTGTACGAGAGGCAGCGTCTAATGCTAATGTCTCTTCCTTTCACATTACCATAATGACCCCTTACGAAGAGCCATTCATCTTTCATCTTACAGTGCGGCAAGAGATTTGCGAGTCTCTGCTAACTCCCACCATTAGAAGGAATTTGGCAGCACTCACGCTATTACAGAGTTTGACAGGAACTTGCGCGTTCCTTTCCATTCCCTTTCCTACATTAGGCTCTTTTGGATTCTGATCGTTCGGTTTTCATAGTGTTTAGTTGTTGCGTATGGAACGCAGAAATACCTACTGTATGAAGTCATGTATTCTTATGTATTACAATGGAAAAAATACGCTGGTGTGGGAAACTTGAGAATGAAAGTAAATTTCGCGTGATGTATCATAGCCAAACTAGTTAGATGAAAGTTGGACTGTACAGAGAAAGAACTGCTACAGTACAGTACAAAAGGTAACTCAAAGAAATACGCAATGAGACGAATACAAATAACTTTCATGTTTACCACAGAAGGCAGTACATGGTCTGTACTGTGCTCTCGTGTTGGCCGCAAGGTTAGTAAGAAGTTCTTGTGATAGGGCGTTCCATTTCTAGATCAGAACCGTTGACGACTACTGGATCGTCGTTGGTTCATGCTTCACTATGTCTTCCCTACGCATCCAACACGTGCGCAATGGTATTTAAATCAGAGGAACGGATAGACCAGTCTTTTCGCCAAATATCGTCTCGTTCCAAAAGCTCTTCCACCTGCTCTGTTAGAGGTGGTCGCGCATTTGACGAGCATGATCATTTGGGAGGTCCAGATGATATGGTGTGGTGAGGCACAATGTTGCATGATATCTGAACACATGTCAACGTTATTGTCACTTAGAACTCCTGCGTTTCTATGGCCCAAATTTCGTCGAACTATGTTACTTGTCGAAATTGAGCTTCGTCCTTAAGTTTTGTACGGCAGTGTAGTTTTACATATGTTAATGGCGTAGAGCCAAAGGGATCTGAGACCGGCCACCATCAATATACCCAGAACGAGTAAATACAAAAGAGGGGCTGTCGCTAGTTACAGTGTGCATTGTGGCGAATTTTCTCTGGGATGCAAGCAACTTTTTACTTTTAGCGCTTTCGAATTATAACACCGACTTCTTTATCGGCCGTATAGAGCCTGGACAGAGACTTCGAAAAGGACTTCAGCGACATGACATGTGTAAAAGTTGATCAAAGAGTAAGTATATAACCACGTCGCAAACCACAGGTAGCTGCCTCGGTCGCCTGCCCTATTTTAGTACATGTAAAGAAGAACAATATTTCGGTACGCTGCGTTTCATTACTATTATGACATTGGTATCAAGTTTATCAAGTTCAAGTTCTCGAAGTTTTGACAGTGAGTATATATACCTGATATAAAATGATTTCATACAAGTTGCATTTCATCTAGCTTTTCACAGCACAGGCCCGTTTTCTTCGGGAGTCGTCCTGTGTTTCCCTGTAGGGCCAATAATTTTAATTTTCCACGTAGATGAGAGTTCTGAGGCTTTAAATCCTGTGAGCGTGGAGCTCATTTTCTGTTTGCCGAACTACTCATCCAGCGGTCTCGAAATATTGTCTTAAGAAAGTTGTCAGTGATCTATGAGGAATAGGCATTATATCCGTTACATTGATAAAACATGGTTTTTCTCATTTCCAGTGGGATGTCTTCCAGTGATAGCTGTAGTGTTTCTATTAGAAGCTGTAGAGAATTGTAGCTGTTCAGAATCCTGTCAGTAAAACGGAAACCAGTGATGCGGGTCTTGAAAAGTCCACACCAAACATTGACAGTTCGAGATAGTTGTTTATACATTTCTCTGTGTCAGCGTAGATTTTCAGTTGACCATTAGAGCATATTCTGGAGGATTCATTTGTCCCCTGATTTCAAAGGATGCGCTGGCCGGAGTGGCCGTGCGGTTCTAGGCGCTACAGTCTGGAGCCGAGAGACCGCTACGGTCGCAGGTTCGAATCCTGCCTCGGTCATGGATGTGTGTGATGTACTTAGGTTAGTTAGGTTTAATTATTTCTAAGTTCTAGGCGACTGATGACCTCAGCAGTTAAGTCGCATAGTGCTCAGAGCCATTTGAACCATTTGAGAGCAGGGCAGACGTTTGTATAACATCATCTCCTGCTGTTATCTTCTTACTCACTAAGAAAACCACACAGGTTGTTCCACGTTGACATTCTCAAAATTTATTCACAGATTTCTTATATGAAAACAAGAAAAAATGTCCAGTAAACAGGGCACTAAAATGCATACTTTGGGAACCATGAGCAGTTGTTCATCCGGTGTACTGTGAACCGCAACCCTTCTACTACAAAGCTTTCTGCTTTCCATATTTTTGTAGGAGTCAGTATGGACTAAACTAAGAAAAATATTCAGTAAACATGGGGTCTAAAATGCATACGTTAAACGTTACAAGCACTTGTTCATCTTTGCGACAGTGAAACACATCTCTTCTACTGAACAAGTGCTCTTAGGTCTTAAGGTATGCCTTGTGCAGCCCGTGTTTACGAGACAATTTTTCTTGTTTTGGTCCATACTACTTCTTCCCAATATGTGTAATGCAAAGTGCTTGCAGCGGAAGAGATATGGATCACAGTATGGAGGATGAAAAAATGTTCAAAGCTTTTCAAGTATGCATTTTGGAGTCCATTTATACTGGACATTTCTTTCTTGTTTTGGTGTAAGAAACCGGTCCCCAGATATTTTGAGACGCCCTATACGCTCCGGTGTTAAATTAATCTTGGAATTCTTTTACCGGCTCCAGAGAAGAAAGTATATAACTCTATGTAAAGCAAATTCTAAACCAATAGGGTATTCGAGAGGTAAGCGTTAAGTGCACCTCCAGTCATTAAGAATTGTTAAATGGTACACTCACTTCTGAATAACAAAATATCATATGACTCCTAAGATTTTTGATAAGTTTTCAGATGTTCAGAAATCGATCCTATAGTATCATAACGTCGAGAAGACGACCTATGTAAGAGAGACCTCACCGCCACTGTGCTTCTACCGTCTTCTTGCGGTACACTGTAAACGTCTGCTTAATAGTCCGTACGTAAAAAATGGAACGATCTCTCCGTAAATGGTGTGATGGCTTAAGAATCCCGTTATGAGGTATCACTGGGTGTTCTTTCTTGAATCCGAAAACAGGTTACTACGAACAGTATAAATATTCATGAACTTTTCTTGTCGAGCAGGAACAGAGTCAGTCATGAAGAACATGGATTATACTTTCACTCGGAACGACAAAGAGTTTTAACTGTTTCTGAGTCAAAATTCATCCTCTGTATTACAGAGAAAAGAAACTCAGGAAAGTACAGTAGAAAATTTGTCGTCGAAATAACCCACGAAGTAATAGACTGCTCCCCAACAAATAGATGTATTAAAATGGCTTCGACAAGAATTCATCCAGGCATTTTGTACGAGGAAACAGTAGAGCAGTTTGCTCGGGCAGCTGCTGTATTCGGAGCTTTCCAGTTACCAATAACCGACATCCTAGATCAGTTAAAAATGGAAGCCAGTCTCAGTGGGGAGAGCAATGGCAATCATCAAACGTACGTAAAGGGAAGTATTATAAATGGATTCGACTCCCTTATCTTGTTTTCATCACATCTCTAAATCGCAGAGCAATCTCTGCAATTTCCCGGAAGAGAATCAGCCACGTCAGCCTTACAGCCCGTTTACATCACTCGAAAGTAAAATATTCAGACACTTGTGATAACTATAATTCTACTTTGGAGATATTAATCATTTAATTGTCTCTTGTTCCTAGTTCTAGCAGCGTAGTGAACAATTGCTTAGGCTTTAGCTCAGTACAAGCACTACTGGTTTTGCAGTAAAGATGCATAAGGCGTTTTTAGATGTCTAATAAGATTTGCTGCAATTAGCAATCTCGAAATATGACCGTAAACCAAACGCAAGACCGATTTTTAGTGGTTAATTGTAAATGATTTGTACCTCGAAGGCTAGTGACTTTACAAACCTGTTTCTAAATATTTTTCGTATAGAAAAAATTATTAATTATGTGTTTAGAAATTTAGATGGTTTCCATTTGTCGTATTAGCAAAGAGGTATAGTAAAGTTACTTTAAACTAATGTGTTCGTCCCTATACTTAGATAACGCAATCATTTTTTTGTGTTTTGTGACGACTAAATAGCGTGATTGTTGAGCTTTCAGTACTGTAAGTGTTGATGTTTAAATAATGAACTCACAGTGGAGGTTAAATTTTAAAAAAGCCTATCATGGATAGAAACTGTCCTTTTACAATCTCTGTATTCTCTATACTTAGATGCTGTTCTGCCTACCTCACATTCCGTGTGCCTGTCTTTCTGTGTTTTGTGGCTATAAGGAATTTGGCAGATACCCAGAATTCTGGAAGAAAGTGGCGATCGTCTCTGACTCTTGAAAGTGCGTTGGCACTGAAATTGTGATGACATTGGGAAAAACTTGGATGGCATGAAAGTTTTAAGGGTAATGGCTTCGCAGAATCTAAGAGCTAAATTTGGTGGAGGTAAGGAAATACCTCAGGAAGATATAGTATATGTTAATTTACATTACACGTTGTGCTGATGGTGATGAGTGGTAATGAAAATAAAAGCAACACTTTCCCCACTTGAAAACGATTTATAACTGAAGGAAGAGAAAGAATCCATCTACTTCTGGATATAAGTTCTTATCCTGTGTCAGACTTGTTATGTGAGGAAGCTAGTCAGCAAGTGAGGAATCTGTAATGTAAATGTGAGGGCCCATTTCCAGCAATCTTTCATAATATATTTTGTACCTTAATGCAGTATGTAGTGTAGAACAAATGTTTTCTCACACTTTCACAATATTACGAATTCTTGTCAAAATCAAAGTACTATAAAATCGTACAAAGGGGGACAGAGTTTTCCATCTTCGCAAGACATGGGCTCCGACTCATTAAGAAGTCACCAGGAGAGTAGAGGTGGAAGCAGACCTGCGTATAAAGGAAGGAGTGAAGCCGGCACCGGGAATCCAACTCGGGTACAAACTGCGGCGTGTGGCCAGCAATACGTCACAGTATGAGTGGCGCACAGGCAGTGAATACGACTATCATCTTTTTCTTCTGTGTGAAGTACACAGAATTTTCCTCACGATACGACGAGTGCTTCAAAACAGAATCCAAACAGTGGAAGGTTCTAAGACGTGTGACAAATTCCATTGTTGTTTCCATTTACGTAGTTTCTTGGATCACATCTTCTTCTGAGAACTTCTCTTCGTTTATACATCGCCTTGGAAAAATTAGCGTCTGCAGGGTGCGAAGGCGTGAGGAGGGAGGGGCAAAATGCGGGCGAGAAGGGGGGGTTGGTAAGAGGATGCACTAGCCTCACCCACTCCCTCCCAGCATCTGGAGCGCAGAGTTTTCATTCATACACTTCTGTTAGTGAGTGCGATAACCATCAGTTCTCTAGAATATAATCACTTATTTGTGTCGATTAAAATATAGTTCTTATGGCATGATAAATCTCGAAACTGACCGGTTGATTTGTATCAAAAATGGTTATTTTACCATCTTGTTCAGTGATTCGATAAATCGCATCCCGAGGAGGAAACGTAAAGAATTTGGATTTACGTTTCGACAGTAATTACTTATTAACAGTTAATTCTGTGGACTAAAGTAATAATTAACTTGCGTTAAAAATTGTCGTTTAGAATTTTTGTCCATTAAAATCTGTCGCGGAATCAATGTTGAAACATAATGTGAATTCACGAAATACAGGCGATTGTATGTATAAGTACGTAACTGTCAAAATTCCATTATCATCGTTGCATTTAATGTATTAGTAGAACATAGACAATTTAACTACATAACCTGGTCCAGGCTTTAAGATGATTTTGGAACTGCTGTGCTAGTAGCATAGAGAATGCATCTCACACACTTCTGTAAAGCGTACATACATTAGCAAATCCTTAATTATTACTGGAACGGTGGCCATTTCATTTCGAGGTGTTCCTACTTCAGCTGCTGTCAGTATCAAGAAGAAAATATTTTCAGCTCGTTTCAGCACTAAAATTAGCACAGTGTTTATACAGGCCTACAGGTTTAATAAAATAAATCAGATCCCACTAGGAGTGAGCAGTCGCTACACGGCCAAAAACAAGTTGCCTACGGCACTTACGCAGGCGTAACTAATATTTCCTGCGAATCTCATCACGGCTTCCTTCGCCGTCTGACCACTTCATACCTTTCCCAAATGAAACGAAAGTATTATCAGCTTCAGGTGTGGCTACAGAAAATGTACCCGAAGATTTTAGGAAACAAAGAGATTGATGCAAGAGGAAAGTAACTATGACTCAATGAAACTACATTAGACTTTTAGCGTAATGCTCAAATAAAAGATGCAGTGCTTCAACATTAGCGATGGCGTTACTAATGACATGCAACTCATTTAATGTAAAACCAATTAGAATGCTGACAGCAGGATGTATCACAAACATGGATAGCAGCACTCGTTGATCATGAAACTTCCTAATGTGTCGTTATTCTTGGGAATTAGTAAACGTATGAACTCGGAAGACAGCACTCAATTCACAGTTCAGGAAGATAAATAATGAAAAATTGTTGAGATGCTGTAGCTGATCAAGGAACAGAGATCTAAATGCAGAAATCGACACATAAATTTGTGGTTTTATCACTGTAGACGTTAAAAGGAAGAAGATAGAAAGACTTGAATGCTCAAGGACGGTTCAACAATATATGTGTCTTGTGAATTAGTTCAGGTTTTAGTATTGTCTCAATGTTTGCGTAAAAACAAAGTATCAGTATCCAGCAATAACGTTTTTCTTGTACTTATTATTTTTAGTTTGAGTCCAAAGAAAGCAACATTTAAAGTGATTCTACTTTCTCACGATGCATATTATTATACGTTTTTTTGATATTTCAGTCTCAACAACAGTACTGGCTCTGATTTTGCCCAAGTTATTACGGTCGTCTTTCAACGTGCAGAATCTATAGTAATACTTTTAGCTAATACTGAGGGCGGACGGTTAATTGAATCTTATTGATCGTAGACACTGCACAAAATCATCAGGTCTACCATGCGTCCATTAGTAAGAAGATAGCACCAGTCGCTGCAGCGCAGTGAATGAGAAAGAAAGTCTGTATAGAATTACGTGATTTCCTCTGCACTCGTCTACAAAAGCAATCAATGAGTTCTATTTCAGGGAGAAAGAGAAATACAGTTATTTCTATCTTTACTTTTTCAGTCAGCATTACTGCAGGTGTACATATGTCCAAATTATACCGAGAAAATTGAGATGTAAAACAGTTATTTTAGTTTTACAAGTATTGTTATGAAGGCGAATATAGGTGAACGATCTTCCGAACGTAACGTTCATCTGATAGTAACAACGTTATCTAGTTCTTCGGTGTTGAAAAGCATAATCATAGACATAAGAAGAACCGTTAAGTATTGGCGTGCTGATGCATGGAGGTTCGTTTTCAGGCGATTGAAGTTAGTAGGGGAACGTTTCTCAATTCGAGTGTAGTGACAGAAGTTATAAGAATAGTTTCGTCGTGATTGTATACCTAGAGAAACTCTTCGACCCTTCGACACTGTAAAAAAAAAATCTATGGTGAACGATATACTGACAGACATGAAAGACATGATCATTATTCACTTAAATATGTAAATAATTTACAAAGATTTTGTGACGTAAGGAAAAATATGAGGGAAAGTGTGAACACGAACTTATCGTCCCGTTATTTGACTTACATGTCGAAGTATAGAAAATGTATAAATTTTGAAAACTTTTGCGTTTATTGGAATTGAAGAGAATTCAGTGGCTGATGATTACTTCCTAGTTGGTAAGTCCCTATTCCAGAATTGTTTTATTTTGATACTTCTGTCAGCTCTTTCAATTTGTCCACAATAATTTCAATCAGGATAAGATAGGAAGAGGTGTAGGATAGTATCAAACGATTCGAAAGACAGGTATCTGAAAAAGGAGGCCAATTTTTCCAGTCATCAGTTTTCTAACTGATGCTGCCCACCACGAATTCCTCTCCTACATAAACCTACGCATTTGAGAGTGGCACTGAAACCCTATGTCCTTAGTTATTTTCTGGATGTATTCCAATCTCTGTCTTCCCCTACCGTTTTTACCGTCTACAGTTCCCTCTGGTACCAGGGAGGTTGCTTCCTAGTGCTTTAAACTTGTCCCATCATTCTCTCCCTTCTTCTTGTCAGTGTCTCCCACATGTTCCTTCGTTCGCACATTCTGCGGAAAACTTCCTCATCCCTGATCTCATCAGACCAAGTGATTTTCAATATTCTTATGTAGTAACACGTCTCCGATATTTCTATTCTTTTCTGTTCCAGTTTTTCCACTGCCCATGATTGATACCATACAATGCCGTGCTCTAAACGTACTTTCTCGGAAATTTCTTGCTCAAATTAAGGCAAGTAGACTTGTCTTGGTCAAGGATGCCCACACAGCCTGTTCGATTCTGCATTTTATGTCCTCCTTGCCTAGCCCATCATGAGTAATTTTCTTCCATGGTAGTTGAATTCCGATGTTAAGTTACTAGTTATTCTCATTTCTGCTACTTCTCATTGTCTTTGTTTGTCCCGATTTACTCTCAGTCCATATTCTGTGCTCATACCACCCAACAGATCCTGTAATTCTTCTTCACATTCACTGTGAATGGCAATGCCTTCAGCGAATCTTATCATTGGTATCCTTTTACCCCGAATTTTAATGCCACCCATGAAACTTTCTTATTTCCGTCATTGCTTCTTCCATGTACAGATTGAACAGTACAGGCGAAAGACTGCATCATTGTCTTACAACCTTTTTAATCCCAGCACTTCGTTCTTTCTCTTCTAATCTCATTGTTCCCTCTAGGTTCTTGTACATATTGCCTATTACCCGTTTTTCCCTATGGCTTATTCCAGTTTGTCTCAGAATTTAAAATGTCTTGCACCATTTTACACTGTCGGACATTTTTTCTAGGAGGATGAATACTATGGGTGTGTCTTTGATTTTTATTCAACATTGCTTCCACTATCAAGCGCAACGTGACAGCCGACTTTCTGATACCTTTACCTTTTCGAGACAGTTATTACGGAAACACATCGAACATATAAAGCTATTCATTGGTTATCATTCCTTTGTCTTGGAGTGAGATATTTAAGAAGCTGGTATTATATGCTTTATCACTCTTAACTAAAGTAGTTGTTTCACTAAGATATGAGAGAACAATTAAACTATTGCTTTATTATTGAACATGCACTCCTAAGCATCGGTTTCCAGCCATATAGCTATTTATTGTTCTTCAAGATAAGTCACGGATGTTACCTTAGGTCTGTACGCTATAGGTTACCATTAGGCTCTGTATTTTCGATAGGAAACATCGGAGTACTCTCGAAGCATTTTATTGTAATGAACATATGATTTATTACACAATACCAGTACCGGTGTTCCTTGGCCACGTATCTTTAGGAAGTGATAATGTTGCTCGTTCTCGTATTGAACCGTTAGGTCACTATGGCACTGACTAATGTAGATCTGAAATATATTAGTTGATTTATTACCGACGCATCCATGCAGTAATCCACACATATTTCCAGAAAAATATGGAGAAACCACTCAGTTCAGATTAGAGCACATTATTAACTCGCTCTTCGCAGGAACGTATACAAGGCGATATGTGATATATGGTATATGTGGTGAAGATAAAAACACTGAAGAACTCCGGAGAACAGGGCACAAAACTGTACTGCATCTTAATCAAACAAGTTGTATCCATGATAAGATTCCAAGCGATCTTCTCACATTGAACCTCGGAAGAGTGAAGCCCCGAAATTAACAACAGGTTAGACCGACGTAAATAGGCGGTGGCAGTTAAATAGCACACCGGCCCAAACGAAAAAACGACAGAATGTAATATGTGTGGACTATTTAGGATCAATTAATCTCATGCAGATTTCCACCACCATAGTCGGTGTCGCAACCTACTGCTTGATTACGTGCAGAATGCTGGAATGTTTGTCTGTAAATATTTTATTAATCACTTTCGCATTTAATCATCTACGCGACTGGACGTATATAGCCGATCTCATAACCTTCAAGTTTACTTTACTATCAGTTAGAAACTTGAGAAATTATCGGTGATACCACATATCACATAAGATACGTTTCTTAAAGCTAACTGAAATATACAAAGAAAAGTATCACCAAAAAACAGTACTGATTATGTCCATTGTCTAATGATAAACTTACTCTGCAATAATGAATCTGTCATTCGTCTGTACCCGAGAAGTTTCAGCAGACACCTCGGTTATTCTTCAAAGCAGCTTTCACTTTGTAATGGTACCTGAATTATAGTTCAAAGTTTGTTCTTCAGACCAAGAGAGAATGTGGACGACTACTAGCTAACTAAATTCCAAATGGACAACTTAGAATGAGAGAAAAGTGTGTACAGTTTTCGATCCTACTAAATCCTGATCCAAAGGAATGGTACCAACGCTTAACCTTCAGAGCAGGTGGCAGTACGCTTTACTACTGTCTTCATAATTGTTCTTACCCTTTCGATTCTTAAGCTTTCCTAAATTATATTTTTTTTTCATCTAGAGACACAAAAAGTAACACAACCACTGGAGTTTTATCTGTTCTTCATTGTTCTCGATTTTCAATAGCCGTCCATTCCTTTACCTGTAACATCCATTATTGAGAGCTTTTATGCCTTTCCTTGACTTAAAAGTCTTT
The DNA here is from genome assembly GCF_021461385.2 of Schistocerca piceifrons. Taxonomy (NCBI): domain Eukaryota; kingdom Metazoa; phylum Arthropoda; class Insecta; order Orthoptera; family Acrididae; genus Schistocerca; species Schistocerca piceifrons. Next base: position 381,552,035 of record NC_060138.1, read on the forward strand.
GAAGGTTTGCATCAAATTCGGAAACATTGTTTTATTATTTTATCATTTCTCGTGATAACAATTTACGTTATGCCTTTCTTTATTCCTCTGATTCACTGACTAACATCTTAATTCCGATAACCTCAACAAAATAAATATCTTGAAAGTTAATTGTTATCATATTATAAGTCGGCTAAAGGACCCATTTTTTACTTATTGTTAACGACAGATTTTTGTTTGCTTCATTCTGACGGACGTCAGCACTTCGTCTGAAATTTTCTTTTGTTACTTTTGATCTCATTCAGCACATAAATTATTTCGTATAAAGATTCTTTGATTGTTTTTATTATTTATTGGTATTTTTAGTCAACAGCTATACCATTTCCAGACATTTATGGTATACTGGACTTTCTGCGTAATCCACTGATTTACTTGTTTTCATGAACTATTTAGACGATTTTATTTGCTTCATTTGTATCCACTGAATGGTATAAGCCGAATGAATATTGCAGTAACAGTCTTTAGTAATTATGCTAATGGTTGCTGAAACTTATTGTTTCCAAAAATTTAAAGTCATGCTTCATTCAGAAATATGGATGTGAATGTACGATCTATAAATAGTGATATAGCCTGCTAGGAAGATATCTTTCGTTACGAAATGTTCAAATGAGAAAGTTCAGTTTGTTAGGAACATACGAAAATTTATTTTCAAGACATATACATTTGTTATAACTTGAATATTTTACCGAAAGTTTTACATTACTGAACATCCATTTTAAACGTGTGTAAGCAGCTAAGATAAAGCTCTCGCTAAAAGTAAAGCCGCACAGTATCTAACACACGCTAACTGTAAGCCTACATGGCTTAGCCTTCAACTCTTTATCTCCTTTTGCTTCCAGTTCCTCCGGCTTTCTTCTCAGTTTTTGCAAGTTTACAATAAACTGCAGCTGGCGCTATGGCCACATAGCAGAAGAGGTGCATTATATTCAAACACGATCACGCATTTTTTCGCGTGATATCGATAGACTGCAAAATTTTCAGTTGTTTGCTCATGGACGTTAGACTTTTGATCTTTTGTTGATTACGTCCTGGCAGACGCTGGGCGATTACAGGTACCACCCAGGAAAATTTGAAACACCAGTAAAGTTGGTTGCATTCTTGCAATGTAAGAACTTCCTTCAGCAATGGAAACTTTTCACTTGTCAATTACAGCACTATAAACTTCCACAAACTGCTGCAAGTGCTATGTAATTCCTGTCTGAAACAATTGAGACATTAGAATCAATATTTTCACTAAATAGATGGCCTAGGAACATGGCAACTAACATCATACACTGTCCAAAACAAATTAATTAGTGATCTTGAGTGACCACTTACGATTCACATTGATTGAATGGCATATTCAAGAGCGACAGAGTAAGACACCACCAGCTCTGGAAGAGAGGAAGATTGAGTTGTTTTAAGAGAGGTAGATTGGGCTGCTCTACCTGCAATTTATTTTACGAGCTAGACCTAGACTTACGGAATGAGATTAAAGACAGAGAAGCGACCTTCTAGTTAACCGACCTTGTAATCGACCGTCTGAGGATTATTGAAAAATGGTGTTGGCATATAAAAATAAAAGAACCTCCGGTGCTATCTGTGTACGCGATAACACATTTTGCTGCATAGTCTACTTGCAAACAGATTGTCTCTCTGGCATGGATCTAAAAGTCGACTCCTTAAAGCAATCAGTGTGCTTTTATTTCTGTTGTTCCTCCATCCTGTATCCTCGTGCTATTCGGTATTGAACCCTTAATAATGAGATATACTGCGCCTCCACATGCATACAGGTCACCTTCCCCAAGAAGACTGCGGACAGTTTGGGATGATACTCTGCTTCATTCTGCTGTTGGCTGTGCTGTTTTGCACTTGCATTCAACAGCCCTTTTTGACATTCTGTATCTTCATTTGTACTCCACATGACGTGGGCCTTGGCTCCATGGTATCTATATGGCAGCTGTAAGACAAGGCACTATCGGCTATTTCGACATCAGTTGTTCTCTGCGACTGACCATCTACTGGGCCATCAGTATCACTGATTCTGGAAACCCACACTCCTCATTCGTTGCAGCTGCCCTGAAGTGAACATCGAATAAAGACGACTCTTCGAACTCTAATGCCCTTGTATTGCTCACTTATCAGTCACGTATTTGTCCTATCTAGGACAATGAAGCGATGTTTCTCTCCATCTGTAGTGATACTGTGATGATGCACCAAGATCAAGTTCGTTTTAAATGTCTTTCATTTCTTGTACTTTTTTTCTGTGGTGTCTGTATTCTTTCGGAAGGTAGTAAAGGTATTGATGATAAGAAATTGCATAGAAAGAGCTTGAATGTTAAGGATTTTGTTACTACCAGTACGGTGTTAACCTCTTGTAAAACCGGAAAGACGTTAAAAAAAAGTACATCTTGAAAATGTCGAAATGCTGGTATTTTAGACAATAATCTTGTGTTACTGTTAGTTCTGAGCACTGACAAATAAAAATGAAAATAAGGGCATGTAGTTCAATAATTTTTTTTTACTGTTGCTGTGACATGCCTTCTACGGGTATGTTAGCATGCAGTATGATGGAACTATCCAATTTCTTAAGATCTGTCAAACAGGATTGTGTACTGATTGTCATCGTATTGTATACAGCCATCACTCCTTAAAATATTAACCAAATATTGTTATTTTACGTGTTTGTCTGCCAGGTTGTTATAATTACCGAAACTTGTGTCGTAACTGAAAGCACCTTTATTAGGTTTCCAGAAGTCATTTATTAACTGAACAAAAATTTGTGGAGCACAATATGCGAATAACATATTTGAAGAGATGCTTGCTGTCATCTGTTGACCTTGTGTGAATCACAAAAAATACCAATGCCCCTTGAGCTACTGTAATATTGCACTCCTATGTAGAGAGCAGCTTTTCTTCGCAGTAATAATCTCAAGAAGTTAACCGTCAACGATACTTCTTGGCCACCATGGCAGGCCTATTTTTTTTTCAGAATAATACTTTCATGTTTGCTTTGGTGGAAGTAGCATTATATTTAAGAGATAATTATAAGGTTTCAAATACTTTAAAAGGCTTTCAAAAGCACTGCTTTTGTGAAAATTTTGGAGAATGCAGGCTGAAAAGTAGGCCTGTTATGTTAACAGGAGATATCTTCTTCGGTAGCACGTTAGTGAACTATGACTCACTTTAAAACGTTTCTAATTTACTTTTAATATTTATTACAGTAGAGATATTACAGTAGAGATAACAGTGCCTTCAATGTTCAATGCTGGCAAACGAAAAACGAAACAAAATGTTCTGTTGTGCTTTACCTGCTCTTTTATTATGCAAGCTGAAAGGCGGCTTCGCCCCCCCCCCCTCCTCCCCCCCCTTCACTGTAACCATCACACGCAATTAAAAATCTTCACTTACGTTTTCACAACTGTTCCACTAGTGTGCATTCGAAGTGTGGGAACAGTCTCAGAATATCGCTACAACAGATTTTCTGTAACGTGGTACAGCCCCAAATATGACTACAGCAGCCTTTGTAAAATATTTTGCAGTAATTGATGAAGCAAAAGAGGTAAATTAATTTACGGGTTAAGCTAAAACGTGGAGGGTAGGGGAATACCCAAAATTTTCAGAAATAATTCCAAGAATTCAATGCTAGGATGCAACAACGCTGTTATTGTGGTCTTCAGTCTGACGATTGGTGTTACGTTGTTCTACAAGCTACTCTATCTTGTGCGTGACTTTTTATCTCTGCATGACTCCTGCTACGTCCATCCATTTTAGATCTGCAAGCTTTGGTCTCTCTCTACAGATTTTGCTACCTCTCTGCCCGCTTCACCCCCGTCACCACCCCACCAACACTTTTTGCTATTAACAGAGCGATCAAGATGTCCCCTTCTAGTCAAGTTTACCACAGTTTTTCTTTCTTCCCGAATTCTGTTAAGAATCTTCTCATTAGTCACCCGATCTAACGGTATAACCCTCAAAACTCCCCTACAGCTCTACATTTCAAAAGCTCCCATTATTATGTCTGAACTCTTTATCGACCACGTTTCAGCTGAATCCCAAGCTACACTGCAGACAAATAAATACAGAAAATACTATCTGACTGAGTTAGATTCGATGTTAACAAATCTTTCCTATTCAGAAATACTATTCTTGCTTCTTTCCAGTCTGCATTTTATATACTTTCTACTTCGACTTCGGTCATTTAGGCTCCTTTGTTATACGAATAACAAAAAACGTACTGCATGTAATTCTCTAGGAATCATCTGATTTAACTTTTTTAACTTTAACTTTTTTGTGCTTAACTTATAATATATTTTCAAGACACTATACATTACGTTCAACTGCTAATGCAAATAGTTTGCTATTTCTGACAGAATTACAGTGCTATCGGGCAACCACGAAATTTTAATTTTTTCTTCATAAACCTTAATTCCATTTGCAAAGCTCGAATAACGCCAGGAGTAGGCTAGAAACCTGTCACACCCCCTTCTCACTACTGTGACAGTAACCCAAAAATATTCAATTCACAGAATGAAATTCGATAGGAAATTTTACATAACTGTTCGAAGATAGGAAGGAGGAGAAACAGAATTTAATACCTACGTTATGCATCAATAACTTTTTAACCCTAGGATATCATACTGAAAAAACTTCGCATTTTGCCGTAAGGAAGAATTCCATATAGCTAAAACGAAGATTCAAAACATTGAATCCGAGCGACGAATTTACAAATGTCAGGAGGACAAAAGTTTGTTTTTCGTTTGTTATGCTTCGCGCGGACGGAACAGTAACTTGGAAGTTTATTTTATATCGCAAAAAATCCGGGCGCCGTTGCATTGACTGAATATTTTCATTCCGAAACAAAAACACGCTCATGACTTCGAATTTATATTTACACTGCACAGCTTTGTTTCAAGGCGGTAGAGAAATTATTTACGGGCACCGAACCTAGAAAGAGTCGGTGCCGCAGCACAAGCAATTGAATATTTATAACGCGCGCCCATTGTTTACCTGAAGTTCTCCTTACACTGGGAGGCGATTAGCTCGGAGGAAGAGCTCGTGATTGGTTGGGAAAAAAACTATGGCTCCCGAGCAGGGATCAAACCCGCGACCAATGAGTAGTCGCAGAACGGCTGCCACCGCCGCGGGGTAGCCTGCACGAGGCCGGGCGCCCCGCAATAACGCGAATAAAACATGGCAGCCGTCGGGCCACGCCCCGCGCGCACGCCGGCCAATGGCGGCGAGCGCGCCGTCCACCATCACTTTTATCGCTCGCGGAGGGAAATTTAAACGTGTTCCGCCGAGCGCGCCACTTCTGCCGCGTTGCCCGCGCCGCGTGTGGGCGATACCTCCACTTGATGGGGCTCGCGTCGCTGCACCTGCCACAGACGCGACGCGTAGATCGCCAAACCCTAACCGTCAGCTTGTCCTGTTGTGCAGTTAACTTTCGTTAAAGCCTAAAAAAGGGCTTACACTTTATAAATTATATGCCGGTGCAGCGTGTATATGCTGCGACATCGTAATATACGGAGCACTAGTAAATTTTGTTAACGGAGCAGATTCTTGAGATTTTAGAGAAAAACCACTCCACAGCCTCCGTTTATTAGAAGAAAATGAGAGGTAGGACTATATATGAATGTGTAAAATGGTGGTTCTTTTGGTTCTTTCTTAAAAAGTGAGAGAAATTTTGCGTCACTCTTAGACCAGGACTGTACCGAAGGCGTGGCGAGGTAACCCTTGACTTCGTTCCTATCCTTGGCTCAAGTACAGGGGGTGAAAACAGACAAAAAAATCGAAAAAACAAGCTTTAAAAGACAGTTTAAGAATTAACCGGGAGAGAATTGTAAGTTCTCTTACCTCTAGTATTACTTCCTTCTATCTATATGTATTTATAGTATTTGAATGAAAAGTATGCGTTTTCTGAATGCGTATGCACAGTAAGGGAATATTTCGGCCACTTATCATTCCAATATATTGCTCACAACTCTTCAATAGCTCTTCCAGAAAGTGTAAGTTTAGTTAAACTATCATCTGATGTAAGTGAGAATTTTTTAAAAAGTTTCCACAAATTGTACCCAATGAAGTTTATAATTCGGCTCGGTATTTGGGTGGTGTTAGCCATTCTTCAGTTGGAAATGCCCTGTGTGACATTTGTTACAATCTTCAACCGAAAGTTTTGTTAACATGTTTCGAATAAGGGGCCACACAATACAATTTCTTATTTAAATATAACTGCATTTATCTTTTTGGGAAAAACCCACATTTTTTGACAGTCGTGCACAATGAGGGGTTTCAGGTGACGTGCTAGAAAGGAAGATTTTCTATACTGTAACGTGCCGCATAATCATGCAATATAATCACGTTTTATTCTAATTTTTTATTGTTAATCTTTAATGTAAGATTTTGAGAAAGTTCAGGCCTAACAAAAATTTTGTTAATTGAATTTTAGGAACATGTTTCATCCTTGCTAAATTTCAGAGACAATTATGAGATTAAGTTTGAAACTTTTTCTGCGAAAGTGGAATATGAAATCGGCGGAGGGATTTGTACACTATTTGTGGGTTGGTGGTTTAGGAAGGAAGTTTTTAATAATCAGCAACATTGTCAATTTATCGTGATAGTATGATAAAAGCTTCTGCCACCTAGATATTAGTAGCTAAAGAATGCTTGTGGTGCTGCATTTTAAGTCCTCTGATTATTCACTGTAAATCCTCTCACCAAGGTAAAAGAGAGATTGCCTGTTGTTTACAGATGGACTTAACATTTGCGGTTAGTTACAAAGATTACGGAAATATACAAACATAAAATTAAGCTTTTGTAATTCCGCTTCCACTAAAATTTCTGTCACTCAAACATTATATGGTTGTTATATATCACATAATTTATTCGTGCAACTTTCTCAGATAAAATGATATTTATTTCAAATGATGGAAATTAAAGCAGATCTCTATTATATAAAAAGCTTCTAGGGAAAGTGCAGTATCGCTGAAAGCATCACGGACGTTAAGATAGATTAATCGATGTTTATTTAATTTTTGATTTCTTAATATTTTACAGAAAGACCAGTGCGTACAGTGCCTTAAATCTTCTTGTACTCGGACTGTACAACAGTGTGAAAAAGCGATATGCTTTATGATATATAACATTTATGATATATAACAGTATGTTAACGAAATCGAAACGTCATGTGAATGGTTGCGAGTTTCCTGAAAAATATTTAAAAGATGCCAGAAAACTACTTTAACCGAACGTACAACTACAGAAAAGTCTTACAGTAGGTTTTAACAATAGGAAATTATAAATAAGAATGAAAATCCAGCCAACCGGTTGCTCTTTGCGACATTGTAATTAGCTAACTACGGTTGCTGATCACAGCCATGTTCAAAACATTAAAAATAAAACTATTTTCTACAACAGCCATTTGGAAGGAACAGTTTAAAATACTGATAAGAAGACAGCAGATAAATTTCGGAGGTCATAATATTCCGGGAATGGAAAATGTGGAAGGATAGAAAAGGATATCAAACGCAGGGTTGATAACCTTTTTGTTTTCCGCATTACACTACGTATCCTAAGAGTAAGGAAACGACCAGGGTAATAATCCAAATCAAATATTTAAAATGTTATAGATGACACATGAAAAGTACGAGGTTTTAACGCGGTTGTGATAATACTAAATAGTACAGGATCGGATACTGGTACTATTAATATCTACTTGCAAAGCTGTTAGTGTTTGAAACTGTGTCAGCGGGGAGCCTTGCAAATGTAGTTTTCTGATCAGCCTTTTAGACTTGTATACATCATTCCCACAATTTTGACGCAGAAATAAAATGTCTAGCACAGTCACATATGTAGGTGAAGAGAGATCCGAAAGAGAAATATTGTCCATCAGTGTTACATTCACTGTCTTACTGCAGAATCATCGCTGCGGTATGAAGAAAAATTTTGACAGTTTGAGCAAGAAATACTGACTTCAATAAAATTCTTCAGGGTATCAGACAGCGTCGTCATAATTTAAAATGCGCCAACGTTTCGGCCAGCGTTGCAGCTAGCCTTCATCAGGGCCTTACGTTAAGGCTCTGATGAAGGCTAGCTGCAACGCTGGCCGAAACGTTGGCGCATTTTAAATTATGACGATGCGGTCTGATACCCTGAAGAATTTTATTGAAGAAGACAACGGCCGCGGAAGCCTACGCTTACAAGAAATACTGAATATGCAAGAAGCAGATATCAACATCATTAATTAAGGATATATTTACTGTAGGAAATTCTGTCTGAGCTACGTTGTACGCAGAAATCTAAAGCAAAAGTTAATATATTAAACCTAACGTTAAACCTGGAGCTCGAAAGGGGACGTTCAAGATAGTAATGTAAGATACATTTTAAAAATAGTTTCTTGATTACAGAGGGCTGTCATCGCTTTTTTATTTTTCTGACATGGTTTTGACTAATATTAGACGTACTAATTTTATTATGATGTATAAGAAATAGTTAAATTTATTGCTTTTAAATAAAATTTCTTGTATGGGATATTGCTTTGTTTCTACGGACATACTAATGCTTAAAACTGCCGCCGTGAAATAACTAATCAGATAACAAATAAGTAAAATATAATATAGATAATACAAATCACTAAATTTTGTGCATGCACCAGTAATCAGTGGGAGAGAAGACATTAACGCATATGTGGTACGTTACCAAAACCAACAAATATTTGATTATAAATCAAGTATGTAAGGCAATTTTAATTTTCCTTTGCTTTCTTATATGATAGTGAGCAGCTCTAATTAACCGGAGCTCACACAAGGCTCGGAAAGGAACGCTAGATTGCATGGTTTATGCTAACTCGTATCATGATTTCGTTCTCTTTCCCGCACACTCAGCAGCAAAACACAGGAAAAGAATGAATATTGTGTACGAACCCTCATATTTCCTTATCTGTTCTCATTGATGTCACATGATATATCAGGCTCTGGCATCTGTTTGTTTAGGATGTTCGTATTCGTATTTTCGATGAACATTGTTCTGTTCCTTGAAAAATAAAAAAAAAGTTTTCTAAAAAATCGTCATGTTTTTACCATGCATAACTCTAATCAAAAAACAGTTCCCTGCTTTCTTATCGATGTCTTGCTAATGGATGAAAAAATGACTTGCTTTTGTGTCACTGTTGTTTATAATTGTATTACGCTATTCGACTGACAGGAGAGTCATTTTTAAGAGTGATTTGCGTCAAGAATTCTTAATGGACAGAACATAGTACCGAAGAAAATATAATGAAGTTCTTACACTGCAATTGTTTCCACCAATGAAACGTGTCTCAAATAATACGTCATAATTAAAAGGAAATCATCAGGTAATATCCACAAATATAACACGAAAAGAAAAAAAATGTCTCGGTCACCTGCAACTAAAGCTTTGTATGTGGATTCAGAAAACGCATTCCGAAATTCTTCTAACCATATTTAAGAAACATAGATAGGAATGCTGAAACAAATGATGGTGAGCTAATTTATATAATTAGGTTAATGTAAGACAATTCAGTGTTTTCCATGGAGCGGTTTGCCTACGGGCCATAAGGACGAGGTATGAATTTCAAAACATTACTGAGGCACAGAGAGCGTAAATTTTTACTCGCACCATACCAGAATCCAACAGCAAGGCCAGTAACTATCATTGATAGAAAGTCCCTTCCCCTACACACAGACAACCTGTTTTTGTATGTACTGATGAAGATTTATATCTTATGGAAAAATTGAAACCTAAACTGCCACGCCCGAGTTCCCGGGTTCGATTCCCGGCGGGGTTAGGGATTTTCTCTGCCTCGTGATGACTGGGTGTTGTGCGCTGTCCTTAGGTTAGTTAGGTTTAAGTAGTTCTAAGTTCTAGGGGACTGATTACCATAGACGTTAAGTCCCGTAGTGCTCAGAGCCATTTGAACCATTTGAACCTAAACTGCTTCCCAGCATTGCATCCATAACATAAGAGACCAAACGAAATGTATTAGGAATTCAAATAAGAAACGTAAAATGTAATTTAAGCCCAGTAAGGTACAGTGCCGAAATTTAGGAGACGAAGAAAAAACGACAGAATATATAGGCGTATGTCGTAACTAACGTGCTATGTTCTAAAGAAAATTCTTTGATTTAAGACGGAGATATATGTATTTGAAGAAAAAAATCTCCTGTAACAGGGTTACTAATCGAAGGTTGACACTTATCATTAAATATGGTAGTTTGTTAACGAAACTGTAATTGCAGAAATTTATATTCTGTTCCGAAATAATTTACAGAATTACATGGATGGAAAATTTTTTATTTATAACTGGCAGATTTGGGTTCCATCTGACGTGAACATATACAACGACTGTGTTCTGCTAATAACTTACTAAAGGCATGCAAGTAAATTATAAATATATGTTAAATGCCTAATAAAGGGAGGTTTAATTTTACAAACAATCTGGCACTGCATTGTAGTGATTTTGTTTGGAACTTCCTTACGACGGTGTAAATTATGTCTTACTGAAGAATGCAATCAAGTTTTACTTTCTTCTGAAGAGTACCGGTATGACGAAGAAAATAAACTGAAATATGTAAGCAGCTTTACAATATAACATAATTTTTTCTTTCTTGATTTAACACCAAATGTAATTAATTTTTCCGATTCAGTCTCATATGGTTTCTTCGAAGAATATTCCCTGAATATTGCAAAAGGATGTAACTCTCAAAACCAATATTGTGTGTGCACAGCATTAGGTAGTACGTGCTTGACACATATGTTGAAGCAGTATTTGCTTATACGTCAGGCGAACGGAATATTTATTCCGTCATTTGTTCATGCCAAATTTCTAAATAAATTTTTCATGTAGTTTCATAGAGAATCAATATTTGCAATTAGGAAAGTTAAAACTTATACTGAACAAACAGTTCGCTAATCCACATCTGTCAGGCATCTTAAAATAAGAGAGAAGTATAAGAATATAACATCAAGTTGAACTTTGCTAGTAGTGTATTCTGTATGAGTAGGTAACTATATCATTTATAAGTGCTGGAGAGAAGCAAATGATTTAAGTTTGTCATTTTGTTTCCAACTTGTATATTATTATTTCTCCAAATTATCCACACTCGACAAATTTATACTGCTTAAAAAATCAAATTTGCTTCGTCCTCATTGATAAATAATAGTTCAGAGCAATACAACAGGAAATGTCCTGACTGTCTGACTCGCCATCACCCAGCTCAAACCTCTAAGGATAGAAACTTGAAATTTGATCTTGTACTGTAGTCGTTGTAGAAGGGGCTTCAGGAAATTCCACCCATAGGAGATGAAATAGAGGATGGTAGCTTTTTGGTAATGTGTCTCTGTAAGGGTAATTTTGAAGCTAGAAAACGAACATTGGTATTTGTTTCTGGATCAGAAATTAGAAAAAAATATATAAGTGTTTCAGTATTTCTGAAATTTCACCCACTAAGGAGGTCAAATGGGAAGTAAAAATTTTTATGAAAATGTCAATATGCACAGAATTTTAAGCTGAGCTTAAGAAAATTTGTACTTTTTGCTTCTCGGTTAGAAAGAGAAAGATACGTGTTTCAGTGTATTTGGAAATTGAATGCCTCGGGGTGGGGGGCGGAGGGAGTTGAAACAGAGGATAAAATTTTTCATGGAATTCCTTCATCATGAAAAGATTTTGGAAGGTAGATCTATGAAAATTTTTATGTGTCTTCTCGGTTACAAAAAAAGTGTGTTAGTGATTTTAGAAGTTCCACTCCTATGGGGGCTAAATAGGGGTTGATAGTCAATTTGGAAATATTTTGCCATGAAGGCAATTTTGAAGGTAGAACTAGGAAGATTCATATTTAGTCTTTCCGTCAGAAAGATAATTAAAAAAAAACCTTTGGGCGTTTTTGAAACTTGATCGATTATAGGAGAATTACTTTTTTCACTGAAACGTTATTAAAGAATTACAATAGCATTTTAAAGTTACTGCTATGAAGGCTGCTATATGGTATCTCGGTTAGAGATAAAAGAATTCCTGTTTCAGTGTTTTTGGAAAAAAAAAATGGGAGGAAAATTTTTAATAAAATATTTCGTTATATTAAAAGATTTTACGGCTAAATTAATGAAAATTGTCATTTCACTTCTTGATTGGTAACAAAATGTGTTAGGGGATGAAAGTTCCTATCGAAATATCACAACAAGAACTCAAAACGTAGAATTAACGAAAATCTCCAGCTATCAGATACACTTTTTCGTGCAAAGCAGATTCAGAAAAGACAATGCTTCTATGGTTTAAATTAGCGTGAATGGTTTAGAGGGTGTTGCGATTTGTGAGCAACGCAAAAAAAAAATCGTTAGAGAAACAGAAAAAATTCTGTGTAGACCACACAGTTTACACAAGTGAAGCAGCGGGCACTGAGCTAGTGAATAATACTGATAAATTTGCAGCAGAACACAATTCCTAAATGAATATGGTATTTCTAACAAGGAAAAAAATTTGTTAATCTCCCTCTGTTGATATTAGAGTGTAGCTTACAACGAATGAGGTGAGACCTGTCCAAAAATATTAAAATAATGAGCGTGTGCATCTTTATATTCATATTCATCATATTCTTCGTCTCTTTCTTCTTCCTATTCCTCTTCATCTGGCCGCTCCTAGTCAGAGTTTCTTGTGTCTATGTATACCATCAGTTTCAATGATTGTATTCTAATTCGTTTTAAATATGTGTTCGTTTTGCTGCGAGCGATTGGTGTCTTGAAGTCTTCAGTGTAACAGTCGTCACTGCTTTCTTCAGTGTTCTCATTCTTTCTCTTCACCGATCGGCACTACACGCATATTCTTCGGCCGTATCTGCTGCAGCTTTTCTTGAGATTCATCGCTTTAATGTTGTCAAACTTGACAGCACCAAAGTTAGTAAATCTTTATTTCCTACTTTACAAGTAAGAGAATTTGTTAACATTTTTCTGCAACATAACGGGACTTACAGTATACCAGAAATGGAAAATATGGTAAGAAATAAAAAAGAAAACCAAATGCTGTGTTGGTAATCTTTTTGCTAGCGACATTACGCTACGTTTCTAAGAGTATCAAAAGTCCAAGTATAATGGTCTAAACGAAACCATTGGATTGCTGTAAACGACACTCTCAAAATAAAAGATTTGCGCACAGTTATGGGAAATCAGATTGCAAATCAGAATACGCCTTTGGTAGTACTAAAGAGTATTTGCGAAGTTGTAAATAATGAAGATGTGCTAAAAGGAACAGGCGATGGGATAAGTTTGTGTAGCACCCTCGCCAGAAAAAAAAAGAGCAGATTAATATTGCATCGGTGAAAGGGAATCAGTTCAAATAAAAATTTTAAAAAAATCGTTGAGTAATTAAAAAAATCAGTTTCACCTGCAAAGTGATGCGGTGTTGTGTTACTTTGAATGTTAAATTTTGGACATATGACAAAACCAAATATTTGAGAGTGAGAACTAAAATCTAGAAACTCATGATGAGTATAAAAATGTTTTATTAGTGAACGCAGAGTGATCGTCTGCTATATTCCTAGACAGGGTGATGGACTAACTTTGACCTAGTGCCTCCCTTAATGCATGTAATTCCCGAAACATTTCATATGATTTCGTCACATATGCGAAAAAATTTATGTATTTTACATTTAAACCGACAAAGACTGTATTAGCACCACGTGAAACTTAAAGAAAAGAAGATTTATGTCTTTGTCCCTTATGATCACGTCACTGTCAGATTCGCTTTGCAAATTTTCTGCTCTCCGCAGGAGACTTTTTTCGTCATCTTTGTTCTTCATCAGTGCGATTTTGCGATTTGTGACAAACGAGGACTAGTGACGAATAAACAGAAAATTCGGCTCCAAGTTCGCACAGCAGTTTACTGTTGTTGCTCATGTGTTTAAATTCACCGAAGCGCAGCGATTTTTGCTACTGAACTTACATCAGGAACTGAGAACTGATCTGAACGAAGTATGAAGAGAAATTCCAGCGAAGACTCTTAGCAGCCTTATAAATAGAAAGACAACGTACCTCGAGTGTTCCGTGGTCAACGCACGGCGCACAATAGCAGAGGCTGCGTTTAGTGTGGGGAGGGTCATGGGGAGCGAGTTCTCGTCTCGCAGGCGTTGGACCTGTCGTCCGAAGGGGCAGCCGATGTTGGCATCCGATCCGTTTGAGACGCGATGCGCGATAACTGCAAGTGGAAGGATATTCCCCGAACATCAGGTTCAGCGAGCTCTTTCCTAAACTGATGTACCGGATAAACTCAAACAAAAAGAAAATCTACATTCTAATGTTGTCGTTGATACAGACAGAAATAAGCCGTACATTAATAACAACAGAAACAATTTGTTTCGTTTGTTCTGGACAACTCTATAAAAATGACAGAAATTAATCTATAACGTTCAGTGCACCACATGTGAGAATCGTAATTCTGAAAATATACCAAAGAAACAAGAAAATTGTGACTTCCAGAAAAGAAAATGAAGATTTACATTTAATGTATCGTCTACAACTTCGTCATTACGGAACCAACGTATGCTACTGGCAGTAATCTTTTTAACGGAACCTTTCCGGCATTTACCTTAAGCGACACATCCCTGTGGATGATTTCACAGCTTTTAGAAGAAAGTCTCTAGAACGTTCCAGTGGTAATTTTGCAGGTTCACTTTGTACAATTCCAAATTTTAATTTGAGGTATGTACACGGAAATAGTACTGAGGTGCAATAAACGATTATTTATCCAATTTTATTGCATGTAATCAGCCAGACCCACTTCCCTCAATTATTTCTTAAACTGTGAGAATTTTAATAGAACGTTTTAAAATTGACAAACATGGCAGTTTTATTTTATTCATGATTTTGGACTTATAAATATGAGTGAAAATGTGAGAGTGTAGGTGTAGTACTAAGTATCGTACTCTCGGACTACTTTAGAATGTCATGACACACACACACACACACACACACACACACACACACACACAAGAAACACTCACAAAGAAGAGAGCAATTGAAAGAAAAATATATTTCAGAGAAGGCTCCAGATGATCATTCTACAGTCACTATCAGAACTTTTTATACTGTTCATAGGTTTCTAGATATAAATCTCCTTCTCAGGTATTACTTTTTGTTATATAGCTAAATGGTTTGGCAGTCAATGTGATACAGTATAGCACCAACATAAAACTAAGCATGTTTGTTACTTTATTCGAAGTTCATTTCATTTTTAATATAAAGCGATCGACATATTAAAAAAAGAAGCATGTTAATACTATATCTTGTTAGATGTATTACTTATCTGTTTAGTATTTGTGGAAAGGTTGTCCCACAGCCTTATCACTTTGTCTGCTTCTGTTGGTCGATATTTACATCTTATTATACAAGTCAAAGAATTTCTTAGCATATTTCGTTAACACGGCATTTAGGATAGTCCTACGTTACTTCTTCAGTTTTAAAACGAACCACAGTATAACGTCGTCACTCATGAGCATATATTAACGAAAAATTTTGTGTACAGCGCACTGCGCTATCCTGGAACATAGCAAAACTTAAAATACTTCGTTTAAGAAACTGGTGAGATGTGTGTGTGATCTAGCAGCTTATATGGTGATTTGGTGGCGAGTCCAGTCACTTCACAACTGCATCGTTTCCCTGTGACAGTTAACAAATTCTGTTACAATAATAGACACTTATGTTTGATGATACCTGCGTAAAATTCCTTTCAGAACCGTGTTTTTCCTAATTTCATTTTCCTCCATAGTAAGTTTAGTTTTCTTATGGCTCATGCGTGCCTTTTGAAAAAAAGGGTTCAGTGGATGATGCAGATGGCAACGGAATTAAAATGGTTCAAATGACTCTGAGCACTATGGGACTTAACTTCTGAGGTCATCAGTCCCCTATAACTTAGAACTACTTAAACCTAACTAACCTAAGGACATCACACACATCCATACCCGAGGCAGGATTGCAACCTGCGACCGTAGCGGTCTTGCGGTTCCAGACTGTAGCGCCTAGAACCACCCAGCCACCCTGGCCGGCCAACGGAATTAATTAGGTAGGTATTTGTTGAAAAGGTGTTTGTTGTAGCTGTGTGCTTAGTTTCAATAACTCTTACATAACAAACAACTTGTATCGAGCGAAAATATTCCGAAGACTCTCTCTGTCTGTCAC
The DNA here is from genome assembly GCF_021461385.2 of Schistocerca piceifrons. NCBI lineage: Eukaryota > Metazoa > Arthropoda > Insecta > Orthoptera > Acrididae > Schistocerca > Schistocerca piceifrons. The sequence continues at coordinate 381,568,232 of NC_060138.1, forward strand.
CGTTAATGTTCAGCTTCACACCTGTACAACAGCACAATAAAGGTGGCTTGATCAGATTGAAACTCTTAGAAAATATGATACGATAAATGAGTGTCTTTTGAACACATACATCACAAGTATTTCACCAACAATGTATTTTTAGATTTCTAGGAATTGTAATTGTTGTTTAGAGCACCCTCGAATCCACAGTATTCACCGTCGTTGCTCGAAACCATAATGATTAATAGTGCTATATACATTCTTCAACTATAAAATCCTTCTGAAAGCATATCGGGTTACGACAGATTTTGCTGAGGAAATCCAAATTTAGATTTTCTGTGATTTCCGTTAATCGCTCCAGACAAATGGCTGGATGGTTTCCCTGAAAAGGACATGGGCGATTTTCTTCCCAATCCTTTCTTAATTCGAGCTTATGTTCCATCTCTAATGAGCGCTCTGTCGACGGGACGTTAAACTCTAATCTTCTTTCCTCATAAGACACTGCAAATTCCGCTCAACTGTTCTTCCTTCTCTGATGAAACTGCTATGTCATCGGCAAACCTGAAAGTTTGGATTTCTTCTCGCTGAGCACTAATTCCTTCCATAAATTTTTCTTTGGTTTCCTTTGCTACTTGCTCAACGTACAGATTTAATAACATGGGCGACAGGTGACAACGCTCTCACTCCCTTTTCAACCAGTGCTTTGCTCTCGTGCCCTTCGTCTCATAACTGCCGTCTGGTTTCTGCACGACTCATATATATAAACTTTTCTTCCCTGTATTATACTCCTGTCATATTGTGAACTTCAAACAGTGTATTCCAGACAGTATTGCCAAAACTTTTCATTACATCTACAGGTGCTATAAACGTAGCTTTTCCTTTCTGTACCTCTCCGGAGCCGAAACTGTTCTTACCCGAGGTCGACTTCTACTATTTTTTCGATTCTCCAGTAAATTATTTATGTTAATATTTTGCTACTATTACTTAGTAAACTTAGAGGTAGGTAGTACTCACACCCATCAGCAGTTGATTTCCTTGGAATTGGAATTCTTTTTGAAGTCTGAAGGTATTTCGACTGTCTCATACGTTTGCACACCAGATGCAATCATTTTGTCATGGCTGGCACTTCCAAGGATATCAGTATTTCTGAGGGGGTCTTGTATCGACAATGGTGTCTTAGTGCTCTGTCACATTCTGCTCGTAGTACCACATCTCCCATCTCATCTTCATCTTCCCTTTCTATAACATTGCCTTCAAGTTCACTTCCGTTGCATAGACGTCAATATTTTACTTCCACATTCCAGCCTTCCCTTCTTTGCTTGGTACTGCTGAGACCCTAATATTCGTACAGACGCTTTTCTTTCCTTTAAATGCCTCTTTAATTTTCCTATAGGCATTATCTATTTTCCACGAGTTATACATTTTTCTGTAGATGTGCATTACTCGTCCTCTAGCCATTCCTGATTAGCCATTTTCCATTTTCTATCAGTCTCATTCTTAGACATTTGTTTGATCTTTCATTTGCTTCAATTCCTACATTTTAATATTTTTTCCTTTTATCAATTAGATTCAATACACCCTGTGACATCCAAGGATCTCTACTAGGCCTTCTCTTTTTACCTACTTGACCTTCTGCTCCCTTTACCAACTCATTCCTCAAAGGTATCCACTCGTCTTCTACTGGACATTTGTCTCAACAAACGCATTGTCAACCGTTCTAAAAAGCTAGCAGTATAAAGAATAATATTATTTGACATTATTCCGGAATATAAGAGTCAGACAGAGCATTCTACTATTTTCTGATGAAATGAATGCTCAACCTCTCCCGTCGGAAGATCGAGTCCTCTCTGGAACATGGGTGTGTGTGTTGTTTTTAGCATAAGTTAGTTTAAGTTGGTTTGCGTAGTGTGTAAGTCTAGGGCCCGATGACCTCAGCAGTTTGGTCCCTTAGAAATTCACACACATTTGAACATTAGAAGAAATGAAAGCTGCATCTAATTCCATTCGCCCTAGTCACAGTAACCATCTGCTGCCGGCTTTTCACCTATTTCTTTTCGAAGACGTTCTGTGGAGTATTGTTCGGTACGTTGAGCAGGCCAGTACAACAGATCCGTGTGGTTTTCTTCATTCGTGGTTCAAACGCCCTTGCTTATACGGCAGATGCAGTTTTATGCAAACGCAGAAACAGTTTGATTTCAGACTTTTGCTACGGTAACAGTGTCATGCTGTGGGATAAAATAGTTTCCCAGGCGGATACTTTCCTTTCGTCATCGACTACAATTCACAGTCTGAACAAACAGCGAGAAAAACAGCTCCTGGTCATCACTAGACGTCACTTCAATTAATCCACAGGTAGATACCGTCAATTACATACTCTTAGCCATTTCTACAGCCATCCAGTTCAGTAACACATCATGTACCATGACTCGTCACACAGTGAACTTTCTGCCACGGCTCAGTAGCCCTACGGACGTAGCTTACACCACTCTAAACATCGGGATTGCAACAAGACCTTTAGACATTGTTTCTGTGAGCAATGTCAGTGCTTGAGCTGCAAGGAGCAATTGACCATGTTTTGTCCCATCGATGGTGGAATAATAACGGCCGTTGTCAACTCCTAATGTACTTCTAAGTCCACTCTACTGCGTTACTTATTATATTGATCCAGTATTACTGTGATCTACACTCCTGGAAATTGAAATAAGAACACCGTGAATTCATTGTCCTAGGAAGGGGAAACTTTATTGACACATTCCTGGGGTCAGATACATCACATGATCACACTGACAGAACCACAGGCACATAGACACAGGCAACAGAGCATGCACAATGTCGGCACTAGTACAGTGTATATCCACCTTTCGCAGCAATGCAGGCTGCTATTCTCCATGGAGACGATCGTAGAGATGCTGGATGTAGTCCTGTGGAACGGCTTGCCATGCCATTTCCACCTGGCGCCTCAGTTGGACCAGCGTTCGTGCTGGACGTGCAGACCGCGTGAGACGACGATTCATCCAGTCCCAAACATGCTCAATGGGGGACAGATCTGGAGATCTTGATGGCCAGGGTAGTTGACTTACACCTTCTAGAGCACGTTGGGTGGCACGGGATACATACGGACGTGCATTGTCCTGTTGGAACAGCAAGTTCCCTTGCCGGTCTAGGAATGGTAGAACGATGGGTTCGATGACGGTTTGGATGTACCGTGCACTATTCAGTGTCCCCTCGACGATCACCAGTGGTGTACGGCCAGTGTAGGAGATCGCTCCCCACACCATGATGCCGGGTGTTGGCCCTGTGTGCCTCGGTCGTATGCAGTCCTGATTGTGGCGCTCACCTGCACGGCGCCAAACACGCATACGACCATCATTGGCACCAAGGCAGAAGCGACTCTCATCGCTGAAGACGACACGTCTCCATTCGTCCCTCCATTCACGCCTGTCGCGACACCACTGGAGGCGGGCTGCACGATGTTGGGGCGTGAGCGGAAGACGGCCTAACGGTGTGCGGGACCGTAGCCCAGCTTCATGGAGACGGTTGCGAATGGTCCTCGCCGATACCCCAGGAGCAACAGTGTCCCTAATTTGCTGGGAAGTGGCGGTGCGGTCCCCTACGGCACTGCGTAGGATCCTACGGTCTTGGCGTGCATCCGTGCGTCGCTGCGGTCCGGTCCCAGGTCGACGGGCACGTGCACCTTCCGCCGACCACTGGCGACAACATCGATGTACTGTGGAGACCTCACGCCCCACGTGTTGAGCAATTCGGCGGTACGTCCACCCGGCCTCCCGCATGCCCACTATACGCCCTCGCTCAAAGTCCGTCAACTGCACATACGGTTCACGTCCACGCTGTCGCGGCATGCTACCAGTGTTAAAGACTGCGATGGAGCACCGTATGCCACGGCAAACTGGCTGACACTGACGGCGGCGGTGCACAAATGCTGCGCAGCTAGCGCCATTCGACGGCCAACACCGCGGTTCCTGGTGTGTCCGCTGTGCCGTGCCTGTGATCATTGCTTGTACAGCCCTCTCGCAGTGTCGGGAGCAAGTATGGTGGGTCTGACACACCGGTGTCAATGTGTTCTTTTTTCCATTTCCAGGAGTGTATTTCTGAATCATAAGATTGCATTTTCAGAAGTCTGGTTAGGATTACCTGACCTATCGAGAATCCACAGGTTAAGCTCTCTCAAGAACAAAGAAAAGATGAAGCATCAAAGAGTTCAGGAATATATATATAATTACTCTGTAATTCACAACTGTTAGGCAACAGGTTCATCGAAGTACTTTTAATTTGTCTCCCGTGCCACTCTGGAATAGCACGTGGGAAAAATGAACACCTAAATCTTTCGTGCCACCTCTGATTTCTTTTATTTTATCATGGTGGTCATTTCCGTCAATGTAGGTCGAAATCAACTAAATATTTTAAGCTTCTGGAGAGAAAATTTATGGTCGTAATTTCGTGAAAAGAACTCGCCGCAATGAAAAATGCCTTTGTCTTAATGACACTTCAGTACACTCTCTGCACTATTTCGCGATAATGCAAAAGGAACTGCCCTTTTTTGAACGTTTCAATGCCCTCTATCAGTTCTATCCGCTAAGAATCTCATACACAGCAGCTGTACTCCAGAAGAGGTTAGTATAGGCCATCTGTTTCCATATTTTTTGCACCTTGTAAATGTTCTACTACTAAAATGATTTCTTAGTTTCACCTTATCACAATATTTTCTAAGTGATGTTTTAGATTTTAAGTTGTTCGAATTTGTAATCCTCAGATATTCATCTAAATTAAAATCTTTAAATCTGTGTGATTTATCGTATAACCGAAGTTTAACAGAATATTTAACACCCATGAGGAGAGTCTCACCCTTCTTATTATTCATGGTCAATTGCCGCTATTCTTACCATACAGGTGCCTTGTCTAAATTTTTTTGTGATTCGTTTACATCTTCTAATAACTTTAATGGACGGTAAACTAGAGCATCGTCTGCAAACAATCATAGATAATTGTTCAGACTTTCGCTAAATTATTTATACGGGTGTTTGTAAATTTCCGTTACAATCTTCAATGATTTGTAGAGGGGAATGAGCACATAATATCTTGAACAGGGACTCACGTCCAGAAAAGTACCGTTTTCGTTCCCCGAAGGATTTTTATTCAGATATTTAAGTCATCCACATCTACTTGTGGGACTGAATTAGAAGTGACGCAGTTATTAGGCAACATTCGAAAGGAAACGTAACGGAATACCTGTTTATTAGTTAAGCACATTAGTTTGTATTAACAGTTAAACATTATGTGTCTACATTATTCTCCCTCCACCCCCCCCCCTAAAAAAAAAAAGAACCCAGCATACTGTACGTACAGAACAGTACTCATGCGTTACAAAAGAGGCTCGATGTGGTGACCACCAACGTTATTATAGACATTGTATCTACGAAGCATGTACTGATACACACTCTCCAGCCCAGCTGGTGTCTCTTCAGTTTCTACTGCAGCGGCCTGAACTCGAGCCAGCAGATCTTCCTCTGTCTCTAAAGAGCCTCGTATATTTAGCTTTGTATACGACCCCGGATGAAGTAGTTCATAGAAGCTAAATCTGGCAGTCACGGCAATCACATGATTCGACCACCTCGCCCTATAGATCTTTCGCCATATCGTTTGCTGAAATGTCTTCGAACCGCAAGTAAGAAATGGGATGGTGCACCATCACGCTGAAACAGTATTTTCTGACGGATATTCAGTGACACAGCTTCCAAGAATAGGTCCAATACCTTTTGTAGGAAGATCAAGTATGCGGGACCAGTTAGGTTGAGTGGAAGGAGGTATGACCCAACCACATGACCGTCCACAACACCTGCCCACACGTTAAAACCAGATCCCTGAATTTACGTGGCACAAGAGTTTTCGTCTACCCAGACATGACTCTTTTGCAAATTCATAACACAGTCCCTATTGAACTTACATTCATCTTTGAACGAAACACGATGTGAAAACAGTGTGTTTGGATGCAGTGGCACAGGAACCACGTGCAGTAGGCAACGCGTTGTGGAAAATCGGCTGGACTCATAGTATGTTCCCTTTTAAGTGGTAGAGGTGTAATAGTTGCTCACGCGGAATGTCTGAGACGATACTGTGATTAACACCCGTTCCACATGCAGTTGTTCGAGTACTCATTGATGGATTCTCTTAATCCGATGTAGTACACGCTCTTCAACTCGGGCGTGTGGCACTGGCACAGAGTACCTCTATCCTGCCTTCTCATGGCGAAGGCAAATGTTTCTCGGAGCCGCTGCGCAACTTGGGCAAAAGATTTGTGCGATGGGGCGCTACGTTTTAGAAAACAGTGATACAGCTAATTAGCCGCTCTTCCTTCACTTCAAGTTTTGCCGTCCACAAGGAGCATGTCTGTGTATTCCGAAATCGTGTGCTGAAACGTTTTGTATCGCCGACGCACAGACATTTAACAGGTCTCACTGCAAGGCAGACGTAATACACGTTATACTGTCTACCCTATTGATATCAGGACAAGCAACTTTAAGACTTTTCTCTTTCCCACAGCAGACCGAGACGCGTTATTCATCTGAAATGGAACCGTTGCACAACGGAAACAGTACGTTTCCTGATTAGGTTCCTGTTCAAAATATTGTGTACGAATTCCCTCTACAAGTCCAAGGAGTTTGTAACGAGAATTTCTGAACATCCAGTGTAGGTTAATAACAACATAAAGCCAACAATACCTCCTCTCTCTCAACTATTACGAATTCTGACCTGGTATTACGATCATCTCCACATTCCATATTTAATTCTTGCATCACTCCCACTTAGGCTACAAATCCTACCTGTGTTGAATAATGGAATCATAACATAAAACCTCGAAAGTGGACACGGAGGCGAGATGTCTCAGATGAGGTAGCTCACGTCTATGAAACAACAAAATCCAGACCACATATTAATGAGTAACCAAATCCGTACTTCAGTAACAATTACTGGGACTTCACCGCAGCAGTTTTTTCGTTCTTTATAAATACCTGTAGATATAATCTTGTAATTCATAATTATGTCACCATGTGAGCTAAAAAGCGTGTGTTGATCGTACAGAATGTTGTGCAGGCCGTCAGTTGTATTCAGTGACTTTCTTAGGTGTACCAAACCGTTGACTAGGTTTACTGCTGTCCCGTATCTGTTTCACATTTTCTTTTCTAGACCTGGCCACATGTGGATCCTGTGAAATGTCTCTTAAGGAACACCGCTATGTATCAGTAAAATCAATTACAGATTTTTCGAAATCAGTCAGTTCCTTCCAATGATTGTGGCAGAAAGACGTCAATGCTGTTTAGTCTTGTTTGGATACGAGACCATTCAGGCGTACGTAAAGCAACTGTCTTAACCCAAAACTGAATTCAGTTCCCTGTATCACCTCAAGTCTTCACTGACTTATATTTTGTTCGGTTACTGTGATTTGTTTACGGTAAGCAGCTACAGAGCATTCTCTGTGCTGGAGACGTTCATCTATGTTGACTCAACATCTCACAAAGTAGAGAGAAACAAGTTATGCTAATCATAAAAGGAAATGAAACGCCGTGTGGGTAGGGCCACCAGTTGGGTAGACCGGTCGCCTGGTGCAAGTCTTTTTAGTTGACGCTACTTCGGTGACTCGGGCGTCAATGAGGATGAGATGATGATGATGAAGACAACACAACACCCAGTCCCAGAGCGAAGAAAATCTCTAAGCCAGCCGAGAATCGAACCCGGGCCCCTTAACAGGGCATCATAAAGTGACGTTGTAGTAGTCGGTTTTAGATATATGAGATTTCACAGCCACGTAACACAGTTTTACATACCTCCCACAAATCTACAGGTGTTTCCTCTGCAAATACCAACGAAATACCTTTCGACTCGCAGGAATTTCTCATCTTCTTTCGTCTTTCTTTTTCACAGTGTGCTGTGATGAGATCAGGAATTGATTCTAAAGTTGACAGCGTTATAAATCTTAATTGCGGTATTTATCTGTCATAAGTCCATCGGCTGTCCAGCGCGGAAGCTTAATTATCTGCTGCCAGTCATCTTGGACAAGAGGAGGGAGACGTACCTTCAAACACAGCCGCCCGGAACACTTTTATTTCGGCAGATATAAATTTCTTTTGTGGGTTGGTTCCAATATCGCTGCAATTCCACGGATTTCGTTTCTCTTTCGTATAACGTAATACACGTCATCCATAGAAATTAGCGGTACGGAAAGAGCAAGTGTTTGGCATACAACAAGACAATGGCTTCTTGTTGTTTCTCGGCTAAATAATACACTGTTCCACAAGCTACATGTATGTACGTTTTAGTGTTACAAACGGCGGGAGGAACATAAAGAGCAGACCACTTTTACCACATCGAATGAACTCTTTTTCAATCACGTACTGCCTGACTGTTTTGTGGAATACAGAAGTTGCCTACTTTACTTGCAATTTTCTCTCGTTCGCTATAAAAATCAGAAGCAGCAAATCGATCACAGAATTTTCCGACTCACCTTCGAAACTTATTACCGGGTACTCAGAACAAATTAGGACTGTGACTTATAGCGACTAAAAGTGTCTATGTCAGTTCAAAAGCCTTAAATAATTTTGACAATAAAAGCAGCTAGTGTACAGGATAGTCTTATCTCCACCGTATTCCCATCACTACCTCATAACTCACCATTTATTGAACTTAGGACATCGGATTGGTATTTCAGTGTATCGGGTTTCGAAGCTCCATCCCTGCATGCATATTCGTGCTTTCCGCAATCACTGAAGATGATGCCGGGATGGCAAAATCATGGCTGGTAGCTTGTCTCATCGTCGCTCACTTCCACCTAATACTCCATTTATTATGACAGTTGTGGCAGAAAATTTACCTAAGTGCGATCGCTTAAACTGCTTCACTAACATGCAGTGCGCTTACACTGCTTGCTGTCTTTCTGATGAGTATTGTTCCCGTGGATAAAGTAATGAATTTCCAGACACGCACGTTTCTCCAAGCCTTACGAATCCCCCGTTTCGTTTCGATCTACATCTTCACCCCGCAACCTGTCTCACGATTTGTGGTGGAGGGTACTTTGTGTACCATATCACTTCCCCTCTTCCTATTCCAACCGTTATCATTCGTGGGAAGACCGATTTCTGGTGTGTGCTCGAATCTCTCTAACTTTTTCTTCATGATGTTTTCGCAAGATATACGTAGAAGGAAGCAGTACACTGGTTAACTCTTCAAGGAACGCACACTCTCGGAATTTAAACAGTAGACCATACCGTTATGCAGAACGCCTCTCTGCAACGTCTGCCATTGGAGTTGGTTGAGTAAGTGTGTGATTTTTTTGGCGCCTACTTGATGAACCTGTGAAAAAACGTACTCCTTATCTTTGGATCTTTTCCATTTCCTTTATCATTTCTATCTGGTGAGGATCCTAGACTGACTACATGTATTCAAGTATAGGTCGATCGATTGACTTGTAACCTACTTCTTTTGCTGATGAACTACATTTCCTGATCATTCTTCCAATGAACCTCAGACCGACATCTGCGTTATCCGCGATTAATTTTATGTAGTCGTTCCACTTAAAATCACTCCATACGCATACTCCTAGAGATTTTATGGAAGGAAAATCCCCCTGCGATTGTTCTGCAATCGTCCAGTCATACACTAAAGGCATTTCTGTTTATGCATTCTTAGTAGGTTACTTTTGTTTGTGTTGAGGGTCAGTTGCCACTCCCTGCACCAAGCGTCGATCCACTGCAGGTCTTATGTCCTCTCGCTACAATTTTCTAGCGTTGCTACTTCACTGTACGCCACAAACAGCATCATACGCAAAAAGCCTCAAGGACTCCCGGTGTTATAGGTCATTTGAATATACCGTAAAACACAGTAGTCCTGTAACATTCCCTTGGGACACGCCCGAAGCTACTCTTACGTCAGAACATATCTCTCCGTTCAACATGATATGTGTTGTTCTGTTTGCTAGAAATTCTTCAGTACAGTCACGTACTTGGTGTGATATTACGTACGCTGGTAATTTGTTCAAATGGTGGCAGAACGGAAATCACATCGGTCATCTTCCGTAAGTCAAGAAACACGACATCTACGTACCTGCGCACCTATATCTCTGCGTCTCGTTTACGAGTAGAGCGAGCTGGGTTTCACACGGCTGTGTTTTTCGGAACTCATGTTGATTCCTACAGGGAAGACTTTCTGTCTCCTGAAGCACAGAACACGGCCCAAAAGTGTACAACAGATCGACGTTCTAGTGCTTCAGTTCGACGACATCCTTGAAAACATGGATGAGCCGCACTTTTTCAAACAAACCGGAACGCTTTGCTCCTCTAGATACCTTCGATTCACTACTACTGTTTTCGAGTAGGTTAGGATGTAACTTTTCTAACCAACCTCACAAAAGTCTCACACTACAACAGTATACTACAGTTCGCAAGATACAATAATTTTCCAGGGATTCTTTTTTCTCGGCAGAATATGTTTCTTCAATATCTTCCCAATGATCTATTCATATCTGCACGTGATATCTGTATGATACGATTAACTTTACTGATGGCTTATTATTTAATAGGAGAAGGTGAAATGTACATTACTTATCTCTAGACAAAAAGATCTGACCAGGTGTTATAACCATTTTTATCGAATAACTGAATCATTAACAAAAAGTGTGAAACTGCATCTAACGTAATCTGCTAAGTACTTAACGTGTAACATTAACATAAAAGAAGTAATTACAGACTAGAGTAAGTAAATTCAAAATTACATCTGTGCCCGTGGCTGACTGTATACCAACGATAAAGTTCTTCATTCTTTCTGTCAAAAGTTTTCTTTGCAAGCTAATACATGGCTAGATATCATATAAAGGCTTATTTTCTTTAGTAAGTGCCTCTCTGGTTATGAATCGGTTGGTTACCAAAAAATTTCGCCACCTATGTCTGTCAGTCTGCTATTTCATCATAGGTGATTCACTCATCTGAAAAAAGGAATGGTTATAATATATCGTCTTGTACATCCAACACAACACCCCCAGAATTAACTTCGCTAATGAGTGAAACAAAAGGAAAGGTCTGTTTGGTTGGACACAGTTCCTCCAGTATCTATGTTCACTGTAGCAACTACTGCATCACCAAAACGTGGTGCCACGGTCCGCGCGGCTCCCCCCGGCGAGGATTCGAGTCCTCCCACGGCATGGGTGTGTGTGTTTTCCTTAGCGTAAGTTAGTTTAAGTTAGATTAAGTAGCACGTAAGCATAGGGACCGATGACCTCAGCGGTTTGGTCCCATAAGACCTCACCCCAAATTTCCAATTTTTTTTCTTCATCCGATACCTTAAACAAAACACGAATATTTGGTTTCCCTTTCTTCGATTACCTGCGTAAGGGAAACAAGGTGGCAGCTTTATTAAGGTTATCGGTAAAGAAAGTCAAGGGTAGACGTTGGATAAGAGGGAACTTCTGTTTGAATTTTTTTTACGTTATGCAGTAGTTATTGTGGAGGAACGTACTAATGTTCGGACAGCTATATGTGCGACTCAACAGCAATCTGAAGCAGCAAACGAAGATGTTATGATGAGACAGCCGGCGCACGGCTTTGCACACTTTTATTCAACACATAGTACGCTGTATAAACACTCTCAGTTTGAAATCATTGGTAAGTATAATCTCTGACTATTATTTTCACTTCAAATAAAATAACTGTTTTAAATTTTTCTTCCAATTCATGCAACGTGTACACAATTTTGCAAAAATCTTCTTATTGCAATTTTTTTGAGTCTGCTTCGTAAATATAGACTGAGTAAACAATATGGTTCTGGCATATTTATGCCTAGTATCTCAGAAACTTGTGCTATTTTTTCCACTGGAAAAATGTTTTCGGTGTTCCCTACGAGTCTACACTTACATACTTTCACAAATAATCCCTAGAAGAGAGATGCCTTAGATGTCTAATCCTTGAGTTTGTACAATGGTGGCGGCCTGGACGGATATTAATAGCAGGTAGTAGATGTCAAAAATTCGTATAATTTGCGGACATCTGCTTTTTCCATTATGTGACAGTCAAAGAGCTTACCCAATTGTGCCATTTAGCACAAAACATAAATAAATGTATCTCAATTACTCTTGTGATCGAAAACTAGTGGACTCCAACTATCCATGCAGGCATCTCATGGTAAAAGTGTGAGATAACGTGGCAGTTTATCGAATGCATTCAGTGTATTTGGCGTTCACACGTAGCTACAGATACTTTTGACACAATATTGATTGAGAATTAGGAACACATTTACGTCGATACATCAGCGGCGACTCATAATACATTTTCGCACAGAAGTCCAACATTGAGCAGATTTATTCAGTTCGTACGAAAACGATGCGAAACTAAGGAGCAGTAATTACCTCGGACAATGAGAACACTTTCAAATTATGATAGCTCGATGAAGCGAATTTCTGTGATGAAAATTTACACAGACGAACAACATTGATCAAATTTATTTACTTAGTACGAAAGCAATACAAAACTAATCGACTGTAATGACCTGGTATATTGACAACACTTCCAGATAGAGTTCGATGAAGCGGAGTACTGTGAAATCTTTGAAAGCACTTAGCACTCTCCGATGAACCGGTTACAAGTGGTACGTAAGTATCAAACTGAACACTGTGTGTATGCAAGCGTATAAAGAACCCTCCTCGCAGATTACAACAGTGTCCAGTAAGGGAAACAAACTATCTATCCGGCACAACCGTAAGTGTGGAATGCTATGTAATTTATGGCGATTGTAGCGCACAAACTGACACACACTCAACTTCTGTGATCAGACTTGCAAATCGACTGAACTTGTCAACGAATCGCAGTAGAGTTAATTCCATCTCAGGCTGCATTCTACGTATAATGTTCACTTCTTTATTTCTGAGTAACGTAAATTTCTCTCTACTTTGGCTTTTAGGCCTGTTCAGTAACTTGGTTTGTAACAGTGTGACTGTAAAGAGTGGACAAAATAAAACACCTACAGCCGTCCTTACGATTTGATTTCATTTTGTTGCAACCAGTTTCAACGCTTCATTGCGTCATCTTCAGGCTGTTGTTGATGCGGTTTGGGTTGATATTATCCCTATATACCATGGTTGATGGTTGGAGTGCTGTCATAATATCTGCGTATCCAGTAATGCTGGCAACTGATGTGATAGACATAGAGATAATATCAAGCCGAACCGCATCAACAACAGCCTGAAGATGACGCACTGAAGCGTTGAAACTGGTGGCAAAAAATAAAATAAAATCATAGGGACTCCTGTAGGTGTTTTATTTTGTCACAGTAGTAAACTGCCGTCGTCCTAGAGACCTCCAGCCAAAAGGATGGATATTCATAAAGAGTGGATGTTCGACCTTTTGAGTACCTTAGTTGTTAGGTAGGAGCTATCGGATAGACAAGCGATAGAATTTTGAAGGTACAGCGCCGGAGTTCACACACAATAAGAAGTATGTTGTCACCTGCCAAAATTACCGGACGCTTGAGTAGTCTACTTTTTCCCTTTCAATATTTTATTTATTTTTTCAAGCATAGATAAGTACACCATTTAATTGGCAGACGGAAGTTAAATGCAGCGTGTCAAGAAATAGGACGCGTTGGGATAATGTAGCATCAGCGTTTTCCCATAGGTCCTTCGCAGCAGCTATTGTACTTCTTCATAGGAGTAAATGTAATTTATTTACTTCAGTTTGTTTACGGTATAAAAGCCACATCTCTGTACCCGGCAGTAACAGAATCTTAACAATTAGTTTTTCGTATCAGAGTTTTAGACTAACATGCTCTGGCAAAATCGGTATGTTGTTTACACGTGAACGGCACATTTATGATACATGATCAGAAATCCTTGGTTGCCACCTTAACGATACAGTGATGCTCTGTTCTTACAGTAATGCGTTTCACTCCTGTAAGAGAAAAGCATTTTCTGTCGCCAGAGTCCAAGAGTTAAGGCAATGGTAAATAATTTAATACTCAGCTGAGTACAGCTGGGTCCTTTTTGGCGTTTAATCACTCTGGTAAAGGGTCGTAGCAGTGACTGTTGGTTAAACGAATGACCGCTATCAATTTCGTATTCGTTCTTTCAACCTCATTTATGCATTTACGGATGGGGAGGATCTTTCTTATTTCTCGGTGACATATCATATCCCCTGCTTTAGTAGTGCATCTAAGATCATGTGTGTAGTCACAGATACCTGACGTTGCCTTGTATCACATTATATGTAAATACTCAGATATCGTTCAGCCATGGGATGAAGATGATGAAATTTTATGCGAAAAGGAATCACTATAAACGCATTCCACAACCCAATACAGCCACCTTAGCTTCCTTAGTGTGTCGTCCTAAGTAAACCAGACATAGAAATCTAGGCTGAATAGCAGGTAAATTCCAAGTGACTTAGTGAACGTTTTTATATATCAATTCGTGAACTGTGATAATGAACATCTGCATCATTGCGAACATCTAGAAGCCAGTGTATATGTGACTCTGTAGCCATAACAAAAACAGGGAAATGGAAGATTATAATTATTTTGTTCTCATTAGGCTTTAATACACGCTTTCTGCAAGAAAAGGTAAGCAAAGGGTTAGCTGTTAATTCACATGCATTTTACCAACTATTTGTGTTTATTCATATTGCAGAAACGAAAACGAATTGCAATCAGTGACTCCATTGGTATTAAATTTTAGGTAGCAACTGTGGTATATCGAGGCTCGTATGAGACACTGAATTTATCTGACAAAAGATTGCATTGTCTTTTACCTGCAGCAAATGAAGTCTCCAAAACTGTCGCACTGATTATTTAACACTACGGCACTAACTCAACACCTCACTCGGTGGTGTCCCGCTAACATTTCATGGGAACGATTCTCCAAGGGTGCCCTCTAATGCTGGGAACAATATTACCTGATAAAGTTTGGCAAAGGGTGGTTCAAACAATAACTTGTCGTATGTATCGCTAGATAAATCTTCTTGTAAAATCGTGATCAGAATTTATAGTTTGACTCTAACAGAGAATATTACAGCAACCAGCCACTTTTAACAATGCAGTTTATTTATTTTAAAGAGCGCCGTTACCAGTTTAGAACCGATAAGTTCATCTTCAGACGGCTAGTTCACATTTTACATTACATTTCGTGTTTTGTTTCCCTACCTGACGAAACTTCCTTTGGGTGGTGACGCGCTACAACCAAAACAAAATGTGTGATCTCTTTTTAATTGTAACTGTGCCTCACGACGATTTCAAGTGATGTAAATAAATTATTATTATTAAATGTAAGATGTTTCTGTTTCTTACAAAGAGGAATCCACTCCATTACGTTTAACCGCACGTTGCTTATCATCTTGCAACATCGATAACTATATAATGCACATAATGTAAGGCACCACTCAAAAACTTAGAAGTTTCATCGCATGGGGGTATGCATACAAAGATGGCGATATTACAACGATAACAATGCCAAAGACTTCCACTCTCAGAGAGATTTCATTATGTACATGTATGTGACAATAGAAATTTAGGAATTCCTAATGTCACGTTACTTACTATTTCTATTGGGATAGAAGTATTTCAAATTAAGATAAACAAATAAAGCTGTAAGTTATAAAGTGTTACTGCAGTGATATTACGTAAATATTGTGGTATACATTGGAACAAAAGTAAATTGATAAGGGCCTGATATACACAATCAAATGTTAAAACTATGGACATATTAAGGTATACGTTGAAAGTACAGTAAATGAAATGGGATGGATGTGCATATATAAATATTAAAAATATCACAGAAGTGGACTTTTTTACTTTCTTTTTTATTTTTTACTTTAAATTGGAAAGCAGGTGAATGAAATTTTGAAAAAAGGCTGCATTGGCTAATTCGGTTTGTTCATTGAGGAGATTTTATGGTGATTTGCTTTTATGTACATGTATTTCAATCTCCTCAAGCAAATTCATAAGGCTACGATTCTCAGCATGGTGCAATACTTGTACATGGTCTTCAATACTCTTTATTCCATGACTGATGGTATTTGTGTGCATGGCAAATGTGGAATCTGAAATGTTGTTCAGACGCATTGCATAGTTCGAAACCGGTAACCGCTGTTTAAAATATTTAAATAGCATTGTGAGAAGTGGCTGGTTCCTGTAATCTTCTGTGTCAACCTACATTTTGTACATAGCCACGGGCTCAATACGTCACTTTTTGACAAAATAGCATGAACAACATTGCCACCGGGGACGCATGCCAATCAATGATATAAGCAAGATGCTTTTCAGTATTATGAGTCTGCTCGAGAGCGAAATGTACCTTGAAATATAGTAACAATAGTCTAAGTACTTGTATCTTATATTCATCCTTCCATGAAATGCTTAGCCACCAGTTTTAGACATAATCACTCGGCACACTTTTAGGAAATTGTACGACACCATAAAACATCGACGTGCGGTCGTCGTCCATCACACCCAGTAGTCTTGTATGTGTTAACCTACGCCTAGGACGAGTACTTTTGTACTACGGTATTTGTGTTGTTGTGGAAGATTATGGAAATTAGAAGAAGTGGAAGGGCGAGACTGGGAGCCAACGTCTCTCCTACTCTTCCCTAGGTGGACAGCCCTTTGCGACGGACGAGTTACCGTCGCCACCTGCGCTTTCCCTATGATGCATTGTGAAGATGCCTGGGATTTAACCCAGGACAATGACGCACCATCTACTGGGCTCGGACCGCATGCCACCACGGTTATTCCTCGACCTGCTGAATGCTTGAGAACTGTTTTTCCCAACACCAAGAAATATCAGGGTTTAGCATCCCGTCGACGATAGCGTCATTAGTGATGGAACAATGACAAGGAAGGAAAAGGCGTATCCATTTCAAACAAAGGCATCTTCTGGTATTTTTCCCCAAAAGATTTAGGAAAAACACGGTACCGGAAATGACCTGAGCAATGCTCCTACCGTACGTGTTTTAAGAGCTGTATTAGTCATCAACCATCGTACTAACCTGCGTTACCGCCTTCTTCTACGGAAAGGCGTTTAGAAGCAGGTGATGACGATAGGTGCAGCGTTAAGTATACAGACACGTGTGATTATTTACTGAATACGTACACGTCATCTGTCTTATTGATGTCAGTAAAGTGAATATTATCTTAAAATAAAAATTGCCTCATATAATCTAAAGAACGTAATATGATAGCCAACTATAATAAAGGTGCGAAAGAAGAACTCTGATATCAAGAATTATACTTCTTCTGAACTATACCGAATTTCGTTGGATCCATTGGTTGCTTTGTGGTTATTCTTTTCTTATTTTCTTGCTCCCCTTTACCACAACATACAGTGTAAATCACAAATTAATTATGAAACGTTCTTAATAGTTACAAAATATATATTTCATTATTTTATTTCCTTTTCTCATTTCTTTGTTTGTTCATCTAACGTCTGTGGATGAGGACTTAAGGCTAATCAGTAGGTTTGTTTATAAATAATTCTTCTGCTACCAGTCACGATTTTCTTTATTAACTTTTCACCCGAACCGTTCCGGGAAATTATTTACATTTTCAAGTGCGTTTTTTTATGTTGGTTATCGATCTTTTTGTGAAGTTAGTGGCGAAATTTAGAAGAATTAATGCTCATCGTTAAGCAAAAAACTCATCGAGGATTTTTGTCATAAATTGTTCACTTCCAGTAAGATGAATGATAATTACTTTAGTTATTTGGGACTAATGTGTCAATTTGTTATGTCGAAATAGGTGTAATGTTAGCTCAAATTTTCTATTCTGCCTAAATTAACGTAACGAGGCCTTAAGAAGCACCTTCGAAGTAAAGATGGTGCGTTGAAAATCGAACGATAGTTTCATGGAATTCGCACATAAATGTTATCAGAGGGATAAACTGCAGTACTTACTGTCTGATGTTTTAGTTGGCGAAGCAGAGACAGATAAATATGTCTACATCACCCAGGAGTGATCTACAAGTATGCGTAATGATGATATGTGACCTTACATGCTGTGCACCCTACTTTTTACACTGCTCCTCAGATTGGCATTATACTTTCCTAAAACCTATGTGTCTTTTGCAGGTGTCGATGTATTTGCAGATATATTTTCTATTATAGTTGTTAACCGTATAACCTCACTAGGTTTAGAATTACAGTGTCTTTATTTTGTCAGTGATGGTTTGAGAACGCCACTCCTATATCCGAAAATATTACTGAAGAAGAAAACAGCAAACATGTACACTTTTTCAATGACTCATGTATTTCACTGCAACTAATTCGGCCTATCGCCTGACGGTAGCGAAAATTTCTGTTACGTGATTCAACTACTTGACTTGAGGAAGAGAATTTACTTTATACATGGCTGCTTCATGATGCGTGATTGCTGAACCATGAGTTACGCTAGACAAGATACTTTCGTTAACTCATTGTTCAGGGTGTCACGCATTAACGAAATAGACGTGTATGCTGTAATGTGTAAACGAAAAATTTTCCACGAGAAAAAAAAATGTGGACATCGTAAGAGAAATTATCGCTGCTGTCTGGCGATGGACCAGACTATTGGAAAAGTGTGGATGGTTGCAATTTTTCCTTCGCTGTAATTTACAGTATCTTCATTTTGTGAACTAATCAGGCTGGCCGGAGTGGCCAAGTGGTTCTAGGCGCTACAGTCTGGAACCGCGCTACAGCTACGGTCGCAGGTTCGAATTCTGCCTCTGTCATGGATGTGTGTTATGTCCTTAGTTTGGTTAGGTTTAAGACGTTCTAAGCTCTAGGGGACTGATGACCACAGCAGTTAAGTCCCATAGTGCTCAGAGCCATCTGAACCATTTTTTTTTGAACTAATCATCTTTCTCACTGTTCAGACCACCCTTCTCATCGTACTTATTTATTCAGTGAAACATTTCAAAAAGAGGAACACAGTTTCACCAGTATTTTCGAAGTACCCACTCAGAGACAGATTGGTATCCAAACTGTGTCAAGGACTTGATTTTTATCTATCGTTTACGATCTTTCATTCCAAAATTTTTTCACTAAAATCGAGAACCATAATATCGATAAAACACTTTTTAGTATGGCACTAAATCCGATTACAAAAATAACATATTCATAAGAATACCTCGGTAGAAGAACACTTTGAGTAATGTAAGTAGCTGCAGATGTATTTTGTTAGCTTGTGTCGCTGATAAAAAATTGACGGTTCCGGTATAATTAGCACTGTGTTATATAGAGTTAAACCGGGTGTCTTACTTTACTGTGGCCTCTGCAAGAACTACATTAATTTTGGTTTGACAAGAAAGTGGTTCAGACTGAAGTTGTTTCATTACAAAAATTCCATCTGCATGGGAGTATACAACCGAAAATCACTTGAAGGGCAGATTATAAAAAATACACGGGCAGCCGCATTTTGAAAAATGGAACTGTGGTATTTTTCTGCACCAGAACAGCAGAATTCAGTAATAGAACTCATTTGTAAATCTTACCGATAATTGAAGTGTATAAGGGGCGAGGAGAAAGTTTTCTTTCGGGGGCTGCACAGCCCACAATCGGTAGGCCAGTCAGGTAAAATAGCCATCCCACCGACGCACTTTGTTAAAGATATTTGATTATGGTGAAAGGCCGTGTCGTGGTGCGTGAAGAAGTCCGTAACTGTCAGCTGTAAATTCTTGTCAGGCAGGAATCTTCTAAACTTCAAGGCCTTTTCTAAAGGATCGAGGGAGTGATTATTGCATGGGCCCGTGCTCGAGTGTCCCCCATTTGAATTGGAGCTACTTCTGCGTTCCATGGACGTGTGTTATCATGCAGCAGTAGCATCCCTTGACGCATCATTCCACAACGTTGGCTTACGACAGACATTCTGCCCCCTACATATCCCTCATTCTCCAAGGGATGTCTACTGCTGTTTGTCCTTCGGCAGCCAAGAAAAGAACAACAGCACTTGTTCCTTTTCGGACGCATTTCGTGATGACGTCGCCATAGTTCATGTTTCCGCATTTATCACCAGCGTTGGAAGGACACGAATGTCACCCTAAATGCCTTTTCGTATGCTCTCGAAATTTTTATTTCTATTTTGTAATTTCATGTCACTACTACAAAATAGTTATGTCACTGTATCTGTCTCATAAAGCTCTTATACTATTAAACAGTTTTTGTGGTCGTCGTAATTTTTGTAAGTCATGCAAGACAGTATCGGGAATCGGAATAAAAAATCCTTTGTCTAAAGTATTGTCTTATCATCCTCCAAGGACCAGCACGTAAAACTTAAAATATGGTACCTGCTACATCGGAAAATTGTTGTGATGTTTTCTACTATAGTCTGTCACTTCTACCGGAGCAGAGTACGCATCCTAGGACACCGGCCTTCTTCGTGAAATTCAACTTATGGTTTACGTATATTTGTCCTAGTCCTAAGGTCCTCACTGCAATTCTACTCGAGTGTTTCCTGTTTAACCTACAAAGTAAACAAACACACCGATCAGATAATTTTGTTGAGTTTTTAAAAGTTTAATTTTCGTCTGGAAGATTGTAGTGAGTTATCAAATGAATCTTCAGGATTTAGCCTATACCCGCACTCTACAATCACCGTGGTGTGTGTTATTTGGGGATACACACCACATGGGAATAATTTTCCGCTTTCGTGTTCTATTCACCGATTGTGTGGGGAGAGAAATACTTCCGGCTTCCTACTATATTATACTCCTGAACATTTCTAGTTTCTGTATCGTGTTAAGAACTCAAAATATTTGATATTTTTACGTACAATATTACTTTTAAACCATATTCCAACAGACTCTGTCTCATTTATTTTAAGATGATTCTGGGTCCTAAGTACCAAAGACATTGTCAACGTAAAATAAGGAGTGCCAATGTCCATACCAAACACCTCATTAATTTGATATGTACGATAAGCAATCAAATATCTGCTATTAAAACTCTACAGGTCCAACTTATCTTTAAAACCATCACAGCGTACTACAGCTGCCGTAATCCACACATTACCATGTTGAGCCACATCATTTTAGTAACCATAAAACTCAGGACTCATCCCGCAAACACAGACGGACAATGCGAAACAACTTGGGAAGTCACATTGTTTGATGTTGTCACTACTAATTTATCAACAGCTTTGCAAAATGCTAGGTGTGAGCGCCTCCTCCTATAACATGATGTGCTCTGTGTGTCGTTCCTCATACGGCAATGTGTTGCATTCATCTTATAGTCGACACTCTTAAGTAATACGGTAATTACAAGTGTGTCCCAGTTTTTATCTTCATTTCTCTTCGTTCATCCAGCTTTGTAAGAGGTCCGCTTGTGCAGCATTTGACAAATTATATTATATTACACTACTGGCCATTAAAATTGCTACACCATCAAGATGACGTGCTACAGACGCGAAATTTAACGGACAGGAAGAAGATGCTGTGACATGCAAATGATTAGCTTTTCAGAGCATTCACACAAGGTTGGCGCCGGTGGCGACACCTACGACGTGCTGACATGAGGATAGTTTCCAACCAATTTCTCAAACACAAACAGCAGTTGACCGGCGTTGCCTGGTGAAACGTTGTTGTGATGCCTCATGTAAGGAGGAGAAATGCTTACCATCACGTTTTCGACTTTGATAAATGTCGGATTGTAGCCTATCGCGATTGCGGTTTATCGTATCGCGACATTTATGCTTGCGTTTCTCGAGATCCAATGACTGTTAGTAGAGTATGGAATCGGTGGGTTCAGGAGGGTGATACACAACGCCGTGCTGGATCCCAACAGCCTCGTATCACTAGCAGTCGAGATGACAGGCATCTTTCTCTGCATGGCTGTAACGGATCGTGCAGCCACATCTCGATCCCTGAGTCAACAGATGGGGACGTTTACAAGACAACAACCATCTGCACGAACAGTTCTATGACGTTTGCAGCAGCATGGACTATAGCTTGGAGACAATGGCTGCGTTTACCCTTGACGCTGCATCATGGACTACTCTTGTTGAACTGTGGTATCGTGTTGAAGCTGCATGGGCAGCTGTACCTGTACAGGGCATCCAAGCTCTGTTTGACTCAATGCCCAGACGTATCAACGCCGTTATTACGCCCAGAGGCGGTTGTTCTGGGTATCGATTTCTCAGGATCTATGGACACAAATTGCGTGAAAATGTATCACATGTCACTTCTAGTATAATGTATTTGTCCAATGAATACCCGTTTATCATCTGCATTTCTTCTTGGTGTAGCAATTTTAATGGCCAGTAGTGTATTTAACTTTGTGGCCAGATATCTTTCTTGATGTCACAATCGTCAAGTTAACAGAAGGGAGGGATGTCCTGTTTCGGATCTGTCTGCGAATCTGTCAGAGAATCATATAGCGCTCGTAGAAAAAAGTGTTCCGAGACTGTTACCTGAAATGCTCCCCCATGATACTGGCAAGAGGGAGATTGAGTTAATAATTTCTGTTCTGTGTGTGATGGTGTTTCAACTGCTTTTGAATCGTACTCTTTGAGGCAGAATGTGGAGAGCAGCTCATAATTTTGCTAAACGAGCGTAGTAAGCCGCCTAAAAGCGATACTCGCGGATTCGATGCGGATCTGGTTCATCTCTCTGTCTCGCAAGGTACTGGACTGCAAGCTACTCTATGGCAGCAGGTCTATGCGCTTCGCATACTTATTTCTGTTGATGACATTAAGTTTGTCCTGTGAGTGAGGTTGTCTCCCGAGAATCCTCAGTCCCTTGCGCCCCCGTCGCGACCGGCGAAGTCGAGGGTCGCAGACAGGTTTGCGCAGCCGGCTGTTGGGGAGGCCAAATTGGCGGAGATTCGCGGGACAGGCCCGGTCCTGCAGCCGACGCCCGCCACCCGTCTCACCGGTCCGCCTGCAGCCGGGCTCAGGCCGCCTTGCGTGACCCCAACTGCACCAACAGGTTCGCTGCAGATTCGCGAGGACCACCTTGCAAAATTATCTGCTGACATTCGCCGCGCTTCACCTCATCCCTTTGAGCGGGCAACACACGTGCTG
The DNA here is from genome assembly GCF_021461385.2 of Schistocerca piceifrons. Taxonomy (NCBI): domain Eukaryota; kingdom Metazoa; phylum Arthropoda; class Insecta; order Orthoptera; family Acrididae; genus Schistocerca; species Schistocerca piceifrons. Next base: position 381,591,242 of record NC_060138.1, read on the forward strand.
GCCAAATGCAAATGATGATGCGCTCCGTGGCTCTCATGTTCTTCTTCGAAGCGTATGTGGCCGTTACTCGCTCTAAAAGAAAGCATAAGCATGTCAATGGGTTTAACTGAAGAAGCTCTGCTTGAATAAAGTGAGTGATTGGGCACGCAGACAGTGGCCGACATTCGGGAGGTTGGGATTCAAATCATCGTCCCGGCCTTTGACACTTTAGTTTTTCAAAACCTGCGTGCAACAATTTGCAGTTATGTGAAATGTAACCATCATATAGGCATACTTGTAGGCAAAGCGGATGTCACGCCGATTTATTGGTAGAACAGCGTCGAAACGCAATCAATCTGTAAAGGAGACTGCTTACACCACATTCGAGTGACCCATCCTAGAATACTACTCAAGCGTGTGGGACCTGTACCAAATTGGACAAACAGTAAATATGGGACACATATAAAATATGGGCCTGGTGTAAGTAGGACTGGCGCACTGAGAATTTCGCAGAAACTTAATTGACTACAGGCTGATCAAAAAGTCAGTATAAACCTGAAAACTTAATAAACCACGTAATACTGTAGATAGAGAGGTAAAAATTGCCATACATGCTTGGAATGACATGGGGTTTTATTAGAACAAAAAAAAACATATTGCTACACGCGTGAAAGATCTCTTGCGCGCATCGTTTGGTGATGATCGTGTGCTCAGCCGCCACTTTCGCCATGCTTGGCCTCCCTGGTCCCCAGACCTCAGCCCGTGCGATTATTGGCTTTGGGGTTACCTGAAGTCGCAAGTGTATCCTGATCGACCGACATCTCTAGGGATGCTGAAAGACAACATCCGATGCCAATGCCTCACCATAACTCCCGACATGCTTTACAGTGCTGTTCACAACATTATTCCTCGACTACAGCTATTGTTGGGGAATGATGGTGGACATATTGAGCATTTCCTGTAAAGAACATCATCGTTGCTTTGTCTTACCTGGTTATGCTAAATTTTGTTATTCTGTTCAGATGAATCGCCATCTGTCGGACATTTTTTGTTCTAATAAAACCCCGTGTCATTCCAAGCATGTGTGTCAATTTGTACTTCTCTATCTACATTATTCCGTGATTTATTTAGTTTTCAAATTTATACTGACTTTTTGATCACCCGGTATGTAGGCAGTTCGTTCATTCCAGGAATCGAGAAAATTGATGAATTTTGCCTGTTATCGACATTGTTACTCGCGAGATATCGATCCCAGGGATTCCAACACTGTGGAAGATATCTTAATTTCAAGTCTGAAGTCGGATAACAAATGACAGAAGAAATATGTTTTTCGTTTGATGTAGTAACAAATTAATAATTATACGTTTTTTATCTTTTACTTGTACTGTGTGACGTTGCTTCATGCCAAATTTCATGATTCTAGGTCAACGAGGTATACCATATAATTAGGTTTTGATGAGTGAGTTTTTGAGTATCAAATCATGCGACATAAAAGACCGCATCTTTTGATTGTTTTGACTCACAAGCTTAAAATTTTTCAGCCGCCAAGAGAAAACAGACATCAGTGTGTGACAAAAGTTTGAGCTTGACGTGCCATACAGTTCCTGAAAGAAAAGGGTCTTAACAGACGGACAGACAGACAGACAAACGAATAGAAAGAGACAACAAATATGTTTCGTGTTACACAATTACGTGCTACTAATTTCCGGATTTTTTTTCCCTTTACTTGTGCTGTAAAATCTTGCTTCTTGCCAAATTTCAAAATTTTAGGTTAACGGCCAGTAACCTATAGGATTTGACGAGCGAATTTTCGGGTAGCAAAATATGTGACATAATGGTCTTATCTTGTGACTGAATTCGCGATAAAAGCATAAAAATGGCAGCTCTGATGGTCACAGGTTTCTTTGACCCACAAAACACGCACTTGAAAACAGACGCAAGGTATCCAGAGAAAATCTAATTTCAAAGTATCAAAAACCGGATTTATAAGTGGTGAATCTAAGAATAAATTGCAACTTCCTTCGTTTCGCTCCCGTATGAATCGCAAGAACAACGTTAGGCTAATGACATCGTGCACAAAACTATTTAAGCAATCATTCTCCTCGGGATCCTTGCAAGAAAGGAACGAGAAGAAACCTTAATAACTGACACAATGACAAGTAACCTTTGCCATGCACTTCACAGTGGTTTGCAGTGTATGGATGTGGACGTAGGAGTAGATGAATCGTTTCTCTGAGAAGTATTCAGTCGATTTCCTCCCAACGCTTGTTGTTGCTACTGTCTGCTCCCTTCTGGGTCTGCTTAATACTTTATATCAGATTCTAAATTCAGATTCACTAACCAGATCGTATTGCACATGTAATACAATGTGCAATCGTTACAAGTAACGAAATACCCAAAAGGAATGGACGCAGAAGAAGTGAGGGAGTAGTTGAAAAAACAACGCATACACCACATAAAAATGTTCCGATATTGCCAAGGGGCAACAGGGACTATGAAAGTCAGTAATTACGCTTTGGTTTAGCTATTCTCTGAACCACAAGAACTACTCGGTCAGTAGATTGCAAAACGATACCGACTGCGGACATCTTGCTACTCTTCCACAGGGAGATTGACGTAAATAACGAAAAGCTTGAACACTGAAGGAGCTTTAGAATAAGGCGAAACACATTTAGTCTTAATAAGACTGCTATTACAGTTACAAAAGATGGTATTTCACCGATACAACTTGTAAATAAGTGTAACTGCAGCCACTTAGATTGCTTAGTAGACAAATTGTATTCGTTACCACTTGTCTTTTCATCTGGGGAATAAGTTTAAAGCAGAACAAATCTGTCAAAAAAGTCAAAGGTTTGATGACGTAAGATACAAAAATTAAAATTTTTTGTAGAATTCGGCAAGATATTTTTTGGTAATTCATTTACCTAGTAGTTCTTGTCATACAGTGGATTCTAAAGCTTCTGCAGTGGTCAGGTTTTTTGTAGTTTATGTCGTTCCTTCCGCTCATCCACAGGAAGAATGACGTAAACAACAAGCAACCTGACCACTGAAGATGCTTTACAATAAAGCGAAACGCGTTCTTAATATGACTTTCACAAAAGTTGCATAAGAGGGTATTAAACGTATGTAACCTGTATGTCGACAACTGTGGAAAAAAGAGGTCGAAAAACTAAGAAGACCACATGTACACTTATTTCCGAACAAAGAAAAGTAACGATGTAAGATATCAATTTGTTCTTATTTACGACGGTTTGTGATAGAAATGCACTATCTCTGAGTGTCACAAAAAATACTATTTCTTTTTCTGGAGACCAATCAGAATTGTAAAAAATGAAAGTTATTCGACACCTGAAATTTTATTCCTAAGTTAGAGCTTAAAAAATAATCTCTGACTCCGTGAGGCGCATCCAGAAGGAGGTATAGCGTTAATTATATCGCTGACGTCCCGCAGCTGACTTCATATTTCTGTAAATGTATTGGTATATGTATCCACGTTGAAGAAGTCTTATTTCACGCGAATGCATTAAATTGGTCTGTAACGCTTTTACCTGTCAAATATGTATGAATATCTTAGAAATATTCTCAACTTATCAGCGAGATATGCGCAACGAAGAAAAAGTTCAAGACCTCGAATAAAAATTGTTAGTTCCCTGCTTTATATTGTTATTTTATTGTGTATTAGTTATTCTTCTGTAACTTTTTGAAAAGTTTTTAATGATTAGTGGATTATGTCGTACAGATTTAAAAATAAGTGGTTGGTCTGACAGAAACTACCTTGTCCATACATTATATCTGATGACTGGGGAAGAGGGCATTCTGTCCAGTGATACCGACGATAACAAAGAAATAGCTATGAGCGATCTATTCCTGGAATTTAACGGCTCCAGTCTTACTAAAACAAAGATAACTGCGTTGATAAGATTAGTAGTATTTTAATACTCTTCCAACATCTTACTATGCAAAAGAAACCGCGCCTACTACATACCGTCAGCTAATGCAGAGGAAATCGTCCGAGATTAAACAAACAGTTTGAAAGAGGAACATCATAAATTCTAAATTTAAGAAATGCAGAACTTCATTTCGATTCCATTTGCTAATGGTATTCCCTTTTGGTTGAAGACAACTTTCATGTCCACGTAAAGGCGTAAAACGAACAGCCTGATTAGAAAATTATCACATTCCTCCTTTTTGGAAACTGCAATAGTATTCCCTCGTATACCATAACATCGTTAAATAGAGTGTGCGACATAAATAATTAACGCAGCGGATATGAAAATCTGATCGACACCTGTTGAATATGTCGCGTTTATCCGAGGAAATTATGTAATGAATGAGAAAAAAATTCTGGACACCTGTTGAATATATCGTGTTTACATTACGCAGAATAAATTCTGTGAGCGGTTCTGCAGTCTTTCTCGGTTTTCAGTGCTCTCTGTTCGACGTTAGTCTCAATTGTATGCAAGACTGACGAATTCAAAAATTGCAGTTGCTATACTGACATAGTATAGTATATGTGCCATTGGATGAGATAGTGGTGGTATCAGCTACATATACTTTCTATAATTCGTATAATTTTGTATAAGAACCGTACTGCACGTAATTTTTTTGTGAATATTAATGCATTTGTTGGTTTTAGTGCTTCTGGAGAAGCCTAGAATTTTATTTCCGGTGGATTTAAGTAAGGGGATAACTTTTATGACATCTCTAAATAAACAATCCATAGTCAAAGAAATGTGTTTCGTATATAGCTTTTAGTTAGGTCTATTAAAACATACATTAAAATCATATGTTTATTGCCATATCTGCTTCCCTGTTCAATATTACTACACAAATACTCCGGAGGAGCTTCGACCAGGTGTTTTCTTATAACTATCGAAAAATTTATATTTCACGACATTTAACTTTTATGCTTACCGTGTTGCGTAATACGTGCCAGAAAAATTATCCACCATCAGCTAACACAATTTCCTAAAAACTAAATTCCTCCTAGTTCTGATATATGAAATTAAATCTACAACAAAGAGTCTGACATTTTCGTTTGCTGAAATGAAATTCAGTTTTATATATATTTGCAGAACATGCTCGTATTATGTAAACATTTTAAAATTTTATCAATCGCATAGGGACATGAAAAGGAAACAACATGGCTGAAAATGAAAGCTTTAATCATCCACTAATACACAAAATTATTGCTTTTCTTGCATCCACTTACCATCTGAACCTTAGGAAACAAATATTTTCTAATATAATTGATGATAATCGTCGAAGCAAATGGGGATATAGTCGAATCTTTCATGCAAGTACATGTATCATGTCTTGGAAATATCTAGTTTGTTACGTTAACGGATAATGCTCAGTGGAATGCGTCGTACGAAGATGAAACACAAAGAACTTAGCAAGGTGTACGCGGAGGCTGAAGCAGTCTACAATGAGCTACGTACAGAATTTTCCCCCTTTTGTACTTTAATTCAGTTCCCGGTTTCAGAAACTTCAATTTTCTATGAGCGAGGCAATGTTCGACATAAAACAAATCTTTCTAATCACAATGACAAATGAAATGAAGTAAATTATTGTTCATCCATTTTTTGGAATAAAGGTACTTCATACCGGGAGAAGAAACCCATAGAGTTTCAGGCATTTTGCCTAGAAGGAAATCGGTATGGTATCCATTGTAATACTGAGAAAGAAAATAGAACATGAAGTAAGGAATTTATAACTGTAAATATTGCTTTTCACACGCTTCTACCTTTAAGGACAAAAAATGTATAGCTTCTGTATAAATAAATGCAAGGCTGCATTATGCTGATTGTTTTGTCTTGCGAAATTTTATATCATCATCGGCTCCAAAATTTTATGCCTGGTCAATAAAACTGCTGAACTGTTGTTATATTGTGTAGGCTATTGCATTCACATCTTGATCATCTTAGCTTCTAGTACTTCAAGTAGGCCTTTTGTTTTATTTTATTAAATTACTGTTTTCTCCACTAATTTTTTACTATGTGAAGAGCCTGGTGCGTTTAAGTTATTGATCTGAAAGGTGTCTCTTCTTTCCTTTGGACAAAAGAGGTAACACTTATTTTCTCCTTACTTTTCCCAAAAATTCTTAACTCTTCAGTGGATATTCACCTACATAGACACGTTTCCGTTACATCATAGTGTTTCCTGTCGGTTGTGGACATTACACACAAATAGCAACCTTTCTGTATCAAGTGACATGTTAACTAACTGTGTCCTTTCTCTGCAAACGTTTCTTGCGTGCGGTATCTATTATCTCCTTTAAATGCAGTGTCTAAGTAACGTAGCACTTAATATTTTCCATTTTTTACTTTTACCTTCTCACGTTAATTTCCCGCATGAATTTTGTTTTGCTCGATGTTTATAACAATAGCTGTAACTTTCTTCAGTAGGTGCTGTGGATAATTTTCATTCTCAGTTCCTAGAGAAGAGCCATATGTAGATCTTACGTTGGAATTTGAAACATAATTTCCCATAATTCTTAATATTTTTTATTTGAAGATTTTGACTGGTTTCTCAGTAGAAATGTTATAGAAACGTATGGACAACTGGGAAAGCAAACACCGTTTCTACTTTTGTCGTATCATTTTCGTCCTTCGTTTCTTTCCATTGGTTTTGTGCGTGTTAAATGTTACTCCTCTGTTTTCTCCATTTAAGTACGCAAATTACAAGACCTTGAATAGTAATATCAAATACTAAATATATTACATGAAATTAGTCATTTAAGCTGTTGTAACTGTAAGTTATTTTAGGTAGTTTCTTACAATAATTATTCAAAAATAAAATGATTGACTGCTACATTTCTCACGACATTTGTTCTCAATATACTCAAATTAAGTTTAAGCGATAAACATAACTATTCACTATTTTAATCTGTAATGTCTCACTACCTATTTAGCTTGCATACAGTTGTTTAATTTATAGTAAAACGTATATATTTATTGTTTTCTGTGTAACCTTCAGCTGTAATTATTACCAACGAACGAGTAATTGTGCCAAAAGATACAAAAGCGAAACCTGTGTGCTGCTGTAATGAGATGTTCTGTATTAGAGACAGGATGTTGTAGAGGAAAGTGGATAATGAGTGAAGACATATGGAGAGTATATAAAAAGTTGTGATCATGACCTGAAATAAATTTTGTTTAGGTGCCTGTGGAAACTTGGAAACACCGTGCTTTACTCGAGCGGTAGGGGAAAGACGAGAAAATACGTACCGAAATAGCCTTGGTTGACCGTTGTATGTGGATTTTGTCTCAGTATTCGTCGAAGGTAATGTTAGGAAAGGTGAACAAATGATCTACGTACAATAGCTGCCATTTATACATTTAATTTTAGTTGTTTTAAATCCTTTTTATTAGATGGATTTTATATAGTCATACGTTCCTCACTATACGAACCACTGCAGTTTTCGAATGCGTGCTGGTTCTGCCTCTCATATGACGACAGACTCTAGCGTTCCGCTGAAAAATCGCTTGCAGAGCTTTGTTTCATTATACTTCTGTTAACGCTCGGAGAACGTTATTTGGTTTGTGATTCTCCCTTTGCAGTATTATACCGTCCGACTAATTGCGTACTAACACTGATACATTTAAATCCTAGAAAATGCAATTTCCTTTTGCTGCACTTTTAAAATCGTATCTCAGGAAATCTAATGGCGACCCAGCGTCCCCATAATGACGTTCTTCCGGGCAAACGATAAGCTAGTTACCTCACTTCCGAATACAGAGAGCGTAAAACGTCCTGTGATTGGTTTACTGGCGCCAGTTAGGGACCAGCTTGACAAATGTATTATGCAGGAAATCAATCGAAGAAATCCAAATAGCGTCTGAATTAATGTAGCACGTACCTCTGCGAAACGGACGCGTTTTCAGATACTGAACGCTATTTTTAAGCACAAGTCCCGTGAGTGGAGCCAGATATTTGAAATTTAACTTTCGAAAATCGTATTTCTGACTCACTTATTATTTATTTCTTCCTTATGTTTACATTTTTCTGATTTGGCTGTAGTTATTTGTTTTAAGGTGTTTAGGTAAGAGTCACCAAGAAAAAAGAATACTTATTTCATAGTATAGTAAATGACGTTTGATACGTACATTATGACTAAATTATGTGTCTTTGCAGCATGAAGCAAAATTGCTCTTTGGAAAATAAACTAACCAAACGTTATTATAGAATGTATATAGTCTATAATGGTAACTATGGAATTATGTACGCCAAGTATAAGCGCAAAAACCTTTGTCCTTGACTTAAACAAAGCATTTTTCTGTCATTAATATTTAAAATATTTAAAGCCACCGAGATATAATATCCGCTCATAGTTTGCCATTGCTGAATCCGAACTTTCCTTTCTGTAATTTCCATTTGTTATATCTCTCTTTTAATGTATCTTCTGTAAGTAAAATTGTAAGTAAAATTACTTGGCCAGTTCCTGCCTGAGTAGAATTTTTTGTAAGCGTTATCCCTTTCTTTGTGGTTTAGTTTATATGGAGCCTTTCTGAAATCGTATATTATACACTCCTGGAAATTGAAATAAGAACACCGTGAATTCGTTGTACCAGGAAGGGGAAACTTTATTGACACATTCCTGGGGTCAGATACATCACATGATCACACTGACAGAACCACAGGCACATAGACACAGGCAACAGAGCATGCACAATGTCGGCACTAGTACAGTGTATATCCACCTTTCGCAGCAATGCAGGCTGCTATTCTCCCATGGAGACGATCGTAGAGATGCTGGATGTAGTCCTGTGGAACGGCTTGCCATGCCATTTCCACCTGGCGCCTCAGTTGGACCAGCATTCGTGCTGGACGTGCATACCGCGTGAGACGACGCTTCATCCAGTCCCAAACATGCTCAATGGGGGACAGATCCGGAGATCTTGCTGGCCAGGGTACTTGACTTACACCTTCTAGAGCACGTTGGGTGGCACGGGATACATGCGGACGTGCATTGTCCTGTTGGAACAGCAAGTTCCCTTGCCGGTCTAGGAATGGTAGAACGATGGGTTTGATGACGGTTTGGATGTACCGTGCACTATTCAGTGTCCCCTCGACGATCACCAGTGGTGTACGGCCAGTGTAGGAGATCGCTCCCCACACCATGATGCCGGGTGTTGGCCCTGTGTGCCTCGGTCGTATGCAGTCCTGATTGTGGCGCTCACCTGCACGGCGCCAAACACGCATACGACCATCATTGGCACCAAGGCAGAAGCGACTCTCATCGCTGAAGACGACACGTCTCCATTCGTCCCTCCATTCACGCCTGTCGCGACACCACTGGAGGCGGGCTGCACGATGTTGGGGCGTGAGCGGAAGACGGCCTAACGGTGTGCGGGACCGTAGCCCAGCTTCATGGAGACGGTTGCGAATGGTCCTCGCCGATACCCCAGGAGCAACAGTGTCCCTAATTTGCTGGGAAGTGGCGGTGCGGTCCCCTACGGCACTGCGTAGGATCCTACGGTCTTGGCGTGCATCCGTGCGTCGCTGCGGTCCGGTCCCAGTTCGACGGGCACGTGCACCTTCCGCCGACCACTGGCGACAACATCGATGTACTGTGGAGACCTCACGCCCCACGTGTTGAGCAATTCGGCGGTACGTCCACCCGGCCTCCCGCATGCCCACTATACGCCCTCGCTCAAAGTCCGTCAACTGCACATACGGTTCACGTCCACGCTGTCGCGGCATGCTACCAGTGTTAAAGACTGCGATGGAGCTCCGTATGCCACGGCAAACTGGCTGACACTGACGGCGGCGGTGCACAAATGCTGCGCAGCTAGCGCCATTCGACGGCCAACACCGCGGTTCCTGGTGTGTCCGCTGTGCCGTGCGTGTGATCGTTGCTTGTACAGCCCTCTCGCAGTGTCCGGAGCAAGTATGGTGGGTCTGACACACCGGTGTCAATGTGTTCTTTTTTCCATTTCCAGGAGTGTATTTACACTTCAGAACGCCCAATTAATATAATGCGTTGCTTTTAACTCTGCTATTTTATACTAAATCTAGTTCACGTATATCGTTTAACATCTGGATACAGTTTCGTTTGGATACTGTAGTTCTTAAATATGAGGGATGACATGACGACACAAAATTGCCACCGCTTGGTCTGTGAGTAGACGAGAAGAATAGCGTATTTATATAGATATTGTGGACCTATACGTCATAGTTACAGGATGCAGAACTTAAAGGATATGGAACCTAATAGTTATACAGTATCAAATAAAATCTCTGTCAGTGTAAGAATCGAAGAACACATCTGTTGAGGATTCCAAATATTGCTGACCAGATGAACGTGCAAGACTTGCATTTTCTCCCAACGAGCAGTTCAATACCCACTCTACAAATTCATATGCAGGATTTTTGTGTTTCGTCAGTTATCGTAGCTTAACGTAACAGCTTTCCGTTCCGCTTATCGTTGTTCAACCTCTTTAAATTCAGCGTTGTTTATACCGGCACAGTTTATCCGATTGCCTGTCTCGAGAAATCTTTTTACTTCACAGTGGCAGTAAGAAATCAAACTGTATTCAAGCTCTCTGTATGGAAATGGCAAGACTTAATAGAGATACTTTTAGCGAGGAATAATAAATATGTAAGTCTACGTGAAATGTGCTATGGATCATTGATAAGTCTGTAAATTTCTGTCAGTTAACAGACAAATATTCTTCGTGGGATGACGATTAGTAAGCGTCGTCTTTGCAAGGGTTTTATCAGAAGTCCCAAACAGAATAACTATTTAAATAGCTAGTCGGCTGCGTACATAAAAGTTATGCTGCACAGATACTAAGTAGCAAGACGCTCGTGGCACTTTACACAGTTTATGAAAAGATAAATTAAGTCAAATATTATCATATCAGGACTGGAAACTAAGAGACAGTCTCTGTAAATGATCGCTAAAATACATGATATATTGAGTGACTTATATCTTTTTGAAACTTAACATTTTAGGACTGACCCTGTTTTAGAGCAGGCTACTCTGTTGTTAGGCAGCACGTTTTCAATATTGACCTTGTTTTCGGTTTTTTGTTACCTTGTAAGCTATTTTTGTACTTAGGACAATGAAGTATTTTATTGCTTCCTCTTCGTATGATTTGGTGTTATCTTTTGTCACCTGTCACCTTTTATCCAGTTGCATTTCTAGGCCCAAATTGACACGTTCATGCGTTCACTTGTGGGGCTTCGGTACTTCTTGACTGCATCTTATGAGTATGACTAGGATTCGGATAGTTTATCAGCGTTTCAGCGTTGTCGTTACTTCTCCATACAGCTTACGGGAAATGATATAATGCTCTTAACAGGTATGCGTTTTGGTGTTCATGGGATTTGATGTTGACCAGATGTTAGTTAAAAATGTAGGACATAATCGGCTGGAGATTCTGTGCTAGTTTGGACTATCACTAAGACTTTCTTTTATTGATTTTTGCTACTGCGTTACTGGCTATGCTTTAAATAGTATTGTTCACTCCACGAGCACTTTATAATATGGTTCCAGTTAACAAACTCTTTTTCGCGCACAATCGGTGCTTGTTTGGTACGCATACACATTTCTCATTTAGTGGGTTTCAATTCTGATGATGTGGAGGTCTTAACACACTCACTTACCTTTTACCTTTTTCCATACCCACGTTCCCTATCGCGACGCAACTTACTACGACTTCTTATTTAGACGAGTTCGTCATCTATAGATAGGTCATTAGGATAATATCTTACACTCCCAAGGAAATAGTTCGATATCGTCGTCTGAGAACTTGGAGGACTCCTCTTAGTCAAATAGGATTTGAGATCCTTGTCATTTTGTTTCAATGTGGTAATGACGATCTGTTGAGTGGTATAAAGGATACCATATAACTCCTTTTTGTTTCGATTTGTTGTACAACCCAAGCCCACAAGGTATTCGTGAATATTCTTAGCGTGCTCTTTTCATGCTGTTTTTCTCTTAATATGTCGTCTGCCATTGGATTTTGTGTCAAGTTTTGTTTTGATGCTGTGACAACTAATTATATCACCAAGTGTGATAGTATCTAGGCCGTAAATATTTATATGATTGTACTTCATAGATTACTGAACGAAATTTTACTTTAAATGCAGATAAGTCCTCATATATACAAGGGGTTTCTTCCTCTACATCAAGTTTTGTTTCGGCGGAGCGCCTGGCTATATGCTATCTAGTTCTGATCTTTTTGATGTTTTTACATGTTCTCTTGTAACTCGGTGCTGTTAAATAGTTGTCTGACTAACATATATGTACATATGTTATAGTCTATTGTTCTTGATGTACACAGAGATTTGGTTTAACGCCACTACTTTAATTTTGTAGCTCTAAGCGCTTTTATGATCACCCGCCACTTTCTGTAAGCTTCCTCTGCACACCCAGATATACACTACGTGTATACTCCTTCATTATGCAGGGTTCTGAAGGTGGCATAGTGGAATACCCGAACTGGTTGTCGTCAGTTTCATTGATATTGATAATCTGAAAGAGTAGATCCTACATGTGTAAATGATGACTCGCTATTTGTCTATAAAATAATAATTAGAAGGATAATTCAAAAAAAAAGTTCGAAAAAATTGGAGTGTAATTATGATGACTTATCAAATGGAAAATTTCAGCTGAAGTAACAAGGAGAAACGGTCTGGAGATTAATGTTGCGCTGAAACTGCTCACCTGGCCTCACGGCAGCTATAGGGATTGCAAAAGTGTAAGAGGTTAACATCACAGTGCTTCGCAATCACTATCTTATTAAAAACAATGCCTTTGAAAAAAATTACATAGTGTCCATGGAGACTGAGTGTGTTTTTCATTTTCATATATATATTATCAGACACTCATTTGAACATCTCGTTGTCCTGTTTACTTTGTGCCTACAGTATTTATTTTTCGTAAGAGGTAAGATGGAACATACCGTAAGATATCAATGATCTTGGCAACGCATAAGTTTTTTTGGTTAATAAATTTTCTGTAATAATTAGATAGATCGTTCAATATTCGTTGTGTGAATGTTTTCGGTGTCCACTTCGTGTGCAATGTTAACACTATTTCTAATACTGTGGGAGGTATCGCACACAAAGGGTGTCTTTCTTTTGTTACTTGTTCAGTATATGTAGGAGAGGCAGTTTTATTAACTGGAGGCCGAATGGATGTATTCCACTTGTAGAATTGTAAAATGGTGATTTCGTTGTGTTGTAATGAAAATATCAAAGAATAGATATTATCTTTTGCTGTAAATGAGTGCTTTGTAGGGCGGGATACAATTTTATTTTCACAAGAAATAGTCTCTGTTTTGGTAAAGGAATAACATATACCACTTTTGTACGAAACGTAGACACACCTCGAGCAACGTTTCATTTTGAGGGGCCTTTAGGCTATTGTATTAAGGGGCGTTCCTCCCAACCTCTTATCCAAGCCTCTCTATTCTTCTATATAAATGATCTTCCAAATTTATTCATTGCAAATCCTCCTCCACTTGATTTTTCCGTTGTGCACGGCGTCTTCATTTCTTCCTCTTGTATTGAGGTTGCAAACATAGCACTTTTTTCGGCCATCGTTCATCCCCTAATCTCATCATATGCCCATTTACTTTAAACACCGTCCTCACACATCTTTAATGATGAACCCGGGAGTGATCATTCCCTTCCTGGTTGCTTTACTTGGGGTCGTCTCTTACCTTGAACTTCAACAACTTCTTCTCAAAAACCCATCTGCATTGTTCCAAGTCCTCTTCTTTCTTGTTTTCTCATTTCCCATAATTTGGCTTCATATAAATAGAAGTTTTGTATTACTGATTCTAGAAACAATTTTATGTGTTTTCCTAAATTTTATCTGTCCAAAACATGTAATTCAGCTTACGATTACTTGTTTGGTTTGTATTGTACTCCACCCTGTTTCTTGTTCACTGCAAATCTAATCTGAGATTATGATTCCCAGATATTTATATTTTAACACATCTCAGGAGTGTATTGTTCTGTGATAGCGTAATATTGTTTGCTTCGAATAGAGAGCTATATAGTGTTTATAAAATTTATTGTTTGTCCGGCATTACTGTATGCTTCTAAGAGCTTCTTCGTCATGTCTTCTATATCACAGTCATCTGCAGCCAGTATTATTTGATCGTTAGCATGTAGTAAGGTCTATGGGCAATCCCCATCTGTTTAGAAGCCCATTCCTCCACATATTTTAATCCATTCCTTAAGACCTACGTTCAGATAAGAGTTAAACAGAATAGGCGCAATACGCTACACAGAACCCTTGTCTAGGGCCTGTCCGAAAATTTCCTTTCGGGAAATATCTTTTCCCTATTCAATTCATGTCTTTAAAGCGTCGTAAGCTTTTTTTTAATAGTAACATATATCTTATTTATAGTGCTCTCGTCAAGATATCGATATAGATTCTCTGTTAGCAGACCCTACTGTGTTGTACCTTTTTCGAAAATCTTGGAAACTCATATATCTGTCTCTTCCTTTTGACTCTCCTTCGTTCAGCGACAATAAAATTAAATACTGTTTGTTTGTCATCGGTAGTACCTGAAAATTTTTTTTACACGTTCCAGTTTTTATTTTCTCCAGACTCTTGAGCTGTATTGAAATATGCTTAATATAGCAAGTCGTTGTTGGTTCCATATTGTCACGGTTGTTTGGTACGTTCAGTAAATCCAATATTATTCATTCCTTATAACAAAAATAACACCAGATTTTCCCGTATGTCACTTCTGCTTTTCGAGAAGGAGAGATCGGAGAGACTTCGAGTGTTCTCGTACCTTCTCCAAGTTAGCTACTGCAGAGATGTTTACTTTCAAAAAAGAGGAACGACTTCATTTTGGAAGCAGTGTTGTTCTAAGACAGCTGAACTGCTGATTTTCTAATTTATGTAGAGTGTAATGTGTACAAGACTTTGCCGGAATGATGCAAAAGAGTTCGTTGAATGTGTTTTCAGTGGCTCATTGAGGTACCATACCTTATACCAGAAACCCTAGAATATCAGTGGCCTAATTCGTGAAATAACAAGAAACAACAGGGATGCTTTTTTTCCTTTTGTTTTAGGTGAATGCAGGGATGGTTCTTTCAGTAAGGCCAGGGCTCATTGACTCAGTCTTTCATTTCAGCCGTGTTAAGTGCCTAGTAACCACCAAACTCACACAAAGACGAATTCGAATTGTAGATAAGATGCAGCAGTCTGTCCCGATAGGATCAATGATCACATTGGGGTACCAGGCTACATGTAAGTAGTTGCTCTTACCGATCAAAAATGTAAAATGATTATATTATTTTGTTGACATCTATGGGAGGTAAGACAAGCAGGATAGCATTACGATAAAATAAAAAATTAAATACCAAACTAAAAGGTAATACACATGTCTTTAAGGGTTACAAAACCAAATTTTCTAAGTCGTGTTGGCTGTAGCATTTTCATTTTGTGTACATAATTTCTGCGTAGCTCTATGAACCATCTGCATGCCATAAAACGGTCACCATATTCTGCGTCATAGGTAGGCTGATATTCTCGATGAAAAATAATATACCTCAGAAAAATATGTATTTTAAACATTACGGAACACTTTTGCTTGAGCTGAAAATTTTAATTCTCCGACAAGAGGCCCCTTTCTCTTTCCGTCTCACAATTACTGCTGAGAAACGGAACGTGCTGGAGAGGTAGTAGAACTGCTTGCAGTTTGATTGTATAGTCCGACTGCTGATCATATGCTGACGCAAGAACTGTACAGAAGAAGGGGCATAGGACGGTTCGTTCAGGACACTGGAACACCAGAAGACAACTGCAAGACATTCGAAAAGGTCTCTTCATGTCATCGAAAAGAGTACTGAAACAAACTGGTCCCAACTGACACAGAACGTAGTGGAATGGAAAAGGTTGGAAAGAACGTCCTTTGTTCTTTTTTTTTTTTTTTTTTTACTTTCTTGGCTTTTGAGACGAGTCTGTAGGACCATCTCAACAGTGGAATGTTATTTATGAGTAGACGAACGTAAGGACAAGACAACACCCAATCGCAGGGTGAAAAACATCTCAGGAACAAATCTTGAAATAGCAGAAGGTGAATGACTGTATAAGAACGAGAGAAGCCGCTTTATATATTTACGTTTTGTGTCTTTGGATGGCCAGTAACTTTTGTTATTTGTGGTATATTTCATTATACTAGTTTTGCAAACAAGAAGCTGAATATGTCCATTGCCTTCCTCAACAATGAAAGCGAAAAAAAGGACAGACGTCCAAGGCCTTTCGTTTAATGGTACAGTTCTTACATCAGCGCTGCCAAATTATTTACGATATTTGATTGATACGAGCGCTTCCGGTGGAAAAGAATTTTCCCCCCCTATTGTATTTCCTGGTTTATATATATAGGTGTATTATTTTTGTCTTTCTCTCGCTTCTGAATCTGTAGTACGAAAGGTATACGGGAAAGTTGTGATTTTTGCGTGTTTGTGTTTTCGCGGCGGTTAATGTTTTAACCTTGTTTTGCGGGTAGTTTGGTATTGCGAGTCGGAGCGCAGGACCGCCAGTACTGTGTACGGGCGGCGGCTCCTCCCATCCCCTCCAACCGGTCCACGCCCAATGCGACCAGCGGGAGCGACCGAGAGGCACCGCGGCGGGAGCGAGAGGGCGCTAGGTACGCGGAGAGAGAGCGCTGCGGCTACGAGCAGGGGGAGAGCGGGACGGAGAGAGCGGGCACGAGCCGACAGAGACGGCGCTATGCGCACAGCAGGCTGCGAGAGGAGGACAGCCGCGGCCAGCCACCACCACCACCACCACCGCTACCACCAACGGCCGCGCCTGTTTATTAGCCTCGAATTGACATTGATCTGAGCGTGTGAATTAACCCATGCGATACATAGCAACATGATATTAACAACAGGTAGCCTATTGGGTTGTATAGTGCTCGTGTGATGTTTGGCAGTGGCAGAGCGGGCGCGGCGCGCGCTATGCGATAGGCTAGTAACCGAGGGGTGGCCGCGCCAGTAGTGGGAGCCCGGCTGACCGGCGCGCGTCAGCGGCGTCAGCGCTCAGTCAGCGCCGCTGTGCAAGGAGCCTGCCCCGTGCCCGACGCCGCGTCCCGCAGCAGAGGAGACCAGGACGTCGTCGCCGCAGCCGCCGCCGCCGCCTCCGGAGGATATGCCGCGCCCCAGCTCCGTGCTTGCGGTATTCTGGCAGCCCGCAGGGCGCAGTGGACCATTAGATCAGTGGTGGTGGTGGAGGTTCTCCCCCAGCTCAGCTCTCGGAGGCACCAGCGCCACTCTTTTTTGGGTTCGCCGCTGCCTCCTCCTCTTCCTCCTCTTTTACCCCGTCTCTTTCGGTGGCGGCGCTCGCAGAGAGGCCTCGGCTTCTCTCCAGTGTGTGTGTGTGTGAGTGTGTGTGTGTGTGCCCGCGCGCACGTCACTTCCTCTCTCTCCGCGCCTCGCGTCCCTACCACCCCCCGGGGGAGGTTTTTCCGCTCCTTTTTTGCGCTCTCGTTCTGGCGGAGCCATCATGGCTGCGTAGTAACCGGAGCCCGGGCAACGCCGCCGCGTATGTGAGTGTGCGGAAAGAGAAAGAGAGGGGGTGGCGCGCGCAGAAAATTGACGCGGCGGCGGCGGCGGCGACGGCGGAGGCCGCTAGCCCTGGCCGGGGCGCCTAGGCCGTTGCGCGCGCAGGCGGACGGCTCCGCCGCTGCCCGGGCCTCGGTGACGGCGCGCGTGTGTGTGAGCGCGTCCGTGTCCGTCCGTGTCTCGCACTTGTTCAGGTAAGCGCCCCCTCGAGTCCCGTGTGTGTGAGTGAGCGCGCCCGGCGCGGCGGAGGAGGGGAGAAAAAGGTGGGAGACAAAAATGGTGCCTTCCCCCACCACCGGGGCCCCCGAAAAATGTGACGTAGCGGGCAGCGGCGCGCAGCCAGAGCGTAGCGGGCGCGTCTTGCGCCCGCTGTCCCAATAAATAACGCCGCCTGGCAACCGACGCTCCCAGAGCTTAATTCCTTGCCGGCTCTGTCAGATTCTGCGATAATTGAGTAGCATAAATCAAAAAAAAGGGGGGAAGAAAAAATCAGGGGGAGGTAGAGAGACACACTCGACCGGGGAGGAATTTTTTACCCCCGAACAAAACAAAAGGGTGGGTGGGTGATGAGAACGAGGAGGAGGATGTGGAGGAGGACGTGCACAGAAAAAAACAGAGAGAGAGCGAAGCGAGTGCGGGCCTGCATGCTCCAGCCTCCGCGTTTGATATTCCGTACGTCGGAGCGCATATTAAACTTTTATCTTTTCAATCGCACGTAAAGCCTCGGCATTGTTTTTGTCCGGGCCTATCCGAGGACCTGGCGCGCTCCGCGCCTCTGCCCGTCCCTGCCGATTCGCGCGCCACCGGCAGGGCCAGTTAAGAACGCAAAGGAATACGCTCCGGAAATTTAATAATGCTCCTAATTTATGAATTTCAGACGCAGTGCTTTGCTGTGTTATTTTTTAATGACATTACTCAACCATTTTTACGGGAGGGTTCACGCGGGCCGTCCCCCCCCTGTCCGCAACAAGAGACTCGTCGGAGCCCCTATAGCGGTATTAAAATTTTTAATACGTAATTTCGGAATGTTTCATCAAGAGAGAGGCCGTGATAGTGCTTTTGACGTTCACATCCCTGTTTCAGTTTTGTTTGCGTGGGAAAATTACTCGCTATCTTCGGCTGCTTCCGATAGTAACGACAGGGCTTGTTCTTCCTTTTCTCTTTTGTTCTGTACTTTTTGCCAGGAACGCAGTTGTATAAACGAAAGAGATTAATTATTCTTAGCGAATTACCAAGAATTTCCCTATAACGTGCATCAAGTTTGCTTCTCTGATTTCTACAATCCGAGTGTACTATCGAAGTCACCCTTCGAGGACACCAACATTTTGCATCCATTATTGATATGGTAGTGCATGAAAAAATACTGCCGGCTTATATCGTAGGTAGGACGTTAACATAAATATTTAAGTAAGAGTAAATTTTCTATCAAGAACGTAGACTCATGCGTGAGGAACAATACACGGAACTTACTCAGAGGATTACAGAGTTTACATCCCTAACTGCACCACTTCCACAAAAAAACTTTACCTTGCTCCTACGTAATTGAATCATTTAATAGTTAAGTTCTTGAAAAAAAATTGTATATGTGGTCTCTGCTTAACTATTCTGACCAAACCAGATTCAGGCTGAGTTGGTTCATGTTCTTCTATAACTTTTCACTATCTTCATAAGTCGCGGCACCTACAGTCATGAGGATGACTGTAAAGAAACAATGCAAATTATTCTGATGTTGTTCATAGCCGGCCGCAGTGGCCGTGCGGTTCTAGGCGCTTCAGTCACAGGTTCGAAACCTGCCTCGGGCATGGATGTGTGTGATGTCCTTAGGTTAGTTAGGCTTAAGTAGGTCTAAGTTCTATGGGACTGATGACCACAGATGTTAAGTCCCATAGTGCTCGGAGCCATATGAACCATTTTGTTGTTCATACAGTAAATATGCGAATAATTACACATTTTCAAAACTTAACCACCATCTTCGAGAATATTCTATGTCGAACAGCCCTGTACTCTCAGTAATGGTTCTTTATCTTCACATTAGATATTCAGTGGGTGCCCATGTATTTGTTCCAAGAAACGGTAAGGAGAAAGCAGAGCCCTTGGAGATACATGTTATTGAGTAAATAATTCGGCAGCTACCAGCAAATTTTGTTCACATTAAAATACGTTTAAGAAACGACGTGTTTTAATAACTGTGTATTCAGTGCTATGAACGAAGATTTTTCGAGGTGGTCTGTACCCAGGTTCTGCGCCGTAATAAAGTCTGGAAACAATAATATAAAACATAAAATACTTGAATAAAAAGCAGATGTAATACATACTTCCTTTAGTACCTAATACCAAATGAGTATTTAATATGTTTGTGTTAACTAGTATAAATTAAAGATACAGTTACGATATGGTTTTATGAGATAATATTCCCGTTGAAACGACGGGTTTTATTCGACACGGAAGCTCTTTCTGCAAGTATTTATTTCGTAGACGATTCCTAATAGTTAAAAAAATGCTTCAAATGGCTCTGAGCACTGTGGGACTTAACATCTATGGTCATCAGTCCCCTACAACTTAGAACTACTTAAACCTAACTAACCTAAGCACATCACACAACACCCAGCCATCACGAGGCAGAGAAAATCCCTGACCCCGCCGGCAATCGAACCCGAGAACCAGGGCGTGGGAAGCGAGAACTCTACCGCACGACCACGAGATGCAGGCCCCTCGTAGTTACAACGATCGTACAAATATTGTAGGAAATAATGGAGAACATAGGGATTTCCCTTATATTAACTATCTGCACGTCGCATAAAACACAGATTTCGGAGGAATCCAATATTTTAGATTAAAAATACACTGACACAAAAAGCACTTAGGAATTAAGGATATGACCATTTCCTTCGGCACTGTTTTCAGCACGACTCATGACTCGAATGCGCAGAGGTAGTATTCAGTCTCACATACCTGCGATTCTCAGAATTAAAATGTCTTTCCTCAGCCACTTCGATAAGGAAAAGATTTTCTACGGAGATATCTCTCGCTCGACAGAAGCGAGTATAGATTCGTAAGACCATCAAGTTGAACTACTGACTGCAAATGGATTGAAATATTTGAGACTTTCCCCATAATACAAAATTTTTTGTCCCCTTTTCCCCATTTTTCCCGCTATTGAAGGCTGGCTGAGCGCAGCTCCCGCGATAAAGCTGGAGTCCACCGCGCTGGGGCACTTACAGTAATGGTATCGCTCCATCCTGCAGATTGATTTTATATTTTTAAGCGTGACGGCGCGTCTTGGTGGCGCATTAGCCGGGAAGTACGTTACATTTGACGCGCTCATAAAACTCGCGGAGCGCATGCACTAAAAATTGAGTGTTTACCGGGGAAGCGGCGGCCCGCAGAGACTCTCGGCAAATTGCTGTCGTACCGATAGCACCAAGATACGATCGGCTCGCGAGTTTGCCATCGACTAAAATTACGCCCGTTTCATAACTGTTATGGCATGGGCTGCACAGCCGAAAATCGTTACATGTACTTCTTCAAACAATCAAGTAATGGACGCGGTTCCTGCCACATAACCCTGTTTTGTTCGTCTTGTCAAACGGGACCTGCGCAATATTATACACTCCGTTAACCTTATGTTGCAATCCGAGTACATAGCGAAAGCTGCGCTTTTCTTTCTGTGTGTACCTTAGACCTATCTCATCGTGTGTGAATGTTTTCTTTTTTTTTTTTTTGTTTCCTTCTTTAGGTCACACGTGGTCACCTTCCCATATGCAGAGGAACCACTTTCTGAATTATACCCCATTGCTCTTAACACAACCGGAGTGATGTTTTCGTGTTCAGGAAGACGATGGCTTACGTGTGACGAAAACTTAGGTGTATCTGCATTCGGCTTGTAATTAGAAATTCCTCAGCATGTTGCTACTGAGATGCCAGTAAATTATAAAAATTAGAAATAGCGCAGTTATTTCTTGCCGTGCATGAACAAGATTTGTAACAGCCCCAGAGTGTTAGGAGCATGAAATTTGAAAACAGAACTGCGGCGTTGCCGGGAGTATATACTTCCGAAGCAGCGTGTAAAGCAAAAAAAAAAAAAAAAATTATGCCTTCTGTAGTTGTTGTTTAGTGGCCAAATATTTGGAACTGTAGGGGTGCGCTCAACCTGAAGGAAGTAGTCGGAAAGTAATGACTAAATACACTCATAAATCAGGTCCTGCTATCTACCCTGCGTTTTGTGAATATTCGTGTCATTCATTTGTCACACGTTCACAGTAGTTTGAGCTTTCTATAATCTTAGTATAAAGATTTTTGTATTAGCTTCATGAATGAAACGTTCTATACAAGAACAAATACCAAACAGAGTCTGTGTATTAACATACACTCTACTTAGCAGGCAACTTCAGACAACTATTTGCAAAATTTAATATAAAAAAATTAGTCCTTTTACAGGCTAAATGTGATGTTTTGGATGATAACGTCATTCCAGTAAAATAACAAAATACCTCGCGACACTTTGCAAACACTTCTTCATTTTTTGTAGACTTTTTGTAGACACCGCAAAAATTTTAACACAGCGTTATCTTTATACTATCTCGTTGTATATTTGAAATGTTGAAAGAAAATTGGCCTGAAAAAACACGTGATTTCTTGAACTGAATACTGCATACGTCTAGGTGACCCTCAGTCACAGTGGAACCAATGAACGTATTTCGTTGGGCATTTCATGGGCGAGCTAAGTTATATAACAGGCAGCTATATACGAACACATGTTAGGTGTAGCATGTTATTCATCGTTTGCAACAGAAGGCAATAATTGTTAATACTTACATTCCTGTGCTGGTTTCAGAGTAGTGATTAAGCACTTATTAACGAAATAGGGAGAAAATTTGAGGGTTCGTTTTCCGATATGCAGTAAACTGTAATTCTTTTGGTACCCCCTAGAATACAGCGAGTTTATTCATGCCGTAAAAGTGGTTGTGACTGGTTGGTTCCTCCGCGGGGCCGTTGGGAATAGTTTCTCCCAAAACTCATGAATCTCTTGTACATTATACAGTTTAAAACATCGCTAACGCACGTACAGTGGCAACCAGGCAAATGATTTAAAATTTACGATTTCAAAACTTTTTAGAATTTTTGTCTGTTAGAACAGTCGCAGTTTTTTTTCTATCTCAGCTGAATGTACTGTGAATGGCATTGTATTTATATTGCTTGCCTCTATTGCATGTATACTCTGAGCACTCGGACTAGTGCATAATTTATATCCATAGCTGACAGATCATTTAGAAACTTGTAAAGGTGAAAAATATTAACGTCACAGTACTACTAATATACTGCTATCCAGACCAGAAATCATAGTGGGCATGACGTGAATTTTGATCCAATATTATTGCAGGATTCATGAAACAAGGGAAAAAATTGTACTCATACCGACAATTCGTAAGTTAGAATTAAGTTTAAAAATTATTTGCTTGTAATCAACTGAAATGTGGGTAATACATCTAAAATTCATAAATTTGAACGGAATTTATGAGCACCAGCACATATCAACTATGCTTAATTTTGATTTCCTTGCGTCTTCAGCAGCAGTCTATAACGTTTCACCTTAAGAAATCATCAAACTTTGTATGTATGAATGCATATTCGTGTCATACCCACTTTAATTTTTTCTCTGGATAGCAGTATATTATTAGTACTGTGACGTTAATATTTTTCACCTCTACAAATTTCTAAATTTTGTATCAATGATGGACAGAAAACTATGCACTTGTCCGACTGCTCAGAGTATACATGTAATACAGGCAAGCAATGTAAATACAACGCCATTCACTGTAGACTAGGTTTAGAAATGAAAAAAAAGTTGCGTCTGTTCTACCAGACAGAAATTTAAAAAAAAGGTTAAAATCGTATATTCAAAATAGTTTGCTCTGTTTCCACTGTATGTGCGTTAGCGACGTTGTAAACCGTCCAATCTATAAAAGATTCAAGAGAAACTGTTCCTAACGGCACCGCTGAGGAACCAATCCTTCCTCAATAAGTACTACCTTCCAAGACCACTTTTACTGCATGAATAAATTCGCTCTATTGTAGGGGTACCAAAAGCATTACAACTTGCTACATCTGAAAACGAACCCCCAAATTTTCTCCCTGTTCCGTTGATAAGTGCTTCATCACTGCTCTGAAACCAGCACAAGAATGTAACTATTAACAATTATTGCCTTCTGCTGCAAATGATGACTGACATTGCATGCCTAACATCTCTTCACCTGTTTCATTGTTTAAATATTTTTTATCCTTTTTAGAATAAGTTCTCATATTTCAGTTCGGGACTCGATTTGATATTTCACGGAATTCTGGATTATTGGGAGCCAATATGAAATGAGCTAGTTATGACACAGAACTATTGTACGTTGCTCAGATATGTGCTCCGATGGAAATGCGCTAGATTTCATGCCGCGACAGTGTTTTCCTTTCCAGCTGATAAAGCTAGTGCTGTTTAACTGATTTTATACACTGTGGTTTCACTCAAAATTAAAGTGAAATGAAATGACGGAAATTAGATGTAATGTTGAAGGTGCTTCACTGGTATGGCAGTGCCTTGTCCAATGTTGATACTGTATCTGTTGACTATTATCAGGGGTGGAAGGAATGAATTGGCCTATAGTACTTTGATACAAATAATTCTTTGTACATTCTATTAGATTTTTATCATCAGCTTAGATTGTAAATGTTTATTACTGTTTCATGACGGAGGTTAACATTCTGTCTCAAATTTTCCGCAGTTGTCGAACTAGTTTCTCTAGTATGTGATGAGCGAAGCATCCCTGCACACTAAGACTGACCATGAACTCCAAAACTGTAATCAAGAGATAAATGAAAACTTTTATCCTACTGAAATGAGATGTTATTGGTCTTTGGCAAGTATGTGACGCGTTTAAAATTTGTGACAATTTCAAACTGTTTATCGTACCAGAAGTTCGACTACTATACTTGGCTTTCGCATTTCCAAGTACGCTACTTCAATACAGCAAATTCAAGCTGCAGCTAGCTAAGTTTCCTCTCCAAGCCTTCCAAATTCTACAGAGACTCTCCCACAATGATGTGAGGAGGAGTACAGTACACCACGACTTAATCTTCTCCTCACGAATACACTGATGTACGATTTCTTTTGCCACTTTAAACCAATTTTCACTATTAGATCTCGACTCTGAATACATACTTTGCTTGGTCGGTTCGCTATCTTATCATTTCCAATTATTTCCGAAACTGTCGCCAAGCATGGTAGCACAGAACAGTGCATTAAGTTTATTGAGATCCTACCGTATTTTTTTTATTGTTTCCTCCAACTACTATCGTTATATGACATGATGCTATGGTCGCTCGAAAATACCAAAAGCCTGTAACAGTGACGTAAGTGGCACCATGCGGTAACTCGTTAAAAAGAATTAAACAATGGAAGAGCAGACATTTTTATGTGAATGTAGGCCTTCCCGGTGTATACTGTTGATGAAATCTTCTCGGGCTTCCATCCGGGTAGCTGCGTATACTCGACGCAGCTACCCGGATGGAAGCCTGAGAAGATTTCATCAGCACACATTTGTAGTTTTGTGGAATTTTTATCTGGTACTCAAATGTAAGTAATTGGGGTAAATCATGTTACTGCTCTTCTAAAGATTCTGTGCAGTTAACTCTCTTTACAGTTTCCATTAGCCAAAGTAAAATTTACGGTGTTTGCCCTCCGTTTTTCTTTAACATACTGGTAATTTTTTCGCCAGTTTCTATTTCCCGGTCGCTTGATGGATAATAGAGATTGTAGGACTGTAAACCTTTTTTTTTCTCAAAACCTTTGATCTTCAGTGCAGTAGCTCTGTCCATAGACGAGGAGGACCGCTGTGACCTACAGAATTCTACGAACTAACGCACAGTATTCATACGCCCGCTCATTAGAATTACACACGTAGAAATCACGCTGACTCTGGCTGTAATATTGTGGCGCTTTATATTTTCCCGGGCCCGTGAGGCATGGTTCGCCGGCAGAGTCTACGGGCACACATGCGGCCCGTCACGCCCGCTTCGTATTAATTCCGGCCTTCACAGCGCGCTCTAATGGTCCCAAATGTGCCCGCGCAGCCACGGTAAATACAACTGCGCGCGGCGTTTGTGATTCTTCCTCAATTAGCGGAGGAATTATACTTGCAGATAGGTGTCAGTCTGGAAAACAAAAGACTGCCTTCCAAAAGGATGCCGCCTGTTCCTACGCATTATCTACGCATAAGGGAGACAGGACGAAATTTGTTAATTGTTCGCCGCGTGGGACTTTAGCAATGCGAACCCATTACACTGCAGTTTATTGTTAGTAATGTTTGTGACGTTAATCGTGTGTTGAGTTTCACACCTGTATGTTCACACCATATTTTTAACGTTAAATATTAGTCCACTTCATATTCTTGAAAGTAATTTTCCCGGCTGTTAAATTCTTTTTCCTGTCCGCGATTTAGGAAGTTAATTTTAATATAGCACTATAGATGTGTAGTAAAACTTTTAATATAATGGAAAGTCTGGTCATCTAGCCGAACTGGCAGAAAAAATGTCGATGTGTTGTCACGGAGAGGACACAAAGACAGAACGGCTGCTTTCGTCTTAATGGCAAATCAGCGTACTGTAAAGAACGAATTTCGCTTTGTGTATGTTGCATTGCTGACAATATTACTGGCAAATGATGAAAATTTCCGAAAGCTGTATTGGAAACCTCAATTTTGTTTATGGGTTCCTTGCTATTTCTGAATGGTAGTTTCATTTGTCATCGAACGAATCACTGACGAATGTAATAGTTGAGTAGCAATGTCTGTCCCTCGTAAAATTTTTGTTCTTGAATTTTGATGCTGTACAACGTATTTCCTGAGAAAACTTAACTCTGGTTACTCTTAATTTCTAGCTGGAATGTTTAAGAATTACCGTGGCAATTAACATGGTTATTCCTTCACTGGATATAGGGTCCTCCTCTGTACTTTACTATTTTGTTTGCTGGTAGCATGAGTCATTTAAATACTGCCGTGAAATAAAGTAGACTGAAATATATTACACATTCAAATCAAAGTTCGAAATTATCATGCGAAATAAAAGCAATACGTGTGAAATATTGCTACTGGATTTTTCTTATTCACTGAAGACAATACTTTTGTAAAATAATGCTGCGTGTAAAATAGAGACTGGCAAATTATCTCTATCCCAACACTTTTAACAACTAAAGCATTCGTGTTCTCTAGAATACTTGAGTAAAACACGGTACATGAAGCGTATAAGCAAAATGTTTATTTCTTGATTGTTTACAAAAAGAAACTATTCGTAATGTTGAAATAAAGCAGCGGGGCAATTGCATTTGGTGCACAGAACATTAAGATTATTGGATCCTGATACAGGTTTCCAGTCTTTATTTACTGTGCACAGTGTGGTTTGAGACATGTAAACTCAGGCAAAATAATCATATAATGCAGGTGAAATCTATAAAGAATGAGATATACTTTGCAGCAAAAACTAATTTGCACCAGCTGATTTGCTACCGTTGTTTGACGGATCTATGCAGTGCGCGGTGAGAGGAAAGTAGTCCCTCGCCTTCCATTAATTCTGAAACACCAACAAATATGAACCAATTAGAATCTGGATATGAAATGCAACTAACAGAACAATGTATCGAAATATCATATAAGATATTATTTAACGTAATTTTATTTCCTTATATTTTCACTTTATGTTTACGTTTAAATAATTAACTGTAGGGTAAAAATCAAGTGCACAGTGGATTTGCATCAGACTTTACGCTGGAAGCGGCTTGAACGTAACTGGAATTCGCTGTTTTACATCCTGCAGTAAAGTAACACAGTACTTATTCATTAAATTCTGTAAGTTAAGGGCACCTCATTTAAAAGGCGATGTACAGTTAAGATTCACTCTGATCTTACACACCATGATGTTTCCCTTCACATTAATAAACACTGTCTGCGCAGGCCAATATGCACAGTGGGTAGTAATAATGACTATAGTGCCCGTCAGCGGAACAGATTATATGGTAACGCTCAGTTTCAATTGTATTCGTTCTTGCGTTACGTCTTTTAACCGTTACCTATACTAAATACTCATTAATTTCATTATTAATTAGCATAATGAAAAAAACGAGTATCGCTTTCATCAATAAAAGTTCAGCACTTTTTTTCTGCACGTAAGAAGCAGTAATAAACACAAATGGACAGTTCGTTTGTGTACTATCGATGTTTCTTTCTACATATGAGCACAATAGACTTTCCTTGAGTTTCAATCTGACTGCATTCTAAGATATTGCATTTGGAAGCATTAACATTGCATGTCCTGCCTGCATCGTCTACGCATGGACAAAAGGTATGCTTCGTATTTATTATTGTTTCCTCGTTATTCTCGATTTTATTTTGGTCTTCACAACTCACGTTTATACTGCACGAACGTACATTTGTGAAATTCTTTTCAAGCAGAAATTTTGTAGACACTATTTAAGACCCGTGTTTACATCTAAATATTATCACCAAGTAATAATAATTACACGTTCTTCAAAATACTATGTAGGAAACATTTGCTTCAGTAGCATAAATTACGAAAACATTCTTAGGGATCAAGTGTTACTAAATTCAAGTCGCTTGTTCTTGAAGGATATATTTCCATTTCTTTGGTAATTATATCAGGAAGACTGTCAGCATCACAACTTTTTCGGTTAACATTTACAGAAAGTTGAGACACCGAGAAGTCACAGAAGAGAATAATGTTACAAAAAATTATGAAGACAAGATTATTTAATAGACGTATTCATTAGGTATAACATTAATAGATTATCAAGGTCTGTGCATTTTGAACTGTTCATTATACTCGAAACTTAATGTGGAAGTTACCTCATTTAGACACGAAGAGAGAATCGACAGTCAGTATTTATGTCTACATAGATGAAATGATTTGTAAATCATTATCTGTAAAATCCAAGACACTTACAACATGAGCTGTGTCACGTTGGACAAATGTAATACAGACTGGAGTAATATCAATTGTTTATTTCTGCTTGTGTACTATCACAGGTTTCTGATGATACAGTCATTATTGTGTATATTGAATGAAATAGCAATATGTAGCTCATAGACAACATACTCAAGCAAACTTTTGTCTTTCAGAGTGATGCCTCTTACACTGATACATCAATATAATTCTATGTTCTTCCTTAGGCATGGATTTTGATTTCACTTTCTGCTGTTGTAGTATTATGCTCCAATGTTTGTGTTCACTTTTCATTTTCCGACGACAGTATCGGCCTTCCTCAGGATAGTTTCAGCTGAATTATTACTATCTTTTTTCACAATACTGTTCTTTTATTCGATTATGTATTACATATAATATGCCACATGGTCCTGTTCTCTTAAAATGTGGCTATCAACGGTTTCAGATCGTTAATTCCTTGATTTGGAACCCTCAAACTGCCTCGTATATAATTCTCTTTTATATTTATTTACTTGCTTTTCAGAAGTCATTTGTGTCTATTGAGATAAGAATAGATTCCAGATTAATGTAATATCTAAGTTTTTATGCTTACGCTCATCATGAATTACAATGAAAATATTACGAAATATTAACATTACAGCTCAATATATGATACTCGAAATTCTTTCTTTTATTGTAATAAGTAACTCTAAGACAGCAGCTTAAATTTGATATTTACTACCGGTTTAACATTGTCATCATTACGTTGAAAACAGCAATCGAAGAGGAAGGAGTACTGTAGTGGGTTCTATTAACACGCTATGTGACTAAGGTGAAAGAAAGCATAGATTCAATACAAATTCTGCTACTATGTAGAAATTTTTGTCTGATAGAAACAACGTACCTTGAAATCATTGATTTGTGGCCAAGTGGTCTTCCAGATTTTCGGATTATTTTTCGTAGTTACCACAGTATGCGTTTCTTATTTTCTAATGAGGAATCGTTGAAATGTGATAACATCTGTAACATAGAAAAATGTCGTTTGAGACTTTTTCACACGAATTAATAGTTCCTCATAAAATGTCTTTTGTCCATTGGACATTATGTGTCAGGAGCAAGAAACATGACATTGTTCAAAATAAATTTCTCTAAGGCATACAGTAGAGAAATGCCACTGCAAATAACAAAAGAACCAGTGATAAAAATAATAAACAAAATTTTTATAACAAATTAATTTCTTACTATTTGGATCCTTCTCTCTCAAACACAATTCTCTGTAGTGAATAGAGAAAGAGATGGTATCCGTTATTATATTTTATCCGTATCGCCTCGGTGATCTTCTGGAACTGCCAGCGAAATTGATAGAAAATCCAAGCAGGATGGCAGGATCAAAAGAGGACATTATTCTACACTAGTTCTTATGTTGTGTAGTTTCCGTGATAAGAATCAGTACTACATCCCTCATTGCATTTTTTTTGGTGTGAAGTACAGAATTTAGAACGCTTGACATATTCTATATCTATAATTTATATGACATTTACAATTCCATTCTGTGTCTCATACGACACGCGGTTCCTAATGATCAAATAGCTTGGGCTAGGTCTGATTAGAACAATTGTTACAAGAAACATTAATCGTAACTAATCCTATCATAGACACGTGGAGTCACGTTTCTTAGAGTCGTATAAAATATAAAAATGTCTAACTTCAAATAAACATTATCTTAATAAATAGTTGGAGGTACAGTTTATTTTTCATAATCGTCCGAATGTGGCAGAAGTATCTTCTACAATTTTTATTTATTCATACCTTACTGAAACACACGTTAGTAAAAGGAAACCTGGAACCATCATTTGACATACCTTCTAGCGTACAAATATTTTAATACCTAATTTAACAGTCACTAATGCAGTAACCTAAAAGAGTAAAGAATTTTTGTAAGGTTAGTCCAAAATATCAGTTCGTGAAAAACAATAATTAGTATTATGAAATGAAAGATCTTTTAGCACAATTACTTTTATAAGTGACCACAGAGAGGCGTCAAATTTTAGGTCTAAACCAATTATGTGTCTAGCGTAAGTCTAAAGTAGTATTTTGTAGAAGAAAAAATAATATTCATAATCACTCCTGCAACCAAAATTTTCCACTTAACATCACACAGCCTACCTGTAATTAGAAGCAAAAGCGAACTGGTGGAAACATTATCTCTTAAACCAAGAAGGTAATACGTGGCGATGTATCTACACTGGAAGAGGGATAGAAGCAAAGTAAGTCACATCACATGAAAAATATAGTTAGTAGTCAAGGATATATCAAAAATATTTGGAACTAAGCGTACCTCATGAGTTAAACATACAAGTCACTATTTTTGAAGAAACATCTGTAACTGCTTAAGTGTTCACGCAGAAAGTAAGACTAACTATGCTTCTGTTTTTAATACAGTAAATGCGGATCATTAGCAGAATGGCCACTGTTAGTGTTTTCAGTATAAAAAACAGGGAGTCAAAGATAACTGCTTTCAGCGTACCACGGCGGTGTAGTGGGAATAAAAACGAACGATTTGATACAAGACAGATGTGGCCTATCAGGCAGGGAAATAACCTCGTATTCACCTACAAAAGCCACCGAATCTACAGCGCACGCTCGCTATATGAGAATTTGAACTTACTCTCGCTCTTCCAGATATAAAATGACACTGAAATTTAGTGTACCTATTTTACTTACGAAATGAGTGAACAAGGATCTGATGTTGCTAAAATCGAAGAATTATAAGAACTGATTTCAATCTTCGCTGATTCTAACAATTTATTCTAGTTTGTTGTTTACAGACTCCTTCATAATTAATGATATCCTCTTAAAAGTAAGTTGTTTCTTCCGTTTGTTACTAGCCATTTGTGTGACTGATTCAATATACGCTAACGGGAAGGAGTCCGTGAACTGACCTACTAAGTCATTAAAGAAACATGGTACGTGCATCTAAACTAATTCCTACAGTTCCCAAAAGAAAAACTTCATTCAAAAATTCTTATTTACCGTAAGTTGAAACGCTAAAAATGTTGTTTCATATTTTAATATGTGCCATATTTCTTTAGACAGGTAAACATCCTAACAAGGCTAAGAGTAACAGTTGGAGACCACTATCACGTGATTGTTGCAGGTCCTGATTTTCTGTTACGGAGTATGGACAACGACAACAATCCATTTTCCAATGGCGTAACATCTGAAGTGTTGTTGAATACATTTTCCGGAAACTGTCTCTCCCAAACAACTGGCACAGAAGTTCAAACTTGTGCTTTAATTTTACTGGCCATCTTGGCTCTACTAACAGATTTTTTTTATTGTTGTCTGAAGGAATGTGGTAATTACCCCACGTATGATGTTCCCTGATGTTTTGACACACTTCCTGTCACCCTTCCTTTCCTCTTATCAGTGTTTTCTACATGTTCCTCCCCTCTCCGATTCTGCAGATTACTCTTCACTTCTTGTCGCAATAAGTTTGACCAATTTTCAATATCCTTTTACATCACCACATCTTCAACGCTTCTATTCTTTCTTTCTGGTTTTCTTACAGACCATAATTCAGTCCCATACGCTGCTCCAAACGTACACTCTCAGAAATTTCTTTCTCAAATTAAGACGGATGTTTGGTATTTGTAGGCTTCTTTTGGCCAGGAATGTCCTCCTTACCTTTCATAATCTCCTTTTTATGTTATCCTTTGTTCGTCCGTCGTGTGTTATTTTGCTTCGAAGGTATCACAATTCCATCATTTTATCTACACTGCGGTCCCCAATTTTCATATTATGTTTATCGGTAATTTTATTTTTGTTGCAACTCGTTAAATCCTAGTGTTATGAGACGACAAGAGTAACTGGCCGAATTCTTAATTCTTATGAATGCTAAATGAAAGCGGTTCTGTTAACTGACCTCAAAAATTTCATTCTACGAGCTGGTGCAAGTAAGCAGTCCCTAATTAAAAACGAATATGAGCGTTTAGCTTGCAATCCACTGACGTAGAGGTATCGAAATCAGAGTTTAAGTTCACCACTCTCCCAACAAAAACTTCATATGTAAGGCGACAAGCGAGTCCAAAAACATATGACAATTTCATAAATCGTTGACGAGAAACTGTTTACTGTATGTATATTAATTGGAAGATCCATGTGCTACCCCTAAAATAAACTCAGAATGAGGTGTGTGCAAAAGAACTTTGAAGGTACTTAATTAATTCTTGCATGACAAATTGGATCAGTAGTCTCAATCCCATCAGCCATCAGTCTGACGAAGTGCACAAATTCAAAATTGTTGTCACGATTTGATCGTCACATAGTCACAAATAAGAAATAAAAAAACTTAAGTGTTGTAATGGAGTTCAAATTGTTGAGAATGACCAAAATTCCAAGTATTAATAACATTCGTCTTCGATTTTATCACCGAAACTCTACAATTATTTGCTCTATGATCTGTACAAAATGATCGTAAGACGTTTAGAAGAACAAGACGTAAAATAATAATAATAATAAGAACATAATAATAATAATAACAAATTGAACACGAAGTGACACAGATGTTAGATATAGAAGAAAAATTTCTGCTAACATATATAGAATACAAAGACACAAATACAGAGACGAAAAGAAGCAGAAATTACAAGCATTAGCCAAACGACTCAGAAGATACAAAAAAAGTGAAAATAGAAGGAAACAAAACCAAACATTCAACACAAACCAAAAGAAATTTTACCAGACAATAGATAACACACACATTAAAATAAACAATCCACCAAACATAACAGACATGGAACACTTCTGGAGCAACATATGGTCAAACCCGGTACAACATAACAGGCATGCACGGTGGATACAAGCAGAAACAGACACATACAAGATGATACCACAAATGCCTGAAGTGATAATTTTGTAACATGAAGTCACCCAAGCAATTAATTCTACTCACAATTGGAAAGCCCCTGGAAATGATAAAATAGCAAATTTCTGGTTAAAGAATTTCACCTCAACACATTCACATCTAACTAAATTATTTAACAGTTACGTTGCAGACCCATACACGTTCCCTGATACACGTACACATGGAATAACTTATCTGAAACATAAAGATCAAGTAGACACAGCGAACCCAGATAAATATCGCCCCATAACATGCCTACCAACAATATACAAAATATTAACTTCAGTCATTAAACAGAAATTAATGACACATACAACATAGAACAAAATTATAAATGAAGAACAAAAAGGCTGTTGCAAAGGAGCACGAGGATGTAAAGAGCAACTGATAATAGATGCAGAGGTGACATATCAAGCTAAAACTAAACAAAGGTCGCTACACTACGCATACATTGATTACCAAAAAGCTTTTGATAGTGTACCCCACTCATGGTTACTACAAATATTGGAAATATACAAAGTAGATCCTAAATTGATACAGTTCCTAAACATAATAATGAAAAATGGGAAAACCACACTTAATATCCAAACAAATTTAAATAATATCACATCACAGCCAATACAGATTAAGCGTGGAATATACCAAGGAGACTCATTAAGTCCTTTCTGGTTCTGCCTTGCTCTGAACCCACTATCCAACATGCTAAATAATACAAATTATGGATACAATATTACTGGAACATACCCACACAGAATCACACATTTGCTATACATGGATGATCTAAAACTACTGGCGGCAACAAATCAACAACTCAACCAATTACTAAAGATAACAGAAGGATTCAGCAATGATATAAGTATGGCTTTTGGAACAGACAAATGTAAGAAAAATAGCATAGTCAAGGGAAAACACACTAAACAAGAAGATTACATATTGGATAACCAAAGCGACTGCATACAAGCGATGGAAAAAACGGATGCCTATAAATATCTAGGATACAGACAAAAAATAGGAATAGATAATACAAATATTAAAGAAGAACTAAAAGAAAAATATAGACAAAGACTAACAAAAATACTGAAAACAGAACTGACAGCAAGAAACAAGACAAAAGCTATAAATACTTATGCCATACCAATATTGACCTACTCATTTGGAGTAGTGAAATGGAGTAACACAGACCTAGAAGCACTCAATACACTTACACGATCACAATGCCACAAATATAGAATACATCACATACATTCAGCAACAGAAAGATTCACATTAAGCAGAAAGGAAGGAGGAAGGGGATTTATCGACATAAAAAACCTACATTATGGACAGGTAGACAATTTAAGAAAATTCTTTCTAGAACGAGCAGAAACTAGCAAAATACACAAGGCAATCACTCATATAAATACATCGGCTACACCACTGCAATTTCATAACCACTTCTACAACCCTTTAGATCACACAACATCAACAGATACGAAGAAAGTAAATTGGAAAAAGAAAACACTTCATGGCAAGCACTCGTATCATCTAACACAGCCACACATCGATCAAGACGCATCCAACACATGGCTAAGAAAAGGCAATATATACAGTGAGACAGAAGGATTCATGATTGCAATACAGGATCAAACAATAAACACCAGGTATTACAGCAAGCATATTATTAAAGATCCCAATACCACAACAGATAAATGCAGACTTTGTAAACAACAAATAGAAACTGTAGATCACATCACAAGCGGATGTACAATACTAGCAAATACAGAATACCACAGAAGACATGACAATGTCGCAAAAATAATACATCAACATAAACTTTTAAAACAACACGTTCCTGCATACAAGTATGCACCACAAAATGTATTGGAGAATGATGAATACAAATTTTACTGGAACAGAATCATTATAACAGATAAAACAACGCCACATAACAAACCTGACATCATACTCACCAATAAAAAGAAGAAATTAACACAACTAATCGAAATATCCATACCCAATACAACAAATATACAAAAAAAAGGAGAAAAAATTGAAAAATACATCCAACTGGCTGAGGAAGTCAAAGACATGTGGCATCAGGGTAAAGTTGACATCATACCAATTATACTATCAACTACAGGAGTCATACCACACAATATCCACCAGTACATCAATGCAATACAGCTACATCCAAACATATATATACAACTACAGAAATCCGTAATTATTGAGACATGTTCAATTACCCGAAAGTTCCTAAATGCAATATAACACATACCGTACAGTTAATAGGAAGTGACGCTTGATCAAGGTCCGCTTCACTTTCCATTTTTAGCCAGACTTAACGTCTGAGAAAGTAAAGAAATAATAATAATAATAATAATAATAATAATATCCTACCACATGGTATTGAGGAACGACTAGGGCTCAGAAAGAAATTACAGGAATCTTGAGATTTGCATGAAAAATTCAAGAGGTAGACTTGAGACACTAAGAGAAAAACGAAGAGAGAAACATCGAAAAATGATGAGCGAAGTGTGGAAGAAAATAAAGGATAAACAGATGAAATACTCTTACCCATAGTCCATAGCGGCGCATACGAAAGAAGAAGAACTAGGATATTATACCAAAATTACGACTTGCATTGAGCAAAATATTAAGTCATATTTGCAGCGTCCAAGACGTAAGTTTTTAATGTAATGACAACCACTGGGGAAGAAATAGCTTTCTTCCTCGCTCGTATATAAGAATTTGAAATTCGCTACACCCCACAAATGTGGGAGGAGGCGGAGGGGGAGGGGGGGGGGGGTGAACAAGGAGCTTTTGCTTTCCTTTATAACCGAAAGAAGCTCTTCATGGCACGCAAGTGATGATTCATAACAAAGATACCGAGTATTTTCCGAATTACGTATCTGAATTAATTTTTGATTGACAAATGGCAGACATCAGACACGAAGATACCATCAAGAGTCTACTGAGAAAGGTGATAGCACTATTCATGTTCTTACCACGAAATGATACCAAAAGAGAGTAAGGCTGTCCTATTCCATCACTTTGACTAAATTTGTAACCGTTACGCTAAGAAGTAATGTAACTTGTTGGAACATTTCAAGACAACGTGTTGGAACACTTCAAGATATTATGGGTAAAGTTTGGAAATTATAATTATAGAAAAATGTGTCACAAAATGTGTTTGCAAAATGACCACATGTGAGACGCGTACGTGACCTTCCTCTGGGTCCAGCACGACTACTTTCTGTTCCCAGCGTAAATGCTAAAGGAAAAAAAAATTACAAGAAATTAAAGCGCTAGCCGCAAGAGCTGCAAAAAAGACTGTCGTCACTAAGAAGGGACCTGCAAATGGGGTTATTCTGAGACGATGAACGGTCTCTAGAGTACTTTGATGGAGGTAGTGCTTGATATGCATTAGAAAATTATTGTGCTTCCATTAAACATTCTGCAAGGAAGATTAGACGTTCACAGAAGCGCGTCTTTTCAAACCATTATTCCTTTCTTTCTGTGTGTCTGTAAACTTTCTTCCTAGGTGATGTTGTACGTTTTCATCTATTTTGAAACCACCTTCATCTGTTTCAACATTTTGTTCATTTTCTCTTTTTATACATGTGCAGTGACAAACATCCCCGACAATTTGTGCTGTATGTAGAAAACTTTCTCCACTGAACAACATCTTGAAGTATCTACATTTCCTTATTAACACCTTGCATTTAAGTTACTGTATTATGTATTTTTTTTCTTTGCTTTTGTCACGCTGAGTACAGGCCTATTCAAATTTTCTGTGCTATTTCCAATACTTTTCATTTGAACGAAGTTTCTTCCGAAGATTCTAACAACAGAAGTAACTGGTTCTGGAATGTTATGACATTGTTTAATAATTAAAAATTCCCCGCTCACACCAATAAGAAATCTCAAGGAAAGAAATGTCATATTCGCACTCCGGCTTATTTCCCCTTGGCGAAAGACAATGAATGTAATGGTTGAAAACATTGTCAGACACATGCCATTGCAGTTTTATATCTGGATGTCTGACAGTGGCAAATAAAGCTGCGGCAAATCGTATGCTCTCTCCTCACACAGGAGTCAT
The DNA here is from genome assembly GCF_021461385.2 of Schistocerca piceifrons. Lineage (NCBI taxonomy): Eukaryota > Metazoa > Arthropoda > Insecta > Orthoptera > Acrididae > Schistocerca > Schistocerca piceifrons. The sequence continues at coordinate 381,628,726 of NC_060138.1, forward strand.
AACTTTCTTAGCACGGATTAGAAATAATGTGTCAGGTTACAAAAGAAAATGTGTTACCGGGCGTAAGGAGATTGTGTGGCTGAAATACATATGGTACTAATTACACTCTCTTTTCTTTCTTGCAGTCACAACATTTATTCGCATTATTGTTCATATGATTCGGTATTTACCTTCACTTTTACCTATTACTAAACACCTGATCATTTCCCAGATCGAAAACTATTTACAGCATTATCGTGAAGTAAACTTTTTAAAGCTGAGAAATGTCTCTCGCTTTTATATTGGTATCTTATTGAAATTAGCGGAATTATATTTCTTTCAACTCTAGGAATCTTGTAGACGTGTAGACAATACAATTTTCGATTCTGAAGAAATGTTAAATAATACATACAGGAATGATTACAATGTTTGAATCCACTTTATAAGAATAGCCACGAAAGAGTGGATGAATATGTGTAGTAACTTCCAGCACACAACTGAAGCTAACTAGAGAAGGTGGTGCAGAAAGTCAGAGTGGACTGTAATGCTGAGATACGTTGACTCTGATGAAGCAACAAAAGAGTCTAGAGTAAAATATGTACGTTTCTCTTTTGATAAGGCGTGTAGCATCCCTAACGGAAGCTCCTTCCTTAACGTTGTAAAATGATCACTCAAGAATATAGCTTCTACTGACGATGCAATGAAACAGCGTGCTAACTAGACTTAAAAGTATGAAATCTGGTTCTCACCCAGTCAAAACGTATCCTAGCACTTTGATTAGTGTACTGTTTATTTTAGTGTAGCACCGATTCGCTTCTAAGAAATCATTTGTCTGCATGGACTGTCCCATTTTTCATTCGCTCTGATTTCTTAGTGGATTCTACGTAGGCACACCGCTGAATACTGTTAGACAAATAGAAAGTAATAATAACGAGTTAGAGGAACGAAACTGTTTTCAGACAGAAAGAGCGTATAACTCTTATAGGCTAAGTAATGACGAATAGCTTGTGGCTCTCCTACAGTTACAGCAGTATCTGAAACTACTGTAATCTACATATTAATGGGCACTTGTATCAGACAGTAATCTATATATATGAAATATATGTTTGCTTCTCAATTGAAAGTAAAATAACGTAAAAATCTAATAATGTAAAAAAGAAGTTCACCAAAGAGTTCATCTTTCAAGCTGCTAAAACACAACTGATTCAAAGCTGAATTTCTGAAAAGAGACCGTTTCTTACTATACAGAATTCTTACATTGATTAGTCGCTCGTATCTTCAGGTATTTCTGTCAAAAGCCTTATCTTTCTATCACTCAGATTATTTCACATTTTATTTTACAAATTCTTCATTTATTTCTTTAACAACGAGGACACATACGTAACTTATTATTGCCTTGTGTGCGCGCTGCATTAGATATCCTTGTGTTAAGCAAATGTATTTGAAACTCACTATTGTCGTATGGTAGTACATTTTTCCCTTCAATATGTTTGACCTAGAGATATTTCCTTTTCTCAGTAGTGTGTAGGAAATGTATTATTCTCTAGACAATCTTCATTGAAAGCAATGTACCTACACGGTCTATCGAGAGTCAGAATAGTTGAATTCATTAAAACCAATTAGTTTCCAATACGGTAACATATTATTTTACAATGAAAACAAATTTTTCATTCGAGGAAAACTTCTTCGCATCATGCCAAAATTACAAGTTACAAAATACAAGAGAAGAAAGCTGCGTGGTACCAGTTCCAAAGCATTCTAGAAACAATTTCATAGCTAAGCTCGACTATATTATCTATGAAGCGGGAGTAGGTATACATTTTATTTCGCACTAATCTTGCGGCATCTCAAAGAGATTAGTACTCAAGTCGACGTCTAATAAAATGTAATAACAACTCCTCAACTATTTATTCACATATATTTGAAACTCACTATTTTAGTACGATAATACATTTTTCCCGAATTCCAAAAGAACAGTTGTTAATCATTGTTCCGATCGGCAAGTACACATATTATTCAAGAGCTGCTATGATTTTTTCCCAAAATGCTACTCATTTTCTATGCTAAGTACTTCAGCGAAAAGGCAGAACACAGAGTAATTTATGTTGCGCTGTATGTTAGGTCCTTTTCCTGTTATACACAGGGATACAGCATGACAATAATGACTGCAACATTATATTAATAGTAATAATGTAACTTCGCGGTGTCTACGAACCAGGATGAGAGGTATGTCGACTGACTGCGTTTAAGTTGTTCTTCGCATGTGAAGGCATGAGTGACGTGTGACTGCGTTCTTTCTTACATCAAGGTTGGTCAGAATCCGAACCAGCCGCAATAAGTAAGAAACGAAGACAGGATTCTTTGATGTGTTACTCCAAATGTATTTATGCTGTTAACCGTTGCCTCAGAGAGGAATAGTTTGATACCAATTCTTCAGCGAATACAGTCGGCGCGAAAGACTACATCCCTGTCCTACACCATTTTTAATCAGAGTACTTGGTTCTTAGTCTTCCAGTATTTTTGCTCCCCCTTGGTTCTTGTACGTAATGTATATTACCTGTCTTTCCAAACACTTTTCTCCTATTTTTCTCAGAATTCAGAACACATTGCACCATTTGATATTGTAGAACGGTTTTTCCAGGTCGAAAAATTCTATGTACGTGTCTTGATTTTTCGTCAGTCTCTTTTCCATTATTAACAGCAACGTCAGAGTTGTCCTTCTGGTAAAGCCAAACTGATCCTCAACGAACACATTCTAAATTTTCTTTTCCGTACATCATTCTTGTCAGCAACTTGTTGACTCTTGCACTCTTAGAAATAGTGTAGAGGATGTTCTTCCGAAAATCAGATGGTATATCGCCAAACTCATACCTTCTACACACCAACGTGGGTAGTCGTTTTGGTGACGCATCCCTTAATTATAGTAGAGATTACGATGGTATGTTGTCTATTCCTTCTGAGCTGTCTGATCTTAAGACTGACAAAACGCTTTTAAATTCTGATTATAAATTAGATCTCCTATATCTCCCCTGTCGGCTCCTGTTTCTTCTTATATCACTTCATCACACAAGTCTTCCCCTCATAGAGGCCTTCAGTGTACTATTTCCACATATTCACTCTCTCTTCTGCGTTTAACAGTGAAATACACATCGCACTCTTTATGATACCTCACTTGCTTTTAATCTCAGTGAAAGTGGTTTTCACTTTTATGTACGATGAGGCAGTCCTTCCGACGATAATTTCTTTTGAGATTTCTTCACATCTTTCCTGCAGCAATTTGTTCCTGCAGCCATTTGGTCTTGGCTGTCCTGCACATTCTGTTTATTTCATCCCTAAGTGATTTATACTGCTGTATCCTTGTCTTTCCCTGAACATTTCTGTACTTTCTTCTTTCGTCGATAAATCGAAATATTTCATCGGTTACCCAATATTTCTTCCTAGCTTCCCTTTTAAGACATGTGCAGTCCTCTTTAGTTGAGCTGTCTACTAAGGGATTCTATACTGCAGTATCCAGATGCTTATAGAACTTCAAACGCAACTCTTCATTTCTCATTACATCTGTATCCTACTTCCTTTCATGCTGATTCTTCCGGATCATTGTCTTAAACTTCAGTGTATTCTTCATCATTATTACATTGTGATCTGAATCCATATCTGCTCCTGGATACGCCTTACAACAATCCTCCCTGGTTTCGGTATGTCTGTCTGACCATGATGTAATCTTCCTGTGTCTCTGGGTCCGTTCCGAGTAAACCTCCTCTTGTGATTCTTGAATACAATATCCACTTCCCGAAATTTAGTGCAGAACTCAATTAGCCTTTCTCTTTTCTCCTTCCTGCCGCCAGACCAATATTCCATAGTAACTCTTTCTTTCTCTCTCTCTCTCTCTCTCCGCGGTCCAATCCTCCATGATTATTTGATTATCGTCTCCCTTCACATACTTTAATACCTGTTCAGTGTCATCCTATAATTTGTCTCCTCGTCTTCTGATTGAGACGTCGGAATGTATACCTGAACTATCGTTGTCGGGGTTGGTTTGCGTCGAATGTGCTGAGAACAACACTATCACTGAAGTGTTAACAGTAGCTCATTCTCTATCCTACCTTACACCTCATAACGAATCCTACTCCCGTGACACCATTTTCTGCTGCTATTGACATTACGCTATATTCTTCTGTCTAGAAACCCTTATCTTCTTTCCATTTCACTTGGATATGGCTACACAACTGAAACAATCCACTACTGAAATATACAGCTATATTCGTCTGCCTAGATATTCTTATCTTCTTTCCATTTCACTTGGATATGGCTACACAGTCGAAAAAATTCACTACTGAAGAATGCAAAGTAAGAGGATATTCTAATACAAGTTTCGACAGCCATTACGGGAGATCACCATTAGCTACAGTACAATACTGTCACTGGTTGTAAAGCTGTTGGAAACTGTCAGCATACGCTTCTTGTTGACACACTCGAAGCACAACGATCACACATTGTTGGATATTCGCATCATTACAGGAAATGGGTCCTGGTTCTACCAGTGCGATCTGGAGACCAACAACAATGACATAGTGTTCGTCACCTTCCGCACCTCCCTTGGGAAGAAATTCATGCTGGATCAAGTCCTTGCCGTCGAAAAACACCATAAATATCGTCTTAATACTGAATTTTATAAGCCGACTTCCCCTTTACAAGCGATTTGTTAAAGCCAAAGGTGATCGTTTTGAAGGCCAGTAAAGGTACTTTGTGTCTCTGGTTTCCTTTATTTTCTGAGGCCATTCACTTTTCATATAAACGTTATAGTTCAGACTTGTATCAAGAACCGGTTCAAGTTTACATGCATCAACTTCATATTTCGCGCAGTGAAAGATGGTGATGCTGTCAATAGTGCTAAGAAGCTTTCCTTTTTTTGTTACAACCTCTCGCTCTGGCTATTGTAACTTGGCTCAGAATATCGTTTTACATTGTCCTCTTCAACATAACGTAGCTTCGACTGTATAGCCGTATGCAGGTAAACAGTAAAATCCCATCAAACGGCCATATTTATGTTAAAATAAAAAATTACTGTGGTCTTACAATGTGGAAATTCGGTTAGGTGCCCCGACTTTTTTTTTAAAAAATAACGTAATTCATGGTGTTTCTTGAAATTAATTTCTTCGTTTAAGGTTTTATTTACTTATTTTTGACGCTGAGTAATTTGCAGAACCGGTGTGTTGACGGAACTTACTTAAATTTAAACACGTCTATTTGTTAATACCATTGTTAGCTAACCTTGTAAGTATTTTAACTGTGGTGTTGTTCTAGAGCGTAATTCCTGATATTTGACAACGACCTAACAGCGAAAACTGCGGTAACAAAAATAAAGCTTACAAATTCAGACATTTGTGGGGCCACTTAAAAAATAAAAAAAATGAAACGAAAGCATGTTCTAATTCAAGTTATGGCAGTCATTGGTGAAGGTTATTGGTATTCATAACTTTCTTTCTCATTACTATTTAAGGATAATCATTGCCCAGTTCACACATACTCGTTTACTTATCGCCACAAAATTAGGGAATTTTTGCACCACAAATCACAATAATTGCGACAGCTTTTTGAGACTGTTCTCCTACCTTACTTGACTCTAGTGACTTCTATATAGTCACGAACCTTAATCCGCAGTGGAATGTTTACTTCAGGCTTTATCTACCTAGAAGTCCTGATAATGCAATAGTGTTTTCTGTATTGAAATTAGATAAAACTCACCTGTTGTTGCGTTTGTTATTTCAAGAAACTGTTACAGTACATTTTCCAGATAACTTAGTATTCGTTTACTTTCATTGACAATATGCAGTGGAATCTGAGATTCGCTATGAGACCGCGGATCTGCTTGCTTTAATTATAATAGCGAGGGTATTTTTTTTTTTAACTACCAGGAAAATCCGGCAATTTGTGGTACCATACTATAGAAGAAATATTTAGCAATTTTGGTAGATTCCCGTTAACATTTAGTATTTTGAAGTAAAATAAAATATGAAAAGTGATGTCTTATCTTGATTTGCGACAACATGTCTAATAAGTTTAATGTTTGTTCGTAATAATGTGTGGTGGATCGTGACCCTGTTTCTTATAATGATAGGAAAATATTTTCAATACAGCTTTCAATGTTTGTGCAATATATTTTCAGAAACTACCAATATACTATAATTGGTTTAACATGTTTATATGTTCCAGGACTTAACAGTGTAGTAAAGAGACTCCTTTCGACATAATTGACAAGTTTCTCTCATTGTTTCAAATATAAAACCCACCATTTTAATTTCCAATACATGTGGCTTAAAAGATATCTTTCATTATTCAAACCTCTCTTCTTTTCCTCCAGATGTATGACTGGTTGCTCCTCATGTGATAACGTTCTGTTCCAGAAGTGTGCTGCTACGTGGTGTAGAATGCTACCGGGCCAGCAACGTGAGAACGACGCACTCCGTGTCCTTCACCAGCTCCTCTGGCAACAGATTACCGTCTGTCACACCCTAAAGCAAACACCAGTCATCTGTTCACAATTGTTATGTAAGTTCGGATCATTCTGGTAAAATAAGTTCAAATGTCCTTAAAACAAAACCGTTTACGAATTTCTTTGCAGTATGGTTTTCTCTTACAGCGACAGTTGCTCCACATTTTACTGTACTTGCTGTCGTCTCAGTAACGTCGAAACTATAATAGGAATTTACTTTTTTTAATTCTCCAACATTGAAGCACGTCTTTTCTTCTCTCATTATTGTATTATTTTCTTCCATCTGTCTCTGTCTCTCTCTCTCATCGTTTTACCCTTATAGCCCTGCCTCAGAATTCTTTACAGTATTTAACGATATTTCTTTTTCCGTAGTTACTTATATGCCAGTATTCAGAGGAATATTGGAATACATGCAATGATGGAAGTAAGAAATGTCAACGAAAGCAATAAGCCACTTCGAGAGATAATATTAATAAGATGTTTGTCATCGTTAGTTGCATTCCTCACTTTCCTTTCAGTCACAGTATAGATTCCGGATACACACGACATGACCCAATATTATTATTATTATTCTCCTCACGATTCTGGCTTAATGAGACTTTGAGCATTAACTATGTCATGTGCTCAGGTTTGTTTCAATAGAGTTTTTTTTGTTTCGCTTTGTGAAAAGATTTGACATGTTTCTTTTAAAAAATATTTTTGTTTTTGGTCCTTTTTCATAATACCTTGAAGATCATTTCTAATAATTTGTAATTTATGCATTTCTATCACAACTTCTTTTGTTCTTATTCCCTTTTACAAACATTTTTCTACACTTTTCAAATAGCTCTGAGCACTATGGGACTCAATTGCTGAGGTCATTAGTCCCCTAGAACTTAGAACTAGTTAAACCTAAGTATCCTAAGGACAAGTTAAACCTAAGTAACCAAAGGACATCACAAACATCCATGCCCGAGGCAGGATTCGAACCTGCGACCGTAGCGGTCTTGCGGTTCCAGACTGCAGCGCCTTTAACCGCACGGCCACTTCGACCGGCTACTGTTTTCTTAATTTAAGTATTTGAAATGTTGATTAGAGAAGCGAATGCTTCCTCAAGAGTATGTTTCGTGTTTAACTGTCTATTACGCGTTTTCGTTGCTTTTCTTCGGGTATTCACAACTACTGTGATATTATTACTAAAATGTGGTGTTATTACTATGTTGCAATGGAGTAATTTGACGTAACGGGAAACGGATCTCTTGTTTTATCTATCCAAAGGTAACATAAAGGACATTTTCATCTCGTTGTCACGCAGTTTATATGCCCAATTCAATACAATTTCTAATGTGTCATATCTTATCGTTTTGTGTCGTCTTCTGAATTCTTTCTTTGTGAAACACATCTAGAGAGCAGGTGTCATCTGCATAACGCATGACGATTTCGTTCTAAAACTGTTTCTGTCTCTTTGTTGGTGTTTAGGCACATTATTACTTATAAACCATGCCCTTTGGAGTCCATGTTGTTCTTGACTTCTTTTTCCTAAGATATCTGATAAATGACTGGTTAACCTGCTGTAATCTATTAAATGCAAATGAACTGTAAATATCACTATCTTCTTGATTTTCTTAAGTTTTTTTTACATCTTGAAGTATTTCAAAGTTACATCTCTTTTTCAAGGAGTTTTCGTTTTCAGTGATACGAGTACTTTCCCCATAATTTCAACATTTTCTTCTGCATTAAAATTCAATTCACATTATTACTGTACTGTTGCCTGGATCATATTGTTTCACATACATAACTTGAACAGATTTTTTGTATAATTGTCAATTTTATTATTGACCCTCTATTGCAAGACATTTATAAGGAAACCAATTTCAGTGGAAAAATATCTGGGGTAGCATCTGATACAAAAAAAAACACAATTTTGTTACCATACATAAAAAAGCCGAAAATACTGATTAGTTATTAATCGTCCACTTACAGAGACATAGAAGCATAATCTGTCCTATCATTATCGTCATTTTACATAATTTAGAAATCTAATTAGAGGTGATCTAAGTGGCAGAAATAATTCAATCTTTCAGTTGCTATCGCGCTGGCTTACATGCACTCTACTTTCAGCAAAAATTATCGATTTTCAATGTTTCTCTCAAGACAATGACACTAAGCACAATCTAGATAGATGCAGCAAGACTGAATAGGTTGCCAGTTGGCAGCATCATGCGTAGACGAGTGGCTTCCTTAACTTTATACTTATATTTACGGTTTGTAGCCAGATGGCAACACCATGCAACGCAGTCTTAAGATTTCTTGTTTTTTGACATTATTGCCAATAATTTTTTTGTCATTTACATGAATTGTAACACCCATTATATGACATCACAACTTACGCAAACATAATTTCCAAGAACACTAATTTCTATCATATAGAATGCCTGGACGCCCATATCTGCAGGGAAAATAATTAAGTATAGTACCGGGACATAATTGTGTTCAAAATGTGCCTCTGATATGCATCATGCCTCATGTTGTGGTTAAAATCAGTATGCCAGTATCTTAAAACGTGTAATAAATTTGTGACTGTGTTGGGCAGCCTACCAACGTGAGATGTTTTCCTGTGTAACTTCTGGAGAATATCTTATTTAGTTGTTCAACCAACCAGTGCCCCCTGGTTGTGTTTTTCGTCTTCGCCAAAGATATGTCTTTGAAAATTATCGACGTCAGCATAACATAAACTCGGGAAAGTAAACAGACAATACCGACGTACACTACTATTTAAATTGTCCATTCCTACGCATATCAGATTAATATGCAGAAGGCCAACGAAGTCTTAGATAACTAGGCGATGTCATCCTGATTGCCAATGTTCCGGGTGTAGCACGATATGCATATCTTTTGAGTGGATTTTGGTAGTTAATAATTCAGACTTTGGTAGTAAAGGTTTTAGTGAACTTGAAGTGGATAACGGTATCGATTCTGAACAAGTATTTCGTCAAATTACGTGCTGAAGCGGCACGTTTCCGAGAAGCTCTTACTCTCAAAAGAGTATGATTAGTAACGTTAACTGAACTTTACCTCTTCATGTGAACTGGCACGCATAGGGACAAAATCCATCGTCCATCACTTTTCATTGTGTTACAGTCTTTTTCCTCGGTCTTGAGTATAAAACGCAGTGTAGCTAGTACTGAGGCATTGTGTGTAAAAGAGGAAAGGTTGTAATCTTTGACAACTTCTACGAAATAATATTCTTACTGCTAATATTGCTACAATAACAACGTTTCGATCTACGTAAAGTAAATGAAGTATCTGCGTCGACAGGAATGAAGCATCTTCCAAGTGGAACCAGTGTGAAATAAATAAATATCAATGGCGTACGTTTATGATTTCTTCATTCAGCACACTAGTGAAATGTTTTATAATCTTGTACATGTAAGTAATATTTTTAGAGGCCATCGTATGAATATAATCTTATAGTGGAGGCAAAAGAGACTGCATATACTAATTTTTCAGTAAAACATTGAAAATGCAGGCCCCATAAACATTTGTACCCCGGATAATGTAAATAGCATATTGGATCTTTCAAGCTTATCATATTCATGGAGTTTTCTTATTTCTTAGTCACAACCACGCTGTTACTAGTATGAATGAACAGTTCACAGTTTTTCATAAGCTTACTCACTTTGACTGTTTCCAAGATCTTACTGTCATTATCTTTGCTTATTTCACAGGTTTGATGCAGTATGCTTCCAATGCCTGTCCTGTATAAATCTTCTACGTAAGTATAGCTATAATATCTATCGTCCAGTTAGTCAATCTGAGCTGTGTTTTGCCTGCTCTCACAGTGCATCCTCCCTACTGTTACTTTATGCCCCACCTAATTCCTCCTGTGTGCATCAGTGTCGATATTTTGGTACTGGTCCATTATTGTTGAAATTTCTTTCATATTCATTTCGTGTTTTAACTGTCTATTGAAGTGTTAATATATTTTGTAGTATAATATTATAAATTCCGGCTGATTTAACTTGTAGCCTTTTACTAACATCTACATCCATTTCCTTATACACAGTTTCAAGATCTCCTTTCTTCAATTTTTTTTTTCTTACAGTGCAACTGTTGGCAACTGTGGTGTTTGGTGAAATTACATCTCTCATATCTACTACTTCCCAAGATTTTTGTCTTCTGTTTGCTTGTATGTAAACGAAATACTGTGCTAAGTGTACTGTCCATTCCATTAAGTAGATACTTTGACGATTCCTTACTATCGACAAGAAGTGTTAGGTCATTTGCGAATCATGATGTCAGCATCTTATTCCATTCAATCATAGTCTTCCACGAAATTTTCTTTCACGCCCTTCATCGCTTCTTCGTCAGACGAACTAAACAACGACGACTATAAGCTTTCTTCCCTCACAACGTTCTTAAACCAACTCTATTCCTTTACACGTCAATTACTTCCACTGTGCTAGTACAGTTTCATGACTGTTCCCTACATATGCTCAGTTTCCTAATACACTCCTGGAAATTGAAATAAGAACACCGTGAATTCATTGTCCCAGGAAGGGGAAACTTTATTGACACATTCCTGGGGTCAGATACATCACATGATCACACTGACAGAACCACAGGCACATAGACACAGGCAACAGAGCATGCACAATGTCGGCACTAGTACAGTGTATATCCAACTTTCGCAGCAATGCAGGCTGCTATTCTCCCATGGAGACGATCGTAGAGATGCTGGATGTAGTCCTGTGGAACGGCTTGCCATGCCATTTCCACCTGGCGCCTCAGTTGGACCAGCGTTCGTGCTGGACGTGCAGACCGCGTGAGACGACACTTCATCCAGTCCCAAACATGCTCAATGGGGGACAGATCCGGAGATCTTGCTGGCCAGGGTAGTTGACTTACACCTTCTAGAGCACGTTGGGTGGCACGGGATACATGCGGACGTGCATTGTCCTGTTGGAACAGCAAGTTCCCTTGCCGGTCTAGGAATGGTAGAACGATGGGTTCGATGACGGTTTGGATGTACCGTGCACTATTCAGTGTCCCCTCGACGATCACCAGTGGTGTACGGCCAGTGTAGGAGATCGCTCCCCACACCATGATGCCGGGTGTTGGCCCTGTGTGCCTCGGTCGTATGCAGTCCTGATTGTGGCGCTCACCTGCACGGCGCCAAACACGCATACGACCATCATTGGCACCAAGGCAGAAGCGACTCTCATCGCTGAAGACGACACGTCTCCATTCGTCCCTCCATTCACGCCTGTCGCGACACCACTGGAGGCGGGCTGCACGATGTTGGGGCGTGAGCGGAAGACGGCCTAACGGTGTGCGGGACCATAGCCCAGCTTCATGGAGACGGTTGCGAATGGTCCTCGCCGATACCCCAGGAGCAACAGTGTCCCTAATTTGCTGGGAAGTGGCGGTGCGGTCCCCTACGGCACTGCGTAGGATCCTACGGTCTTGGCGTGCATCCGTGCGTCGCTGCGGTCCGGTCCCAGGTCGACGGGCACGTGCACCTTCCGCCGACCACTGGCGACAACATCGATGTACTGTGGAGACCTCACGCCCCACGTGCTGAGCAATTCGGCGGTACGTCCACCCGGCCTCCCGCATGCCCACTATACGCCCTCGCTCAAAGTCCGTCAACTGCACATACGGTTCACGTCCACGCTGTCGCGGCATGCTACCAGTGTTAAAGACTGCGATGGAGCTCCGTATGCCACGGCAAACTGGCTGACACTGACGGCGGCGGTGCACAAATGCTGCGCAGCTATCGCCATTCGACGGCCAACACCGCGGTTCCTGGTGTGTCCGCTGTGCCGTGCGTGTGATCATTGCTTGTACAGCCCTCTCGCAGTGTCCGGAGCAAGTATGGTGGGTCTGACACACCGGTGTCAATGTGTTCTTTTTTCCATTTCCAGGAGTGTATTTTAGAACTTGTTGTCCAACCTGGCCTATCCATATCTTGAGCATCAAAAAATCTAAGAAAATATCTTAACTTGTCTTTATTGTTCTCCAAGTTATTATTGGCATTGTCATAATATTCTGGAGTCTTTTGATATTATGATTGAAAGCCGTTCTTCATGAGACACCTCCTCATCAACTCCTACCTTTTATTCCCACATTTTCGCCAGAGCATAACGTACTTGACGTATAACCCATTGTTGCACAGTTACTGTAAAACTATGGTTATGTCCTGCTGCTTCCTGCGTTTATGAAAATACATAAATTTATGAACTCGCTGTTTTTTTTCACCTTACAAGTGTTGTGTGTTTATTTTACCAATCGACTTTTGTAATGTGTGTCACATTTGGAGCTATAGTGGCAAATTGAGAAACATCAACTTCTTCACTATTTTCCCACTAAACTATTTTGCCACAGAAGAACTGCATGATAGCGTTGCTTCATGCACTGTGCAAAAATGACAATAATTCAGGGAAAGGAAATATTCCCTTAGAGTAAAGCTTGTTTCTGTTTGAGTGTGTCCTACCAGTTTGGTATATTCAGATGAAACTTTTCCACCTTCTTTAGGACAAACCGCGAATTCTTATCGATATTTCAGAAATTCGTTGCAACTTCTGACTACAGAAATAAGCTGCGAGAGTCCTTTATTATGTTAAATATAAAATATTTTCTGTGTGTTTTCTCGACGAAGGGCACCACTGCTTTGAAAATATTTGACTGCGGAACTATAAAACTGTCAAAAATAAACAGCGTTGTAGTGCCAATGACGAATAGAAAAACATATTAAACACATACTGCCATCTGAAAGTCAACCTCACAGATTAAATAAGAAAACAACTATACCTCTCTTTTTTCTTAAATGATGATTAGACTAAATAATAACAACTGTTTGCTACTTAAATTTTAATAAAATAAAACCGAATGCCTGGAGCTTCTTCGATCCTGTCTGAAGAAGGTTGCCGGCTGCGGTGGTCTAGCGGTTCTAGGCGCGCAGTCCGGAACCGCGCGACTGCTACGGTCGCAGGTTCGAACCCTGCCTCTCGCATGGATGTGTGTAATGTCCTTAGGTTAGTTAGGTTTAAGTAGTTCTAAGTTCTAGGGGACTGATGACCACAGTAGTTAAGTCCCATAGTGCTCAGAGCCATTTGAACCATTTGAAGAAGGTTGTTATTCAGTATTTGAAGTCAGAGAGGTGGAGGTTAGGAGGAAAATACTTGTTTCGAAAAGACAATATTACTGTATTTTCCTTTTTTGTAAGATATGTATGAGATAGGATTCATCGACCATATCGCCGACGACAGAGTATGCGTTTTTCATATTAATTACAAAACTGACGCAGACGAACACTTTAGTTATACACAGTAGCCTCGTAAACTTTTTAGCTAATTTGATGTGGTCAATAAGAATATAGAAAAGAGCTTCTACTGCAAACATTTTTGTCCTTCTTAGAATAATGCCTTTACTGGGAAATGCAGTATCAGATAATCATGCAAATAGTATCATAACCGGTTTAAACTACTTAGCAGGCCTTCTTCAGATTACCGCTTTAAGAAGAAAGAAACTAATGGATTATAACATAAATGGAAACTAAATTACAAAGTGAAGCATACTGCTACACAAACACTTGAATACGTTAGAAAAATTTGTGTAGGCCGTGTCAGACAGCTTTCTTACGAGTGGAAATATTAAAGTGCCAAAACTCACATTTGTCAGCAGAAGAAAGAAAAACGCGTCTCTTTGATATAAATTATATTTATCCAAAAAAACTGAGAAAGTATTTTGATAACACAGAATTTTGCTGATCAACGCGTCACTGCCAAAAGTAATGACACAGGTTAGAAAATAGATAAATTATTAAGAACTTTCTAAGTGCCCTTCCAGAGAATGGACTAACTCTGTTACAAACAAAGGCTTACATTCACTCTGCTTACCGTACAAACTGTGCATCAACTAAATGGAGAAGGCCATGACACATGGCACCTGGAAGTCCACTGTGAAGCATTTACTGCCTAAAAGGCTGTGCGCCATCCGTAATGAATGTTTTAAACATTTTTTCAAAGATTTGGTACTTGGGACATGTCTAAGTGCAACAGAGAATCGAAAACTCAGATATATTAGAAGGCTTTTGTGAAAAATTGGCACTTAAAAAGTTTCACATTTGCACTGTTCACGTAGTATACAGCTGTACTTATTATTTTATTTCTTGGCCCTGATTTCGGTCAAATTTTGACCATCGGTGGAACGCCTGTAGCAAAGAACCGCACTGAGGAATCAGGTGTTTGAACATGTGTTTCAGCTGTGAATTAAGATACACCTATTACGAATACACAGAGAAGTGATTGCTCCTTCTCTTTAATTTATAGTGAAGCTTTACTGGATAGTAAATGATTTTTAAAGTTTTAAACTGTTTCAAATACTTGGAACCTGTGACATATGATCTTAGGACAGCTGCAACTGTAGATTAGGTTGTAAGATTGTTCCAGGCATTTATTATTTACGTTGCAAGACAGTGCATTTTTCTTACAGCACATCTAGTACTTAAACAGAACATTCTAAGGATGGTTTGTATTCCAGTTATGGGACACACAGTTGAATAAGTTTTTCGAAAGCGCATCCTGTGTATAATTAAGTGTCACTCGATGAAAAATGCTTTAAGGGGCATTATGTACAGTTATTACGTGCCCTTTATGTAGAGTTGTTCTCCTTTGGGAGAGATGATCCCACGATTATCTGTATTGGACGGAAATCTACAGTAAAAAATTCAGTAGTAAGTATAGCTGTGTATTACATGATGCAGAGTCTATTACAATGTAAACATACCTGCGCTCACATTATTGTAAGTGAAGGCTGCAGTTGACTACGTAACAAATAATCGCAAAAATTATTGTACAGGAGAAACTCTTTAAGCATTAAACATTGTTTTACCACAGCGCTCCACGTTTCTTTATGTCACTCATTTTTAGGCAGATACACTCACACTTGTCTTTCACAACTGAGTAACTTATTGTCTCTAAATTTATTTGTTGTAACCCGACTGCATTGTTACTTTTATTAGAGCTGTTTATATTACTGGTACATTAATAGTGGTTTGATGGTGAGAGGGCTTTATTTTATGTGTAATCTGGGGCACTGATAATACAAGAGCTTCCCCTCCAATGATATACATGCCAGTTTAAACAGTGACTATTTTCTTTTCCGTACTTTCCGTTAAATTTATCTAACTGTTGTGTCTTTAAGGAAACTCAAATATTCGTTCTAAGATGTTTTTGCTCCATAACCTTTTTAATATAAAACTATTGTACCTTCTGTTTTTGTCTTGGATTTTCCTTATTGTACGCTGTTGATGAATACTCTTCCAAGGTGGCGTCTTGATGTCTCTGTTGCTAACTGGCCGATTTCATCCTCTGGCATTAACGTACCATTTTCCTATTAACACAGAATCTTTGTTTCAATTTTGTGAGCTGTTTATCTACTCTCATGGTTTATGGAGAAGTATTGGTTATGACACTGTTTTTTAGATGTTTCTATTTCTTCAAAGATGTGTATCTCCTGTGTCCTGCTGTACGTGTTACGGTAACGTTCTTTCCTTTTATTTCCTGCATACATGTCTCTTGTATCTGAATTGTTTTCGCTTGTGATATTTCATTACAAAGCATTATCAAAATTTTTATAACCTTTACTGACTTTTTATTTTTATAACCTTTACTGACTTTTCTGCGATCACTGAATATACAATGCACTGCTGCTGTTGATATTGAATCCTAAACAGTGTTACATTTTACAAACTGGAATGTTATTCAAAGCTTAAGCCAGTTATTATATTACGTACCAAATCAATCGACGTCAAGTTATTTCCTCTTTTCTCTAATATTTATCGAGATCTTAATTAATATTAATGCTTTCAAAGAGATACATCTAACTGTTCTTGTCTCTTTCCTTAACTTCACTTAATTGTCTGAGTAAATAATTTGGACAGGCAGCTAACCTGTGATCGATACCTACCATGTCATATTTCGAAGCAGCGCTTTTCGCTTCACATCTTTTACTTGTTGAAAATGTGGAAGGTCAGTTGTTTGCACATAACGTTACTGGTTCACGTATTTAAAATCAAACTGCCATTGACCAGATTTACATCCAACATATTCAGGTATAGGAAATCCGGGAGCCCCTTCAGTATGGATGAGAATTTAAGAAACCTACTGTTTGTTTAATCTTCCTGTTTACTGCCTTTATATCGTAACTGCATTTTATTAGATCTAAGCAGTTAATGGAATTCATCTAAAAGCATCAATCGTATTCTCTGCATACCATATTCCTGCTTTCTGTTTATCTGCGATCTGTGTTGTTAGCAACAGATTCCTAAATCACGAGTCAGGCGTGTCGTTGATGTGCTAAATTTTCCTGCGTTCCGCTGTAATGTGCGGATTCCACTAATGTGCTAAAAATCTCTGGACGCAGCCGCATTCAAATAAAATAAAGGTAACTCAAACAAAAAGAGACATTACCGTTCGGAAGTGTAACAGGAAAAAGTGACATTCTCGATGCAAAATTGCTACGATAAGGACTGCCTTACAGTAATTAGTACACTCGAAAGATAACATTCAGTGGAAATCTGGCGCATACTTAAATATCCTAAATGTTAATGCCTTGTCAACGAAACCACTGTCTCGTGTTACTGGCTGTCATCCGCTTCTTTTCTGTCCCAGCATTTTCCCTTCAAGAATGTTAATGGTGAAAGTATTGTGTCTGATGCCATGTTCAATAAATTTTATTTTTCTCTTTTCGTTGCCTTTAATAATTTTCCTCTTAATTGCCTTCCCTTGAGACTTCCATGTTGGTTTTTCTTTCCGTCCATCTCGTTCTTTTCAATTTCCGCCATATTGACATTTCAGCAGCTTCAAGTCGATTGCTTTCCAATTTACCCAGGGCCCAATTTTCTCTTCCATAGAGTAGTGTACCTGTTTTACCAGTGCAGTCCTTCAGTTCGCTTAACTATGCATTTTCCTTTGGTAGCATACTACCCAGATAACAAAGTTCTCTGACGTCATCATTTGTATAACGTTTTTAACTTCTCCCACATTGTTCCGTACGATCATTATTTTCGTTTTCCGTTTGTTCACTTTTAATGTCCATATTTTAAGTATGTCTGATGTTACTTGCCACATTTTATTCGTTTCTTTGTATAAGTCTGCAAATTGTGTGGTCTCACCGTCAAATCTGTCCTTTCGCTATTGGTTTTTATTCATTTTTTCGTCTCCTTCACCATTTGCATAGCTTTCTCCACGAATAAAGTACATAAGTGTTGTGAGAGGGGACATCCTTGTCTAACAGCTTTTCTAATCTTGGCACTTTCCTGTGTCTTATTGAAGTTTAACTTTGTTCGTGGCTGGTATAAAACAAACAGCCGGTTTGTTTGTCACTTGAAACATGTAGTCTTGAACGTGCTGATGAAGACACCCGCAGCCGGTGTAAAATTTTGTTCCAACTGGTTGCCCGTTTCATATATATCATACTTTGCTGCAACTGGTAGGCTGTTTTGTACTATCATATTCTTGTACGGATGTTGTCTCACAGCCATGTCTAAAATTGTTGTTTTTGTTCTTTGGTTCAGATCTGATGGTTAATCAGAAGTTCATGGTACATTATGAGTTCCAACAACTGGTTCAGAAACTCAATTTCGTCTTCTGTACTACGACGAAGATTGTACTGTATTTTGCTCGTGGATGTGTTCAGGAATAAGACTGCATGGGCCCGAATTTTTCATTGTCCTGTTACATGTTTTGGACGAATTTGTATGTCTCCAAACTTCTTTTGACATATGAGTTCTCTGAATTTTGTGAGTAAGGTTCCTTCTGGTCCACAATGCCTTTGTTGTATCGTCTCCTAATTCATTTTGTGGAATATCTGTGTGACTCTTTCACGCCGATTGAACAAACCCGCCAAGATTAGTTCAGATTATCTTATTCATTTCTGTTTGTTTTATTAACCCTACCTGGTAACGGTCCTAGATCGACGAACAGTATTTGAAACGGTCGAAGGGTTTCATGTCCGATGACTATTATGAGTGAATCACAATTTTTTACCACTTTTTCCATAAATCTAAGCGTGTCATAATACTACAACATGACAAAATGTACTTGATCATTCTCCCTTGAATCACTATGAACAGATATCCCAGACACTTAAGGATAATACAGATTCTAACGATTGATCATTGGTCGCGCACTCAATCATTATCGGAACTTTTAGACTATATGCCTTCATTACATTCCTTTCACTAATATTAGTAATAAATTTGCCTCTGAATGAAAAAATAATCTTCACGTACTTGTTGTTGTGTCATGGGGTTGCAACCCCATCTTCAGATGCACAATAAAAAGAAACTGAAGATCATTTATGCAGTCAGAAGCAAATTCACCCCTAATCCCAATTCATACCTTTGAGTTCTCACATACAGTCAACTTTAAATATCATATATTTATGCTTAGAGCCAACTGAAAACCACCTCACCTCACTCTAGACGAATACAAATATTACTACCTTTAATAAAAAGTTTTTTTTGTTGCTACCTCAGTGCAAAAAACTACATTGTCTGTGAGCATTCTCACAGATAGAAGTTCATAGGCTTCGACGGCCAGTGTCAGTTTGAATCATATCATCTGGGTATTAGTCCACGCATTGTGAAACACTAAAGCCAGTATCATGCCAACATTTCGAACAAATTTCCAGCGGTTCTCTTCTTAGCAACTAACTGTTGGATTCTAGTGATGATCTTCCACTATATACTGCCCTGTTTCAGATGTCAGATGACTACTGACTTTACATTCTGGAATTCTATTAGACATTCCGGAGTATAGATTGGTGTGTATTGTGATGTGGTTGCCGACTCGCTTCTGGTTACATATGACATTAGCAGAAAAGCAGAAGGCAATCAAACATAAATTTCTTAAAATTTAAAAAAATACTTTATTGAAAAAAGTGTTTATATTATTTACTATATCACTTAAACTCTAAAAAGGTTAAAGTATGATGACTACTTTCACTTCATTAAGCAATCATCTTCAGATCACTCATGATACAACATATGTCAGTAGCTGGGGGCTAGATGTATGAAACCACTTTCAATAAAAAACTGAATAAATTGCCAAGGTGGAATCGACTCGTTCGAAACTATACTGAATGAGGTTTTAGGCTGCTGTAAAATGTATATACGACACTATTACATCGAGTAACTTGTCAAAGCTGAGAAATCTATGTGTGTTCAGTTTTTTGCCGAAAGTGTCACCACAAATGGACATGCTCCCATCTATACAGACGATGCATGGTTTTAAATAATCTATACGCTGGCATGTATTTTACAGTGAGTGATCTGAAATGGTTGCTTATTCAAATGAAACTAGACATCACATTTTAATTTTGTATGAGTAGGCGATCAAGACAGTTACAAAAATATTTAAAAACAAAATTTGCTTAATTTTAAGATCTTCCTGCCAATCTCCTCCCAAGGTAGCACAGGCAGTAGTGTATCCTACAGTCACCCCTCAGTACCAGGCTTTACCTCGAATTGTCTAATTGAAACCTAGAATGCGACGTCGGTAGCCAAGGCCCATCAGCAGAATCCCGCAGTTCGTTGCACTGAAGACAACCGCTGGAAAGCCGGTCGAAACACTGGCATTTTAGCTGTTTTAGTGTTTCATAATAACGAGGCCGAATACCGAAAATGGTGTGTTACGTGTCAGTTCACGTATATGTGTCGTGAACAGTAGGGGCCATACGAGACGAACATCATGTACGCCGAATGCTAACCCCTTCGCTTCTGACGATGTCAATACATTAAAAATGAGCACGATGACTTTATTTTGCTGAGAACTATTCACTCTGCTGACATATATGTTCAAATATTCCGTATGTTCGTATTTTATGTGCTAGGAAACTCATACCAAGACCGGAATTGCCTGCATTGATGAATGAAGGTAGCGTAAACACTACTAACTTAAACATTTTGAGAAAGCTTTTGACGGGTGTCTCCATTCACTTATCAGACTCAAACATTAAAAATTTATTAAATATGTATACTACTGCTACACGTCTTTTATGTGACATGATCACTCTTATTTTGTACATTAGCTGCTGGAGACTCTGGCGTCCATTGCAAACCACTAGAAAGTAGATATAAATAAGATATGTCTTGTAAAATCACTTATATTATTCAGTTAGAATCATTAATGCACCGTTAGTATGCGAATTACTTAAAAATAATTAAGTGCCTTTTCAAAACCTGTTAACCTGTGTATAGGCCATTCCCAGCTATAAAATCGGTGTTAGAGGTGCAGGTGTTTTGTATACTCACTGCATAATCGTTAGTCTAATGTTATATGGTTCCACAGAGTCAAAGTCTATACAAATGCATCTAAAAGACTGTTGACCACTCCAAAGCGGTACTGAATTTTCCGTAACTGTCTTCCAGTACAGGATGTTACAACCTTACATCTTTATTTTCCTAATGATCGACTGAATTATGCGGCGAGCGACTCGCAGGACCATAACTTCAGGCAACGAACACATTGACTGGCAAATAACCCTTAATATATATGTAGACAGATACAATGTTTTGTGATAAGCAGGATAAGCAGTGCAGACACAAAGAGGAAGAGACTTTCGAAAGGTTGTGCCAGAGAAGAGAAAATTAAGTGGCAGATCGGATAACTTACGAAGTAGTGAACAGAATCAAGATAGAGGAGATTTCCAACTTCATCCTCCACGAAGGTGTTGCTCACATATGAGACGCTCATGACTCACCAAGGTGTTACCGATCAGCACATGAGCTTCTCTACTGCCGCCGGCACCACTGCTGTCTGTGTTGTCGGTGGTCGAGGGTCAATGGCAGCCGCCACAGAGCGTGACACGCAAACACGCTGTCACCTCTAACTGCATTCCAGCGCTGCGCCAACACAATGCACGTCATAGAGCGATATGTGACAGTCGCGGGATGCGGGCACCTGGCCGACCCTTCAATTGCGCAGCTGCCGAGTCCTGCGTTCAGCCGTCGGCCTACACGACCATAAATTGACCGCTAACTCTGACATCACCGTGACTATAATGGCGATTTTCGTTCTAAGATAGACCAGCGGTGATATGCAAAACGTAATGAACCGTTCAATGATCTACTCAAAGACGCACTCTCACGATCAAACAGTTAATGTTACACTGCTTATTTCTTCTCCAGATGCCTACTACTCATGCATAAGTCGTATAGTTCAGGCTGTGTAAACACGCGTCAACAATAATGTCAGTATAATTACATTTGGAATTTTAATTTTGTCCCATCAATGATCTGCCACACTGCTTTTCGATGCCAGCGGTATGCAACAACAACAACTTTTTTTCCTGTTACAACATCCAGTACATAATGCTTAGGATTTTTTTCTTTTGTTTTCCTTGTACTTATACTATGATGACAGTGAGTAACAATGAGCTAGATATTTTCACTTGAGTTTACTGTGAACTGCGGTTGATGAATCGTTTATATTCCGAAACTAAACTATTCAGTGGACAAATATAGTATCACACTGCACCAGCTTCTTTCCTTGTTATACCACGCCTGGTCGTAAGATAGTGGAAGAGCAGTGGTTCATATCCTGCATTTTAAATATTCTTTCGGTCAGTTCATTCAAAGTTTTCAG
The DNA here is from genome assembly GCF_021461385.2 of Schistocerca piceifrons. Classification (NCBI taxonomy): domain Eukaryota; kingdom Metazoa; phylum Arthropoda; class Insecta; order Orthoptera; family Acrididae; genus Schistocerca; species Schistocerca piceifrons. Next base: position 381,650,830 of record NC_060138.1, read on the forward strand.
TTTCCGCCTTTGATTCAAATTAACGAAGAAATATGTGAAACTGGGAAAAAGACTACTAGAAACAGCTAGTATTTACCACGCAATGTCGAATGACCCCCACTATCGCTCAGCCGATAGCGCTGGTGGCGTGAACACGTTCTGTATCTCTCTTTAGAACTCCCTCAGAATAGGAAGTTGTGTCCAGAATGCATGGTTTTCAGTGAAAACCTCTGATCTGAGATTAAAGACGTCTCATTCAAAATTAACTTCCATTTTCTAATCGGTTCTAACTAAATATTAGCGTAAACGTGAAATGTTTGTGTGGCCACCAACTTCTACATCGTTATTGTTATAGTTCTAAGATGAATATTAATTATAGCTCATTGGACACAAGTATTTCTATATAACTTTTTTATGAATACATAAAAACATTCACTCATCACTGGAGGATGCTCTGTCCCAGAACGTACAAAAAGAGTATACTACATAATGTTCATTTGATTCAGTTAGATCATTTCGATGCATAATAATTTTACACAGCAGAAACTGGGAATCTTGCGTAGCTATCTGTGACTGAGTTCTAATACTGGTCTTAAGTCTTTGCATTTAAGAATGTGTACCATTTCTAACAGAGACAAATGCTGGAAACAGCTTAATCTCCTTTTTACCAGGTGTGGAAGTATGAAACCGGATTTTGGTTCTAATAATGACGCGTCTGTTGTTTGGAACTGATAAACAATATTTTATTCAAAATAATTCCCCTCGCTATTTATACATTTCTCCCACCTCTCCGGCAGGCTATGAATGCCACTCGCAGGAAACAGTTCTTCTTTTGAAGCTAACTAGTCAGCAAGCCATTTTCGTACATTTTATACGAATAGATGATAATCGGACGGAGCCAAGTCTGGAGAATAAGCCACATGCCCAAGTATTTCCCAACTGAACGCCTAGATCGTCCCCTGACCCGTTTTGCTGTGTGTGCTTGGCGTTATCATGGAGCACTAAGACTTTGTGTTGCCTTTTTATACATTCCGGTCGTTTTTTACCTAATATCGATTTAAATCGATCATTTGCTGTTGGTAGCGATCAGTGTTAACGTTTTCGGCAGGCTTTAGCAGCTCATAATAAATGACATCCTTCTGATACCACCAAACATAGAGCATTGTCTTCTTTCCAACGAGATTTGGTCTTGCAGTGGATGTCGATGTTTCACCTGGGTCACCTAAAACATATCCATTTCACCAAAAGATATCCATTTTTCATCACCTGTCACTAAAAGATGGAGAAACGACTTTATTTTTTATCTGGCGAGCAGCATTTCACAAGTGGTCTTACTATTTGCTTGCTGCCTTTCATTCAGTTCACGAGGAACCCATTTTCCCACTTTCTGCACCTTTCCCGTAGCCTCCTACCGAGGAGGAACGGCTTTCTGCGCCACATTCAGTTGTTCCGCGAGTTTCTGTTGAGTTTAGGTATATCTTCAACCAATAAGGCCTGCAATTAGTTGTCTTCGAATTTTTTCGGCGGTCTCCCGCGCTCGTCGGTTGCCACGTCAAGATCACCACTTTTGAATTTTTCAGACACTCGAAACACTGTGTCTTCCAGGAGCATGTTCGCCTAAAGCTTCGACAAGCATTTGATGCGATTCTGCTGCAGTTTTCTTCAAATGATAACAGAAAACCAATGATGTCCGCAAATCGTAGTTCATAGGCACAAAACTCGACATCTTTAAGGGTTTCAAAGGGATATCGATGTATGGAACATCAGTTACTGTGTGTTGACATTCGTCGTCAGACGTTACAGGAAGCAGATGGCGCTGCAGGCGCGGGCTCTACATGGACGTCTAGCACCATCTACAGGGAAATTCCGGTTTCGTACTTCCATACCTGGAAAAAGAAGTCTAACCTTACTGGAGCGAGCTTGAGTAGAATGACCACATAAAACAAATAGTGGGAAAAGCAGATGCCCTACTCAGATTCATAGGAAGTATCTTAAGGAAATTTAGCTGAACCACGAAGTAAGTGGCATATAAGGAGTTTGTTCGCCCGATTCTTGAGTATTGTTCATCTATCTGGGATCCCTACCAAATACGACTTAGAAGACATAGAGGAGACCCAACAATGACCGGCATGTTTCGTCACGGGATTGTTTAGTCGGCACGAGAGCGTTACGGAGATGCTCAACAAGCTCCATTGGCAGACGTTACAAGAGAGGCATTGTACATCACAGAGAGATTTACTGTTGAAATTTCGAGAGCACTTACCGATAAGAGTCGAACAACAAATTACTTGTCCCTACGTAGTATCGCATGATGGCCGTTTGGAGAAAATTCGAGAAATTAGAGCCAACACAGACGCTTACCGACAATCATTATACCCACGCCATGTTCACGAATGGAACAGGGTTGGAAGACTCAGTTAGTGGTCCTAAAAGTACCCTCCGCCAAACACCATTAGGTGGCTTGTGGAGTATGATGTAGATGTACATGTTGATACAAATACTATTACTCGTAGAAGCCTCCTTGAACTCAATTGAATATGTGGTATATCCTTCATTCATTGCAGAATTGTGACTTCTCGTTTGTGTCTTTTGTTTACATGTTTCAGCTATGTAACCAATTATTCTATATACTATCTACAATGTGTGTTTTTGGCCATATCATTGGAGTATGCTCTCCGTGCAAAAAGCATATGACATCATTGCTAGGCAATGTACATTCTCGGATTGAGGCCTAGTGATTAATAAAAAAAATGATCGTCATATTGTATGACCTTTAAGTGCTATACTATACGTGCGTATATGCACAATGTTTGCATAGCAATCACTTATCATTTTTGTGATGGAATCTGTTGATGGAACGCCTCGAAATTTCTGAAAATTTTAGGGAATTTCCTAAATTAATTTGATGTAGAATGTATTGTTTAGAAGCAGGCTTTTGGACCTGAGAAATACCACTTTCTACAAGTAAAAAGGCAGTTAATCGCTTTACACGTCACTCTGCTCACTTTAGTACACTTTATTCTATTAATGGCAGTGGGTAAATGTATGCAATGGTGATATCATCCGAAAAGGCAACAGAGGACATATGGTGATGGCCACATGAATACCGATCACATTTTGAGGAAGGCAGATAAGTGTGGCACAACGAATCTGCAAGAAGAGAATCATATACATAACAACACTGTTCCTAATCTCATTTTGAATAAACAAAAAGAGTCATCCAACACCTCCTTCCTAAATAATTTCTAAGAGTTTTTATCGTTGAAACCAATGTAATATTACCATAGTTCAAGATAGCCATAGTACTTTAAAAGTTATACCTTTACTGTTGAATTCATAAAATGATATCGATAGCCTACTATTTATAATGTAAAATGAAACCAGAGTTTCAGTTTCAAACTTATGTTAATCACTATAAAACAAAACGTATCTTATTGGGTTCATATATTGTACATATTGGTTGATACTGTCTATATATAACCTTTTTATGCACTATCATAACCTTTCAGTATATTAGAAAGAATTAAAGATAATTTTACTTCTTTCTTGTGCTTTAAATTAATCCCATTGCACTAACAAATATACATTTTACTAAGCCCATACACTCTCACAGCATAGGTAACCTAATATCTTTGCCACTCTAAATTCATCTAAAACATTACTTATATTACTCCTGTGGAATTGGACAACCTTTGTCAATGTTTACCCTGTGTTCTGCCGTTAAACGGAGAATGGTGTAGTGTAAGACGATTTTCGAGGAATTGAGCAGCACTCAGATAGCGCACATCCACGATCGTGTTAATTTGAAAATTAACGACAAAAAACTGAGCGATTACCTCACCCAGAAGCATATGCCATGTAACTTTTCACAACACTTTTCGTTTTAATAACTTTGAATCCCTTTCGTAAATGTTTTGACAGAGGTCATAAAAAATAAATCTATCGTAAACAGTAACAAATGGTGAACAGAAAACTTTATATCCTAGTGCAGCAAACCAGTGAAGGATACAAAACAAAACCCGAGCAAGAAAACATAACAAAATCTGTTCACAGTACTTTGATGATGAATTTGTAGAAAATCCGAAACCAGTTAAGGTTTGATACAAACAAATCTTGTTAAACGACACTTGTGGCTGATTGCTGTTTCAGTTATAAACCAGGAATAGTAGTGTTTAGCGATCAGTCGACGGCGAGGCTATTTTAGACATTTAGATACTTATTCTTGATCTATCGAACATAGACATAATGTATGACACATTAAGTAATGAACAACATAACAAAGTGCAAAAATTGCTCTGGGAACAAAATAAAATGAACAATAAACTTTGGAGACGTGTTTCAGATGAGTGACTGAACAAAGTAAAGTCTTTAATAGGCCCAGTATTAGATATAGTCATGATAAACTAGTGACGTTGAGTGAATGATGATGATGATGATTAGTGTTTTAGGGCGCACAACAGCGAGGTTATCAGCGCCCGACGTTGAGTGAAGCAGCTGTCTTTATATAAAGCAAGAATCTTATCAGGGCAAGTGAAACCATATTAGCTGAAATACAGGATGTTGGCTTATGCGTAAGAGGGGTTATTTACAACGTGGGATTATGAGTAGTCAGTTATAAAAGTAAGTAAGGGAACTGTCTCTGATCATTTAGTACTAAGCTTGGGCAAATATACGTCTAACATCCATTATTTCAAGATCATTCATCTTCTTCTCTTTATGGACGCGATGTAGAGCTTAAGGTGTGGTTATTCCCTTGCATAAGCGGATGTCATGCGAAAGTACAGTCTCCTTTTGTAAGATTTCTCCCACGATATTTCTTCAAGTGGATGCACATGCCCTGACTGGCTGATCTTTGTAATTTTTCCCAGTTACAAGTGACTTTGTATGTTCCACTCTTTTCTACAGCTGAATGCTAGTTTCACCACTGTGCTATAAATGACCAGTCGTGTTCTGTACATAAAATGGTGTGTTAAAGTTCCTGGATTGAAGCTTTCTGGACACATTCAGAAAAACATGTCTTAAAAACTTTATCGTGCATCATTTATTGAAGTCTTGTGGTGATGGGTCGTGAACAGAACAAAGAAGAGACGAGACCTGTTGTTTTTTGTTCCTTATGCAGTCCAGAGTCCACCAAGGCAGAACTGTAGCAACACTTCGATGCTATTTGTTTGATTGGATTTAATTCAATTTGGAAGTTTTCATCACTCATGTGGATGGATATTAGGTGATGCATCATTGAATGAAAGGCAGCATATTCTTGAGATACTGGTTGACAAGAATTTGCCAATACTACAGTGTCTGTGGTGGTAGGTTTCCTACAGATCTTAAAAGTATGAATGTCATGACTGTTATCTATGGTTAGATCTAAATATTTATGGAGTTACCCCAAAACACTATTTTGAAGCCGCGCGGTCTATTGTGATGCCGCACGTTCTCGGCTGCCGTGTCACGGTTCGAGCGGCTCCCCCCGTGCTAAGTTCGAGTCCTCCCTCGGGCATGGGTGTGTGTGTGTTGTCTTTAGCGTAAGTAATTTTAAGTTAGATAAAGTAGTCCGTAAGACTAGGGACCGATTACCTCAGCAATTTGGACCCACAGGCTTTAACATAAAATTTCCGTTTTCTATTGCGAAAGTGATATTGCTGGGTTTTGGAATTTAGCTGCTTGAGGAATGTATGAAGTTGTCTGGTAGCACCTGCCCATAATCGCAAAACATTATCAACATACCTAAGGCTGTATCCCACCCTGGAAGAGAGTGGGCTATTTTCCAAGAACTGCGTTTCAAAGTTTGTCGATGAAGATTTTAATAAGTTCTACACTGACGGAGATCCCATAGATTCACCAACCAGCTGTTTGTGTATCTATGAAACGTAAATAATTTTTTCAGGGAATTCTGTGTTAAAGAGAAGATTATTTTGTTCAACCCCTCACTTAAACATATCATCAAAGTCTATTGTTCAATTTATTTTCTTCTCAGAACAATCGTTGCAATTTGCTATATAGTTCATTCTTTAATGATTCACATATTGTATCTAAGTTCAGTAGTTTTTCATCGCATTTTCATTGAAATAATTTTTCTTGTTTTAATTATGAATCAAAGATTAACAGTTGCCATCTTTCGAACCGAACTGAGTTACTATGTAAGTGCACTAGTTAATATCTTCATCTTTTAAAAATTTCACAACTACACCAATTCATCTTTGTACCTAATGATGGAGTAACAGCTGAAAACTAGTTCGTAAACGAAAGTAATAAATATTGTACAATATTACACCGGTGTCGTGTGAGTTTCATGCACAATATTTAAAATATTCTACCAAGAACCGACGCATCAGCCGACCAATGTAGTTGTAACGTCTCATCGCTCCAGAGCGGTATAAAAATACAAATAACGAAAATTTTTCTTGTCAGTGATCACTCATCTTTTTACTTATTTATTTTTACTTCAGATTTCTTGACAGTTGCTATCACCTACATTTCTGTGCCTATAGGCTGCTGCAGAGCATTTATTGTGGTGGTCTGTCCTCTCTGTGTTATAAATTATTTTGGTAACTGCGTGAACTCCTTGGTGACATTACTCATACGATCGGCCAGAGGAATTGATTGGTCTTAATAACAAAAAAGTTTTAAAATATGTTTGTAAACCTTTGTATGCTTCCATTTATTACGCCATTTTATCGTTTCCTACTACATCGAACCCTGCTACTCCTTTCCTACAGGCTTTTAGAGTCTTTCAGAACTAATAAATGTTTAGGCAACCATTTTCGTTTCTGAATGACAGTTTTGCCTGAATTTCGTTCATAATTTTTACTAACACTTCCCAGTATCTGGTTTTGTGTCACAAAATCTACGTTTCACGATATGAAATCCTTTCATATCTTTCTTGACTTTCCACCGCAGTATTTGACATAAAAAGATTTCGTTTATTGAATAATGGCTTTTTTTCTCAAAATTCACTCTGTGCTTCATTTCTGGCCCTCTCCGGATATTTTCTGCTCTCTGACTTCGTAGAACGCAAATTCTTTCGTTCTTTTTTCATATGCGTACGTGCTTTGATACTTACCTTAATATATTTCTCGCTCTTGCTGATTTGGTAAAAATGTTACTGAATTTCTTTTCCCTTGATTTTACAAATGACAATATATATTGCGTTTTTTGTGAGATGTAAGCAGAATTGTTTTGTATCAAGGATTCAGAGTTATAATGCATCATGTTCTATGGAATTGGGAAAAAGCACAGAGCGTCTATGTTACACCCTTGCATTGAAGAAATAAGAGTTAAAAATATATTAGGGATACATTAAAAAATTCCTTCGATGTTTTTCACATCCAAGTCCTCGTACCTTCACAAGCTAAACGACTGTATAAGTCTGAACGAGAATTTTTATAATTAACTCTTTCATCATCATCAGCCACTTGGCCTCAATTGCCGGGTTAATGCCTCCTACGGACTTAACGTTGAATTTTCAGCGACACTCTACCATAAAATTCTAATACGTTTTCTGTTGACCTTTGTCAACGTTCTATTTTAGCATCGTCTCCGTTCTTTCTCATGTTTTGAAACCCCAAAAAAAATTTTCCTTCGCCATTTTACCATCCATTCGCATAGATACTAGCCCCATTCATGTGAATATCATTTTTATTACAGTCATAATTAACTCTCCCACAACAGTCTCTCCCCTCACACATTTATTTGTTTCACTGTTTATTCTAGAAATTCCCAGGCAGTATATTTACATTGCAAGTTGAGCAACACATAGATAGCGAATGTTTTTAACTTTAAAAGTCCATATATCGTTACCCGGAAGTCCGATCTGATAAGATACAACTATTGTGTACTTTGCATTATAGGCATATTTAAAGGTAAGTTTTCAGAACAATATTTAGTTTAACACAGAATGTCAGGCCATTTTTATTATTCTGCTTATTTCTTTCGCTGTCAGTCAGTTTCTTGTCTTCAAGCGGTCTATACAAATAAAAGCTATAGTCTGATTCTATGGTATCACAGTTGATTTGTAGTATTGTCTTTTCTATCTGTTGTGTGATATATTGCTTCAGTGTTGTTGCTGCTTGTTCTCAAGTACTATTCAGTTATTCTGTTAATGGTTGACGTTTATCTAGACCGGAAGTAAACAGCTAAGAGCCAATAAAAGGAAACTGGTTCAAATATGTTCGATTAGAAAATGTTCATTCCTCTTTCTCCCAGTTTATGGTTCTCAAACATTGGCTTGTGGGATGCTTAGAATAACTTTGGTGATAATGAAACATTCTTGTGTAGATTCACTTTCATATTTAGTACTAATGTATTTATTTTTCATTATAGTAACATACTTTAAATCATTGATATGTTTCTCAAGGACTTTTAGTAAAGCTTTGTTGAAACTGAGTGAAAATCTTACGCAAAATCAATGAGTCTGAGACAAACTGAAACGTAATGCTACGTTGTATTTTGTTTTTCATGACGTGACTACGATTCATTGAATTATTTTCGCTTATAATGCCATCTAGTTTCTTTGTTTCATTAAAATCCGATGTCTCATCCATGCTAATTTTAGTTAAACACCCCCAAAATTTTTTTCAGTTCCAATTTTTCCACAATTCACCCCAAAAAGACGTCGAATCTGCGGATACCGTGCAGTACTAAGATCTAGGTATTTAACTGATAAGTTTTCATTTGGCTAGGTACGTTTTGTCTTGTGATTGTAAATTATTACGATTTATTCTCTTAGCGATAATCACTGTAAACAATGCATCTCTTTTTCGACAAAGTGAATTTTTCTGTAAACAGTTTTCCAGTTCTTTTGGGTTTCTTTACGGTCCTTAAGCAAGTTATCTTTCTTTCGTCAAAGTTAAATACAAATTTTTAGTATTTATCTTGGAGTGGCACTTCTCTGGATTATGTTTCACTATGTCCTTTCGTTATGAATTACGCAGTACTTAGGTTCTTCATGAGAAGTACTATTGCATAACATTTTCATTTATCATGGTCTACAATCTTTTGATTTATTACGTATAATGTTATTTGATCGGAGGATTTTCCGGCGTATGTGCTGTTGCCAGGAAACACTACATACCTTGTTGTCTATAGATCTTCAGCTTCTGCGTTAAAAGCAACATCTTGCGTACTTAGCTCTGTAACTTTTAATCCCACTTTTGGCTAAAAGTTTATTGTTCTCTGTAAGCCATGAAGATAATGAAAAGAATATATCACGTGGCTCTGTCGCAGAAAATTGTGAAATGGATCCATAGTATCGCACAGATATTCTTCTGCATTTCGTGTCAACGGAAACGAGTCTACTTTGTATTGATATAATTCATACGGGAGGATTACCGAACAAGGGAGCTGCTATGAAAAATTTGAGCAAAATATGGTTTCACTTCATATTCAATCCACAGCGTATCTGTTTTCGTCCTTTTATTTTCTTCCTTTTTCGGGATTGAAGCTGCCATGCTACACTTCTTTATCTCGTTTGCCTATCACTACATCTCTAGACTAGTTATACAAAACTTTCTCAGTAATTTGGGATACATTATTTAATCTCTGCCTGCCTGAGAACTTTCCATCTACAGTACCTTTCACCGAGAGGTTAACCAGTTCTCGTTATCTTGGTGTATTTTTCACATATTCAGATTCTTTCTTCTCCAACTCAACCTTACACCTGTGCACATCCATCTGCTTCCATCGTTGTTAATGATAATCTCATGAGATATGTTCCAACTGCCTCCAGTATTTTCTCCCTCGACCTTCCCAATGTTCATTCCACTCGGTAAGCTACTGGAAAATATCTCTGGATGAGTGAGCGTTATTCCTTCTGTAACAGAGCGATTATTTATGTGTACATTGTTTTACGTAAGTGATTGCTAAAATCGTTTTTGCATTTCCTCAATAATTGTTCTTATTTCTTTTCAATCCTCAATTTTTGTCAAGCAACATGCTGAATCTGTTGAATTCGACTTTCACACTTTTCCTAGTTGTAACCTAAATCTGTGCGTAATTTTTAAGCAATCCATATTAGTTTTACTTGATGAAGAGAGTAACTGTAAGCTAGATATTTTGAAACTAAACAAATATATCTGCAAAACTGTCACTAGAACTAACAGTTGGTAGACGTTTTACTGATAAAACATAGAACGATGTTACAGTTTTTAAAATTCTACTTCGCAATGTCATCCCTTTTCCTACGAATAGCATTATTATTGTCATCAAGATTGTGAAAATACATTTTGTTTTGTAATGTGGAAAGCCGTTTTTCTCACATTCGGAAGTGAGTTGACAGTATTGCTTAACACCAGTTTCTCCAGAGCAGAACCATGTTCTAGTCAGACTTTACAGTCTTACGTTGAATTCATGTTGTTTCTTTTAATTATATGCCCTTCTCTCACCGCCAATGCTTTTCTATAAAAATGTTTCATTGAGCTTGATAATCATGCCGAGAAAAATTCCAGTTTCAGCATCCTCCACCGATTTTTAATAACTTTCAATAAAACTTGTCAGTGCATACCATATGGAGTAATGGATGTTTCTTCCTTCACAAATCCAACAAACTCGGTCTGCAGGACCTAGTTTTTTAAGCTTCTGTTAGGTATTGAGTTTTCCTCAAATATCTTTTTACTTAACATACTTTTTTCGTTCGCATGCTAGAGTGATTCTCTATGTTGCGGACGGAATATTACCTTTTTTCCCACCATCTGAAATCTAGTCTTCTTCCGCACCGCATCATCTCTTAGTTACAACATTTGTTTTCTAAATTACTTGTAATTCAATATGTGCTTCTCTCTTTTACATCATTTGCTGCTCAAGTTCCTTAGAGAAATGCTATTGGGGTTACCTTTCACATTTTACCAGTTTTAATATGGCAGTCATTCACTGAAATGATACATATTTTCTCATTAATCTCCGTAATTTTTTTATTATTTTTATGAGCCATAGAGGTGTGTCTGTGTTTTCAATTAGTCATTCATAATTGCTTCCGAGTATTTCTAGATTATTCTGTAGTGTTTTAAATGTTTCACAACTGTTTCTCAGCATATATCCTTCTATTTTAAAACTTCTGGAGTATATTTAACTTTTCTTTGTTATTGTGCTATGATCGTGAGACATTTATGGACGTATTTATATTAGGTATTGTCTCCCATCAAGAGCCAGCGGTATTATTTATGCGCATTGTACGGAGGCTTAAGCCACAATAACAATGCGATCTTCGTGCATAAAAGAATTTTTATAGTTACTAAAATATCACAGTCTTCCGATGTGAATGAGTAGCAAACGATGAGCTGCTAGGAAGAAACTCTTGACTTTCCATGTGATTCTACGTATCTTACGTATGTTAGAGAATCATTTATAAATCATTTACGGGCTTGGTTTGTCTTGTTCTATGAGTGAAATAAACTATTCAAAATAACGCTCTTATTTGCTACTAGTAGATACGTACGGTGTTTAATAAGCTTCATTTTTACATATCCATCCAGGACATGTTTAACTCTATCCATGAACTCAGACAAAAACAGCCATAAAACGTAATCGTTCTAGGCACAAGAGAATGAGTACTTTATATCTATGATTTTGACGTCTCAAATGTTTTTGATAAGATGACTATCGAGCACTCAGACCCTGGTAGTTGTTGCAAATATTGCGACATTGTTTCCAAAGCGTTTTGCCTTTGGATTTTATAGCAAATATGTGGTTATGTTCCAAAACAAAACAAAAAATAAAAATTCGGTGAAGATTTGGGTTAGTTTTAGTTTTCGGGACAGTTTGGAGGAAGCGATTATTAACTTGATTCTATTTTTCATACATTAGCGCCATGGCATTCATCTCCACCTCCCCATGACTACTGCTTGTACTTATCCAGTGTCCCTTCCATCCTTGAATGAAGCAAGCAAACTGTCTGAATACAGTCCTACGCCTCTATATCTTGGAAGCTGATAAGTGGGATAACCTGTTTAAAATCCTGACAGACGAAGGATAGCTAGGAGTAACCGTGGGATAAATTTCTTAAGTATTTGTCACTAAAAGTATAGAAGTAAATGCATGGTCCTCTTAAAATGACAACGAAAGCAGTTACTACAGCATCCCGTGGCTATTTCCATTCCACCTTCAAGCCAAATTTGATACGAATTTCAAATACTGAGCAGTGATACGAGTAATCGAGATAATTTTTCACGCTGTCTCCTGTGCCCACAGGCTACGCTCAGGGATATTTTTTTGTGATGTGAACCATAAAGCATATTTTCATTTCGTTTTATGTGGGTCTGCATGGGGAGGCACAGCCATTCCGTCGATCAGAGCGTGTTCAGTGTGGCGTTTTCCGAATTGCGCACTGACTTCCGTTCATCCACCTTTAAGAAAACTATTGTCAGTCAATTTGCTTTTCTTGACATTTTTCCAGCAACGTTTGTTTTTCATATACATCATTATCTAGCATACTTCAAAAATGCTCTTTTCTACACAGACCAGCCACACTGAAAGCGGTATGACGACCCTCTGTGACACCTCTGGCAGTGTTAATTGTTCCTATGTCGCCACGACGATAGTCAAGATAATAAGCAATTCCTTTATTGTATTAAATGTTTTAGAGAAGTTTTCCACTGTCACTGATTGTCGTCTTACGACCGTGTCTAAATCGTTTGTCAGCGTTTCTATACTTAAATAATTCCACGAATCGAAACAGAAGTGTGTTCGTCTCATATGCTTCACTAAACAACTTTCCCTAGTAAAACTACTTTCGTAAGGATTTGGGTATTGTGTGCAAGTCTGCAGTAGGTACTTGTCAGCGAATTGAGATGTTTTTGTGCTATCTTCTGTTTTCTGTATGAACTGCCGCGAAGTTAGCTGATCACTTTAATGAATGATCGGTGACACTTTGGAACAATGAAATTCCCATTTTATAGCTCCATTATGGCTACGTGTCACTTGTTCCACCTCTAAAACGCAATTAATGATCATATTTATTCCGAAACTTGCCACCCGGCCCGGGTGGCAAGCATTTAGGATCTACGGCCAGATGACTTTTGTGGCGCAGGTATTTTGTTCGCGGGCCTCTTCATAGAGTTATAAACAAATTTCAGAGTACACCGTTAAGTAACTGAATATCACCACTGTCATATAAATTACGCGATGATGCAGTGTGCGACATTAAAGTTGTCTGGAAGCATGAATATTAGGGCCTACTATTTCATAACAATAATGGGAGCATATCGTCATGTAACCAAATATATTTACAATCGATGAAAATATGGTGTGCGAATCATGGGTGTATGTGAGTGATCCAGTATATACTGGAGACAGGCTGATGTGGCACAAATAAAAGAAAAATAAAAATAGTCACACATGATATCGTGTTACAGCATTACGTACTGTGACGCAGTGTTGCCAAATCATTTTTGGCAACTACATGTGAAAAGTCCGTGCTTCCATCTTGAAAGTCGCTACAGGCACAAGGACTTCTAGCCTGACGTAATAAAATGGAAGAAAAAGCTGATCATTTATTCTGTAGTAACTTTCCTCTTTATTAACAGTTCTGCACATTGCATGGTCACTGTTTCCAAACAAAGTATTCACAATATTATTTGAGAAGATTTCTGCTGTTAGTATCTACGCCATGCACCGCAGTGCATCATTTTGTTCTTTCACTAAGGCTGCCAACAGTTGCGGCGAAGTGGAGTCTTTCTGTTGGAAATAACGCACTATTTCCAGTTATTGTCCACTGCATATGTCAGAAAGTAAAATATTCATTCTTAGTTTATTTTTAATTTTTTATATATTTTTTAAATTTTATTGTCTGCTCCCATTATCTAAGACTGTCAACAACGGGGTACTTGGAATGAGTAACGACGCGGATGGGGGTGCGCCGAGGAATCAATGGTCTGCATTATGCAATGAAAGAAAGTTAACCCCGAGATGCAAATTTTTATTTCTTCAAAGGACTAATTTTGGGGAACCACAAAGTCCCAATCATCATATTATCATATTGTGAAACCCTAAAACGCATATTAGAAGAGATGAAAGTTTTCATGTTAAAGCTGACTATTTTTTATAATGGTGCAGAATAAGAGCTGAATCCAGTACCACTGCCAAGGTTCTAGAGATGTTCCACAATTCTTACAACACACGTTGCTCGTTGCTCTTACCGAACACTTGCTGTGGTTGAAATGACGCACAGTGGCGCAGACATTAGAGCAGACACGCAAAAATTTGCCTGATGGGCCGCTCTTTACGGTCGTCGCATGTTGGCCAATTTCGAGTACTTTACGTTGATTTTTTCTATTCACGATTGCTGCTAGCGTCAGAGTTCCCTCAACGGTGGCCATTGTCCTTCCAATCATTGTGTTGTATTGAGACAACTTTAGTTTAATTTACGTTCTTTGACAGAAATAAGTACCGCATTTGAAAATGATTATCTCGTAATGCACAATCCCGAATCTACTCCGTATGTTGCTTCCGTGTGAAATTTGTACCTTAGGAGGCAGCAACTCATCGGCACGAGGAGTACTAAGCAGCGAAGACATTAGAATTTCGCCTGTCGCCTATCCTCTACAGAAAGTGGCTAAAATACCTTCCTTCTGCATTTCGTTTCGTCCCTGAGGTAGGCCCATACAGACCAACTTTTCGTACGGAATGGTGACAGACGTGTACAGCGTTTAAAAATTTATACAGTTTGGCAATTTTTTCTTTTTCAAATTTTTAATTCCTAATTTTTCTTTATTGGAGAAAAAGTTCCTACATTTTACAGAGAGCCCGGAAATCATTCCCTACGTCCCTAAATTTTGGAAGAAAGAGCCAGAAGTCCCTGCAGATAGGAAAATGTCCCTATAGGTGGCAGGTATGCTGTTATGCATTGTTGGGACCCGTTGTTACAGTTCTTTATCATGGGCCGAATATGGCAGAATTCTTCGCCATGCCACGAGAAGAGTCGTGACCGCGTCTAGTTTTCATTCAAGGAATGGAGAAAACAAGAGGTTAAGTCATCTGCTGCGCTGCTGAAAGTAGACGAACTAAAGTTGCTGACGTAAATTTTCGCAAAAAGTTTTACTTGCTGCATAAAAAAAAAAATGTTTAGGCTTCGCATGTTTTTTCACGGTGAAACTGTTTTAAAACATTTGCTGGGAAATTATCCATTAAAAATATTTGATTATTTAAAATTTTAAGTCTCACATCAGAGCATTGTGATGATGTGATTATGTTTCGTTATTGGTCCTAATTACGGCGAGACCTCACAGTTGAGTAACCCACTGTTCGTTGTTCAAGGAATCTGCAGTGAATTTAATGTGTGAAACGTAATTGATAATCTGAAGGAAGCAGAAATTGGCAGGCTGAAAGTGTCATCATATTTTGAAATGCATATCTGCACATCATTGAGAGGTGAAATCTAGGTTAAAATGAAGAGTGAACAAAAGTTTCCCAGATTCGACCGACAGCCTTTCCAGCCACACGCACTGCTGCTAGACCACCACAAAAAAAAAGGCTCTGAGCACTATGGGACTTAACTTCTGAGGTCATCAGTCCCCTAGAACTTAGAACTACTTAAACCTAACTAACCTAAGGACATCACACATATCCATGCCCGAGGCAGGATTCGAACCTGCGACCGAAGTGGTCGCGCGGTTCCAGACTGTAGCGCCTAGAACCGCTCGAGACCACCACACTAGATGCAAATTAGATCACGATTGCTGCGTTCTCTAGCCAATGTCGCTCTCTCGAGCTATACCGGCTGATCGCTAGATAGCAGTGGCATCGTTTTCACAATGTGATTTTAATTCATCATAATTTAAAAAGAATCTATGAAGTATTAGTAAATTATATATAAAGGCCTTCCTCGTGAATCAACGTATCTATCAGTCAAAATCAGATCAAAATCTCTACATCAGTTCCTGAGATTAGTCTGTATATACAGATGGATGGGAGCAAGAAGCTTCAGTTTATAAATATCTAGTGATCTTTCTTAATCCTACGTTGCGGTCTTCTTACTCTTTCAGAAGTTGTCGGTGACAATGGAGAGAACATCTATATTCACTAAGTGTACTAGACAATAGTTAATGAACTGTAGGAAAACATGTTGTCCCAAATTCCTCGTTTCTTATTTTTCCTCAGATTAGTGTTTGGTCCGCACATTTATTAGTTACCTCCCGTATTATGCACAAGATGATGGTCAGTATTTATCAACTAAGGACAGATACAATATCCATCCCACTGGAGACAAAATCACCTACTCCACCGCCATTCCTTCTCCACGCAGAATTACGACTGTTTGTCTGATCTGACAAACATTTTCCATGTGGTTGTTAATGCCGATACAAAAGTAAATCTGTCAGCAATACCTGCAAACGAAGGATCTAGGATCTCATTACTACAATTTTCTGTATGTGTTAATTCGGATCTGCTGAAGAAAACCATTTGAAGTGTTCAACACTGTAAAGCTTTCTAGTGCGTACAGTCTATACTAAAAGTGTACTTCCCCAGTTCTTGAATATTCGGAGGGTTTAAATGACTACGCTGATATGGGGTTTCATATTCGAAGAAGATCACCTTGGACCGTCATCACCGGAACACTAATTCTATGTGGATATTATTGTTCGTTTCGATAAGCACAGTGGAGGCTGCGTCTCATTGAATAATACCCAATATACAGGGATTGGACAAATATATGAGAACTCCGCGAGAAATTTATGTCTGAATATACACTACTGGCCATTAAAATGGCTACACCACGAAGATGACGTGCTACAGATGCGAAATTTAACCGACAGGAAGAAGATGCTGTGATATGCAAATGATTAGCTTTTCAGAGCATTCACACAAGATTGGCGCTGGTGGCGACACCTACAATGCGCTGACCTGAGGAAAGTTTCCAACCGATTTCTCATACACAAACAGCAGTTGACCGGCGTTGCCTGGTGAAACGTTGTTGTGATGGCCCGTGTAAGGAGGAGAAATGCGTACCATCACGTTTCCGACTTAGATAAAGGTCGGATTGTAACCTATCGCGACTGCGGTTTATCGCATCGCGACATTGCTGCTCGCGTTGGTCGAGATCCAATGACTGTTAGCAGAATATGGAATCGATGGATTCAGGAGGGTAATACGGAACGCCGTGCTGGATCCCAATGGCCTCGTATCACTAGCAGCCGAGTTGCCAGGCATCTTATCCGCATGGCTGTAACGGATCGTGCAGCCACGCCTCGATTCCTGAGTCAACAGATGGGGTCGTTTGCAAGACAACAACCATCTGCACGAACAGTTCGACGACGTTTGCAGAAGCATGGACTATCAGCTCGGAGACCATGGCTGCAGTTACCCTTGACGCTGTATCACAGACAGGAGCGCCTGCGATGGTGGACTCAACGACGAACCTCGGTGCACGAATGGCAAAATGTTATTTTTTCGGATGAATACAGGTTCTGTTTACAGCATCATGATGGTCGCATCCGTGTTTGGCGACATCCCGGTGAACGCACATTGAAGCGTATATTCATCATCGCCATACTGGCGTATCACCCGGCGTAATGGTATGGGGTGCCATTGGTTACACGTCTCGGTCACCTCTTGTTCGCATTGACGGCACTTTGAACAGTGGACGTTACATTTCGGATGTGTTACGACCGTGACTCTACCCTTCATTCGATCCCTGAGAAACCCTACATTTCAGCAGGATAATGCACGACCGCATGTTGTAGGTCCTGTACGGGTCTTTCTGAATACAGAAAATGTGCGACTGCTGCCCTGGCCAGCACATTCTCCAGATCTCTCACCAATTAAAAACGTCTGGTCAATGGTGGCCGAGCAACTGGCTCGTCACAATACGCCAGTC
The DNA here is from genome assembly GCF_021461385.2 of Schistocerca piceifrons. Taxonomy (NCBI): domain Eukaryota; kingdom Metazoa; phylum Arthropoda; class Insecta; order Orthoptera; family Acrididae; genus Schistocerca; species Schistocerca piceifrons. The sequence goes on from NC_060138.1 coordinate 381,668,612, forward strand.
ACTACCCTTAATGAACTGTGGTATCGTGTACCTGTACACGCCATCCAAGCTCTTTTTGACTCAATGCCCAGGCGTATTAAGGCTGTTATTACAGCCGAAGGTGGTTGTTCTGGGTACTGATTTCTCAGGATCTATGCACCCAAATTCGATTGAAAACGTAATTACATGTTAGTTGTAGTATAATATATTTGTCCAATGAATACCTGTTTATCACTGCATTTCTTTTTGGTGTAGAAATTTTAATGGCCAGTAGTTAAATACAGATGTTAGCCAAGCCTGCAGGTTGCACTGTTACCCACGAACGACGTCAGTGCAATGTCGTCAACGTGTTGCTAGTGTCGGTCGTGGTCAGAACAATGTTCTGTATAGTTCTGAATGGACTACTTCGTAAAATAGTGCATTCTAACGTAGGCAAAGTGTTGGTGCTCATGTAGAGGGTCCCTCCGCAACCATGGGATCCGGAAGTGTTTGGTGTGTTAAGAGGCGCCGTATCGAAGATTTATACTGCATGAAAGGAAAAAAGGAAAGCGGAAAACATCATTCTATCACCCGCTAAGTCACAAAGCCAATGAAAGTGTGCACTGAGTGATTGTTACGAACTGTCATTGAGGAGGATTGTAACGAATAAGAGACCGATAGCTGCGAAAGTCGCTGTAGAAGTGAACATCTCACTCACGAGCCATGTCAGTAACAAAAGATATTGAAGCGATTCCATTGGCTTGTAATTGCAGGGTGGGCTGTGATTTCTAAACCACACATCACTGATGCAAAGGCCCCATAACGTGAAAACGCGGTACTCATGTCATGAAACCTTTACTGTGGAGAAGTTTCCAACTTGTGGCCGAGTTAAGACTGAAACACAGCGGAGGTTAGATGATGATTTGGGCACCACATCGTGGTATTCCAAGGACCTAATGTTTATTCTGCAAGGTCGCATTACTGCCATGGCTTATGTGATCATTTTGGCTGACCAGTTCCTCCCATTGTACAATGTTCGTTCGCCAATGGTCACACTGTGTTCCGTGATGACAGTGGCACTGTTCACACAGCTCGCATCGCCTTGGAGTGGTTTTGTGAGTACGTGGATGAGTTATCGCAGTCCCTTGTCACCACGATCACCAGATCTGAATATTAGAAAGCCTTTTGATCTACTTTGGAGAGAAGAGTGCTTGATCGTACACCCACCTCAATCTTTGTTATCTGAACTTGGCACTATTTTGCAGTAAGATTCCATCGAAAACCGTACAGGACCTGTATTTATCCTTTTTTATCCTTTCCGAGACGACTGGAAGCTGTTTTGAAAGCCATCTGGTTTCCTGTACCGTATTCGGCATGGCAATGTGCTGTGTTTTTGGTATTTCCGTATTTCTGTCCAAGCCTTGTATCTGTCATGGCAACGGCCTTGCCGCAGTAGATGCACCGGTTCCCGTGAGATCACCGAAGTTAAGCACTGTCGGGCGTGGCCGGCACTTGGATGGGTGACCATCCTGCTGCCATGCGTTGTTGCCATTTTTCGTGGTGCACTCAGCCTCGTGATGCCAATTGAGGAGCTACTCGACCGAATAATAGCGGCTCCGGTCAAAGAAAACCATCATAACGACCGGGAGAGCAGTGTGCTGACCACACGCCCCTCCTATCAGCATCCTCCGCTGAGGATGACACGGCGGTCAGACGGTCCCGATGGGCCACTTGTGGCCTGAAGACGGAGTGCTAGTGCTTGTATCTGTTATCTGTGCCAATAGTGATCTGACCCACGCACGGATCTGTATATTTGTTTGGGAGTCTTAGTACTTAACGATCAGGTCAGTCGTCTTGAAAAACTCTCATATTACAATACACTTCTAGAAAATCTTATTTTCAGTCTTTTAATGGAGTACAGAACCAAAATTAGATGGCCCGAAGTTTATAGTTATTTGGGAACAGTAATGCAACAAGAGTACCTAAATGCTAGGCATCACAGTCATATATATACGAATATTATCAATTTCCTATTTCACGTGCTGAACTTATCGAAAGAAATTAAACAGAAGAAATGCCTGTTCAGAGCATTTAGTTTTCAAGTTAACCTTTTGTTTCGTAATTGTCATGAATAAATCGGTTACTCAATTTCAGGTATTAAATCCAGAAGCTCATGTAGGTTTATTTCTCGTAGATTCCAATAACCACCCTCAATGTGATGTAACTGACTGGCCTGTACAGTAGAATGGAAGTCGAGTTAACTGTGTCGCAAATATACGTTGGCATTTAAAAAAGAGACACTTCTGATAACGTTAGGAAAAACGAAGGGAATGAGGGAAATGTTTTCTCTTCCGTTAAAGACAAAAATGATCTTCTTCTATGTTTCTATTTCACGGTCAAGTCTTCTGATGCTGACAGTTTTCTTCACAAAAATGAGCACAGTAGTTCTGTACAAGAACGAGTGGATTGTAGGATTGCGCAGCCGCTACTGAGGACGCACCTGACGCACTGACGTAACAGATGGGGACTCTAAAGATGTCAGCCGACCGGACGCCATTGTAGCACACTTCCACATTACCTCTCGCCATATCAGTCCTTATTACCTAGAGATGGAATTACGGTAAAAATGCGAAGCGTTGAATGCATGGCCCTTTTTTTCAGTGGAATGACTGACATCGTTAACTGCATTGCACTGTGTTATACGCGTCAGAGAGTCCCGTTATTGATACAGAGCTGTTTCAGAATTACCTTAAAAATAGATGGCTGTTTTTCGCTGCAGCTGCAACTCTCAGTGGCCTTGCTATTTAAAAATGAAGTTTGTATTGTATTCATGAGGAAATTCTAGAACAGCATCTACTGAAAGGTGCTGAGGAAGAACGTTCAAATATTTCTTAGGCAAGTTTCTCTCGCCATATACTCTGATCTATTATTTAAATAGCGTGTCAGTCCACAGGTAATTATTGCGATACAGGAAAAGCAAGTGGAGAACGGTAGATTATGGGCATATGTTTGACCAGAGTAGTGGTACCTTCCGCATGTAATGATGACACATTTTAGCGAATGTACCTGCAAAAGAAACATATAGTGATCCTTGGAAATCTGACAAGCAGAATTCGACAACACTTATCGCAAAAAAGTAGCAAAAAGCAGCGAGTTAAAGAGAATGAATAAATAGTAATTTGCAACAAAATATAATAGGTTCTTTGAATGCAGGCGAACGAAAGGAATGCTTCCAGCTTATGAAGTTTATAGTAGGGAAACAGTGTCTGAAACGACCAAATGGGGTCTTCCAAAACGAAACAGAGAGTGAGCGTATGCAAAAAGCTTTAAAATTTTGACTACAAGGCGTTCAGGCCATATATGACAAGTGATAAAATTTTCAAGGCAAATAAATATATACGATATTAAAATATGTGTGGTAGGGGATCAGCATGGCAGTCGTGTGTTAGGCGTCTGTGTTCAAGGTTTAAGTTCTGCTGTCAGTGATTATCTGGCTTAGTAGAATATTTATAATGTACCAGACGTCGCCACCGAAATAGATGCGAATTCATATGATGTATACAATAAAATTAAGGTTTGTGAATGTTTTGTTATAAAGTGAAATCGTAGACGATAAGTTCGTTATGATTATGATGCATAAGTTTCAACTGGGTGCTTGCAGTGGGGCATTGAAATTTTGAAGAAACTCCAACCATCTCAAAATCCGGTGCGGCGATAATTGGAACATACTTTCGGAGATAGAGACTGAAACCTAACGTCACCAAGCCAGAAGATATGCTTCCATTTATGCAACAGCGCGCCAAATAGACAGCTCCACGAGTATTTGGGCGGAAGACTATTTCAACACAGTGAGCATCCAAAACATCTGGAGTTTAAATTGGACCGGACACTGTTCTACAAGAAGCATCAGGAAAACACCGCTGCGAAGAGACGATTAGGAACAACGCCCTACGTAAGCTGTGCGGAACAACATGGAGTTCCGTTGCTGAAACTCTCCGCACTTCATCACTTTGACTGTTCCAGTTTGAAGCGGAATATGATACTCCAGTATGAGTTAATAATGCACACATACAAACTCTCGATGCACAGCACATGAAAATTTTCAGTGGTACACTGAGCACAATCCCCGCCGAAAGGCTGTCCTTGTTGTGCCACCTTCCGCTCCCTGGTGAATAGACAATATATATTTATAAAAAAGTGAAGCACAGATTCTCACGAAATAAGAAAGTAAGTACTTCAGATTTTGATATACGGTAAGGTAAGGAAAGACGAATTCGTTCAGAGGTCCTAATGCTCAGCTGAAGTTGTAGAGCTGACTCAAAGCAAATGTTCCCAATATTAGAAAAGTTTTTTTAGCTGGCTTGTCTATTTCTCTAGAGAGTGGAAGTTCCGTAAACATATTCAGGCAACATTTCCGGAATGCGATGGGAAGAATGGAAACAGCTCAGGATCCAGGCAACATTAAAATTTGGCTAACGTTCATGACCTCTGGAGAAGTTTTAATTTGGTGCAAATTAGTCGTTTTATACTATTTTTATGAAGCTTTTAAAACCGACTCACGATAATCAACAATTTATCATGAGTTCTGAAAGAGGAATACAGCTAAGAAAAAGCAAACTGTGTGTGTTGACTATACAAGTATGTAGCACTTACGCATAATTACGGAAGGAATCTCTTATTGCGCGAAGAAGGATGTATGTCTAACGTTGCGTCGACGGCGAAGTCATCACAAATCGAACTGAAGTTCAGGTGCCATCAGAACTGGGAAATAATCGGCAAAGCGGAAAAATGAAATCAGGGTAGCTGTGCCGGGAATTGTGCTCAGGTGTTCCATAATGCATGTCTTATTTTCTTCTACTGCGACATAGTCGCGTATACAAACAGTGATCCAATACTGTCAAATGATTTTTATTCCAGTCTTTGATCACAATATCAGTTCTTTAGACGATGACCGGTTTCAGTCCGTAATGATCATCCTCAGATCTTTTTTACACTATGGCCTTATCACTTTTGGACATGGTGTAAAAAAGATCTGAGGATGGTCACTATCGACTGAAACCGGTCATCGTCTAAAGAATTCATATTGTGATCAACGAATGGAATAAAAAACATTTGCATGTCTTATTGTTTGCCTGTGCATGTCTGGAAAAAAGCTAGCAACTTTCTCAATCTTTATACATTTGTAAATCAAAAATAGGAACTCCACGTAGGATGCAAATTACAGGACAGTGGAAGAAATTATTTTAAACATATTTAGATATAACTAATTACATTAATAACTATTTTGCCTCTTTAACAATATTTATTTGTGGTAGTTAGTAAATGAAATAGTTCTCTGTTCCATACTGCAAGCTGATGCCCCGAGTAATTTATTTATTCACCATCTTACTGAAATGTTTGAAACTTTAAATACACCTTAAAGATCTATCACTTCAGCCACAAGTTTCTACACAAGAACCATTTATGTCTCAGAAACAAAATAAATGCTGATTTTATTTATTAGTTTTTGTCAATCATCATTGGATATGTTTCCCTCTGTTGCAAGCGGATTACTGAGCTGCGTCTACTTATCTCAAATAATTCTCTTGCGCATAAACGTAATATATTGGGAAATGTAAAGGTCGGGAGTTTCGATTCACCTACTGATACACTTCAGATGCTTACTTTTCTTGTGTTGTATGTTTCTCATCTTCTCTATTCCTATTCTCATTTCACATCTTGTATGGGCCTTTTCAGTTACTTCAAGGGAACATTTTAGAGCTTTAGTCATACTCTTGCAATCATTTCCATCAACACTTTTCAATATTTTACCTCATATATATTCCTAACAATTCCCAATATGGAACCCCTCTGCACTATTAACAGTTAAATCTGGTTATTGGCTGAAAATATATAATGGAACGGATCTGAAACAGGCCGCTCTACTCCTTGGAAAATAGAATAAAAACATCTTGGCAACTATACTACTTCACGTCTTTTTACAGAATCATCATTGAAGCAAATGTCAGCCGATATCACAGGAATAAGTGTGTATAGAGACATTTATTCTCAGTTTGTGCTTTCCCATGAATGCACTGTGATCACAGTTTGTTCTTACTTACGTCCCTGTATATTTATTCTAGGAAGGGAAACAGTATGGTGTACTACAATCTAACACTTCGCTAGCGCTGTTTTGCATATACTCGCTGAGTCTAATCCTTTATCACCAACCTCAAACTGTCGATTATCATCTGCACAGGCTGCATGGAAGGACGGTGGCCACACGGTTTTTCACAAACACTCTGTATCACCGTTGTTGTTCTTCCTTAAGGCTGAAACATGACAGAGCTGCTGGTTGTTCCCTTCTTCCTTAGTGAGAGCACCAAATGTTTTGACACCAAATGTTTTGACACCAAATGTTTTGACACCTTACAGAAACATGCTACCAGCGTCTTGTGAACGTATCAGACACACTCTAGCTTGCCACCTTTTACAGTCTTTTCATAATACACGCCTTGTAACTCATTCACAGACTCTTTTGAGTCTACTAGGAACTTGTAAAAGATGATGAAAATGAGGGAACCGTACGATGAGATATCTTTCATCTACATCATACAACGCAAGTCACCTAATAGAGTGTGGCGGAGGGTACTTTCGGTACCACAATCTGATCCCTCCAACCTTGTTCCACTAGCGAATAGTGCGTGGGAAGAATGATTGTCGGCAAGCTTCTGTATTGGCTCTAATTTCCCGAATTTTCTCCTAGTGGTCAATACGCGAGATGTATGTGGGGCGAAGTAATATGTTGTCCGACTCCTCCTGAAAAGTGCTGTCCCGAAATCTCAATAGTAAATTTCTCCGTGATGCACAACGCCTCTCCTGTAATGTCTGCCACTGGAGGTTTTTTATCATCTCCGTAACGCTCTCCCTACAGCTAAACGATCCCGTGACGAAACGCGCCGCTTTATGTTGGACCTTCTCTATCTACTCTATCAGTCCAACCTCAGACAGATGAACAGTACTCAGGAATCAGGCGAACAAGCGGCTTATAAGCCACTACTTTCGTAGATGAGTTACTTTTCCTTAGGATTCTTCCCCTCAATCTGAGTGTGGTGCCTGCTTTTCCCACTATCTGTTTTATATGGTCATACAAATTAAGGTCGGTCTGGATATTTACTCCTAGATATTTTACGACAGACGCTGTCTCCAGCTGTTTGTCATCAGTAGTGTAGCTGTACAGTAGTGGCCTTCTTTTTCTATGTATGCGCAATATGTTACATTTATTTACGTTCAGCGTCCACTACCAGAGTCGGCACCATTCATCAATTCTCTGCAGGTCGTTCTGGAATTCTTACTTTCTTCTAGCGTTGCTACTTTGATACAGACAACTGCGTCCTCTGCAAATAGCCGTAAAGAGCATCCGTCGCTTTCTACTATATCATTTATACATATCGTAAACAGCAACGGTCCTGTCATACTTCCCTGTGGTATTCCGGATATTACCTTTACATCTGTCGATTTAGTTCTGTTAAGAGTGACATGTTGAGCTCTAACTGTAAGAAAGTCTTGTATCCAATCGCTGGTCTGCTCCGATACTCCGTAAGCTCGTATATTTTTCATTAAGCGGCAGTGCGGGACTGTGTCAAATGCCTTATGGAAATCAAGGAACACGGCATCAACTTGAGCGCCATTGTCCACTGCGCTGTGGATCTCATGGAGAAACAGACCGATCTGAGTTTCGCAGGATATCTGTTTGCGGAAACCAGGTTGATTTTAGAGAGGAGATGTTCATTTTCCAAGAATGTCATAATTCTTGAACATAAAACATGTTCTATAATTCTACAAGAGACTGACGTCAACGATATAGGTCTGTTATTGTGTTGACCTGTCTTACGGCCTTTCTTAAAAACAGGAATGACCTGCGCTTTTTTCCAGTCGTTAGGTACCTTTCGTTGCTCAAGCGATGTACGATAAATTTCTGCCAAAAGCGAAGCAAGTTCTTTCGCATAATCTGTATACAATCTTATAGATATCTTATCTGGTCCTGCAGCCTTTTACACTACTAAGCGATTGTAGCTGCTTTTCAATTCCGCGATCGGTTATCTCAATATCTGTCATTTCGACGTTCGCACAACGGTTGAAAGGAGGGACACTGTTACGATCGTCCATGGTGAAACACACTTTAAATCAGGTTTCAAGCTTCCATCATGCGATGCATTTATTTTAGCCTCCACTTTATTCAGAAGAATCTAAAATAATTTTATGCTGAAAATTAAAAAAAAAAAGTTGGAGAGATGCGTGTAAGATTCACGCACTGAGAGTTTATCCATTCCGAGGAATCGAGGATATTGACGGTTTTTTCCTTTTATCGACATTGATACTGGCGAGATACCTATTCCACGTATTCCAAGGCCTACGAGAATGTTTAATTTCTAATTCTAAGTCGGATAAAAATGACAAAAGAAATACTCCTCTATTGTGATGTAATGACAGTTCAACAGTTTTTAATTTTTGCTTTTGTTTGTACTGTGAAACCTTGCTTCTTGACAAATTTCATGATTTTATGTCGACGGGAAGCACCCTATAGGTTTTCATGGGTGAGTTTTCGAGCATCAAAATATGTGACACAAACAGTCGTATCTTTTGAATGAATCGAATTAGGAGCTTACAACTTCTACATCGCCGAGCGATCATAGACCTTAATGTTTGTCACAAATTTGAACCTGATTCGTCTTCTAGTTCTTGCGAAAGTGTGTTCTGAACAGTCGGGCAGACAGGCAGACAACAAAGCAACGCTACGACGGTTCGGTTTTTAAGGACTGAGGCACGGAACCATAAAAATTAAAACAAATACACGAGAAAATTATCTTCACTACTGTGCCATCTCATTCGGTTATTTTACCTAGGACGACGCGTATTGGAAGACCTTGCGGCTCTCTTCATATGCAACTTCTTCTATCCTCTACATCTTGGTTATCGGCGTGAAAAAACACGGCGGTGTCTTGTAAGGAGAAACCAGTAATGCACGATCGATGAAAGGCATAAAAATGCAGCACGTATTTACGGGAGTTGGGAGGCGGATAAAATTAGTTTGCTCTTCTGCGCGTTCACGCAGTATCAGTGTAAGGTTTCATGTGGGGTTGCAGGTTCAAGCCAGACATTTGTTCAAGAAACAAAAATTTGCCTAATCTCCTACGTTTACCAATCGTTGACCAGAGACGTGGCCGTCATCGGTTAGGGCTTCAAATTTACGATTTGCAGAAGAATGAGAACGAGAGACGTTTTCCGAACGCACTGAGCCCAAATGAGAAGCACTGTTTGGCGGTAGAGCATGAAGAGGCCTTCTTTTATCTTATTATTACTTTGTACTCGAGATAAACTTCTGCTGTTGGCAGACAGTCTTGCGTTTCTCTTCAGAAACTGTTCCAAAAAAAGCAACACGTTCTTCACAGACAGTGGCTGTAGTATTAAACAAAATGCATCACACTGTCATTAACAATATTCTGCGCAGTTTTCAGGCTTACTTTGTTGTTCGCATTGTCTGATATCTTTGTTAAAAATAGATGTAAAGACACTTTTCTAGTCGCAGCCTGGCTATATAGAGTGTTCATCCCAAACAGAAATTTCTGATTTTTACAAGAGTCATCGCAAATGTTATGAAGAATGACCTGCAAACTGTAAGGTTCTCGACAGAACCTTAAATAATATATCTCTCTCTAGATGAAAATTTATTGAAGGAACGACTTTTCTTCATTGCTTCCCTATTTCGTCTTCAGAGATTTTGACATAATAACATCTGTTCCATCGTCGTTTTCTTCACCAGCCACCGTAAGTGCGCTTTTCCCTTTGCATAACAACAAATGATTACTTCTAGTAATCTGTATCTCGGCATCGTTCACAGCTGTTTGGACAATCTTCTCTAATTTACTTAAAATATAGTCGCAAGTGATTGTATACTGTTTCATCCTTATCCCAGAACAGAGTTTCTTAAATATGGATTACTATTATAACTGAAGCTTTTGCAGCGACGAAATGAATACGCAATGCAAGAAAAGCCTGTGAACACAGTAGAGGAATAAGTCGTCTCAGTTCTTCCTACAAACTTTCTGTAATGATTAATAACAATATAATGAAAAAACTGCCGTCATCGTAATGAAGGAACAATACCGTTTTATAACATGACTACCCCTTACTAATTATTTCACTGTAATACGGCAGTTGGATAAGGAACGACGAGAATGTGACCTGGAAACGCAAATCACATTCACAGAGTTTTGTAAAGGCTTCCGATTGAGTGACTAGAAGCAAGCACTAAAACATCATGGAAATTAAAGGTACCCCATACATTTATTGGACGAGATACTTGTTTTATAATGTCACACAGTAATTATAAACCCAGACAGAGACAAAGAAGAACCAACAAAGATTAAGTGATTTGTTCAGTATACACAAAGACGACATGATTACAACTTGGAAATCTGAAGTTGACAGCGATATCAGAGTAATACCAGAAGACACATATACGAATATTGTTATCTTGGCTGAAAAACAAATAGTTAACCAAAAGACAATAGGCACGCTTCAGTTTGCAATACATCACGTTAATCATACGTGTAAGAACTATCATATAGCTGTTTGAATAAAACAACTAAAGTAATGGCCTTTAAGGAAAAATTTCAAGAACTTTCTGCATGTAACAGACGGAAAATCGTTGGAACTAGTGTCTCTTTTACGAATTTTAAGCTGCTATATGAGCTATACATATACGAAGGAAGTAATCAAAAAATTAAATTTCAAACAACACGTGACTAAATATATGTCACGAAAGCGAAGAAGGACGGACCAAAGGTAAAACTTTATAATTTATACCTCTCTTATGACAAACGGAAATTAGTTTTATACATTGCTTAAAGATTGGAAATGAGAATTCTATAGTCTAAAATGAAATTTTTGCAGAAAGTAAAAGAACGTACCCTCAAATATCAAACACATTATTATAAGATGAAATAATTACAAGGAAAAACATTTTGTATACAGTATGAATTCAAAAATAGAACAAAGCCCCGTACAAAACAGAAAAACGTATGTCAACAGAAACCTGAAAGGCAGAATAGTTACACAAGAAATTAATTAATAGCCGACAGTAACAACAGATATACATCGATCTAGCAACAGATGGCTTGAATGGAGATGGAACAAGCAGTAAGACTACAAAACAAAACGAAGGAGTAGAAGCAGTTCTTCTAAATTTATTCAAGTGCAGACCGAAACGTATATACTCATATACAACAGAGAAGCTTAAATTTTAAAATATTTGATTTGCTCTAAACTTCGTTTTATGTCACTGCTCTTGTTAAAAATGATATGCTATTGATATGTTGTCTATTGTATAAAATCAGTATTTCATCTTCACTATCTCGCATAATTAATTCTGAACAAGCCTAAAACATGAGCCTTAATTCATATATGTTTCTCTACAAACATTTGTCGGTAACCCTTTCGATTTCCATAATCCATGTTTTCAATACAGATACTCCAGAATATTTGAAAAAGGCATCATCCTTGACTGAAAGTCTTATTTGGAGGATACAGTTTGATTAATTTTACTTCTGCATCCGCAGTTTTGATTGCAGGAGGAAGATCTTACCGTTACTACCGGTAACGTGGATATCCTATTCATTTTTGGTCCTGTCAAAGACTCCATTGACATTATCAAAGGCATATTTCGATAGCTAAGTTCAGTGTTACCAACGGCCTTCCCGTCAGATCACCGAAGTTAAGCACCGTCGTACTGGGCTAGAACTCGTATGGGTAACCATCCTATCTGCCGACCACTGTTGGCAAGCGAGGTGCACTCAACCCTTGTGAGGCAAACTAAGGAGCTACTTCACTGAGAAGTAGCGGCTCCCGTCTCGAAAACTGAGAGCGGTGTGTTGACCACATGCCTCTCCATATCCGCATCCATTGACACCTGTGATTGAGGATGACACGGTGGCCGGTCGGTACCCGTTGGGCATTAATAGTCTGTTCGGGGAGAGTTGAGTTTGAGTTGATGTTCAGGGTTGTTCATAATTCTCTTCTGTCTTTGATTATTTCAAAGTGAAGATGGAATTTCTCCTTTCCTCATACCGTCTGGTTTCTAGGTGATTAAGGGTTTCAAACTATGTATTAATTTTGATTTCAAATATTTGTATGTAATACAAGGCGGACAAAATAAAACTGGCTCAGAAAATACTTAATTCACCTTAAGGCAGACAACCCAACTTACATCATCTGCTACTGGCATGGATGGTGTAAACTGGGCTGCCTATGTTAAGAGGCATTAAATGATTTCTAAGGCAGTATTATTTCCCCTGTCCTTAATACGACTTACATAAGAAACTCATTTCTCATTAGTTAGTCTACTGACTGCTTCTTATGTTAAAACAATGCTACACATTGAGAATAGAAGGCAGAACGGCATGGATGATTCTTATTACGGGAGATAAGTGCCATCTAGTCTTTTGCAGGAACGAGTCGTACTGTACTCTTATTCGGCTAATTTTTTAATGTGGTATTATATCAGGAAATATGCTAATAATAACGATACCCTATTAAAAGAAAAAAGTCACATCACTAATTCATGTCCCAATGCTCAAAATCCTTCTCTGTCTACTTGTTTTGGGTTGTGTTTATGGATTAACTGTCATTTGTTCGACATTTGTGAACCGCGCTGTCATAAGTTCAAGTGTGCGTCATAGACCGACGGAAAAGCTGTCTTAAATTGTACCAGGCAGAAGATGTGAACTTAGCCCAAACACATACTAGCCAATCACACATCGAAATTTCCCACTGGCATTCCTCTCGAGTGTTAGACTCGAAACAGAGTCAAATAATATGCTTTTGTGCTTCTTTTAACTCATTGTGATGTCTATAGAAAATTTAGTAAATACCGTGAATGTTGTGATGCATGTGTCAACGTCATGCAGAATTGCAGTATTCCGCTGTGTCAGTTCTTCGACTGATAGAAAGGAAAAATTAACTTAGAGGGAAGTTCATTTCCCTGCATTAAGATCCCGAATAGATATGCTTCAAAAGTTGAAATGTGACTGAAATAAGTCAGTAGCTAATTCATTCACATCATCTCGCAAGCAGACGGTGACTGCACATCAGTTTGTTCTTTCCTTACAAGGGAACCTCCCCATCGCACCCCCCTCAGATTTAGTTATAAGTTGGCACAGTGGATAGGCCTTGAAAAACTGAACACAGATCAATCGAGAAAACAGGAAGAAGTTGTGTGGAACTATGAAAAAAATTAGTAAAATATACAAATTGAGTAGTCCATGCGCAAGATGAGTAGCTGCGGAACGAGAGGTCCTTGGTTCAAGTCTTGCCTCGACCAAAAATTTTACTTTCTTTATTTTCGCAAAGTTATGATCTGTCCGTTCGTTCATTGACGTCTCTGTTTACTGCAATAAGTTTAGTGTCTGTGTTTTGCGACAGCACCGCAAAACCGTGCGATTAGTAGACGAAAGGACGTGCCTCTCCAATGGGAACCGAAAACATTTTATCGCAAGGTCATAGGTCAACCGATTCCTCCACAGGAAAACACGTCTGATATATTCTATACGACACTGGTGACGGCATGTGCGTCACATGACAGGAATATGTTGTCGACCCACCTAACTTGTACATGGGTAAAAAGATTCTTCTGCCTTGCCCCATTTAGGTATTCTTGTGGATGTGATAATCACTCGCAAAAAAGTGATGAAAACATAAGAGTTTGTCACATAAACTGAAAATAAAAAATTAAACTTTTCACTCGAGGGAAGACTTGAACCTAGGACCTCTCGTTCCGTAGCTGCTCTCGCTAACCACAGGACCACGGCGCTCCTAGACTCCCATTCTCCTTGATGTTGCCTTTCTTCGCATGGACTACTCAGTTTGTATATTTTACTAATTTTTTTCGTAGTTCCACACAACTTCTTCCTGTTTTCTCGATTGATCTGTGTTCAGTTTTTCAAGGCCTATCCACTGTGCCAACTTATAACTAAATCTGAGGGGGGTGCGATGGGGAGGTTCCCTTGTTAGTAACTTGAAAACTTCTAAATTTCTCACACAGGAAATAAATGTTTTTATAAAAACTTGATTTTCTGCTTTCAATCGTTCTCTATCTTCACTAGACATCAAGAAAGGTAGATACTTTCCTGAATACCAGAGTTATTCCCTGTTGTTGAACAATTCTTTCGACAGAAAGAAACCAGGCTTGTTTAAAACCTGACGTATAATGTATCAGAAACCATACAGTTATCTAATAAGATAACTAAATTTATATTCACAAGAAACGTTCAGGATTATAAAGTATAACTATACAACGTGCAGTGTTCATCTAATTACGCTCCATTAGATGAGCTTAGTATTATAAAAAATTGTAAACACGATCACTATACTGTAGTGCACTAGAACGAAACCGCCAGTCCTCTCTGCACAGGGTTTCTATACCTTCATCAACTGATGGTACATAATAAATTCTTCTCCCAGGGGAAACAGTGCAGGCAATTTTTAAAGACAAAAGACTTGCCTCAGTTACTCAACTACTGTGCAATGTATAAAATGACAATTTACCTCAACGTTTCTTTAGACTGGCTGATCAGACTCAGCCATGTCAACAATATATCTTCTAAATATTCTACATGATGGATCCATTCATTTCAAGATGTAAGCTGTTTGTTTACGTTTCTCCTTATCGAAAAGCAAATGTATCATAGGTCGCATTGGCTGGGTATCGTGACTGAAAGGTGACGACAAGAAAGGTATAAGAAGGGCATTGCGAGCCGAGCTGTTCCTTTTACGATACAACCCGGATTGCCTTAGTAATCTCGCTTCCGAGAGGAAGTAACAGTCGTAGCAAGTACAATTTCTTAGTTGTCAGTTCGTTTACAGAAGAAAATTTGTTTACTTGGGTATCACTCTCGTGAAATAAGTGGGAGCAAAGAAACATTAAAGATTTACGGAAATGTAAATTGTGTATGTGCCAAAGTGCTATACTAGACGTGCAGGAAGTGATGATTTACTGGCGAAAACCACGAATTACAATCAGGAGCTGAGAAAATGGGTACCAACATCAGATGTTCCGCATCGGCAATGAAGACAGCTACAAAACATGCTGCAATGGTGACGGAACTTGATAAGTGGAAGGATGACATTTTTGACAATGCTTTCGATTTCATTGCTACTGGAAGAGGAAAACAGTTTAGATTAACACGATTGATTGAAGGGACGGCCAGGGTTCACTCATGGTGTAGGCTACCAGCTACTTGAGAAACAGAGAAGACCATCTGACCGCATAAAGTCAACTGGGACGAGTTGAGAGCGAGGCAAGTATAAAATTCAACAATTCAGCAATAACCCCCCTTGTATTTTTTCGTGTTCCATTGGGTTTCCATCAGAGAAGACGGGTAGCGAAAGCTGCTTATCGCTGAAAATGTATGTGTTGTGCGATGATTTTCAATTATCACCACCAGAAGTGAATGCAATTCGTAATTTGTGTATTTCTCTTGCCAATATGCATGAGAAAGCGTGGTCTCAACACTACTTGTAGCCAAAACATAGTGCGTCATTAGTTCAGATTAACTTAGTAACTATCAGCTTATCGATTCTGATATGTCTCGTCTGGATTTACACAAGCTGAAACATAATTGTCGTTCCTTTCTCCTGAAGCGCACGCCTTCGTATTTGTTTAACCTACTTGGTTTTCTGTTATCCAAAAATGAAGTTGTCAGTTCACTGATTCATGAGGCGGAACAATCAGACGAAAACGTAAGACGGTTGAAGCAGATATCGATAAAAGCACGGATCTCATCTGTAATGGCATCGAATAATTTCTTTCGAATAAAATGAAGCTATTTTTTACGATATTGGTCTTGATTGACGAATTCCTTGAAACAGATCGTTTGCAGTGGCATGAAAATGAATATTTTATCAGTGTGAATGAAGCGAAAATTGAAAATAATCCCGCGGAAAGAAGCTTCAGGGTGGTGGAGAACTGCAATACACTATTTATAAAAACAAAAATGGGATTTAGAGATTTATGAGAATATCGCCGTAAGTTTCCAGGCATAAAAAGGTGACATTACCAACGAATTAGAATTTATAAAATAAAATTTGATTTCTTATTTTCCGTTTCCTTTGCAAAATGTGTACAAAGCAGCGTTACCAATTATCGAAAGTAATACAACAAATTTAATAATTATGTTGACAGTAACTGATTAATCAGTTACTTCAGAGTTACATTTTTTAGACAAAAGGTAGATTTTCGTGTAATTTTAAGTTTTTCACAAATGAAAGTGCCTAGGGGCATAGCTTTTCCTGTTCCTACCGACCCTAAATTTTACAAAACTTAGTGCTTTGTATAATGGAACCAAACTAGAGGCTAGCACGAAAAAAGTATCGAACTTACAAAACTAGAGCCACACAAATGAGCAAAGGATTGATTTGGGGGAGGAGACCAAACTGCTAGGTCATCGGTCTCGGTCTCATCGTTTTACGGAAGGATAGAACACCGGGTCTAATTATACTGAAGATGATAGCAAACATCTCAAACTCCCTGAGACATTTTTGTTTGATACGTTGGAATAGCAATAGAAAAGTCCATCATCGCGCCAAAAAAATTGTGTTTTGCAGAAATAAAATTCAGTAACATAAAAGTCGTATGTCTTTGGTTGTAGGTCAGTGCTGCTATTATACTGATGACCCTAGTTGACAAATGTCTTTCGGGTTGAATTATATATTTAGGGTATCAAGATATTGCCAACAATGAAAATGCTACAGATCTTTGGTGGAGATCGGAGACGTGAAACAAGAACTGTATTAAACACACTTCTCTGTATGGAATACGCACACCGGAAAACTAAAGCGTCAATTCCGTCGATGCGTGTCTTGTCCCCTGTATTTCGCTTCATTTACTTCAGCTTTACAACATTAGGACCTTTGGTTCCTCATTCACATCTAGTAATGTTTTCATAGCTATGTTATAAGACGTAGTTGACTGTCAGTATACTAGTTAAATTATGAAAGTACAAGAAAAGTGACGACAAGAACAACAGAATTGTTAATAACAGGTTTCGGTAATACCTCTAAAAATAATTCGTTTCATCCTCACGTGTCATCTGTATGAATACTTCTTCTTTCTGTGTTCAGTACGCCGCATCTGCAGAGGCCTGTTTAAGTCTTTGTGTTGAGTCAGGTGTGAAACACTGTTACCTGTCCTTCTAAGATACTTTGTGGAGATATTCCTCGGTATACCAATCAGTTATTCTTTCTTCTGGAAAACTAAGAGACCTAATACCTGAAAAATGTGTGAGGATATACTGATAACGGGAAAGCTTGAATGAAACATTTGGCTAAAGGCAGTTATCACCATTTTACATCATGTGTCATAACAGGTTTATTCTCTAAGTCATTACAATAA
The DNA here is from genome assembly GCF_021461385.2 of Schistocerca piceifrons. NCBI lineage: Eukaryota > Metazoa > Arthropoda > Insecta > Orthoptera > Acrididae > Schistocerca > Schistocerca piceifrons. Next base: position 381,685,998 of record NC_060138.1, read on the forward strand.
TCAAAAAAGTCGAAAAATTGAACTGTGAAAGTGGAGATATTAATGAAGAAAATGTGGCTGAAGACAGAGACAGACAGTGAAAGGTAAATGGAATCGAATGGAACGGTACAAGTGGAACAAAATTATAGGTAACAGGAGAAAAGGAGAAATTAAAATAGTAAAATACGTGCAGTGGGGCGGTAAAGAGTAAAATGTGGCGGAAATTTTGGAAGAAGACGGGTTATATCATTTCTAGACAGATATATTCTTAATTTTCAGTATAGAAAGACACTATTGCCTGTCCTTCGTAGAGTGCATGACTGAGTTCCACTACAGGAAATTTGCACCAGGAGAGGATGGTTGCAATTTTGAAAGAGTCAGAGGTTTAATGCAATGCCAGCATTTAAAGTTAACAGACTAGATGTCGTGAACAATAAGTACAAAATACCTGAAAAAAGTTACAAGGAACTTCGCAGACTGAGAACCCATTTAAGGGAAAGTACCGTATTACAACGATGGCACTTGTTCCATCGTGTTTAACCACTTAAAAAGCAAGATTATTGAAATAGTTAAATACTCAGCAAGTTAGTGTTGTAGTCAATCGGCCTGGCGCAGTGGTTGTGGTGATGGGAAAAAGTTTCAGATGCCTGTCTGGTCATCCCTATACATGTTATTCATGGCTCAGGTGACAGCTCGGATGATTCTTTCGATGATGCCACTCTTCATCCCTTTCCTTGTACACGTTAAAGCGTAACGACATACGGAAAACTTGCTTTCGTAATCTCCGTTTATCCCTTTCTCTTACAAGTAAGAAAGCCATTGTGAACTTTGGATAAAAAGGAGGAAGAGTAGTCATCTCAGATTGCCATGTTGCATAGTTACTACCAAATGTGAAAAGTATGGAACTATTTCTGTCGGTAACTGTTCAGAGGTTGTTAAACGTTTTTGAGTAGGCATCACGACTTAAAAGGCTGTAATGTCTTTATAATCATCACTAACTAAATCCAAGTCCCGTTATTTTCCAAATGACTGACTGTTTTGTAACTATTACAAGGACTAATTTACATTCTTGAACTAAAGTCTCTTATAATTAGCGTTTTAGGCTCAATATCATTCACGTGCCACGGTAGCGTCCTTGGCGTATTCCACTGGTAAGCCATGCCTGTCGGTAAATGTGAACAGTCCTAATAGGTAGAATTTTTATGTTTCTTCTGCTACTGTGATCTGAGCCACATCTGATAACGACGAGTTTATCTACACGGAATAACTGAATCTACCATGTGCATGTCAAACAATATAATTTCAGTGTACATTGTTCACAGATGCATTATGAGTCGAACAATACAGTAAATTCCTCTTAACACATAATTTTGTGGTGATCATTTTCTGGTATTGTATCGGAGCTAGTGATATTGCAGTATTAAGTATTCATATTATCAAGATTCCCGAAGAACGTCCTACCAACGTTGTCACATTACTCTGTAATATTCTACCAAATATCATTTCTTCCTTGTGTGGAAGTTGTCCGCTTATGTTCACGAAAACGCATATGACACGTACTGTTACATTTCGTTTCCATATTAAGGATTATAATGCTGGTCCCACAGACAGAAGATACCTAAAAGAATGCCAACAACTGGAACAAAATTAACAGGAGCCACACAAATTTACTTCAATATTAATTTAATTACATATAAAGCTACGGAAATTTCCATAATGCTACAGAGATATAATGATATTGCTTAAGAAGCAAGCAGCCGGTCGGAAATTCGGAAATTCTCGTCCTCTCATCCTGTCTTAAGCCCTCGTCAGATTTTCTCTGGCACTTTAATGTAAATCTTATGCTATTTTGAAAAAAAAAAAAACGAGTGGCCAGTATTTGCGCACAAGCTCCTTCAAGAACAAGCAGTTTCGTCAGACAATGAGCCATTTTAATAAAAACCCACAAAGAGAAATGGAAGAGAAAAATTAAAACTTATTAGCAGATACGTGATTGCTGATAGTGTGTGAAAACTGTTGACCTCCCACTGCTTTACAATTATATTATTTCAAATCTTGGTCTCTTGAACAGGCACTGATAGCTATTTTTCCAGTACAATATACGTGTTACTTCATGGGGAACTACTTTTGCTAGAGATGAAGTGTTTGCCGACCCGTTTCTGTAACGCTGGGCGTCATTTGGTATTCGCCGACCACTGGACGAAGAGATTTCATCGAACTAGTAGGTTCTGCTAACGAGGTGTGCTGCATGCTGCCTATCCCAGTAAATTGGTAAGGTGACTGATAACAAGAAAACCATAAGAATAAAAATGAGAGTCTCTAGGTGCAGAAACATATTTTAGAAGCTAACTAGAAACATTAGTTCTACCTGGACTACCCTTTTCGTACGGAGCTGATCACTGGATTATAGGTAACACATAAGGCATACCCAAGGTGCAGAGGGCCTACGCCCCGTCGCATGTCAGGGGCATAACCATCACAGAAGGTCACTTAGCTTCACCAACAGGCGTCAGCGAACGTTTTGTCTGCTAAAAAAATTGTTCCTCACGATGTGATCTATCACCTTAAGAGGTTTAGTGCAACGAATTTGAAACAGCCAGCATATATAGTGTGTTTCAGTGTACAGTTGTCCCTCCTAACAACCGTCAAGCGCATTTTCTCTGGTGTTTTCGCAGGTATTTTCAATTCCATTTTTTAATATGTAGCTAGAGCCGACGCAAACAAAAACTGTTCATGATGTCTATCATGTGACGCCCAGTGTTGACGGACACCATTTGTTTGTTTTCCGTTACAAACAAAATGATTTTTTAAGTAGGATTTTACGTGGCCATTCGACAGAGCGGCATAAATTAGTCTATTAGGTTATTCGTTTTCCCGATATGTAGTAACAGGTAAAGTAAAACTGGAATAACAACGAGAAGTCCATGAGCGACAGCACCGCCTTGGCCCGCGCCAACTGCTGCCGACTTGCAACAGACTGCTCAGTCGTTGTTGGAGTACTGATTATTCTTCGTGTTTTACTGTCTTTGTTACTATATATCGGTAAAAATCAGTATCCCACTAGACCAATTTAGGACCGCTTTATCGAAGAGTCATGTAAAATTCCGCCTTAAACTTTATTTTTTTTTTATAACGGAAACCGAAACAACCTCTCCGTTGACGCTGGGTGACGCATGAAAGACGTCGCGAACAGTATTTGTTTGGGCCGACACTAGCTACACATTGCAAAAATGGAATTGCTAATATCTTCCAAAACACCAGAGAAACTGCACGTGGTGTCTATTAAGGTGGACACATTACATATTGGTGTAAGATTTTACTTAGGATAACCAAATGTCTTGAAAAGTACTCATCGCTCGAGAGAATTATTCGAGGTGAAAAGTTACCATTTTCAAGGGCGACACCTGTCTGTGCTAAAACTGTCTGCTCCGTAACTCCCCTCCTCAATTTAAGGGTCGACTTTTTATTTTTAAACTGCAGATTAGGATTCGACTACAGAATGTAGCTAAGGTTAACCAGAAACATTTTTTTTTCATCCTTGGTAGATGATACCGTAATCAACATAACTCTTTTTTTAAATTTTTGCAATTAAAAATCGACTAATTTGATTCTATTTTACATTTTTTATATTAATTTAAACTTTTTCTTGTAAACATTTGACATTATTGTTACATTCGTGATTAAGCTTAGCAAATGTGACTCTACATTAAAACTTTTACATTTATACATTTACAAATCTATCAAATAGGCTCCATTTAAGGAAAATTTAGGAGAGTCCTCTCGAAACTCACCATCAGCGTGACTGATTTCGATGTGTTCTTCTGTCCAAACAGCGCTAAGCTCGCGCCGATTACAGTGCCATCTACCAAAAATAGAAAAAATTGTTTCAGATAGGCCCTAGGTCTTTTTTTGCATAGTATCCGAATCTGCAATTAAAAAAGGGGAATTCCCGTTTGATAATAAAAGGCTGACACGTCTCTTCACGAGAGTTAGGAAGGGTTAGGGATTGGCCAGTTTTGGTACAGATGGATCTCCCCTTTGAAATTATGAACTTTTCATCTGTAATATTTTTTCACAGCGATGCGTATTTTTCGAGATACTTAGTTGTTCCAAGACATAAGAAACACACTGTGTATATAGTGCTGAACTCAGTGGTATTTCCAGTATTCCTTTATGGAGATGAAATTTGGACAAGTGAAGAGCACCGCAAATAAACTGATACTTTTGTGAAATCGACTTACAGAAAGTTGCTGAGATTATCAGGGATGGACAAACGAATCAGAAAACCAATCCTTCTAGAACTCAGTCAGGAGAAGTCGTCCAGTATTTGTTTCCAGTGAATCCTGCAGTTCTTTGGTCACATATTTTGACGACAGGAGGATAACCTGGAAAACATGATTATCTAAGGCAAGTTTGAAGTGAAGAGGTTGCGAGGAAAACCACCGAGATGATGGATGGAACATAAAAAAGGAATTGAAATCAAACACTGATTCAGCTACACAGAGCTGCAGAAGACCTGGAAGAATGAACAAACTATTAAGAGAAACGATTCATCAATGATTCATGTATGAAGCATGGAGCATATAAATAAACAAATGAGGATGCCGAAAATGGAGGAGCAATAGCAGCGGCCGCGTTGAAGACGCCATCCTACGAATAGACCGAGGATATTTTGGGAAACCACGGAACTCATGAATTAATAAAGGCCAAAGTGAATTGATCTCTTCTCTTCCAAAATACTGTTCCAGAATCACAAGTGTTGCCTTTTGCAGGACGATGTCTCACATGAAGATCACATTATATACAATTTATAGCTCTTTATTTGCTTTCTCTAAAAAGTCGCACAATCGATGGCAAGATGAGCAGCGTCGTGGAAGAAGGAGCGTTGTCACAGTTGAAGAAAGATGAGGGAAACAGCGCGTCAACGTTTCTAGAATTACTTCATCGTCTTCTTCAGAAATCACACTACGGCTGCTGCTCTGCGTAAGCTTGAGCACCGGCAATGATTTTACTCCCAACGAAAGGGAATGAGTTACTTAAATATTGAAGGTTTCATGACAGTAATAGGGATTTCGGAGGACTGTACTGACGGCCACTCTTCTCGAACAGACCAACAATTTGGTAAACGATGGGAACCGCCAAAAATATTTTTCAAAATTCCAACGGAGTGTGTTAACAGCCAGAAAGTTCATGAACGCGTCTAAAGTAATAAGCAATTCAGAGAAAAGTGGTTTCTTCAGCATATTCAAAAACCAAATGGAAATTAGGGTCTGTGTCGAACAGGGTTAGGTCAGATAGGTCTTCTGCAGAACAAATGAATAATTTGAAGCTAATAGTACTAGAAACGACCAAGAAAGCTCAAGAAAACTGCTGTGCATTTCTAGATCTAGGCTCCGTATGTAGGTTGCATAAATTTAAAACACTGCAATAATTTAGAATTGATAAGAAAGTACAGTATCTTTTACAAGAATCCCTAACGAGTACATATAATAAGGCGATATGGGAAAAAGTCAGACGAATTTCAGAATAAGAAAGGAAGTCAACTAGGAAATGGACAATATTCAATCTGTTTCACTGTATACCTAAAAAGGAAATCAGAGTGTGGAGGAATGACGTAACAGAACTAAGAATAAAAAGTTGAAGACAAATTATCGCAGGGTTAGGCTTAGATTTCACTGTTGATTGTTTGTAGATGAATTAGAAATTTTCGCCGCCCGGGATTAGCCGAGCGGTCTTAGGCGTTGCAGTCATGGACTGTGCGGCTGGCCCCGGCGGAGGTTTGAGTCCTCACTCGGGCATGGGTACGTGTGTTTGTCCTTAGGTTAATTTAGGTTAAGTAGTGTATATGCTTAGGGACTGATGACCTTAGCAGTTAAGTCCCATAAGATTTCACACACATTTGAACTTTTTTCTTTTAATTAGAAATTTTTGTACGCATCGTCGAGGAAGCACAAAACTTATTTATACATTACGTTGATGCCTAGTTCGTAGCGTTTTTCCGTAAGTTTGACAAACACGAGCCGGTCGCTGTGGCCGAGTTCTTCTAGGCCCTTCAGTCCAGAACCGCGAGACTGCTACGGTCGTATGTTCGAATCCTGCCTCGGGTATGGTTGTGTGTGATGCCCTTAGGTAAGTTAGGTTTAAGTAGTTCTAAGTTCTAGGGGACTGATGACCTCAGATGTTAACTCCCATAGTGCTCCGAGCCATATGAATCGTTTTGATAAACACGACGGATACACCCAATAGAGACTTAAGTCAACGACTATATATTCACATTCACTATTTACAACAGTCTGCCAACGTTGGGGTAACTTTTCGATTCCGCGACTGTAGGTACACTACTGGCCATTAAAATTGCTACACCACGAAGATGACGTGCTACAGACGCGAGATTTAACTAACAGCAAGAAGATGCTGTGATATGCAAATGATTAGCTTTTCAGAGCATTCACCAGTGGCGACACCTGCAACGTGCTGACATGAAGAAAGTATCCAACCGATTTCTCATACACAAACAGCAGTTGACCGCCGTTGCCTGGTGAAACGTTGTTGTGATGCCTCGTGTAAGGAGGAGAAATGCGCACCATCACGTTTTCGACTTTGATAAATGTCGGATTGTAGCCTATCGCAATTGCGGTTTATCGTATCGCGACATTTATGCTTGCGTTTCTCGAGATCCTATGAATAGTAGCAGAATACTGAATTGTTGGGTTCAGAAGGGTAATACGGAACACCGTGCTGGATCCCAATGGCCTCGTATCACTAGCAGTCGAGATGACAGGCATCTTATCCACATGACTGTAACGGATCGTGCAGCCACGTCTTGATCCCTGAGTCAACAGATGGGGACATTTGCAAGACAACAACCATCTGCACGAACAGTGCACAGACAGGAGCCCCCGCGATGGTGTACTCAACGGCGAACCTGGATGCACGAATGGCAAAACGTTATTTTTGGATGAATCCAGGTTCTGTTTGCAGCATCATGATGGACGCATCCGTGTTTGGCGACATCGCTGTGAACGCACATTGGAAGCGTGTATTCGTCATCGCCATACTGGCGTATCACCCGGCGTGATGGTATGGGGTGCCATTGGTTACACGTCTCGGTCACCTTCGCATTGACGGCCCTTTGAAAAGTGGACGTTACATTTCAGATGTGTTACGACCCGTGGCTCTACCCTTCATTCGATCCCTGCGAAACCCTACATTTCAGCAGGATAATGCACGACCGCATGTTGCAGTCCCTGTACGGGCCTTTCTGGATACAGAATATGATCGACTGCTGCCCTGGCCAGCACATTCTCCAGATCTCTCACCAACTGAAAACTTCTGGTCAATGGTGGCCGAGCAACTGGCTCGTCACAATACACCAGTCACTACTCTTGATGATCTGTGGTATCGTGCTGAAGCTGCATGGGCAGCTGTACCTGCACACGCCATCCAAGCTCTGATTGACTCAATGCCCATGCGTATCAAGGCGGTCATTACAGCCAGAGGTGGTTGTTCTGGGTACTGATTTCTCAGGATCTATGCACCCAAACTGCGTGAAAATGTATTCACATGTCAGTTCTAGTATAATATATTTGTCCAATGAATACTCGTTTATCATCTGCATTTCTTCTTGGTGTAGCATATTTAATGTCTAGTAGTGTAAAATAACGCGGTTTGGGGGCGAAGAGCTCGTCGAGCCATGATTGGAGCATATTTTCGACAGAGAGCGGAAAAGATAAAATCTGAGGACACAAGATCAGTTTATTAAGGTGTGTGCAGAATGACTTCCGAACCCATCTCCTGTATAGTATTTCTCGTCATTCTTGCAGAATGCGGGCGGTCGTTATCGTGGAGCAGCATCACTTTCCGCGGTCTTCCAGGTCGTTGTTCTTGGAATGAGTCTCCAAGACGTCACAGTTGTTGACAGTAAAGGTGATCAGTGATGGTTACAATTCGGGGAGACATTTCGCAGTACACCACATCGTCGCTGTTCCACCAGATACATAAAATTATATTTTGTGGATGCGTGCATGCCATTGTACGGGGTGTTGCTGCTATGTTCGGGCTCGTCCATTCGTTTCTTTTCTTACGTCAATATAAAGACACCGTTTCTAGTCACCAGTAACTATACAGGATAGGAATAGTCGGTGTTGTTCATGAGCAAAATGATGACGAGCAGGTAGAGATGCATACTCGATACCCACTGATTTTTGTGATTTCAGCTTACAGCATGCGGTACCCATACAACCGAATTTCGAACCTTCCCCCTTGCATGCAAACGTCGCACGATGGTGGAACCATTACAGTTCATCACAATCGTCACTTCTCGGGTACGCTGGCTTTAATTATAGTGGATAAATGTGCTTAAACCATCGTCATCAGAACCCGAACGTCTTCCTGAACGTAGAGAGACACTGATGGGAAAACGAACATCCTTAATCGAGGAAACCATTTTCCTGCCGTAATCCATCCAGTGGCATTACGCTCTTGTGTGGACCAAATTCTTCTGGCTACCTGCGCTGCTGTTACTCTTCTACTGAACTGAAACAGAACAACATGTCGGGTATGTTCCGATTTCTCCACTTGACACTCCATTTTCTAGCATCCATAGCTCCACTCACTACTTCCAAATAAAAAAAAAAATAACAATATGAAAACTCAAACAGCAACAGTTACCTACAAATAAAAATGACAATCGATAAATAAACCCAGAGCAATGGAAATACCAACATACAGTTAAAATCACTTCGACCTTATGCACCAACCTAATACTTAAAAACTGTGCAGGAAACTCTATCTTACAGGTCTTTACGAAGAAGAATCAGATGTTAAGAAGATACGTCTACCAAGAGCTGTGCTATCTCCTTTCTGGTTGCCAGAATTGGTAATTCTTCGGAAAATATTTCGCAGTAAATTCTGAGTCTATCCTTTCTCAGTTCGCAGCGCGGGTTAGCCGCGTGGTCTCGGGCACCATTTCACGGTCCGTGCGGCTCCCCCCGTCGGAGGTTCGAGTCCTCCCTCGAGCATGGGTGTATGTGCTGTCCTTAGCGTAAGGCAGTTTAAGTGAGGTTAAGTAGTATGCAAACTTAGGGACCAATGACCTCAGCAGTTTGCTCCCATAAGACTTTACCACAAAAATACCTTCTCAGTTAATTTCTCTTCAGCTCTTGAGTCTCGATTCAGTTACTTTCTTGTGCCGTTCTCTGATTAGTTTTTCAGGTACATATGAGGTGGTAGATAATCCATTTCCTCGTCCAGCTCCTGTATTAACATCACACTGATCTCATATTTTCCAGTATCGCCATATAACATGTATTCGCCAGTGATTCTTGTAAAAGTTCTTTTATTTTCTTATTCATTCCAAATTATTGTAGTTTTCTGAATAAATGAAACAGTTAGCCTATGGAGTCATAGTTTTCTTTCACTATAGAAATGTACACAATTTTTATTTAGTAGTCACAAACAACAGGAATGCATTCTTCATAGTGTATGAAACACGAACTATCGATGTTAACACAATATTCTTTCGAAACAAAAAAAAATAGGCTGAAACAAATACGAGAAGAAAATTAGAAGTCATGGAGGAGGAGATTAGTGTCTTAACATCCCACCGACAACGAGGTACAATTAGAAGTCCTAAATTATTATAGGAAACACAAACCAACCTTAGTGGCTTAAATGTAGTGCTTAACTGGCTTGTAATTAAAGAAGATAACGTAACAAGGTTACACACAGTGTGTAAGCAAGTTTGTAGCTTGTCATTGGTGTTCGAATCCTGCCTCGGGCATGGATGTGTGTGGTGTCCTTAGGTTAGTTAGGTTTGAGTAGTTCTAAGTTCTAGGGGACTGATGACCTCAGATGTTAAGTCCCATAGTGCTTAAAGTCATTTTTTGGAGCTGTAGTTTATTCCTAGATATATCACTTAAAGATGGTCCTAGAAACTTTCTAAATAGGCATTCACAGGAAAGTCTGTACCTATCTTCAAGAGTCCGGCAGTTCGATTCTTTGAGCATCTCCGTGACAGCCACTCACGGGTCAAACAAATCTATGGCCATTCGTGCTCTTCTCTTATGTATCGGTTCAATATCCCCTGTTAGTACTATTGGTACGTGTGCCACACACTTCAGTAATGTTGTGAGATTGGGCGCACGACTGTTTTATGTAAATTTCCTGTGTATATTGTTTGGGTTTCTCTAATGTTGTTCGAATGAAGCGGAGTCTGCTACCTGCTTTGTCAAACTGTTAAACCAAACTTCCTGGCAGATTAAGACTGTGTGCCGGACCGAGACTCGAACTCGGGACCTTTGGCTTTCGCGGGCAAGTGCTCTACCAACTGAGCTACCCAAGCACGACTCACACCGCGTCCTCACAACTTTACTTCTGCCAGTACCTCGTCTCCTACCTTCCAAACTTCACAGAAGCTGTTCTGCGAACTTAGCAGAACTAGCACTCCTGGAAGAAAGGATATTGCGGAGACATGGCTTAGCCACAGTCTAGGGGATGTTTCCAGAATGAAATTTTCACTCTGCAGCGGAGTGTGCGCTGATATGAAACTTCCTGACAGATTAAAACTGTGTGCCGGACCGAGACTCGAACTCGGGACCTCTGCCTTTCGCGGGCAAGTGCTCTACCGACTGAGCTACCCAAGCATGACTCACGCCCCGTCCTCACAGCTTTAATTCCGCCAGTACCTCGTCTCCTACCTTCCAAACTTTTCAGAAGCTCTCCTGCGAACCTTGCAGAACTAGCACTCCTGAAAGAAAGGATACTGCGGAGACATGGCTAGCCACAGCCCGGGGGATGTTTCCAGAATGAGATTTTCACTCTGCAGCGGAGCTCAGTTGCTAGAGCACTTGCCCGCGAAAGGCAAAGGTCCCGAGTTCGAATCTCGGTCCGGCAAACAGTTTTAATCTGTCAGGAAGTTTCATATCAGCGCACACTCCGCTGCAGAGTGAAAATCTCATTCTGTTAAACCATAGTAAATGTGCTGTATCAGTCGACCGATTGCAATTGTTAACCGTTGACACTGTAGTCATAGGATGCTACATCGCTCTCTACAAAATAAATAAATAAATAAATAAGATGGAGAGAAACGTAAAAATGGGAGATATCTGGAAATTAAGTGTGAGAGTTTCCATCATCAACGTGGTAATTCCGGCGGATGAAGTTTCCTATTTTGAAAACGTCAGGCGAGATTGACAGATGGCCAGTACGGTGCGCGCCCGACGTGTTTTTGTTTAGATACGTTTTTGTTTTCCTCATAAAAGGCAGAGAGGCGGGCGGGAGTTGTTAAGACGGGCGCGCCAGGCCATTAGCGGTAATCTGGTGGGACCGGAAGCAGCGCGGGGCGCACATCGCGCACATGGAACACGGCGCATCGCGCATGCATAACCCACCGGCTTCGCGCGCCGCTGCATAATTCAGCGGGGACTCGGACGCGCGGCGTCTCGACGTCGGCGTCGGCAGCGCACGAGCTGGGCGCCAGATTAAAACGTAACATCCGATTAGAGCGGTAGCGGCCAGGAAGCGGCCGACGCGCGCAGGATACGGTTAAAATATTATCCCGAGTGCTGCGCCGGCGAGGCGCGGCCCGCCCCTTCGCTCTTGTACAAGTCCCGGCTAGACGCGTTGTCAATATCTGGCCTCGCGCGTCCCGTCCTCCGGCTAGCTCGGTTCGCGGGGGCAGAGGCGGCACCGGCGGCGGCGGCGGCGCCCGCTAATGCCCTTTCGCCGTCCTTTCCGGCAGTCCGTGCCTCTGCGCTCTCTTTCTGGCGCGGCCGAAATTAATGATTGACGACTCATCGTATATGCCCTTTATAAGCGGCTTCCATCGCCGTTGTGGATAATGGTATGGATTTGAGTGGTTTTCACTTCAGTACTCTACTCTACTTCGCCGGCCGCATGTGTAAAAGTTTGGAGTAACGATTCAATCTCAAAAAGTGTGGTCATGCACGGAGAATGCATGCGTTCATTTTTAGATTGCCTCGCTGTCTTGGGCAATACACTAGTGGAAATCAGGATAAAGGCATGGATATTTGTTGGAAAATTCACGTTGTATATGCAGTAATATGAGACCCAGTATCCTGACAAATGAAGTCAAATTGTATCGAATTTGATATGAGTAGTACCTTATACACTCCTGGAAATGGAAAAAAGAACACATTGACACCGGTGTGTCAGACCCACCATACTTGCTCCGGACACTGCGAGAGGGCTGTACAAGCAATGATCACACGCACGGCACAGCGGACACACCAGGAACCGCAGTGTTGGCCGTCGAATGGCGCTAGCTGCGCAGCATTTGTGCACCGCCGACGTCAGTGTCAGCCAGTTTGCCGTGGCATACGGAGCTCCATCGCAGTCTTTAACACTGGTAGCATGCCGCGACAGCGTGGACGTGAACCGTATGTGCAGTTGACGGACTTTGAGCGAGGGCGTATAGTGGGCATGCGGGAGGCCGGGTGGACATACCGCCGAATTGCTCAACACGTGGGGCGTGAGGTCTCCACAGTACATCGATGTTGTCGCCAGTGGTCGGCGGAAGGTGCACGTGCCCGTCGACCTGGGACCGGACGGCAGCGACGCACAGATGCACGCCAAGACCGTAGGATCCTACGCAGCGCCGTAGGGGACCGCACCGCCACTTCCCAGCAAATTAGGGACACTGTTGCTCCTGGGGTATCGGCGAGGACCATTCGCAACCGTCTCCATGAAGCTGGGCTACGGTCCCGCACACCGTTAGGCCGTCTTCCGCTCACGCCCCAACATCGTGCAGCCCGCCTCCAGTGGTGTCGCGACAGGCGTGAATGGAGGGACGAAAGGAGACGTGTCGTCTTCAGCGATGAGAGTCGCTTCTGCCTTGGTGCCAATGATGGTCGTATGCGTGTTTGGCGCCGTGCAGGTGAGCGCCACAATCAGGACTGCATACGACCGAGGCACACAGGGCCAAAACCCGGTATCATGGTGTGGGGAGCGATCTCCTACACTGGCCGTACACCACTGGTGATCGTCGAGGGGACACTGAATAGTGCACGGTACATCCAAACCGTCATCGAACCCATCGTTCTACCATTCCTAGACCGGCAAGGGAACTTGCTGTTCCAACAGGACAATGCACGTCCGCATGTATCCCGTGCCACCCAACGTGCTCTAGAAGGTGTAAGTCAACTACCCTGGCCAGCAAGATCTCCGGATCTGTCCCCCATTGAGCATGTTTGGGACTGGATGAAGCGTCGTCTCACGCGGTCTGCACGTCCAGCACGAACGCTGGTCCAACTGAGGCGCCAGGTGGAAATGGCATGGCAAGCCGTTCCACAGGACTACATTCAACATCTCTACGATCGTCTCCATGGGAGAATAGCAGCCTGCATTTCTGCGAAAGGTGGATATACACTGTACTAGTGCCGACATTGTGCATGCTCTGTTGCCTGTGTCTATGTGCCTGTGGTTCTGTCAGTGTGATCATGTGATGTATCTGACCCCAGGAATGTGTCAATAAAGTTTCCCCTTCCTGGGACAATGAATTCACGGTGTTCTTATTTCAATTTCCAGGAGTGTATAACACGGCATAAGCGATTCGGGTGCTTGAGGGTGTAACACAGTAGGAGGTCAGTCAGGTCTGTGCGATGGCCGGCCGCAGTGGCCGAGCGGTTCTAGGCGCTACAGTCTGGAATCATGGGACTGCTACGGTCGCAGGTTCGAATCCTGCCTCGGTCATGGATGTGTGTGCTGTCCTTAGGTTAGTTAGTTTTAATTAGTTCTGAGTTCTAGGGGACTGATGACCTCTGAAGTTAAGTCCCATAGTGCTCCGAGCCATTTGAACCATTTTCTGGGCGATGTTAATGAGTACATAGTGGAAAGGCAGTTAGCTCTGTGCGATGTCAATGTGTGTGTCGGTGGCTCTCCTGCTGATAGTAAACAGACACCATTAGTAACAGTGCGTATTGTGTACGTAGACCACGATTACGAGTCAGTCACACGGAAAACATTTATCATATGATGCAAAAGCAAAAATCGATACCTATAAAAAATGGAACTCTCTACATCTACATCTACGTGATTACTCTGCTATTCACAATAAAGTGCCTGACAGAGGGTTCAATGAACCACCTTTATGCCGTCTCTCTACCGTTCCACTCTCGAACGGCACGCGGGAAAAACGAGCACTTAAAGTTTTCCGTGCGAGCCTTGATTTCTCTTATTTTATCGTGATCATCATTTCTCTAGGTGGGTGCCAGCAGAATGTTTTCGCAATCGGAGGAGAAAACGGCTGATTGAAATTTCATGAGAAGATCCCGTCGCAACAAAAATCGCCTTTGTTTTAATAATTGCCACTCCAATTCACCTATCATGTTTGTAATCGTCAAATCGCCAAAGTACTTGAACCGTTGAAGTACAGGGGTTTATAATTTCGTTGCATTCGGAGCACGATATGGACGCGACAAAAAATATGGGAAATGTAGAAAATTATCTGACGTATCGAAACGGTTACTTTTGCGCAAAGCAAGGGCCACAAACAGTTGTTCCTCCCTAATTATAGCTGATTTACAGTTGACAGTAACTGCCAGACGTGTACGAGTAATTTGTCAAACGAAAACATCGTGTATTCAAGAAACGACTGCAGAAACCTGCTCTAACACCTAAACATAAACAGGCTAGATGGCAGTTTGCTGAAATACGTATGTTGTGGACTTAAGAACGGGTTAAATTGATATTCAGTGACGAGAATGAATTTAGTTTAGATAGTCCGGATTAATTTCAATGTGACCTAGGTGATCGGAGAATAGAGCAGCAGGTAAGAATGAGCAGAAATTTTGATGGTGGAAGTGTTATGATTTGGGCAGGATTCTGCAGTAAAGGTAAATCACGCATTGCTTGAGTGAACACTAGATTGAACTATTTACACTGAGGCGCTAGAGACAGAATGGATTAGACTCCTAGGAAATGAAATTCTAATGTTTCAATAACTTATTGCATCTGAACAGCTTTCTGCACGAAATAAAAGTGGTTTGAAGATAAAGATATCAATGTCTTCCCTGGCCTGCACTAGCCAGGGTTTTAACCTAGGGGAAAACCCTTGGGGAATTATTGCAAGGCGTGTTTATTGTAAGAGAAGGGAAGATGACGGCCTGTGAGCCAAAAAGAGCGACACGAAAAGAGTGGGCCACAAATTCATTTAAAGAACTACAAAACTCCAATTTCCTTCCAGGAAATGCAGATACCTTATCATGTTACGAGAGAAACTATGCAACTCCGTCATGATAATTTATATTTTATATGCATAAATACTACTTTCAGAGTAAATTCGAAACATATATGCTTCAGACATTGTGAATTAGTTTCGTGGTTACCCTGCCTTTATACAGATTTACACTGCTGTATTTATCTCTAGTATCGGACGAACACTCAACATTAAGTTCGTGTCAGAAGGATAAAAGTTTCTTTATGTAGGTGTTTGTCAATGCAGAAAGAGTGATTCAGTTGACTAGGTGGTTTGCTTCTTCCCGTCGTATAACGGCGATGCAGTGATTCAAGAAATATGCGCTTTTTTGGGAGGAACTCGGTTGAAATTCCCCTCCTTAAGTCCATAATCTAGTTCACTGAAGCTTTCGTAAGCTCTTTCAATCGAGTGCCGGAATGGTTCTGTGAGCAACCGGTTATCTATCTCACTTCGCCCACATCAGATAATGATACGCCTCCAGTGATCTCGATTGAACATTAATTCTTCAGCTATCTCCATTCCCTTGAATTTCGATCTTAAAATAAAGTTGAACGTAGTGATTTTAGGATTTTATTTAATGGGAATGAGTTGGGTGACCGGGGTTTTGCCATGCGGTAGAAACCAAGTCTGAGGAACTTTTCAACTGAGCTCCATCGATCCACAGTGGTAACGAATATATTGAAGAAGAGCTAACTTATTTCTATACCATTTAGCAATCTTATATGTCAAAACACCATATTATATAATATCTTACTTCAAAAAGCACTGGAAATTTATGCTGCTACAACCCAATAATTCGTTGTTTCAAGGCGTACAGATACAATGCCTGTCTTAAAAATCGGAACAGAAAAAACTTAAAAAGTGAATCAGTTCACTTAACTTTGAAACCATAATATATATATACAATAATGTTAAAGAAGGAAATAAATTGTGGAATAAAAAAATGAGAAACAGGTGTTATTTTCCACCGCTGGAAGCAATCAAAAGCAAAGTTATCTCAAGAAATTCAAAGATACACACGTACAAAACGCTTGATAGTTGTTCTAAAGTATGATTGTCAGAGTTTCACATTAACTAAAAATCATTGAAAGAAAAATTTAAACGAGGTACTTGGAGGAATCCAAGATGAAACCACAACAAAACGAAGAAAATTAACAAAAGTAGTGCATTAATCACGTCGAAAACTAAAGATAGGAGACTTATATGGATTGGAGGCAAAGTTTGAGCTCTGAAGAAAGGAAAACTTGGCAAGTATGTCAAGAACACAGTTAAGGTTGAAGACCTCTCGGAAGACTTGAGGAATATTTCTTCTGAATAGAAAGGGTGTGAAAATCCTATATCCTGCTGGAAATAAAACGGGAAGAAAGAACCACCTGGCTGACATGTTTTTTGATGTCAGTGGAATTACCAACTAGGAGTTCGTTCCTACATGATAAATAGTAAACTAACATTTTTTGTCTGGATGTGTTACGAAAATTAAGAGAGTGTATGTGACAACAACGGCCAGAAATGTGGAGAAATGGGAACTGCTTGTTCCACCACAACAGTCCTCCAGCCCACACACCTCCGACAGTCCGGCAGTTCATGGCGAAAAACAACATGGTGCTTCCGCCTCATCTACCCTACTCGCCCGAAATGGCTCTGTCTGACTATTTTTTGTGTCCACGGATGAAGTAAAGTCTGAAAGGCAAGCGATTCAGCGATATGGACAACTTCAAAGAAAACACGCAAATGGCTTTGAACAGTATTCTGCCTCAAGATTTCCAGTACTTTTTTCAGAGTGGAAAAACAGTTCGGACAAGAACACATGGACAATACTTTGGAGAGGACTAAACTATTGTGAATATAGAGTTCAATAACAATCCATAATAACAAAAATTCCGGTTATTTTTGGGCCCCCCTCCACAGGTGGGAATTAGAGAAGTTCGCCGGCACGATACTTTTGCTCAGGTGAATACAGGATTGCCAGCACAAAATAAGATAGAAATACTGTAGGAGTACATCTAATAATGAATGAGCAAATGAGGAGGCGAGTAAATTACTGCGAACGTCGCAATGGACGCGTTATCCTAGCCCATATTTGGAGAGCTGCATCAGAACATTCCTCGAACTGAATACAGCAACAAAAATACAGCAGCTCACCTAAGGCTTACGACTCTTGACGAAATTCCCTAAATACAGATGTTTTCGTTTAGAAGTAAAGATTACGAGCAACAGGAGTACGTATTGTTCTCGGGAAATAAAACTGCGAGGTGAAACTGGAACGCCGGAGAGTGGCCACAGGGTGGTATGGGCGGGGCATGTGCACGTAAGGTGTGGCTGGAACTCCCAACCAGAATGAGGGACGCCACGGCCTCCGAGCCGTCCCCAACCGGTCCTACCGCTTTTGGACCACACCAACCTGCCAGCCGCGGCTGCCGGACATCCATAACCTAACGCAGTGCGCCTACTGAGCCCGTTAGTCGCCTACTCGGCGCTGACGGTCTCTCGATGTCCTCAAACACGGCGTCCTCGTTTGGATTCGTATTTAACTACACCCCAGCAGGGAGGCACTGCGCACACCGTAAACGTCTAAGGTACAAGGCTTGCGGGTCTATTTCTCTGTGAGGTTCTCACTTTGTTGAAGCTGTGATCTTACTCGTGTCCCACAGAGTTTCGATAAAATATCGATATCTACAGAATCATATTCATTCCAGACCACACACCTAAGGCGAAAGATAGGAAAATGGTTTTATTGTTCACAAATACTATTGCCATGTCTTTCTCTCTCTGTCGTTATTCCTTTATCCGTTAGTAAAATTTGGGCCAGGACCTGTTTCATTATTTTCACTCGTCCCTGTTCTAGGCTTTACTGATCCAGACGGTCTTATCTACGTTCCCAGTACCTTTCTCCATCTTCTGTCAAAGTACCTTTCATCAGTTTCACCCTTCCGCTACTTTTTCTTCTCATAGCACGTCTTACCTTGGCTTGGTACTTTAAACCTTTATTTTCAATTCTGTCCCTACAACTTACTTTTAATATGTTTGCTTGATATACTCTTTTTCTGTCTCTGTACGGTCCATAAATTTCTTTTTCCCTCTATACAGGCTGTAGCTAAATTCCCTTTACAGGTTTTGAGGATTTGTAATGAGAAGAATAATGTAATGTAGTACAGTTAAATCAGATGATGCTGAGAAAATTAGATTAGATAACGACTCTCAGAGTGCTAGATGAGTTTTGCTATTTGCGTAATAAAATAATTAATGGTGCCCAAAGTTGAGAGGATATAGAATTTAGACTGTTAATGGCAAGGAAAGCGTTTCTGAAGAAGAGAAATTTCAGAAATTTATTAACATCGCATATAGGTTTAAATGTTAGGAAGCCTGCTCTGGAAGTATTTGTATGGAGTGTAGCCCCGTATGGAAGTGGAACATAGACAATAAACAGTTTACACAAGAAGAGAGTACAAACTTTTGAAATGTGGCGTTACAGAAGAATGCTGAAGATTACATGGGTAGATCACGTAATCAGTGGGAAGATACTGAATAGCACTGGAGAGAAGAGAAATTTGTGGCACAACCTGGCTGGAATAGGGAGTCGGGTGACAGGACACATTGTAAGGCATCAAGTGATCACAAATTAATATCGGAGGGAAGTGTATGGGTAAACGTTATAGAAGGAGACCAAGATATAAATATAGCAAGCAGATTCACAAGGATGTAAGTTGCAGTAGTTATTTGGAGATGAAGAGGTTTGCAGAGGATAGAGTAGCATGGAGAGCTGCATCAAACTAGTCTTTGCACTGAAGACCACTATTACAATATCGGGACCAATACGGTTAAGTTTAGCGTAGGAACTCGTGTCCGCCGGCCGGAGTGGCCGTGCGGTTCCGGGCGCTACAGTCTGGAACTGAGCGACCGCTACGGTCGCAGGTTCGAATCCTGCCTCGGTCATGGATGTGTGTGATGTCCTTAGGTTAGTTAGGTTTAATTAGTTCTAAGTTCTAGGCGACTGATGACCTCAGAAGTTACGTCCCATAGTGCTCCGAGCCATTTGAACCATTTTCTGGGCGATGTTAATGAGTACATAGTGGAAAGGCAGTTAGCTCTGTGCGATGTCAATGTGTGTGTCGGTGGCTCTCCTGCTGATAGTAAACAGACACCATTAGTAACAGTGCGTATTGTGTACGTAGACCACGATTACGAGTCAGTCACACGGAAAACATTTATCATATGATGCAAAAGCAAAAATCGATACCTATAAAAAATGGAACTCTCTACATCTACATCTACGTGATTACTCTGCTATTCACAATAAAGTGCCTGACAGAGGGTTCAATGAACCACCTTTATGCCGTCTCTCTACCGTTCCACTCTCGAACGGCACGCGGGAAAAACGAGCACTTAAAGTTTTCCGTGCGAGCCTTGATTTCTCTTATTTTATCGTGATCATCATTTCTCTAGGTGGGTGCCAGCAGAATGTTTTCGCAATCGGAGGAGAAAACGGCTGATTGAAATTTCATGAGAAGATCCCGTCGCAACAAAAATCGCCTTTGTTTTAATAATTGCCACTCCAATTCACCTATCATGTTTGTAATCGTCAAATCGCCAAAGTACTTGAACCGTTGAAGTACAGGGGTTTATAATTTCGTTGCATTCGGAGCACGATATGGACGCGACAAAAAATATGGGAAATGTAGAAAATTATCTGACGTATCGAAACGGTTACTTTTGCGCAAAGCAAGGGCCACAAACAGTTGTTCCTCCCTAATTATAGCTGATTTACAGTTGACAGTAACTGCCAGACGTGTACGAGTAATTTGTCAAACGAAAACATCGTGTATTCAAGAAACGACTGCAGAAACCTGCTCTAACACCTAAACATAAACAGGCTAGATGGCAGTTTGCTGAAATACGTATGTTGTGGACTTAAGAACGGGTTAAATTGATATTCAGTGACGAGAATGAATTTAGTTTAGATAGTCCGGATTAATTTCAATGTGACCTAGGTGATCGGAGAATAGAGCAGCAGGTAAGAATGAGCAGAAATTTTGATGGTGGAAGTGTTATGATTTGGGCAGGATTCTGCAGTAAAGGTAAATCACGCATTGCTTGAGTGAACACTAGATTGAACTATTTACACTGAGGCGCTAGAGACAGAATGGATTAGACTCCTAGGAAATGAAATTCTAATGTTTCAATAACTTATTGCATCTGAACAGCTTTCTGCACGAAATAAAAGTGGTTTGAAGATAAAGATATCAATGTCTTCCCTGGCCTGCACTAGCCAGGGTTTTAACCTAGGGGAAAACCCTTGGGGAATTATTGCAAGGCGTGTTTATTGTAAGAGAAGGGAAGATGACGGCCTGTGAGCCAAAAAGAGCGACACGAAAAGAGTGGGCCACAAATTCATTTAAAGAACTACAAAACTCCAATTTCCTTCCAGGAAATGCAGATACCTTATCATGTTACGAGAGAAACTATGCAACTCCGTCATGATAATTTATATTTTATATGCATAAATACTACTTTCAGAGTAAATTCGAAACATATATGCTTCAGACATTGTGAATTAGTTTCGTGGTTACCCTGCCTTTATACAGATTTACACTGCTGTATTTATCTCTAGTATCGGACGAACACTCAACATTAAGTTCGTGTCAGAAGGTTAAAAGTTTCTTTATGTAGGTGTTTGTCAATGCAGAAAGAGTGATTCAGTTGACTAGGTGGTTTGCTTCTTCCCGTCGTATAACGGCGATGCAGTGATTCAAGAAATATGCGCTTTTTTGGGAGGAACTCGGTTGAAATTCCCCTCCTTAAGTCCATAATCTAGTTCACTGAAGCTTTCGTAAGCTCTTTCAATCGAGTGCCGGAATGGTTCTGTGAGCAACCGGTTATCTATCTCACTTCGCCCACATCAGATAATGATACGCCTCCAGTGATCTCGATGGAACATTAATTCGTCAGCTATCTCCATTCCCTTGAATTTCGATCTTAAAATAAAGTTGAACGTAGTGATTTTAGGATTTTATTTAATGGGAATGAGTTGGGTGACCGGGGTTTTGCCATGCGGTAGAAACCAAGTCTGAGGAACTTTTCAACTGAGCTCCATCGATCCACAGTGGTAACGAATATATTGAAGAAGAGCTAACTTATTTCTATACCATTTAGCAATCTTATATGTCAAAACACCATATTATATAATATCTTACTTCAAAAAGCACTGGAAATTTATGCTGCTACAACCCAATAATTCGTTGTTTCAAGGCGTACAGATACAATGCCTGTCTTAAAAATCGGAACAGAAAAAACTTAAAAAGTGAATCAGTTCACTTAACTTTGAAACCATAATATATATATACAATAATGTTAAAGAAGGAAATAAATTGTGGAATAAAAAAATGAGAAACAGGTGTTATTTTCCACCGCTGGAAGCAATCAAAAGCAAAGTTATCTCAAGAAATTCAAAGATACACACGTACAAAACGCTTGATAGTTGTTCTAAAGTATGATTGTCAGAGTTTCACATTAACTAAAAATCATTGAAAGAAAAATTTAAACGAGGTACTTGGAGGAATCCAAGATGAAACCACAACAAAACGAAGAAAATTAACAAAAGTAGTGCATTAATCACGTCGAAAACTAAAGATAGGAGACTTATATGGATTGGAGGCAAAGTTTGAGCTCTGAAGAAAGGAAAACTTGGCAAGTATGTCAAGAACACAGTTAAGGTTGAAGACCTCTCGGAAGACTTGAGGAATATTTCTTCTGAATAGAAAGGGTGTGAAAATCCTATATCCTGCTGGAAATAAAACGGGAAGAAAGAACCACCTGGCTGACATGTTTTTTGATGTCAGTGGAATTACCAACTAGGAGTTCGTTCCTACATGATAAATAGTAAACTAACATTTTTTGTCTGGATGTGTTACGAAAATTAAGAGAGTGTATGTGACAACAACGGCCAGAAATGTGGAGAAATGGGAACTGCTTGTTCCACCACAACAGTCCTCCAGCCCACACACCTCCGACAGTCCGGCAGTTCATGGCGAAAAACAACATGGTGCTTCCGCCTCATCTACCCTACTCGCCCGAAATGGCTCTGTCTGACTATTTTTTGTGTCCACGGATGAAGTAAAGTCTGAAAGGCAAGCGATTCAGCGATATGGACAACTTCAAAGAAAACACG
The DNA here is from genome assembly GCF_021461385.2 of Schistocerca piceifrons. Taxonomy (NCBI): domain Eukaryota; kingdom Metazoa; phylum Arthropoda; class Insecta; order Orthoptera; family Acrididae; genus Schistocerca; species Schistocerca piceifrons. The sequence goes on from NC_060138.1 coordinate 381,708,356, forward strand.
CAAATGGCTTTGAACAGTATTCTGCCTCAAGATTTCCAGTACTTTTTTCAGAGTGGAAAAACAGTTCGGACAAGAACACATGGACAATACTTTGGAGAGGACTAAACTATTGTGAATATAGAGTTCAATAACAATCCATAATAACAAAAATTCCGGTTATTTTTGGGCCCCCCTCCACAGGTGGGAATTAGAGAAGTTCGCCGGCACGATACTTTTGCTCAGGTGAATACAGGATTGCCAGCACAAAATAAGATAGAAATACTGTAGGAGTACATCTAATAATGAATGAGCAAATGAGGAGGCGAGTAAATTACTGCGAACGTCGCAATGGACGCGTTATCCTAGCCCATATTTGGAGAGCTGCATCAGAACATTCCTCGAACTGAATACAGCAACAAAAATACAGCAGCTCACCTAAGGCTTACGACTCTTAACGAAATTCCCTAAATACAGATGTTTTCGTTTAGAAGTAAAGATTACGAGCAACAGGAGTACGTATTGTTCTCGGGAAATAAAACTGCGAGGTGAAACTGGAACGCCGGAGAGTGGCCACAGGGTGGTATGGGCGGGGCATGTGCACGTAAGGTGTGGCTGGAACTCCCAACCAGAATGAGGGACGCCACGGCCTCCGAGCCGTCCCCAACCGGTCCTACCGCTTTTGGACCACACCAACCTGCCAGCCGCGGCTGCCGGACATCCATAACCTAACGCAGTGCGCCTACTGAGCCCGTTAGTCGCCTACTCGGCGCTGACGGTCTCTCGATGTCCTCAAACACGGCGTCCTCGTTTGGATTCGCATTTAACTACACCCCAGCAGGGAGGCACTGCGCACACCGTAAACGTCTAAGGTAAAAGGCTTGCGGGTCTATTTCTCTGTGAGGTTCTCACTTTGTTGAAGCTGTGATCTTACTCGTGTCCCACAGAGTTTCGATAAGATATCGATATCTACAGAATCATATTCATTCCAGACCACACACCTAAGGCGAAAGATAGGAAAATGGTTTTATTGTTCACAAATACTATTGCCATGTCTTTCTCTCTCTGTCGTTATTCCTTTATCCGTTAGTAAAATTTGGGCCAGGACCTGTTTCATTATTTTCACTCGTCCCTGTTCTAGGCTTTACTGATCCAGACGGTCTTATATACGTTCCCAGTACCTTTCTCCATCTTCTGTCAAAGTACCTTTCATCAGTTTCACCCTTCCGCTACTTTTTCTTCTCATAGCACGTCTTACCTTGGCTTGGTACTTTAAACCTTTATTTTCAATTCTGTCCCTACAACTTACTTTTAATATGTTTGCTTGATATACTCTTTTTCTGTCTCTGTACGGTCCATAAATTTCTTTTTCCCTCTATACAGGCTGTAGCTAAACTCCCTTTACAGGTTTTGAGGATTTGTAATGAGAAGAATAATGTAATGTAGTACAGTTAAATCAGATGATGCTGAGAAAATTAGATTAGATAACGACTCTCAGAGTGCTAGATGAGTTTTGCTATTTGCGTAATAAAATAATTAATGGTGCCCAAAGTTGAGAGGATATAGAATTTTGACTGTTAATGGCAAGGAAAGCGTTTCTGAAGAAGAGAAATTTCAGAAATTTATTAACATCGCATATAGGTTTAAATGTTAGGAAGCCTGCTCTGGAAGTATTTGTATGGAGTGTAGCCCCGTATGGAAGTGGAACATAGACAATAAACAGTTTACACAAGAAGAGAGTACAAACTTTTGAAATGTGGCGTTACAGAAGAATGCTGAAGATTACATGGGTAGATCACGTAATCAGTGGGAAGATACTGAATAGCACTGGAGAGAAGAGAAATTTGTGGCACAACCTGGCTGGAATAGGGAGTCGGGTGACAGGACACATTGTAAGGCATCAAGTGATCACAAATTAATATCGGAGGGAAGTGTATGGGTAAACGTTATAGAAGGAGACCAAGATATAAATATAGCAAGCAGATTCACAAGGATGTAAGTTGCAGTAGTTATTTGGAGATGAAGAGGTTTGCAGAGGATAGAGTAGCATGGAGAGCTGCATCAAACTAGTCTTTGCACTGAAGACCACTATTACAATATCGGGACCAATACGGTTAAGTTTAGCGTAGGAACTCGTGTCCGCCGGCCGGAGTGGCCGTGCGGTTCCGGGCGCTACAGTCTGGAACTGAGCGACCGCTACGGTCGCAGGTTCGAATCCTGCCTCGGTCATGGATGTGTGTGATGTCCTTAGGTTAGTTAGGTTTAATTAGTTCTAAGTTCTAGGCGACTGATGACCTCAGAAGTTACGTCCCATAGTGCTCCGAGCCATTTGAACCATTTTCTGGGCGATGTTAATGAGTACATAGTGGAAAGGCAGTTAGCTCTGTGCGATGTCAATGTGTGTGTCGGTGGCTCTCCTGCTGATAGTAAACAGACACCATTAGTAACAGTGCGTATTGTGTACGTAGACCACGATTACGAGTCAGTCACACGGAAAACATTTATCATATGATGCAAAAGCAAAAATCGATACCTATAAAAAATGGAACTCTCTACATCTACATCTACGTGATTACTCTGCTATTCACAATAAAGTGCCTGACAGAGGGTTCAATGAACCACCTTTATGCCGTCTCTCTACCGTTCCACTCTCGAACGGCACGCGGGAAAAACGAGCACTTAAAGTTTTCCGTGCGAGCCTTGATTTCTCTTATTTTATCGTGATCATCATTTCTCTAGGTGGGTGCCAGCAGAATGTTTTCGCAATCGGAGGAGAAAACGGCTGATTGAAATTTCATGAGAAGATCCCGTCGCAACAAAAATCGCCTTTGTTTTAATAATTGCCACTCCAATTCACCTATCATGTTTGTAATCGTCAAATCGCCAAAGTACTTGAACCGTTGAAGTACAGGGGTTTATAATTTCGTTGCATTCGGAGCACGATATGGACGCGACAAAAAATATGGGAAATGTAGAAAATTATCTGACGTATCGAAACGGTTACTTTTGCGCAAAGCAAGGGCCACAAACAGTTGTTCCTCCCTAATTATAGCTGATTTACAGTTGACAGTAACTGCCAGACGTGTACGAGTAATTTGTCAAACGAAAACATCGTGTATTCAAGAAACGACTGCAGAAACCTGCTCTAACACCTAAACATAAACAGGCTAGATGGCAGTTTGCTGAAATACGTATGTTGTGGACTTAAGAACGGGTTAAATTGATATTCAGTGACGAGAATGAATTTAGTTTAGATAGTCCGGATTAATTTCAATGTGACCTAGGTGATCGGAGAATAGAGCAGCAGGTAAGAATGAGCAGAAATTTTGATGGTGGAAGTGTTATGATTTGGGCAGGATTCTGCAGTAAAGGTAAATCACGCATTGCTTGAGTGAACACTAGATTGAACTATTTACACTGAGGCGCTAGAGACAGAATGGATTAGACTCCTAGGAAATGAAATTCTAATGTTTCAATAACTTATTGCATCTGAACAGCTTTCTGCACGAAATAAAAGTGGTTTGAAGATAAAGATATCAATGTCTTCCCTGGCCTGCACTAGCCAGGGTTTTAACCTAGGGGAAAACCCTTGGGGAATTATTGCAAGGCGTGTTTATTGTAAGAGAAGGGAAGATGACGGCCTGTGAGCCAAAAAGAGCGACACGAAAAGAGTGGGCCACAAATTCATTTAAAGAACTACAAAACTCCAATTTCCTTCCAGGAAATGCAGATACCTTATCATGTTACGAGAGAAACTATGCAACTCCGTCATGATAATTTATATTTTATATGCATAAATACTACTTTCAGAGTAAATTCGAAACATATATGCTTCAGACATTGTGAATTAGTTTCGTGGTTACCCTGCCTTTATACAGATTTACACTGCTGTATTTATCTCTAGTATCGGACGAACACTCAACATTAAGTTCGTGTCAGAAGGTTAAAAGTTTCTTTATGTAGGTGTTTGTCAATGCAGAAAGAGTGATTCAGTTGACTAGGTGGTTTGCTTCTTCCCGTCGTATAACGGCGATGCAGTGATTCAAGAAATATGCGCTTTTTTGGGAGGAACTCGGTTGAAATTCCCCTCCTTAAGTCCATAATCTAGTTCACTGAAGCTTTCGTAAGCTCTTTCAATCGAGTGCCGGAATGGTTCTGTGAGCAACCGGTTATCTATCTCACTTCGCCCACATCAGATAATGATACGCCTCCAGTGATCTCGATGGAACATTAATTCGTCAGCTATCTCCATTCCCTTGAATTTCGATCTTAAAATAAAGTTGAACGTAGTGATTTTAGGATTTTATTTAATGGGAATGAGTTGGGTGACCGGGGTTTTGCCATGCGGTAGAAACCAAGTCTGAGGAACTTTTCAACTGAGCTCCATCGATCCACAGTGGTAACGAATATATTGAAGAAGAGCTAACTTATTTCTATACCATTTAGCAATCTTATATGTCAAAACACCATATTATATAATATCTTACTTCAAAAAGCACTGGAAATTTATGCTGCTACAACCCAATAATTCGTTGTTTCAAGGCGTACAGATACAATGCCTGTCTTAAAAATCGGAACAGAAAAAACTTAAAAAGTGAATCAGTTCACTTAACTTTGAAACCATAATATATATATACAATAATGTTAAAGAAGGAAATAAATTGTGGAATAAAAAAATGAGAAACAGGTGTTATTTTCCACCGCTGGAAGCAATCAAAAGCAAAGTTATCTCAAGAAATTCAAAGATACACACGTACAAAACGCTTGATAGTTGTTCTAAAGTATGATTGTCAGAGTTTCACATTAACTAAAAATCATTGAAAGAAAAATTTAAACGAGGTACTTGGAGGAATCCAAGATGAAACCACAACAAAACGAAGAAAATTAACAAAAGTAGTGCATTAATCACGTCGAAAACTAAAGATAGGAGACTTATATGGATTGGAGGCAAAGTTTGAGCTCTGAAGAAAGGAAAACTTGGCAAGTATGTCAAGAACACAGTTAAGGTTGAAGACCTCTCGGAAGACTTGAGGAATATTTCTTCTGAATAGAAAGGGTGTGAAAATCCTATATCCTGCTGGAAATAAAACGGGAAGAAAGAACCACCTGGCTGACATGTTTTTTGATGTCAGTGGAATTACCAACTAGGAGTTCGTTCCTACATGATAAATAGTAAACTAACATTTTTTGTCTGGATGTGTTACGAAAATTAAGAGAGTGTATGTGACAACAACGGCCAGAAATGTGGAGAAATGGGAACTGCTTGTTCCACCACAACAGTCCTCCAGCCCACACACCTCCGACAGTCCGGCAGTTCATGGCGAAAAACAACATGGTGCTTCCGCCTCATCTACCCTACTCGCCCGAAATGGCTCTGTCTGACTATTTTTTGTGTCCACGGATGAAGTAAAGTCTGAAAGGCAAGCGATTCAGCGATATGGACAACTTCAAAGAAAACACGCAAATGGCTTTGAACAGTATTCTGCCTCAAGATTTCCAGTACTTTTTTCAGAGTGGAAAAACAGTTCGGACAAGAACACATGGACAATACTTTGGAGAGGACTAAACTATTGTGAATATAGAGTTCAATAACAATCCATAATAACAAAAATTCCGGTTATTTTTGGGCCCCCCTCCACAGGTGGGAATTAGAGAAGTTCGCCGGCACGATACTTTTGCTCAGGTGAATACAGGATTGCCAGCACAAAATAAGATAGAAATACTGTAGGAGTACATCTAATAATGAATGAGCAAATGAGGAGGCGAGTAAATTACTGCGAACGTCGCAATGGACGCGTTATCCTAGCCCATATTTGGAGAGCTGCATCAGAACATTCCTCGAACTGAATACAGCAACAAAAATACAGCAGCTCACCTAAGGCTTACGACTCTTAACGAAATTCCCTAAATACAGATGTTTTCGTTTAGAAGTAAAGATTACGAGCAACAGGAGTACGTATTGTTCTCGGGAAATAAAACTGCGAGGTGAAACTGGAACGCCGGAGAGTGGCCACAGGGTGGTATGGGCGGGGCATGTGCACGTAAGGTGTGGCTGGAACTCCCAACCAGAATGAGGGACGCCACGGCCTCCGAGCCGTCCCCAACCGGTCCTACCGCTTTTGGACCACACCAACCTGCCAGCCGCGGCTGCCGGACATCCATAACCTAACGCAGTGCGCCTACTGAGCCCGTTAGTCGCCTACTCGGCGCTGACGGTCTCTCGATGTCCTCAAACACGGCGTCCTCGTTTGGATTCGCATTTAACTACACCCCAGCAGGGAGGCACTGCGCACACCGTAAACGTCTAAGGTAAAAGGCTTGCGGGTCTATTTCTCTGTGAGGTTCTCACTTTGTTGAAGCTGTGATCTTACTCGTGTCCCACAGAGTTTCGATAAAATATCGATATCTACAGAATCATATTCATTCCAGACCACACACCTAAGGCGAAAGATAGGAAAATGGTTTTATTGTTCACAAATACTATTGCCATGTCTTTCTCTCTCTGTCGTTATTCCTTTATCCGTTAGTAAAATTTGGGCCAGGACCTGTTTCATTATTTTCACTCGTCCCTGTTCTAGGCTTTACTGATCCAGACGGTCTTATATACGTTCCCAGTACCTTTCTCCATCTTCTGTCAAAGTACCTTTCATCAGTTTCACCCTTCCGCTACTTTTTCTTCTCATAGCACGTCTTACCTTGGCTTGGTACTTTAAACCTTTATTTTCAATTCTGTCCCTACAACTTACTTTTAATATGTTTGCTTGATATACTCTTTTTCTGTCTCTGTACGGTCCATAAATTTCTTTTTCCCTCTATACAGGCTGTAGCTAAACTCCCTTTACAGGTTTTGAGGATTTGTAATGAGAAGAATAATGTAATGTAGTACAGTTAAATCAGATGATGCTGAGAAAATTAGATTAGATAACGACTCTCAGAGTGCTAGATGAGTTTTGCTATTTGCGTAATAAAATAATTAATGGTGCCCAAAGTTGAGAGGATATAGAATTTAGACTGTTAATGGCAAGGAAAGCGTTTCTGAAGAAGAGAAATTTCAGAAATTTATTAACATCGCATATAGGTTTAAATGTTAGGAAGCCTGCTCTGGAAGTATTTGTATGGAGTGTAGCCCCGTATGGAAGTGGAACATAGACAATAAACAGTTTACACAAGAAGAGAGTACAAACTTTTGAAATGTGGCGTTACAGAAGAATGCTGAAGATTACATGGGTAGATCACGTAATCAGTGGGAAGATACTGAATAGCACTGGAGAGAAGAGAAATTTGTGGCACAACCTGGCTGGAATAGGGAGTCGGGTGACAGGACACATTGTAAGGCATCAAGTGATCACAAATTAATATCGGAGGGAAGTGTATGGGTAAACGTTATAGAAGGAGACCAAGATATAAATATAGCAAGCAGATTCACAAGGATGTAAGTTGCAGTAGTTATTTGGAGATGAAGAGGTTTGCAGAGGATAGAGTAGCATGGAGAGCTGCATCAAACTAGTCTTTGCACTGAAGACCACTATTACAATATCGGGACCAATACGGTTAAGTTTAGCGTAGGAACTCGTGTCCGCCGGCCGGAGTGGCCGTGCGGTTCCGGGCGCTACAGTCTGGAACTGAGCGACCGCTACGGTCGCAGGTTCGAATCCTGCCTCGGTCATGGATGTGTGTGATGTCCTTAGGTTAGTTAGGTTTAATTAGTTCTAAGTTCTAGGCGACTGATGACCTCAGAAGTTACGTCGCATAGTGCTCAGAGCCAGCCAACTCGTGTCCGGAAACCTAACCGTTTTTCCCGCTACACACATAATATCACAACGAACATGACTCTCTGGCTCCTGCTTCTTGTAGCCTGGGCCCACATACAAGGAAAGCTTTAAGAGACGGCCACCGACGTCAACACAGATATGGTACCTCCATACCATGTTCGAATACACGCGATCACAAATCCATGGTCTTCCAGCGTCCACTGCAGCTATAAACCGCGCCATTAGGTCCTCCTAGGATATCACAAGGTTCTAGCAAATCAAGAACTTCACGTGACTGCACAAGTAGCAATCGAACGGGTTATAGTCAGGAGAACGTGCAGACCCAGTCGGGCCATCGAGACCTGTCCGCCGTTGCCCGAACCGTTCGTCCAGATTATAAACTTACAGACCTCTCTGGGCGGATCACTGACTCAACTGAGTTGCATGTAAACAAACATGTGGTGGGCAAGGGACATCGCGTGATCGGTAAATGACGTACTTAACATCTTAGTCAGTGGTACCGAAATCGCGGCAGATTTCAATGTGTGTTGTGATATTATGGGAGTAGCAGATATGAGTTCCTATGCTAAACTTGAATACATTGATCCCCACTGCAAGTCCTCAACATCTGCAAAGAGAGTTTAGTTACACCCTCTATAACAGCGTCTCACTGTGAAGTACTGAAAGAAAAGTTGGCAGAAGTCACGTCGACACCGAAGCACTACCACCGGTCACTGGTTCCATTGAAAAAGTAAGGAGAAAGGAAGCGTCTCAGCTCTTTTTGAATAAACGACTATAGCATTTGCCTAAAATGACTTGAGGAAATCGGAGTAAACATGTATTACGGTACCCAGAGTGAGATTTCAACCTCTCTCTTCCTAAATACGATTCAGATATGATAATCACTGGTCCACGCGACCGGTCCATGTCACTCTGTCTGTGTTTATATTAGCACCAATAGTTAACGAAGTGGGAATCCGATGTTCGCACCACACCGACTCATGGAAAGCAGTGAAGCTTCATAATCGGTAATGGCGTCCAATAACTTCCATGGTAATATATTTTAGAGTATTCGTAACACAGTCATTGACTGGTCACAAAGATATTGCCATCCGCATGGCAACCTTAAGAAGTACACGTCCCCATCTACTTGTAAGTGTGTTCTAACATATCCACTGCCGGAAAAAAAGTCATGAACTTAGCTCACCACTTAAAGATGAATTAATTATTTAGCAGACATGAGCTGCGTTTTAACAAACGTAATACAACCAAAACTACTCTTGTCAGAATGACAGCTCACGTGAAACATGCTGTACATAGACAAGATACGCTAATTGGATCATTCCACATGAAGTGGATCTGTTGTAGAGGAGTTCCATTTCCGAATCCAACGAAATTCTTTAGTCGGTTCAACAATGTCTTTGATGGATATGTGCAAAGTTTCGGTTCGATATCTCCATTGGTTCCATTTTTGCAGCCTCTCGGACATGGGGGTCCAAAATTTGCACCACCTACACGCGTACTAAAGTGCTACTTTTGGATAAGGTTCATGAAAGATATTCTTAACTTACAAGCTCCTGCTTTTCTGCTTTTATATACTTAAACAACTTTTTGTGCCGAATGAGAATAGATTACTAGTTAAATGTTTAATTCATCTGATGATAGCTATACTTCTTTAATAATGGCGGAAATTCTGGTGTGTTTTGGAGATTCCATTTTCTACCAGCCATTAAAGATAATTTCATCAGAACATTTGGCCAAGAATTGGTTGTATGACACACAAGCATACCATCTTCTCGTGTTTTTTGAGCAATAGCAGCTGGCATACTCTACCAAATTATATATCCACTTGCAAAATAGATGAAAACGCGTCGGGTGCCAGATTTTAGAGGATCATATCTCAACAGTAAGTTCATTAATCATTTGTGTATGGTAGTATCGAGAAAGAGCATTCTTTAAGCTTCAGAAAGTTATAGTTCAATATCAAATCCACGCCTGCTTGTGGATGAGAAAGTTGGCCCAAAGTTATTGCTTCTCACACACATTGCATATGCTGGGATGCGTCATTAACAGTTCAGCATAAAATAAAATAAGTATCAACTGCCTTCACGTCAATAAAAATAAACGAGCAGGTGTGCACAATCAACATCAAACAATAAACAGCAATATCACTAACGAAAATCCTGAAAATTAGAACTTCCAACACATTCTTTTCCACGGCAGACTGAACGAATTGCCAATACTGTGTTGTTAACATTCTGAGTATAGGCACTAAATAATTAACGATGTCGTTGATGGTGCTTTTATGATTTTAAATATGTGTTGTTCTGGGACCCAGCGAGTACCTTTAGCAGATGGTCAGTGGAAGGAATGAGCAGGACCATGGGATGCACAAAGCTCACCAACGCATCATTTCGTTCTAACGAATCTTCATATGCACTTCCCAACCACAGAAGCATTCTCATGAATACAAGCAACTTCCTGCCAAGTTGTAGTGTTGTAACTGAAACAACTGGTATTTCCTCATCTACTTGAAGTGCGTTAACTTTGAATGTGGCAGCTAATTGGAAACTCTCCTTACTCCGATCTTGTTTCAACCAATGGGCATGAACTGACAGTTTTCTCTTGTGCAAGCATTTATATTGCCTTTGACAAACCTTCTTTCCACATCAAACTGAATTTGTTCTATTTCTTATTGTGTAACAAAAGAAGATGATACCTTGAAATAGTGTCACTGCAGAACTTAAACAGATGAAGGGGCGTCAATACCTGTTCATCTAAAGGCGTCTGCATACTAGCATGAGCTGCCTGTTTGTTATCTTTTCCTTCAGTTCCACCATGAGTAGATTTTCCAAGGCTGGTTCCAAAGAAATTATACAGTTCTTTCCATGCAGGCATAAACTGATGAAATTCTTCTACTGGGCAGCAGATCCATCACTAAAGTAGTGAATGTGCTTGATTTGACATATCGTTACCCTCAAATATTTAATCCGCCTCATTATGAACGTATGAACTCTGATGGTATCATGACGAAGGCAGTGACCAATAATACAAATACTCATATTGCGTAGTTTTTCACCATCAAAATAAACCACAAACTGATGTAATGAGGCTACACTTGTCTCCCAAAGAAACCCTTGAAAGGAATCTTGAACGACAGAGGATTTTTGTCAGATTTCTCAGACATAAACTTTGGCGTTTTGAAAGGAAATGATGGCTTGTCAGACCATGAATTATTAGACGCTGTTCGTCTATAAACTGTTCTACAGTTGGATGTCACGTCTCTACTCTAACCTTGCCAACGTGAACCAGCTATTTATAACCTATCATTTCTTCTGGATCATTTTCTTTGAAAATATCTACGAAATAAGCTTCAAGCTCAAGTTTTACAGTACACTGTCCACAGGGTTGCAGCACGCAGTCTTACAAGCAGCACATAGTTTCCGAGTCAGTTTCCTATAGACATCATCATTGATACATCAGTTTTGATTACTACGCCTACACGAACTCATTGTCTACCAACAGTAGAACTGCAATGCATCAGTTTGGCCTGTGTTCGCAAAATTTTGAGAAGCCCAGGTCACTAATATATTGCTTACAATAGGCCATTAAAATTTCTCCCAAGTTCCATTCATTCTTAATGCTATGTAATCATTGACTCCGTTTTGTCAATTTGTTGATGCTTTAAACGCAAATCTCAGTGGAATATTCACCGTCTAGCAAGCGTCAACTACATCCATGTGTTTAGTGAATATAAATTCTAGCTCATCCTGAGACTGTGATTAGTTATGTGCAAAGTTTCTGACCAAACATGATAACTTTATTAGTCGACAGTTTCAGCCTGACAGTATGAGAAATGTCAAATAGATGTTAGCCCTTCTTAACTTTTCACAAATGGATAATGGCAGGAATTTTGCAGGAACTGAAATTTTGTCATCGGTTAGGTGTTACGGTATGAAGATATTTGGGCATCTTATGTAAAGTCAGCAGTGAAATTTCTTTCACTCTCTTAAGCTGACTTTTACCGAAATAAAATGTCGATGGGTTATGACAATCAGTGTGCCATCTTTATCTCAAGAAAAAAAAAACTACCATCAGGCACTTCATTTCACAAAATTCTTGAAACATAAATTTGTTCAGTTATAAAACTGTCTAAGAGCAAGCAATCAGAAGATCAACACCAGAGATGAATTACAGATCAAAGAAAATATATACTCCTCCAAAAAATACAAAAGTTTTGGATATGTTTAACACGGTGCAACCATGTCTTAAATCAGTCGACGGTAGTGAAACCTCCTCATAAAATTACATTAGATTCTGAAACGGTCGAGCGGATACCATTGGTCCACTTGACGTTGAATGAGCCAGTTGTATAAATAAAAAACGGATGATAGCGTTTCACGGCTCTGGAACGGTTTGAGTCATATCTTTAGAGGTCAGATAGTAAGTCTTTCATTAACATCAGTATTAGAGTCACTGTTATTGTCCGTAAGTATTAGTGATGTAATTTCCGTTCTACGATCTAAATTTGTAAGATCTTGAGACGTACCTGAGCGCTAGCCTAGAATATTCAGCATCATCTATGAACTCCATTAATGAAATTCTTCGTTCCAGCAAATTAAGACCCAACGAAATTGCAAAAGTTCACATAGAACATCAATGTCTTCTTCTGGAGGCATGTGTTTAAAACATATCCGAATATAATAAAGGCAGACTGACGTTTCAAGACATCGTTCATAGTTCTGTTCGATGACGACTATCTGATTTTGATCATTTCTCTTGATTGTACCACTCTGGCTTTTTTATTTTAGGATATGTTTTAAATAGATCTGAAGAGGGCTATCACAGCCTGATATCCATACTCTTACGTCATTTTTTTATCATAGACTGAAATAAAGGAAACAAATTCTATGCTTGTAGGGTCACTGTTCATATTCACGATGATGTCGCGACTTCTTAAACACATCCTTTGTTTCCTTCATCTGTTTATAGTAAAACCCTAACGAGCTCTCCTCAAATAAGCCACTCCTCTTTCCATAACATTAAGGAGACACAAAACTTCAATTTCTGAAATTCTTTCAATGTCCATTTTTGCAATAAGTGATTATCTCAAGTCATTTTTTGTTGCGAGCGTTCTGTTATAGAATAAACTTCCCCATACCTTTTAAGAGATTTCCAGGTTCCATGATATAAACTAACCTAGTACCTTAAAGAAACAGTCGCACTTTCCAGCTATCGCTGACTGCAAGTACACATTAATCTGTAATCTCTGTATTCCTGCCCAATGCTTAGACTCGTTTTACTTACTTTCACTTCTTTTCTTGTTCCTTTTTTCAGTTCTCTTTTCTTCCTCCCTCTGTAATCCTGGATTTATTTAACTTATTGTACCATTAGTAAGATGGCATAATAAAAACTCTTTATATACAGTACCACCATTCTCATTGTATAAGTCATCTTAAAGTAGGTGTATCTGTGACGTATCTGTTCCGAAGACCATAATGTAGCTAGGGTAAGAGAGCGAATAAATACATCTGTTAAAATATTCAGGCTAAGAGCCAATGTGAGGGTATAAAACTATTTACTAACGTTTTGTCTCAATCTATAGGAGGTATCTTCAGGTATGAAAGTAGCAACTGCCATCTCAAGTTGCCTCTTGCAGATTGGACTAAGGAATAAGCTTACAAGTCTGGCTTTAAATACACCTTCAGTAGTTCGTTCAGATTCCCCAGAAAATTTTTTTTAATAGGTTAAAATGTATAACTCAGATATATTTTCAAATTGAATAAATTGAACTTACTTATAGCATGACGTAATGGCAACTCATTCCACTTGTAACATTCTCCCTTCGGACTCATAGCTGGCACTGCATCATCTAGAGAATAAGAAAAAGTATTGTCACCATCAGCGACTCCTTTCCTCAGCAGTGGAATTAGAGTCAGCAGATATTCAATGAAAAAGATTTTACTAAATTATGACCAAGAACTTACGGGATAGCTGCTTACTAGCGTAAACAGCAAAGAAATTGAAACATAACTCAGACGCTGTATAAACAGTTGTGAGCTACAATAGGATAATTACCACATTTCATTGGGAAACATTTATCAACAAAAAATGTAAATTGAGAATTTAATGTTTTTCAAAACAACTTATTATAACATTAGTAGGATGGTGTAATATAAGCTGTTTATGTACTATCATTCGTGGTGTATAAGTCATCTTAAAATAAGTGTGTCTGTGAGGTGCCTGTTCCGATGTAAGAGGGAGAACGAAGGCAGTAATGTGGCCGTGGTAAACAAGGGAATAAATAAATCTGTTAAAATATTCAGGCTAAGAGCCATCTGAAATTTTATCTGTCAAATGAAATGTTCACTTGTACAAAGTAAAACGTATTTAATGTTACAACGGTAGTTTTGTAAGAATCGCGAGAAATAAATTGTGGGAATGGTAAATATTTCCTTGGCCTAATAATTCGAATCACGGACAGCATATAAAACTTCCACCCTAATAATTTGGTTTTGTTCGGTTTATGTAAAATGAATGATTGTAAGATGTGATATTAAATTCCCGTGGCAAGATGTGAAGGGGATCTCATTTGTAATATGTGCTGTGTGCGTATGTGAATAATAATAGGCAATACGTAATATTCAAACTTCTCATGTAATTATGAGAAATTTTTGTTAGGGGCACGGCCGTTACTGTTGGCCGGAGGGTAGTATGGGCCGTTTAGTGTTGCTAGGGTTTGAAGCTAGACAGCAGGCACGCGCAGTACTTAGAATAAAGCTCAGAAATCATTCCACTATTTAAGATAACTTGAGTGATGTGGGTATAGGTGTTGGGTCATAAGTAAATTTTACTTGTTTTTGTTTGACGAAGGTGGTGAACGATGTAATTTCCAGCATCGATTTACGCAGTTGAAAGTAAGAAGTAATACTGACATACTAGCAGTAATATTCAACTACTAATGCAGATTGTATCGCAGTAACGAAACTTCACTAACTCAAACCGCTTTTTGTCCCTGTCATTTTTCAATGTTCAGTGTAGTAGGTGCAAATGGTAGTATGGGCCGTACCAAAGCCGTGTGGTAAAGGCCATAGAAGATATCTGGTTTGTTTTTAGGCTCGGTGCCAGGAACAAGAACAAGGGCGCCGCTATGGGTCGTGGGAATTGGTCCGAGACTGCAGTGAAGTAAGCAGTTTCATGTGTTTTGGAAGGCGAAATGCCCGAAACGGCTGCTTCCGATAGTTTTAATGTTACTATAACTTAACTACAATGGAGACTAAAAGCAGCTGTAGCGAATCAGTAGACATCCATGACACTTCAGAAGGGGTGTTTCAAACCAACAGCTGAAGAAAATTACGAAGGAATCCTTGTAGCACACATGACAGATTTAGATTACACGTTAGTGCCGTTCCAAACGAGTTGCAAAAGTTGGCTTACGATTTGGTAAAAAGTTTAAAACTGCCTCACAGATAACGGAGAGAAGAAACTGGTACGTAATGATTTCTGTCAAAACTTTGTGAAGAAGCGTCTAGAATCGTCTTGCAGAAAAATCTCTATCCACAAGTGTAAAACGCTATGCCAGGTTCTATCGACCACAAGTTAAAATGATTTTAAACCAAATATTTTTTATTATCTAGTGCATTTTTTTATGTAAATGGATTAATTTTTGCTTATGAACCCAGAAAACACCTTTTTTTTATTTAAACACATTCTGTGGCCCATACTGACCGACACCTTTCTCAACATGTCTAATTTCCTCAGAAAATCTTTTGTTCTGTATGTTGTTTTGGTCAGACGTCTTTTTTCCACCATTCACAGCGATACAAATGTTCAAGTAAAGGTTTTACGCACTTATACCTCGTTTCTAGACAATAAAAAAAGTTTATACCAATTTTGGCTTTATCGGGATATTCTTAGCTTGTGAAATATGAGGCACTTCTGGATAGCTCGCTAGATGAAATAACTGTTAACTACAGTTAACCGTTACAGTATTTTAGCGTTATTTCACACCTCTAAGCGATAATATTCGTTTTGCGACCTAACTCGCATACGCGTTTAATTCAGTAAATCTGACGCAGGGGACATCGTCTCGAATGCTTCCGCAGAGACTTCAGGAGGCATTTTCGACCCCTTTCCGTAATTTGACGAGTCTGAGTCGTGACAACAATTTCGGTCCAAACATAAATATCTCGAGTCAGACTCGCGGAAACAAATGCGAGCCAAACTTAAGCATCACCAATCTCATTCGCGGGTAGAAACGTCAGACCAAACGTAAACAATATGAGTCTAACTCAGGAAACAAACACTTGTCCGTTGCAGTTGTAGTTCAATACCTACTATTACTTGTGAGAATTGGCCACACTTCACCGAATATATGTAACAAAGCAAGAGTGGAGTGGGTTGTATTTCCGTTCGTGAAAAAAAGTTTAATAAACAGTTATGTAATGTTAAGAGAGGGACATTACCGTAGACGTGGTCATGAGGAATCCAGTGATAGCGAACAGACTATACAAAACGAAAGATTGAAAAAGTTTAATTACAGATGACGATAGCGAAGAGTAAAATGCAATTAAATAGCGAAATCATGTATATCATCGATATGGCAGGAAACGAAAAACACACAAATCGTTTGGAAAGATTCTGAGACCTGTGGTATAATACCTTCTGGCTCAAATCATTTAAGGTAATATCCAGGATTTTTGTACTATTTTCTACTATGTTTGATAACACATTTAGGGCAACTTTTGTTACGGGAACCAATTTCCTTGCATATCAATTACTAGACGACGAGTGGTAAAAACGGAAAGTGGACGACTTGGTACAACGTTACTTGGACGAAATGAAGTTCTACTATGCATTGTGCAATTTGGTGGCTCAAATCAGAAAACTAAATATATAATTGTATTGGTCTGAAAGACCAGTAGTAGAAACGCCAATATTTTTAAAAAAGTAATGCCTTTTAAAGGATAGAAACAAATTTCAATTTCGTTAATTTTTTGTAATAAAGAAATTGCTGACAGTACTGACCGGCTTTGAAAGATAGCTATCATCAGCCTTTGGAATGACAAATCTAAAGAAAGTTACACATCGGTTGAAAATGTAGACGAATCCTTAATCAAATATAAAAGACTTTTAGTGTATAGACAATTTAAACTATCGAAAAGGGCGAGATTCGCGTTAAACATTTAAAACTTATGTGAAGTAATTATCAGTTTTTGCTACGATTCAAAATGTATAGTGACCAGTGTAAAACTGATCGAAATTGGTGCATCAGAGAATGTTCTCATGGGCTTTTAAAAATCCAAAGATTGAGGGATGTACTTTGTTTCTTAATCAGTGGTATTTCTCCTGCAACCTCTTTTTCAGATTACACAAAGAAAACACAAATTTTATCGGGACAGCATTCAGCAATTGGCAAAATATGCCAAAAAATAATCAAAAACAAATTTTGAAGAAAGGAGACCGTTTATGGAGTAGGTGTAATGATTTGTTGGCCCTGAGCTGGACAGACAAACGTGAGGTTTGCGTGATACCTATTAACGAGACACAAGAGTGTAGAACTGGCTGAACACATAGACTAAGAGTTTAGAAAAATGATGAAACCCAAGCACATCCTCGAACACAATAAGGAAATGGGCGGAATTGATAATCAGGATCAGGTGTTGGCCTATTTCTCAATTATGAGAAGAATTGTCAAAGAACAGGAAAACATAATTTGTATGTCGGATATGGCTCTCTTCAGTATATAATACACGTCCAAAGACAGGAAGTTTATGTTGACTGCCGTATAAATATAGTAGATGTAAGTTTAAAAAATGTCCTGTACGTAAAGTGTGGAAAACCTTCACTAGGTGAAACATCTGTTCCACTCTAAGCGCTATGTTTGGCCCATTTCCCAAAGCATATGCATCCGATCTGTTTCTTTCTTTTTTTTTTAATGCAAAGTTTTCATAAAACACAAAATAGGGTGCGAAACGACACGGAAATACACAGAGCGTAAAGTGGAGTTACATCCACGGTAATACTTTCGAAACTACCATGCCGTGCATGACTATTAATTTATTTGTGTTCTAGGTATTTTGGTACTAGAATTTCGTTCAAGGGGAGCATTTCTTCTTGATAATATCTACATTTAGACTTCATGTTATTACATTCCTCCTAAACAAGTCAAGCCTGAAAATACCGAAGAAGACTATAATTTCTATTACAGTACTGTTTACGTATAAAAAATTTTAATTACGTTTTGAAGTACTGTTTGAAATATTGTGTTAAATACATGTTGTTGTTGTTGTTGTTGTTGTTGTTGTTGTGGTCTTCAGTCCTGAGACTGCTTTGATGCAGCTCTCCATGCTACTCTATCCTGTGCAAGCTTCTTCATATCCCAGTACCTACTGCAACCTACATCCTTCTGAATCTGCTTAGTGTATTCATCTCTTGGTCTCCCTCTACGATTTTTACCCTCCACGCTGCCCTCCAATACTAAATTGGTGATCTCTTGATGCCTCAAAACATGTCCTAACAATCGATCCCATCTCTTCTCCCCAATCCTATTCAATACCTCCTCATTAGTTAGGTGATCTACCCACCTTATCTTCAGCATTCTTCTGTAGCACCACATTTCGAAAGCTTCTATTCTCTTCTTGTCCAAACTAGTTATCGTCCATGTTTCACTTCCATACATGGCTACACTCCATACAAATACTTTCAGAAACGACTTCCTGACACTTAAATCTATACTCGATGTTAACAAATTTCTCTTCTTCAGAAACGATTTCCTTGCCATTGCCAGTCTACATTTTATATCCTCTCTACTTCGACCATCATCAGTTATTTTACTCCCTAAATAGCAAAACTCCTTTACTACTTTAAGTGTCTCATTTCCTAATCTAATTCCCTCAGCATCACCCGATTTAATTTGACTACATTCCATAAACCTCGTTTTGCTTTTGTTGATGTTCATCTTATATCCTCCTTTCAAGACACAGTCCATTCCGTTCAACTGTTCTTCCAAGTCCTTTGCTGACAGAATTACAATGTCATCGGCGAACCTCAAAGTTTTTATTTCTTCTCCATGAATTTTAATACCTACTCCGAACTTTTCTTTTGTTTCCTTTACTGCTTGCTCAATATACAGATTGAATAACACCGGGGAGAGGCTACAACCCTGTCTCACTCCTTTCCCAACCACTGATTCCCTTTCATGCCACTCGACTCTTATAACTGCCATCTGGTTTCTGTGCAAATTGTAAATAGCCTTTCGCTCCCTGTATTTTACCCCTGCCACCTTCAGAATTTGAAAGAGAGTATTCCAGTTAACATTGTCAAAAGCTTTCTCTAAGTCTACAAATGCTAGAAACGTAGGTTTGCCTTTTCTTAATCTTTCTTCTAAGATAAGTCGTAAGGTTAGTATTGCCTCACGTGTTCCAACATTTCTACGGAATCCAAACTGATCTTCCCCGAGGTCCGCTTCTACCAGTTTTTCCATTCGTCTGTACAGAATTCGCGTTAGTATTTTGCAGCTGTGACTTATTAAACTGATAGTTCGGTAATTTTCACATCTGTCAACACCTGCTTTCTTTGGGATTGGAATTACTATATTCTTCTTGAAGTCTGAGGGTATTTCGCCTGTCTCATACATCTTGCTCACCACATGGTAGAGTTTTGTCATGACTGGCTCTCCCAAGGCCACCAGTAGTTCTAATGGAATGTTGTCAACTCCCGGGGCCTTGTTTCGACTCAGGTCTTTCACTGCTCTGTCAAACTCTTCACGCAGTATCATATCTCCCATTTCATCTTCATCTACATCCTCTTCCATTTCCAAAATATTGTCCTCAAGTACATCGCCCTTGTATAAACCCTCTATATACTCCTTCCACCTTTCTGCCTTCCCTTCTTTGCTTAGAACTGGGTTGCCATCTGAGCTCTTGATATTCATACAAGTGGTTCTCTTCTCTCCAAAGGTCTCATTAATTTTCCTGTAGGCAGTATCTATCTTACCCCTAGTGAGACAAGTCTCTACATCCTTACATTTGTCCTCTCGTCCTCTAGCCATCCCTGCTTAGCCATTTTGCACTTCCTGTCGATCTCATTTTTGAGACGTTTGTATTCCTTTTTGCCTGCTTCATTCCCTGCATTTTTATATTTTCTCCTTTCGTCAGTTAAGGTCAATATTTCTTCTGTTACCCAAGGATTTCTATTAGCCCTCGTCTTTTTACCTACTTGATCGTCTGCTGCCTTCACTACTTCATCCCTCAGAGCTACCCATTCTTCTTCTACTGCATTTCTTTCCCCCATTCCTGTCAATTGTTCCCTTACGCTCTCCCTGAAACACTCTACAACCTCTGGTTCTTTCAGTTTATCCAGGTCCCATCTCATTAAATTCCTACCTTTTTTCGGTTTCTTCAGTTTCAATCTGCAGGTCATAACCAATAGATTGTGGTCAGAATCCACATCTGCCCCTGGAAATGTCTTACAATTTAAAACCTGGTTCCTAAATCTCTGTCTTACCATTATATAATCTACCTGATACCTTTTAGTATCTCCAGGATTCTTCCAGGTATACAACCTTCTTTTATGATTCTTGAACCAAGTGTTAGCTATGATTAAGTTATGCTCTGTGCAAAATTCTATAAGGCGGCTTCCTCTTTCATTTCTTCCCCCCAATCCATATTCACCTACTATGTTTCCTTCTCTCCCTTTTCCTATTGACGAATTCCAGTCACCCATGACTATTAAATTTTCGTCTCCATTCACTACCTGAATAATTTCTTTTATCTCCTCATACATTTCATCAATTTCCTCATCATCTGCAGAGCTAGTTGGCATATAAACTTGTACTACTGTAGTAGGCATGGGCTTTGTGTCGATCTTGGCCACAATAATGCGTTCACTATGCTGTTTGTAGTAGCTAACCCGCACTCCTATTTTTTTATTCATTATTAAACCTACCCCTGCATTACCTCTATTTGATTTTGTATTTATAACCCTGTAATCACCTGACCAAAAGTCTTGTTCCTCCTGCCACCGAACTTCACTAATTCCCACTATGTCTAACTTTAACCTATCCATTTCCATTTTTAAATTTTCTAACCTACCTGCCCGATTAAGGGATCTGACATTCCACGCTCCGATCCGTAGAACGCCAGTTTTCTTTCTTCTGATAACGACGTCCTCTTGAGTAGTCCCCGTCCGGAGATCCGAATGGGGGACTATTTTACCTCCGGAATATTTTACCCGAGAGGACGCTATCATCATTTAATCATACAGTAAAGCTGCATGTCCTCGGGAAAAATTACGGCTATAGTTTCCCCTTGCTTTCAGCCGTTCGCAGTACCAGCACAGCAAGACCGTTTTGGTTAATGTTACAAGGCCAGATCAGTCAATCATCCAGACCGTTTCCCCTGCAACTACTGAAAAGGCTGCTGCCCCTCTTCAGGAACCACATGTTTGTCTGGCCTCTCAACAGATACCCCTCCGTTGTCGTTGCACCTACGGTACGGCCATCTGTATCGCTGAGGCACGCAAGCCTCCCCACCAACGGCAAGGTCCATGGTTCATATAAATAAACAAAATTGGGATAAGTGCTAGCAGGACTCGCACACCTAGGGTGACGTGCGAATTTAATTGTGTGTATAGATACATTACGTGACCTAAAGTATCCGGACACCCCCAAAGACATACGTTTTTCTTATTAGGTGCATTATGCTGCCACCTGCTGCCAGGTCCTCCATATCAGCGACCGCAGTAGTCATTAGACATCGTGAGAAAGACTAATGGGGAGCTCCGCGGAACTCACGGGCTTCCAACGTGGTCAGTTGATTGGGTGTCGGGCGCGCGGGATTAGCCGAGCGGTCAGAGGTGCTGCAGTCATGGCCTGTGCGGCTGGTCCCGGTGGAGGTTCGAGTCCTCCCTCGGGCATATGTGTGTGTGTGTTTGTCCTTAGGATAATTTAGGTTAAGTAGTGTGTAAGCTTAGGGACTGATGACCTTTAGACATCTGTCCAGACAATCACACAGGAATTCCTGACTGCCTCAGGATCCACAGCATGTATTACGACAGGCGTGAGGTGATAAACTGCTCATAAGCCACACTTCACGACGGTAAATGCCAAATGACACTTCACTTCGTGTAAGGAGCGTAAACAATGGACGATTGAACAGTGGGAAAACGTAGTGTGGAGTGACGAATCAGGGTACACAGTGTGACGGCCCGACGGCAGGGTGTGGGTATGGCGAATGCCCAGTGAATGTCATCTGCCAGCGTGTGTAGTGCCAACAGTAACATTCGGAGTCATCAAGGCTAAGGGTGAGCCAACACCATATTGAATTCCAACATTCCCGAAGGAGGGCGCCAAGAACTTGTAAGTCATTATCAGCCAGGTATCCGGATGCTATTGATCACTTAGTGTA
Source organism: Schistocerca piceifrons (assembly GCF_021461385.2). NCBI lineage: Eukaryota > Metazoa > Arthropoda > Insecta > Orthoptera > Acrididae > Schistocerca > Schistocerca piceifrons. The sequence continues at coordinate 381,730,491 of NC_060138.1, forward strand.
GATATATGCAGTTATATCCATCGCGATAATCAAGAATCTCGAGGATTTTTCAATGTTATCGGTAACAATAGAGGCAAGATATTCGCCTATCCATTGCAGAGAAAAAAAGGGATCTTAGCAAATGGACAGTCAGACGTTCGGATAAAAATTGCAAAAAAGATGTTTTTAGTGATGTAATTGCAAATGAACAATTATTGGGTCTTTTTACGTTACTTGTGCTGTGAAATTTCGCTTCTTGCCAAATTTCGTGATTCTAGATTAAATGGAAGAAACCTATAAGTTCTGATCTGTCAGTTTGTCAGTATCAAAATATGTGACATAAATGGCCGTATTGTTTGATTGCATGGACATGGAAGGTTAAATTTTTTACTCCGCCAAGGGACAGTAGACCTTTTGAGTGATACTTCTACCCGTACCTGAGAAGCAGACATACACACAGACAGACCGACAGACGACAAAGTAGTCCTACCGATTGATGTACCCCAAAAAAAGGGACAACTATTAAATTAGTGTTGACGTCTACAAGAGCAGTAGTACTTGAAGCCAGTAAGCGTATAGCTGCGTAGCATGTCGCCTTGAGTTGAGACTGTCTCGCGCATCACGCTGGCCCTCATAGCGCCCGTCGTCTCCAACCGATTGGGCACGGACTTCTTGGAACTAAATGGTAGGCTAGGGATCGACTTTTCACTGAGGCATTTTATACGGTGAATAGACTAGACATAACACACAAGAAGATACTCAGCGTATTTAATTCATGTCTACGTGCTGGCTAAAGAACTGGTCAATATAACCTGTTCATTGACCAGAGCAATCTGTGTGAAGATGCTCACGACCACACACAAAGAAATGAACAGTACAGGCATCTTCCGTGAAGCAGTATTCTGACGAATAGCATCCGGAATGCTATCCAGATAATCAAGCAATATTTTGCACAGTGAATATCCTCTTAATCAGGTCGTATCTGACTGTCTCATTACTTACAAACTCAACATTACCGCATCTCTCAAGATGTATTTACTTACGACATGAGATATCCGAAACTTAAGTAATGGTTGTGTTGTTTGGGGGAGGAGACCAGACAGCGCGGTCATCAGTCTCAAGTAATAGCCACTGCTTTCGATATACTCAGTATGTCAGTCTTTCACTGTTTCCTCGGATCCCATACTGTTCCACTGTAATGCAAGCTCTAAAATTCCACATTACTCTTAGTTCAAACAGCAGAAACATAAAATAGAAAACACGGAGATGTAAAAGAGATGAAGAGAAACAAGTATGTTAAAATCCGCTGGAATATCTGACATCAGATATTTCATTAACCAATACGTGGCAACAAATCACACTTTTTAAGAAAACATTTGAACTTTTGATCCAAGGCATAGTGACAGCCTTCAAACAAACTCGCATGTTCCAAATATCATAATACTAAACACATGATGGCAGTATTATCCTTCTGATTCTGTGGTACACAGATTAAAATAGTTACGCCGCTAGTGCAAGGCAGTACCGTAATGCATGTAATTTATAACACAGAATCAGATATCATCATCGTCATATCAAGAGTGGAAAATGCAGGAACGAAAACGTAGCGTTATTTTTGTAACGAGATGTCAGAGTAGGTAAGGATTTATCTATATAGCACTAAGCTATACTTCCACAGGAGCACAGGTCATCACATAGCTTGGAAACATAAAAGCCACATACTTAACGAAGAACTCGGTAGGAAAAGAAATTGCATGAACAGGTATCCAAGGAATACACAGACTCAGAACATTACATAACCCATTCTAAGTATCAACAGTTATCTCTCAGAAACTATGTCGACAAACGAATTGCATAAGCATTTGTAAGCAATCGACATCACATACATTGCTTCAAGCTCCTGGTTTTTTTTTCTCTCAAAATATGAAGGGTTTACGTTCCAGATAGTAAAAACTTGCAACATAGTGATCTATTTATTAAACTTACTCAAGAAATACCGATTCTAAACGTCTTCACAAACTGGCTAAATCTAGGTAAGATACTTTAGTTCTGTTTGGCTGGTTTGACCCCTACCGAATCCGAAACTTGGCTGCAAACGGTCCACGAGACAGTTGTTGGTTTGTAAAATATAGGTAGCTCCTCAGTTGTCATTCGTATGTCGATACATCAGTTAGTAATTCGTACTTAAATCTTTCCGTATCTTACCTGTCTGTGAACCATTTTTCAGGGTTCTTTGATGTAGATAATGTATCGATAATGAATGTGCTTACTTAGGTATTAATTCCTTTCTATGTACTTCGTCTGCTAACTGTAATCTCAGATTTTACCTATCGTTCCTCGTCCATTTCATCTAAATTTTGAGTTCATAATTGCTCTCGCGGCACACTCCTCAGCGATGTTTCGACACTGATAGCAGTGACAGGTGAAAGCTAAGTCACTTCTCACTTATCTACGCTTTGAGGCATTTCTACCACGCGCCACGCACTCAACGTACTTCACTCCCGTGTCTCCTATTAGCTTGTTTCTTTTGGATAACAGTGCAATGCCGTACCGCTGCCGACTACTGAGGAAGATTCAGCGCATGAGTTCTTTGTGGGCGTGTCACTTGCAAAACCAGCTCTTCCACGCCTCGTCCCTTTGGTTTGCACCGTCCTTTGTTTACCTCATCGCTCAGAGCCCTTCTGGGCTTCGTCAGCACGCCATTAGCCGTGACAGCGTCCATCGAAGTTGACGTATAGCTGATCCGCGTAGGCGCCGCGTAACGTTTCGAAATAACGTCACTGACAACAGAGAACCGTAACGGAAGCACACGCAAAGACGGACTTTGGGTGCGCGTAACGAGAACTACGATTTAGTAACAGAGGATGCCTTCGCAGCACTCAACAAAAGATTTTTTGATACTATAACAACACATAAATATGGTTTGTCGGTGCGAAATGCTGTTCGTACCCGGATACACTAAAACGTTTTTCATGCAGGCACGGATCAAGGGTTGGCATCTGGAAAGGGCAGGCAGGTCAGTTTCCTTCCTACTTTATCCTCCTCCATCAACCTCCCCCCCCCCCCCCCCCCCTCCCCTAATACAGTCTGCAGTCACGCCGACTTGTAACGTGCCGCAATTGTCTAGGATATAATAATAATATCAACGAAATATATAAAATGGTTCATATTAATAATAATAATAATAAATTATTTACATGAATGTTTAATATATCATAACTTTAAAAAAGAGTAGTTTATACAGTATGAAATCAAAGCGTCCACTCATTATTATCTGCACGTCACTTAGCACTAAGATTACGAAAACAGATCTCCGGACTGTGTCTATGCTCGCTCCTTGCAGTCGTGATGCTTGCTTTATTTATTTACTTATTTATTTCGCTAGTGCGACGCCATTTATGACTGATCCCTCCCCACTACCTCCCTCGCTGGAAACGTATCATCGGTCAGCTTCTACTATTTAAAAGATACGATGAAAGACAGAACTCATTTCTGACGAGAATATTATCGAATGCAAAAGGCCTATGTTAAACATACAGAATAGCTAAACGAAAAGATAGTGGAACTGTAGGAAAACAGACATCTGGAACTAAATGTATGACTACTCTGCTTACGATATCTAGCCCCTTTAGATTACAGCAGAGAAGAAAAATTATGTTGACAAGTGTATTTCAACGTGCTATTTTTATTTTTGTCCGTTTCCGGTCACAATTAGTGCTGAATTTTGGCACAGATTTAGTTTTTTCAACTCTAATAGTGTATAGATATTTCGTTTGCTTTCGTATAATCACCTTCCCGTTTCTGAATAATTCTAAGACATTTTTGCCCTATTTATGAGTGTGAAATATACAGAATACCAAATTCACTCATACGTAACCAAGAACGTGGAGGTTTTCCTCGTTTTATGACGACTAATCGCCCTCTTGAGAATCAGAAAATGGTTTTGTACATATTTTTGCACAGCGAGAGTATTAATTTTCTCGCAAAGAACACTTACGTGTCATTTAACACTCACCTGCCCTTGAGCTTCGGTGTGGCATTCTCAATGACCGAAAGTCGTCTTTTAGTGACCTTCACCTACCTTTTCGTCATTACCTGTTTGGTATCCACTGTCGGATAAAATCCTTCTCTACATTTATCAGCGTATTACTATTTTCTATTACTTGCATGCATGATACGCCTCCTTTCATGTAAATGCCATAAACCCACCGCCCATTAGGTCGTCGTAATGATCTTTTCTGGGAATTTAGTAAATAACTTCTTCTATTCGTTTACCATCCATTCCCCTACCTGTATATAACGACCGCCGAACTTTCAAAATTATTATTGCCGTAATTACTTTTAAGCTTTTATCTTCTAACACTTGTAATACGCAGCTCCATTTTTGCTATCGGTGTGTCATCTTTCATCGCCTCACGTTATCTCTTGAAAGATGCAGCGTATATTTGCGAAATGATAAATATGTGTTGCACTGAAATGTAAATGAGCTGTCGAGAATATACACACACTTCCTTGAGGTAGCGCATAAAAATATTTTATAATTCCATCAAAGGAATTAACGGTATCATTATATTGACATTCAACGCTATCAGTCTCACATTTACTGCTATATGTAAGTCATGCTAATATTAATGCAGTTTACGTGTGTATTAATCTGCTTCATATTACCGTACCTGTCTTATGTTTATACCATTATATTGTTGATCATAATGTAATAAAGCTAACTGTCTCTTATTTGGAAAACTATAATACGCTAAGTTTTGATATACTAGTGTTTTTATCCAGGGAACCTTTTTCAAAGGGAAATTGAACTATTCCATTAGCATTTCCGTTCTTCCACTTCGGTTTAGCGGCCCGTCGACAGCGATACAGTTATTTCGAGGGAGTACTTCCTCTGATCTAGTTAGGATCGCTGTAGCATCCCATAATTCCTCGGTAATCATTTAGGAACTCATCCTCTGGCACGATGGATTCGCCCGACTATCCCTTAGATTACGTATACGTGCAGCGCTCGCCACAGCCTTGCTTCATTGAATAGTGAGCCACAGCCCTCAAAACGTATTTCCGAGGCTGGCAACCAATTCGAGGAATTATTTAAATCCTTTAATTATTGCTTTCTCCACGATTTTCTCTACAAAAATTTACTCTTAGCTTAATACAATTATTGTTTTTCAACGATCCATTTACTTCGCACAAAGATTTATCGTCCTGAGAAAACTTAATCACCTTGTTTCGTAAAACATTAACTATTGGTAAACCAGGTAAGAGGCAACTGTTATACGCGTTTTATTGTTGTCACCCCTGAAAGATGTATGAAAATTCCACCCCTAGACTCTCCCCCATTGTTATTTCTTCATCCTCACTCTTACTTCTGTCACCAGCATTATTTGAGATTCGTTTAGAGATTCTTAGTTATCATTCCCTTCCTCGTAGTTTTAGTAGCGTATCTCGAAGGCTTTGTCTTTATGCCTGGAAGTAAAACAAGAAACTTGCAAGTGGTTTAACATAGATAGAAAGTGTAAATGGAGAAATAAATATAAATATAGAAATATTATTAGCTTGAGCGAGAGTACTGGCTGCTTCTCAAACGTTAAATAAGTAACACTGGTGTGAAATATCAGGAGCTAGTACTAAAAATAGTAACACATTGGACTCCTGTTAAAAAACTAAGCAATAATAACATTTACTCCGTGTCTGAAACGCTTATGTACGTGACAGTTTAAGGGTATCTGTAATAATTCTGAACATTTGTTACAAGATTTGCTAAGGAATACAGATCGAAAAGACCAATTTTAATTCATTATGTACGGTATGAATACGTTTCGCAGGAGTGTAAAGAGAGAAACGCCTTTCTGGCAACAGTGAATTTCTTCTGCAGGCGCGACAGCTTATTATAAGTAACTAAAACAAAATTTTTGCATTTTACCATGAAGCCACCTTTTCTTTCAATGAGAATGTTACAGACTTCGTATAAATCCGAATTCTTAATTTTTAATGCATTTTTCGTATATTTTCATTCGAGATGAATGAAAAATGTATTCCTAGTAGCTAGGTGCTATTTGGATTACTTAAATAAGATTCTTTTGGATGTGGTACACCTATAGGAAGTTAACCATTCTCTTTACCTTCCTTGAAATTCTCTGTATAATAACATCGAAGTCGTGAATTGAGATTTTAGTACCGAGACCAGTAAAATCACCAAAAACCTTTTCTTCGATTTTGTGAACGTTGTAATATTTTTAATTTATTACGTCTGCGAATGTACTCATTTAAAACGAACAGAATCGCCAATCGTATTGATTTTTGGCTTCAAGGTTGCATTCATCTGTCACACTCAGTTACCTCATGCTCCTGTCGAAATTTCTTAGTTTTGTGTCACTGACTTTTGAGCTGTTGGTTTGCACACGCTGTGATTCCGAGATCATTGGGCATCGGTTTATGAATTCTGGACTACAGCTAGCCTGCATGTAGGCCTATAGTGTCAACACGTAAAACGACGATGTGCGGAAGTGTTCACAAAACTGAACTACATCATGGAAAATCGAAAAACAAATATCCTTGAATCAGGTGACGTCTTAATAATCTTAAGCGCTGACTGAAGATCTGGTAATAATTACAGGTACACAAACCAAAATCATTCTTTCAGCTGATTTAATATCATTTAGCATTCCTTCTTATGGCTTGCAAAATTTTTAAATACTTTACTCAGTTTCCTATCAAACATCTACGTTAATCTGTTTAATACGATTTTCTCTCTAACCGCCTTAACGCGTTCTCAAACTCTTCCTTCTGGTGAGGTTTCTCGAGGAAAGTTTTCCGTACTGTTCTTTCCAGAACTTCTTCATTTCGTTATCTTTCTACTCCAGCTCAACATTTTTAAGCGCTTGTCACTTCTCATTTTTAGTTTTCTCATTTCGTACATTTTAGTGATATTCTATGGTGCGCTCCACGTACATCTTTAGAAACTTATTCTTGATTTGTCTAAAAAAGGATTCTCCGTCGGCAGCGATCTCCTACATATAATTTATTTTATTCTTTCATCTCAAACATTTTTCTAAACTCCTCTTTAGTTTATTAGTGTTTGCATATCCTTTGGGTTTGGAATTTCACTTTCTGCAAAACACTAAATGTTTTCTCTTTTCTACACAGCAATGGTTCAGTGCCGATGTGCCATCATTTAGGGATCTTACGTGCAATCGAACAACATACATTGAATACGGCAAAGAATATGCTGTCATTGTATTAACATATAGAGCAACGTGCGAAACTGAAGAAGAATGGCGAGCACCACTTATTATGACACATACGTGACACTGATACGTGATTGACTAGACTGTAAACGGAAACTTTTTGTGTTTTGCAGAATATGGAGTTGAAAAGGCACAGTTCTTCCATTTGGTTATTCAGAACGAAAATCTTTCAGTTTTTAGACTATTGTCTCTCAGCAGTTTTGCGGTTTCGTATGTCGCTGTTCTCCCATCTACTATTCTTTACCGTCTTTGAGTCAGCCTCGGCGTGTCTAACAACAGTGCCTATAACGACTACGCAGAGTACGTCATCAGGGGAGCGCAGGGTGGCTGGCATGATGAAGGCTGGAACATCAAAAATCTAGGCTTTGTTGCCGACACTACACTCACTGCAAAAAGTGGGGAAGAATTTAGTAATGTGTTCTCCAGAGTGAAGGTTATTACTTTAAATTTCGGCCTAGAGATAAATATGGAAAAGACCAAACTAATGGGCGATAATCGTCAAAATTCAGGTAAAACCGAAATTACAGGTTGCCCAAAAGTTCTGCAGGTAGTCGGTAACTGCGTATACCCGGGGCTCTGACCAATGATGAGGAATGTTTGATAAAGAAATAAAACAACGAATCGTCTTTGGTCGACCAGCAGTGGCTAAACTCAATGCGATATGCCGGAGCTTGTAGTATCCAAAACAGCGAAGATGTACTTGGTGAAATCGCTGGTGTTCACTGTGTTCTTATTCGGTTTGGAGTCCTGGTCAGTGGACGCTAGTGCCAAGAGCTTCATTGGTACCTTTGAGCTGAAGTTTGGCGGAAAATGTGACGCGCATCATGGACTGAAAGAATAACCATGCTTCTCTTAAAGAAGAACTTAGTAACAGAAGAAATTTGTCTTCCCGTGCTAGCTAAAAATACTACCAATTCCTTGGAAACACTTTGAGAAGATAAGGGAATAATTTGGAAAAGACTATCCTGGGAGGCCAAAACTGAAGTCTGTAGACCATGAGGAAGAGCAGCCAGTAGATGGCTGATCAAGTGAAGAGTACCGCACCACGTATTTCCACGTGATGTCTCAAAATGTAGGCTTCAATTTCAGTGTTTTCTAGCACCCTAAATAATTAAGATATTCCCACCAGCTTTGACTTACGTGATAGACAAACTCACGGAGTTTTTATGTAGCTCAATAAATTTCAACATGTACGCCTGTGATGGCACGCCCAACACCCAGCATCTACTCAGGCTCTATCTACACTCGGTGCGACATGTCCTCGTCAGCTGTGGAAATGGCAGCAACGGTTTTTTTTTAAACTCATGAATGCGATTGTCAGACTTTTAGTACACTCTGTCCGCCAGGATGGTTGCTCCCTACAGCGCGTTTCGAAGCTCCTTTGAACCTGCTTATCCGATTTGGTCTGTATAAAATATTCCATATATAGATCTTTCCCTTGAATGTTTGTCATTACGTTTCACTCGCGGCAACCTGGAACTCACACAAACAAATCTTTGTGACTTTATCTGTCGCCTAAGCCAAACACGGTGTGACTACCTTAATCAGTTTGGGTGCTACAATACATAGAAGTTGTAGCGTACCTTTTGAGAAACTCTGTATTAAGAAGAGTTGAAGGTCGCTATGGATGCAGACTGTAGTCGGTGATTCAGTTACTTAAGAAATGAATGCAAAAATGACGTCACGACACTCTGCAGTGAGTAACCCGACTAACGATGAAGATGATTCTGATTATGATTATGACGATGATGATATCTAAGACGTGTATTGTGTATATAAACTGCTCCACTGCCACTGCCACTGCCACTGCCCATCAGCAGATATTTTACGTTTTCCTTAGTTTCGCTCAAAGTCTCAAATCATTTTTAAAAACTCCCCTTGACATTTTAAATGTTCTTAACGAATTTTGTTTCATCCACTTCATCGCTTTTCTGACATGCAACTAAACCAATATCAGTATGGGTACGTCACGCGTTACGTCATAGTAGCCCATGTTTGAGGATTTTACACTCCTATTACGTACAGTTGGCCTATACAACGAAGGAAGTAGCTCGTCAACTCCCGAGTTACATGTAGATTCCATTCCGCCACAGACAGAATGAGACGAAAACTTTTTCCTGCTCCACAAAATATCCAATAAGAACTGTTTCCTCTTTTATCATATGGCTTTAATCTGTGAAACAATAACTTCCATAAAGGACAAAGACTGGTATGAAACTAGCTCTGTTGTAGTCTAGGGCGCGTTCTACGTACGGTGATTTCCTGATTGTTCGTAAGGAAGTAAACATGTTCGTGCAGCCGCAGATACAACATTCCACGTGGTTACAAAAAGTCACAGTTTGCAACAACTTGTTAAATGCGAATGATTTCTTTGTATTACGGCTTCGTATGCCATGCCCGCAAAAATGTTTCGTTGCGCATTTCCCGCAGAAAGATTGAGTTTTAGTGCAACGCTTTGTTTGAAAGACAAAGCTTGTCAGCTTTTGCGACTGTCATCTAAAAAGGCAGCAGAGCGCACAATCCCTCGCCGTTGGTTATTACACTGCCCAAAGTGACGGCAAATTTCCAATTTCCTGCAGCTAAAATAAAATGCTCCCACTTTGGCTTTAATCTACTTCTGATGATACGTACAGGTCACTCTGCTTATAAATCAATTGTTTTAGCGTCTTCTGATCAAATGATTACAGATAACTTCGGGCGTCTTGAAAGTTAATGCAACACAAATAACTTTCCAGTGTGGAATTTTCATTCCGCCTCTGAGTACACATTACGCGCGAGACCGGTATCCAGGATCGAGTAGCAGCCGGCAGGCAATTATAATCCGGAAGCAAGTTTCGTAAAGGACTTTTTCGTTTAGTTAGGTCTCGATATCTTCTGCTCATAATCGAGATTTCATATTGTTTCAGTACAATAATACAAAAGCCTTCCGCTTTCCTGTAGTACCTCATGATCTTTCCATAGTATCGTTTCTTATTTTTGATGTTGTTTGAGCGTATACATGTAAAAATGATCAGTTGTTATTAAGACATATATTCGATAAGTTCTTTCAAAACTAAACTTATTTACTTCTCTTATTCTGCGCGTATTAATAATTTCTTTTCTGTTGTTATATTACAGGTCACGTTAATCTAAAAGTGTAATTTTTTTACAATTTTGGACACATTCTTTCCTGTCCAGATTATCCACAGTATTTCCTTAGCTGACTGCGTTCTTCCCTCTGTACCTCTCTTCTTCATGTAAGCTTCTGAAGGTACAATGTGTCAGATTCTGGATGAGTCTTCGTACTAACCATGTTCGACGTTCTGGATCATCTGTCCAGAATGTCTAGGATTTATCCATTCTACAGAGAAGATCAGGACCGAATTTAAACTATTATTTCTAGCTTGATTCCTTCAGCCGTTCATCGCACAGCAACTACAATAGAATCCGTTGCTTCATGAGGAAAGTTCCTGTCAAACTTCTGTCTTCTCTGTTTTACAATACTGAAATGTTTTACTTCTTCCTTCAAATGCAATCTTTTTTTAATAACTGATTTGGGAAATTCTCTTGTGCCATGTTTTGCATGTAACCTGAATAGAATTTTGTGTCTCGTGTTTAAAGTTGCTACCGAAAGCTGAAATGAACTTCGACAGTGTCTTAAGCACTCACATATCATATTCTGCTGCCAGTTCCGAGAACACATCATTGTATTGACCGCTAATTCATCCTCACGTTCTTAGTAGTTCTCTGACTGAAAGTCTGTATCTCACTGTCATAAAGTCAAAACTGCTAATACACACTGAATGTAAATTACTCATTTTGGACACTATATATTTTGACTTCCAGCCATCCGATAAAGTCTTTCAACTACCTTAGACACTAAAACTCATCTTTTATTGTCATTTCCCTGCTTTTTTCAGCAGCATTCCCTTTAGTATATTTCTTAAACATTTTCTAAATAAGTATTGGTTATCACTATACGGGTAACAGTTCTAAAATAATAAAAAAATTGTAGTAAATACGTGCGTTCCTTCATACAAAGTTAGAAAACCACGTATTTTGGAACAGAAACATCATACGTTGGCGCCAGCTTTTCAACATTTGTCTTCATATTTAATTACAATCTGACAATATAAAACTTGTCTTTTTGTCATCATTCATTGTATCGCCATTTAGAGCCAATTGAGTAGGGAAAGAAACAATGTGTTTTAACAAAATATTTGCTTCTGTATCGCTATACTATTTAAAGGAGTGCAACATTTAAATAGCGTACATCAGGCTAAATCAGCCAGGCATTCCGAAATGTGTACCTTGAATTTCACGTTGCCATGCTCGAGATCAGGTATGCATGCAATTCTTCTGAGGCTCTTGTATTTACTCAGAGTACAGTAGGACATCACTATTCTTAGAATGTTCCTCATATATCCATATTACTGTACGGTTTTGAGCAGTCGTTTTTATTCGTCGATAAGCCAGTACCGAATCACAATTTTAAAAATACACAACAGTCGTGAGGAAATAGAAGTATATTAAGAGCTGTTATGCCAAAGCAGTCCCAGACATAAAAGGGAAGGCTGATAAGTGGAAGGAATTTACAGAAGAACGATACAAACGAAGCAAATATGAAGACACTTTTATGAAAATCGAAGAGGATGTAGTTCAAATGAGATGGACAGTTACGATACTGACAGAAGAATTCGACGAAGCAGTAAAATACTTAAGTCGACACCTGGACTAGAAGACGCTCCCTCGGGTATTACTTATATCCTTGGGACCGTACCCTGACAGAGTTATTCAGCTATACACGGAAGACACGGAAGACAGGCGAAATGTCCTTATAAATCACGAAGAATGTAATCACTCCAGTTCCAAAGATGTTACGTGCTGACAGGGGCGAAAATCACAGAATCATCAGTTAAATAAATCATAATCAGTAAATACTAACATATATTATGTGCAGAAGACTGGAAAAGATGGTAGAAGCCGACCTTTTGGAAGATCAGCTTGTGTTCCGGAGAAATGTAGGAACCACTAGGCACTAGTGACCCTACGACTTATCTGAGAACGACTTAAGAAAAGTAAATCTTCGTTTACAGCAATTATAGAGTTAAAGAGAGCCTTTGTAAATGTTCTGGAATTTATTCTTTAAAATTATGACTGAAGTAGGGATAGAAAGAAGGGAGGGAAAGTATATCTGCCAATTGTACGTTTGTACAGAAATCACAGTTTTATGTCAAAGAACATGAAAGGAAAGCAGTCTTGGAGAAGGGACTGAGACAGGACTGTAGCTTGTTCCCGTTACTACTCAGTCTGCACACAGAGCAAGCAGTTAAAGAAACATGCAAAGCGTAAATAAAGTTCAGGGAGAATAAACAAAAAATATTAGGTTCGTCGATGAAACAGTAATTCTGTAAGAGCCGACAAATGGCGTCGAAGATAATTGAACTGAAGGGATAGTGTCTTGACAACCGACAGTGATATGAATTCCCACAAAAGTAAAACGAGGGCGGTAAAATGTAGTCTGATTAATCAGACGAGGCTGAAGGAATCAGATTAGGAAAGAATGTACTGAAAGTACTGGACGAGTTTTGCTATGTGGAGAGAAAATATTTAGCTACGACAGAATTCCTGTGACATCAGAGATTCGTCAGTTTGATAACAGTGCGCAGTGTGTGTGTGTGTGTGTGTGTGTGTGTGTGTGTGTGTGTGTGTGTGTGTGTGTGGTGGGGGGCTTAGACGACAGTGGAAGACTACGGTTTAACTCCAGTCATCCGGTGTAAGCCTGAAAACCGAAATTATACTCCCAAAGTGTAAGAAAAACGATCCCCTTGTGAGCGACAACCATAGACGAACTGCTTCACCGGCTTCCACTTACGAAATCCGATCTTTGCCTGTTAAGCAGCCTGATCACCATAAATGAAGGGCTAGTTGGGGACTACTAAAATGGTTTTCGAAGAAATGGATCCATATTAGACCATTTATTCACCCTAAGACAAAGAACTGAAATGTGTGGGAGTTCAGAGTACATTTCCATATTTTATTTCTACTTGTAGGTTTCAAAAAGGCCTGTGGTATCATACACCGACATTCACTCGTTAATATAGTGAGGCATTCTGAAATATTCCCAAAGCTATTCAGGTTAGTTAAATATGTATAGACGAAGTTTTATATATTATAAAGACACCCACAGGAAAAACTGAAAAATTTTTAAGATGTACGCTACATTAACACGAGGGACGCCATTTCACGTATTTCATTTTACCTCGTAGTAGATAAGATCGATAGAGAATTTAGTAAAACTATTCAACAAGGGATTCAAATGCAGAAGGTGAATATTACCACATATCCCTTTGCAGATAATGTATCAGTAATCAATAATTCCAAAAAGAAATTGATCAGAGTGATGCAAAATTAATACAAAATCGATGAAAAAACGTAATTAGGTGTTAACGAAGAAATTTAAGAAAATCCAAAATGATGCCCCTTCGGCTGTAGGTGAGTTCACTGTCAAGACAGTTGACCACTTCAGTTACTTTGGAAGCTCTTTCAGTAACAACAATATGAAGGATATATAAATAGACGCCCGTCTGGAAACAGTGAATAAAACAATTTTAGTCTTATCAAACTCTTATAAAAAAACACTTAGTACTAACTTCAAAATCTGCCTTTATTTATCGGCTACAAAGCCAGTAACATTTTATGGTTGTGCAGCATTAATATTTAGACCTGTGTATGATGAAAATAACGAGAAATGGACGATATGATTAACGAAGAATTAAGAGAACTATATAAACACCGTCGAAGCGCTAAAGAGCAGAAAGTTAAGTGGCAAGAGAAAACCTACAATAGCATTCGGCAGGACATTAGATAGGAGGAGTGGAAGACCCAGAATTATTTCGCAAGATAACATCCAGGAGTGCACAATTAGAATGAAAACCATCTGCGAATGGACAAAACAGTGCACCTGACACAAAGAAATGGAAGAGAGTTGTGGACTTGTTAAAGCCTTTACCACGTGTAAATTAATGGAAGTAACACAGAGATTTAGAAGTTTGCAAAGTAAACAGAGGTGCACCAAACTAGACTTCGAATAACAACAAAAATTCTTTTGGTATAACAGAGATTGTAGCTAAGGAAAATTCGTTAACTTCAAGGAACAAAAAATCTAAACCCCCTTACCATGATAGTAAAAATAAGAAATGGTCTTCCCGTCACGACATCAGCAGTCTATTAAGGAATCAAATAAGCGGCTTCATGAAAGGAAATATTTCGAGAAATGTTTTATAAAAGGTATCGATTAAGATAAAGTAATAAGTGGGGCAGCAATATAAATTTGATATGATTTACAGGAAATTAACATCACCTGAAGAGTCTGGAACAACACTCATTAAGCATTTAAGAGGAAGACGTGTTGGGAATAGGCAGGTGAACGAAAAAAGCAACAATCCGAAACAAACAAGAATTTGAGAGGATTAGAAGGCAAAAGCTTGTCCTATGAAAGGGAAACCCATTGATTAAAAAAGATGGAGTACTTTTAATACACACAATATAGAAGTTACATTTTTTCGTAAAGCTTATGTCTTGATGAAAGTTATTTGGTCTTGTAATATCTGTTATTTTTTTACTTTTTTCATATTGTAACTATGTTGCATTTTCTCTTTATAAATACGCTGGATTCCACAGCATTACAATACTTCTGGATATACTGCATCATCATCTTATAAAATAGTTTAAATGCTCAAATATTGTAGTGCACGACGTTCTGGGCCGTGCTACATCAGCCTTCCTCGGAGCACGGACTCAGTCGTAAGAAGTTCAGGTCAGACCGTAACCAGTGACTGAGGTTAAGAATTGCTTTTGTCCACCGATATCTACTCAGGAGAACAGAAATGGTTTCTTACTTCAAAAGACTTGTCAGTGCCCTTTCATATTCATAAAGTACTTTGTCTTTCCACGTCTCACATTTGTTTGATGTTGCAGGATGTTTATAAGTGAGGTAAACACTCAGTTACCGTTAAAATTATCTTCTTCTATAAAAAAATCTAAAATGTTCTATAGTTCCATATCACATGAAATCCTTTGTACCAGCAACAGGAGAACATTTTTCAATGGATCTCTTGTGCCTGGAGTTGGTTTTTCGCGCACGACCATACGAATTATTATTCTATAGGTCTTCGAGATGGAGACAACCTCCCTTGAATATCTTGATCTCACATAGGATCATCCTGTAATATTTCCGTTCGTAGCCTATTATACTTGTAATGTTCCAGACTACGGTACTGACATTCGTTTGGGAGACATTGGCAAAAATCATTTTCCTGTAAATTAAATGCTGATTAATAAATAATCACTTTGGAAACACATGTTCGTGATGCAATGACACAATGCAGCAAGGTAATGTGATATAACCATTAAGGGGCCTCGCCCAACGACTCACCGTGTATTTGTTCACTGGCAGGTCGCCGTTGACTTTCTGCAGGCGCCTATGAATATCTACGATGCCAACGGGAACGCAGTGACAGCTCTCTGCTTGGAACGCACCTCCACAACAGACGGCATTTTGAAGGATTGGTATAGCGCCATCACCTATCGGGACACCATAAAACAACGGGGCTGCAGCTGAAATATTCAAAGATGTACCGCAACAAATTCCGCTCTTTTCCGATCGAAACTGGCAGAGAAAAAAGTTTTGCATTGTTTGATGAAGGCCTCTCGTAGTTCCAAATGATTCAAATGGCTCTGAGCACTATGCGACTTAACATCTGAGGTCATCTGTCCCCCTAGAACTTAAAACTACTTAAACCTAAGTAACCTAAGGTCATCACACACATCCAAGCCCGAGGCAGGATTAGAACCTGCGACCGTAGCGGTCGCGCGGTTACAGACTGTAGCGCCTAGAACCGCTCGACCACAGGGGCCGTCCTCTCGTAGTTCCAGAAATACGTTCAACTACCACACGAAATTTCTGTAAGCTATAATTCTCAAATCTTGACAGAAGTAATTAACACCGTGGCATTCTAACGTACAGACAGACGTCTTCGAGTCGTTTACGTTTCACCGGTGTAGTGATCGAACATGTTGATCTTTAATATTTTGACTATGAAATAACTGCACTTCCTAGTAGGATGAGAGATTGAGACTAAAGCAAAGTATTTTTTTTCTAGAAACTCTGGACCAATGCGTATGAAAATTTGAAGTAACCGTATGAAGGAAATGCAACTGACCTTGTACATAGAAAGTAAACTCAGAGAAACACAAAGGTGATTGTCAGATCGAACCTAGAAACACGAGATTCGTATGTCGAGTGAAGGTTTGCTGCCTACGAACAATGATCAAATCGAAAAGTTATTATACATCGTTCCCTAAGACAAAAAGTAAAAGAATACCAAAATAAAGAATGGATGAGATGGAGACACGGAATATTACTAATAGTCATTCCTGACGAGGATGTGAACATACAGCCGTAGATAAAAGAGGTTAACCTAGAACCCAAGACAATGCTTGTTCATGCAGCTAATGGCAATAAACGCATTTGGAAAATGAGGCAATAACGATCTTAAGAATTTTCTGAACTTCTCTTTAATATTATGAATTGTACGTCGATGCGAAGGATTTTACATGCACTGGAGGACGAGATACCAAGTCATATCTGATATAAGGTGTATGCTGGTATTTGACGTTTTCTTACGAGACCATACTCTTGTTGTTAGAAGGAAAACAGGGCAACAGTAACTCGTTGAACGAAGTAAAAAAGTGTGCAAAATTAAAATACTCACAAAGAAGCGAGTTTATCGAAAACACAGGATCGCTGTTGGTTTCATTAACGTCTATTTGTGGTATAGTTCCTTTAGCTGTTATTAATGTAGCACAGTGCACCAGCTTCAAATATTTTGTTGTGTGGATGAATTGTTAGTAGGCGCTCACAGCACCGCTGTGTGTCAGTTAGGTCGTCGTATGGGAATCCTGTAGGAGGCCCCAATGGAGGACGGCGCTTTTCGCGTGTATAGCGACGAATTTCCGAGATAATGACGTCAAAACTTGCGGAGGCGCGCCGTTTAAATGAGTTGCACGAGTGAGCGAACAGTGGCGGCGGCAGTGGCTGACATTCCGCACGCAGGGCGCACCGCACAAACGCCCGCCCGAGCCTTCTGTGTTTTTTCGTTTAAATTGGAGCGACGATCTTGCTGCGCTACTCCGCCGGCTGTTTACCGATGAAGCGGGCTCGCCTGCAATGGCGACCGGGCCGCTGGAGAGGAGAGGCGCTCCAGCGAGCCTCTGGAAGCCTCCAGGCGCCAGGGACACAGCGCGTTCTTCGTGCCGACAGCGCTCTCCGCGAACTGTCACGTACCTTATTTATACAAATTGTTGACATTAGAAGCGGCTGCACGAACGCTCGTAAACCGCTTTGTATCCCAGTATTTCCAACAGTACTGAAAACTGAAAATATTGTTGAGCTGCGGTGCCTGAGTCCAGCCTAGACACAAAAGTCATAAATTTTATCTGTACTTGTTCACGTAGTTGTGTTTTTAGTGTCTTATATACTAATTATAAGAGATACCGTCTTGTAGGAACAGAGAGCTCGCGTTACCAGTAAATATCCGTACCAGATAGGGTTGATAGAAGAGATAGAGAAGATCCAACGGAGAACAGCGCGCTTTGTTACAGGATCATTTCGCAATCGCGAAAGCGTTACGGAGATGCTAGATAAACTCCATTGGAAGACTCTGCAGGGGAGGCGTTAAGTAGCTCGGTACGGTCTTTTATTGAAGTTTCGAGAACATACCTTCACCGAAGAGTCAAGCAGTATATTGCTCCCTCCTACACATATCTCGCGAAGAGACCATGAGGATATAATCAGAGAGGTTAGAACCCACACAGAGGCATACCAACAATCCTTCTTTCCACGAACAATACGAGACTGGAATAGAAGGGAGAACCGATAGAGGTTCTCCAGGTACCCTCCGCCACACACCGTCAGGTGGCTTGCGGAATATGGATGTAGATGTAGATGCAAAAGTGTGGAATATATCAACTGTGATCCTTCAGAGGCTAAACACAAGGTCGTCGATTCAACGTCGTTGGTATGTAATAATTTACCAAACATTTTCAGCATCTGTCTGCAGAATGTTTCGCTGCTAACGTAAAAATCGTTACAGTTACGTCCTCTTTTATCAGTGAGGATAGTGCGCTCACACTGCTCATTAACAAGCACATCAATACAAACTTTTAAAAAGCGTTTTTAATTTTGTTCATTGTTTACTCTTTGCTATAGCATGTTATGAGTGTTATTTCCTTACTACACGTTATAATGTGGTGTTTTTTACACCCTTTGAGACAAAGGAAACTGGGAACTCTTCCCCTCCTATTGGTGTACTCCCATTAACAACTCTTATTTTCCTTTTATATTTCAACTCTGCGTGACTAAGTATGCTGTGTGTATATAATATATACTCACAATGGCCATGACACTGAACATGCAATATCTTTCATTAATTTATTATTCAAATGGTAATTTTCACCTTGCTGATAATACCAATATTGCCAGTGCTGTTGAAAACCATGTTCATTAAAAGTAATGTGTAGCTGAAACTACTATAATGGCATCAAATGGTGATATTCGAATGAGATAATCATTAGTTTTAAGAAGGTTGGCACCACCTAAAAGAAAATATTCACTCGATGTTTTTCAATGTCACAAAACTAATTAATTTCACTGATAATTGTAATTAAAGTTCACACATACCCTAATTAATTTTTTATGATCGACCCAATATACTTATTAATTTCTCGAAGTTCACAATATATCTTAATTGTCTTAATTTTACTGAACCAAATGACATCCACCAGTATTCCATTAAGTCAATATTTAAGAATCTGTGTAAATTATCACAATTTTAATTATGCCAGCTGTACTTGTAAATAGACGATTCACAGCGGAAGCATACTAAATAGTTCTGCAATCTTTTTAATTTCATTAACTAACCATGTATTATGTAAAGCGTTATTGCTGGAACACGTAGCTCATCTGCAATGGCAAATTCCTACGTAACAGTTTAATAGATTAATATGTATCTGCTGGTGTCGTAAAATATCTTTTCGCATGTCTGTGAATAACGCCCCAGGACCCCTCTCCAAAAATCTTCATTCCGGGATTGGAAATCTTATTTGCAGCGTGCTACAGGACCTCGCGTGAATCCGTGAAAGTAACCACCCGGGTAACATATCAGTGAAAGATAGCGGCTCAAGTTACGGTCAGCGTATCATAGTTTACGATTAACTATCTGCGAGAGTTCGCGGCCACTCGGTTTTCGTTATGTAGTGGAACGCATGAAAATCAGTCTGCCGTCAGAACTGTCAAATTAACATCCTGTGTCATTCAGTATCTCGGTGAACACCTTCGGTTAATACGAACAAGAAGTGTGTACAATAGTTTGCGCTTAATGGATGCGTTATTGACCTGTGTCACTCTGAATGATCATAATGACTTTATTAGACAGCTGTGTATATACACTATTTTAATGGAATGTGATTAGTGGAAGCATGTAAGCATGTGTTGCTGTTAAACCGGCATTGATTATGTGGGCTATCCTGGTTTTTGCGTTACATTAATAAAAGAGTTAAAAAGCTGGTCACTGTTCAGAAAGGTAATTTAAATTTTATAAATGTATGTACAAACGAAACTGAAAACAGTGGGATTTCATCCTATATTACTTAACATATTTCAGTAGCCAAAAAGCTTCCAGTTCTGAGGCGACAAACTTGTGTTACCAAGAACGAGAGGCTACTGTCAGATTAGTGGCGTTACATCTTGTCTGCATAGCTCACATTTACGTACTTCTGTCGGTTAGTGAAACTTGCTTTTCACAGATGTTTAATGATGAAATCCGCGTATTGCGTGACTTGTTGTCATTTGCCTCTGGTTCCTACATTCTTTGGTCCCTCTGTCATCTATAATGCCTGGTTTATTGTGTAACTCTAAGTCTGCCTCCTTCTTCTTCCGGTCCATAATGTTAACCACTTCCTGGTTTGGTCCTTGGAAGGCAGCAACTGTTGTAATCTGATGTTCTCTATGCAGCAAGTCTGTTTCATGAATTCATGCGTCTGGATGACTCTGGTTTCCCAACTCGTAGTGTCCGATACGTGAATCTCGTCTTACCTTTTTTTTTATTCTTTTCATGTTGCTTATCTTAAGTTTTCTCCGGCGTGATCACTATTCCATACATTTCGTGGAGCCAGTGCCGTTTTTAATAGTGTTATCGCTGTGCTTGTTTGGGGTATGATATTAGGCTTTGGGAGCTGCTTCTGCTCTTTCCTGAATATACGTACCGCAAGATGTTTCAGATGTCAGTAATGTAAATATTAACATTACTTTCATACCATTTGCAGTGGTACATCGTCTAGAGTTATATCAACCTTGGGTCATCATTTTCCTCCCTTCCTAAAAGTCATTTGAACTATTTACTCTTGGTTTACTTTTGGGTCATTTGTTTTTGCTCAAGTCTCAGGTCGTTGTAGTTGCTTCGCTATGTCCTCTCTTACTGCTGATGATAAGACTACGTCATCTGCACACAGAATCATTCCTGCTTTGAGTCTTCCTCTGTTATGTTTCTTATATTCATTATGTACATGTTAAACACCTTTGGACTCGTCCTGCTAAAAACATTGCAGAAGTCAATAGCGACAAAATTTAAGAACAGAGATATTATTTCCAACAAATCTGATGCGAAGAAACAAAAAAAATATGGTCTTTCTGGGATGCATTTTTGTACAGCGGAGAATGCTAGCAAGGTTCCAGTTTATCGTTGCTGTTGTGTTACCCGGCTCTTGGGGAAATACTGAAGTAAACTAAAGGAAATAGATGTGCAGCAGGATTAATCAAAAATGCTATAGTTTATACAGAATATACAAAAGAGAAAAACTGAGTTGATAAATAGTACAATTCGGGGATTCACAGTGAATTACGAGAAAGGGTACGCTGCTGCTGAAGACGACTGACGAAGGGAGAAGTCAGAAAGAGGTTGGCATAAACGTAATAAAATATCTTCAGTAACTGATACCCGAACAAACGTGGAATTTTCTAGAATTGTAAGTTTGGAGAAGAGCATGGAAAAGAAAAAAAATAAATACATTTAGAACCAATGCTGTGACAGTACAAACACAATGTTAATTCCTTTCTGGCCAATATTATGACATAATAGGACCATTCCATGATTACGCCGATAAGATTTCCAATGTACATTGAGTATTAAAATTAAATAAAAACGAACAGCCAGAACTGCATATGGCACTATAGGCTATACAGCGAAGGTTTTATGATGCGAGCTGTGTTGATTTTCCACTAAATAAAGGAGAAAGAAGTGTTACAGACAAAACCTTCACTTTTCATGGAGTGACTCAATTGCAAATTCTGGGCAGCAGGGCGGCTAGAGTGATTCCTGTTTGAGACAGTGGATATGTGCCTTAGGAAAAATCTTATGAACACATATTGGAGAAATCAAAACTATCATTATAGTGTTAGAGCGTATTAGTAAAGGGAAATGTTAGTTAAACAGACGATAAGAGGAGGAATTAAACTGTTACATTTGTAATCATGGCCACACTGAATGTTTCTGAATAGGTAACCAGATTAGTCCTTACAACCATCACCAGATCTTAAAAAATCTGCGACAAAGAGGATAAATAAACTGAGAGTTTACGACAACATAGTACTGTGCCACTGTCTTTCTAAACATCTAGTAACGCCTGTAAAGCCGAAATATAATACAATGTGAGCAAAAGAGCCTCAATTTGACACGTTATTTAAATATTAAGAGTGTTGGTCTCCTCCAAATATCAAAATGATCTCATTGCCAGCGAAATTAATTTTATGAGAACTATAATAAATAAACTTAATCTCACGAAATAATTACTCGCATTTCGGAGTGTCTTATAGTAATGACTTGAAAATAGAACACAATCATACTCTATCGGGCCGAGTGAGTAATAAAAACAGTTGGTATTTGTGGACAAAGAGGAAGTCAGATAGCGAAAGAGAGAGGGAGAGAGAGAGCTTTTGGCAAGTGACTTGAGTTGAGGACAGAAAAACTGAAGAGTATTTGCGTAAGGGGCGATCAAATAGTTCCCGTTTGAGGGCGTTGCTGCCACATATACCCAACGTGTATTTACACCTACGCGTGTATATAAACACTGACATGTAAGCAAGGAATCAACGTGGCATTCGTGTCATCCCGACGATCGTGCGGTAAACGCGGATACGTGGACTATGGTAACGTCATTACCAATCAGGTCCAAACACGACCAGCCTGCTGTTATTCTTTCCTTGGTTGCCGAGGGCATTCATAGAAGATTGAAGAATAGAGACATTACGGCGTACAGTTAAGGTTAATGTCCCGGGAAACTGCTTCATGGTAACGTATGTCCCAGTATTGCAAGTGTAACGCAGACATTACGCCAACTCGTGTTGAAGGAACTCGATCATCGGCCTTATAGTCCTGATGTCTCGCCATGCGATTATCGTGCCTTCGGTCTCTGAACAAAGACCTTCACAGGACTATAGACCTCGACCATGAAAAATATTGTAACTTCTTTCCAGATATTTTGCATTAGAGTGTATTCCTTCTGTGTTGATAAAATAATAATATTTCCTCATGTTTGTCGTTATACTCCTGTTGTTTCTCTTTTTCCACACGGTTTTGATTCTTTACTGACCGTTACTTGGAACGGTCACCATTTTGACTAATGTGTTTTGTGCTACTTATACGATTATTTATTTCTTGTGCTAACCTGTAAGCAGTAAGTACATTCGGCATCCTCTGTAGTTCGTTCCACGCACCGTTTCTGTTTTTCTTATCTACTCATGCCGTAGAAGATATCACTCCTACTATCACTTACGTTAACTGTCTTCCATAGACTTCATTCCTCATGTATTCTTACCACTTCGGAGACGAGGGCGTCCTCAGAAAAGTCCCAGATAAGTTTCATAGGACCGCTATTGGTTTCCATGTACACAAACTATCTGACGGATAGGATGAACAGCAATCTACGACAGTTTACTGATGACACTGTGGTGTATGAGGAAGTGTCGTGTTGTCTGTAGCAGGACAACATGATGGCCTGGACAGAGTTACCATTTGGTGTCATGAATGGCAGATTGTTCTAAGGTGCAAATATTCGTGTTAATGCCGATGAGTAGGAGAAACAATCTTCTAAATTGAAGTCGTCAGGTAAATTAAATACCAAGGTGTAAATTGCAAAGCGATTTGTAATGGAAGTAGGACGTCGATAGAGAACGCAATTTATCGACTTCACTTTATTGGGAGCATTCTGGGAAAGTCTACTTTATCTGTAAAGTAGACCGCATATAGAACATTATTACGACCCATTCCTGAGTTCTTCTCGAGTGTTTGGGATTCCCATGAGGTAAGACAGAAGGGAGACCAGAAGCAACTCAGAGGCTCAGTGCTAGATTTGTTAGCGGTACGTTAGATCAGCACACGAAAATTACGAAAATGCTCTTTGAACTCAAATAGAAATCCCTGGAGGGAAGATGTCGTTCTTTACGTGAAACACTACTGAGAAATTTAGAGAAACGGTCGGCATTTGCGGCTGACTGCAGAAAGATTCTACTGCCGCCAACGTACATTTCGCGTAGGAACCGCGGAGACAAGAGACAGGAGGGCTGGTACGTAAGCGTATATATGTCGTCTTTCCCTCGCTCCATTTACGAATGGAAAGGGAAAGGAAATAAACAGTAGGAGTACAAGTTACCCTCAACCATACACCGATCGATTGCTTGTGAATTATTTATGAAGATGCAGCTATAGATCTGCCCACAAAATTTTTAAGATTCTTTTACAGGCACCATGTTTCAGACCTCTGAGTTTCTTGCTCTAAGAATTCCCATTGTTCCGAGTTTCAGCTCAATACGTGTTCCAGACTTATGCTTTCAGAAACGTCATCCATAGTTGAAAGCAGTGTCTGATACATTTCTTTGAAATAAGCTCTTTAGACTTGGATTATTTTCTCACCTACCTTGCTTCCTAGATAGGGCTTGTTTTCATTTTGTTCCACTGCTATGTCGTCCAATTTTTTTTAAGCAATTAGGTACTCCTTTTTCTACTGCTTTCATTACTTCGACCTTTTCATCGTTTTCCATATACTATATTATGTAGTAAGTACAGATGCTCTAAGCCTTCCTTACACCTTGTGAAAGGATTACGGTAAGTCATCTGCATCGCTCGACTCTGTCAAAATGGCTCTGAGCACTATGGGACTTAACTGCTGAGGTCATCAGTCCCCTAGAACTTAGAACTACTTAAACCTAACTAACTTAAGGACATCACACACATCCATGCCCGAGGCAGGATTCGAACCTGCGACCGTAGCGGTCGCGCGGTACCAGACTGTAACGCCTAGAACCGCACGGCCAAACCGGCCGGCCTCGCCTCTGTCACCTTATATTTTTATTTCCCTGACCGAATTATTCTACTACCACTTCATTGCTACTGCAATGTACAAGTTAAGCAACGATGATGATAAGTAAGAACACTGTTTTATACCTTCCTTAGTAAAAACGTATTTATCTTGTTTTATTATATGAGATAGTGCCATGTCCATTTTGTAGGTGTTTTAGAATATTCGTTAGTCTGTCTTCTGTATTATATATTCTACACCACTTTACGTTCCCGGAGGCTTCATTCAGGCACACAAATGATACGAAGGTATCGCCATTTTTCTTCAGTCTGCCTTCTATTTCTAATAGCATTTTCAGAATTGCTTCGATGGTACCTTTCCCCTTCTTGAAACCAAACGTCTATTGATCACTTATATCTTCAGCGCTTTCCTTCTGTTTTTTTATTGTTGGTGCCATACTAATCACGTGAGATTTTCTCACATTTATCCCAATGTTTCCTCCATAACGCTCTTCCGGGAATCTCTCAAAGTTACTAAGGGAAATACTACCTTGTGCCTTAGCACTTCGATCACTATTTTTTCTTTGTCCTGATAACATTAGTACTCAGAATTAGTTCGTTTCCTACGCTGTCAGCTGCAAATGCTCGTTCTCCATATTTTCTCAATAGTTTCTCGCGAAAATAATGTTGCTCCTTTTGAGATAACGAAGTATTCCCTTAACACTTGAGTGTTGATTGAATCTGTCGGTAACAAATCTAACCTCACGCTTCGACGTCTTCCTTTATCCGACGTGGTTCGTATCCCAAATACTCGTCCAGCACTCATGAATGGGTCGCCCAAATTTTTTATATAAGGTCTCCTTTGTGGATGAGCTACAATTTCCTGAAATTCTACCATAGACCAAAGTCGACAATTCACCTTCCCTAACACAGTTCTCACAAGCTCGTTCCATTTCATGTTGTTTTGCAACGTTACTTTGTCAAGCACCACACCAATCT
This sequence comes from Schistocerca piceifrons, assembly GCF_021461385.2. Taxonomy (NCBI): domain Eukaryota; kingdom Metazoa; phylum Arthropoda; class Insecta; order Orthoptera; family Acrididae; genus Schistocerca; species Schistocerca piceifrons. The sequence goes on from NC_060138.1 coordinate 381,756,109, forward strand.
TACTGTATTCGGACATTATAGGATTATTTTTGCTACACATCAGTATTAACTTGCATTTTTCTACATTTGCAGTAAGCTACTATTCATCACAACAAATATAAATTCTAAGTTCGTTCTGCAGTCACTTAACGATGATACTTACCCGTATTCTACAACGTCAGCAAATAACCTACAGGTAACATATTTTTTTCGCTGTTAATTTGATTTCATCAGAAATTCAGATAAATGTAATAAACTTCTTATTCTTGAAATGACATTCTCACAGCGATTTCATTTTCACTGGCTTCGAATCGTCGTTGTATAGTTTCCAACGTCGCGAAAAGAGCTACTTATTTTGTACTGAGAGGATGAAAGCCTGTGTGTAAAATAAGGTGTTTTTACAATTGTGTACTTTTGGACTAATTTACAAGACAACAGACATTATTTTATGTAAGAGAATCGTATCATTTAACTGTCGTATTTGCAAATCTAAGAAACTCAGTTATGTGAATATACTAAAATTCAGTTTTTTACTTCATTTAGAATAGAACAAGATACGCAGCAAGCAATTATGTTCTACATGATATTTGGAAATAGATTCGTTAGATGTAGCTATATACAAATCATTACTTAAATAACTAGCGAAATTACGAAAAACAAAGAAGAAGTCAACAAAATTACAGTATTCCTCTACATTTTTAGTCCATTGAGAAATAAACAACGTTGTAAAATTGATGGCGAGTGAAAATATTAAATTCAAGTTGTGTCACTGAATAAAGAGACACAGAAAATTTACAAGGACTTCTTAAAACTCCGAGAACTGATTTTCTTCTACAATATATAAAATTGTGGATAAGTGGACGTGCCATTGCCCTTGTTCACGTACCGCAGATAATATTTTTTTTCTGTTTACAATTATTAGCAAATAATTTCGTTAACAAAGAACGCCATAAGTTTATGTGGAATCAGTAAAATAGCTACCACTATTTGCAAACTGTGTTGAATAAACGCGTCTACAAATAAAGAGGTACAACTCCTTCCATAGAGAATCAGAAACGGTTGACTGAAGCGCAATGAAAAGTAATCTAAAGTTGTGTACCTCTAAGTCTTCATTCACAACAAGAAAATGTCCTGAAGGTCTTTTAACGGCAGGTATGTGTTTCACACCAAAGAAAGAAAATGGCCAGGAGTGCACTGATTTCGGAGGTATTAGTTTGGTATATCATACTTCCAAAACCAGCACTCGGTAATCCTCGGAAAATAAGAAATGTATCAAAATAGAGAGTCTCTTGGCATTAAGGAGAGCGTAAGATGCTTGTGAATATGGGTGAATGTTGATGGTGTTGATGGGAAGAATGTCTGAAGTCAATACAGAAATGTACGAATCTTTAATAAATTGCGGAAACGCTTTCGATAGAGTAAGCTGGAATCTGAAGTTGAAATATTGAGAATCACAGAGAAAGACAAAAATCAGTGGTGAGAGAGCAGAAAGAAGAAACGGATGAGATAGTCATCAAGCAAGATGTGAGATAAGGTAGTTGTATGTCTTCAGGCCTGTTAAATACCTTTGCTGACAAATTTATGGACAACACCTTTAATAATCTATGTGGAGACAAAGCTGGAGCACAGTGATTGAAACTATAAGATGAGCAGACGATCAAGTGTGTCCAGCAGAAACAAAGAAAGATTGTCAGTAAGTGATGGAGATAATACGAAGCTTGAAGAAAAATATGCAATGTGTACCAAGTTTTCAAGATAAAAACACCAGCACAAGACGAAAAACAAACACCTTCAACAAGGGAACTCATTCGCTTAGTTAGAAAGAACGCTTACTTCAAACAGAAATTGTACCACAGAAATATGAATAGATAACGTACAGACAGAAGGACTTAAGAAAAGTACTAGAGTTGCTGAGAATAAGAGCAATGGGAAACCCTTACGTTGGTTGTAGTTGCATATGGGTAACAATCTCCGGCAAAAAGGGAAAAAATTGAGAGGATTAGAAATTTCAGAAAAATTAAATAAACAGACATGTTAAAGAATATTTGAAAGAATGAAGAAAACTAGGGGTTCTCTGAAGTCGCAGGAGGACGATATCAGATACGGTTGGACGAGTTGTAAGGAAAGCAAAGTAGTTTGTATAAAGCTATCACCGAAGTAAAAATATAAGGACAAAAATGGGAGGTGAAATCTGGCCTCTGAGAAAAGAAGTATCTTGTATATTAACGAAGTACAATGTTCAGCAACTTGTTTGTGAAGAACATTGAAGATAAAGTTTTGGGCTAGTGATTAACTCTTTTAAAATAAAACGGAACTATATGAAGATGTGAAATAAACATTATTAGTTGAGTTATTTATCGAAATTACTTATATACCAAATTTTTGTCTAGCCTGATTCATCACAAAAATACGAAAATACCTAATACTAAGAAGTACTCGTACAAAGAGAGAAAATTTACGTCTTTCAGATGTGAAGCTGAGAAATAATACAAGCCACAGTGTGAGAAGACGGTGGCGGCAAATCCCTGAAGAACTAGGAACTACCGACTAATGATTATTTTTGCACCCGATGGAGGATTTTGTGCACAAACGGTGTACTTTATTTCTATTTGGTAGATGATTCAGACATTTTAGAGATAACCTATTGAGGAATAACAGAGATTGTTTGCAGTGAAAGGTTTGTTACCACCAGATTAGTCCTCGTCGTCAGTTATACTCTCTCCTGCCCGGAGATGAAAGTGCCTTTGCTAAGGATTATTGCCAGTCACGAATATATTTTTGATGTAAACATTTTTACTTTTATCCTGTTAGACACTGTGCGAGAAGGTGGTCTATTTGCCCATTTCGTTGTCATTACTTGGAATTACTACCTAGATTATTATGCCTCCTCATGTAACAGCTTATCACTACGCAAAATATTTAATAACACTATCATTAATACAAATGAAGCATTATTTTGTTTCATAGATTGTATAGCAGGTGCTAAATAATTTCAAATAAATCTTTGTAACTAACTTTCCTTACTTCAGCAAGATTGCGCTGTTGTAATCGGAACTTCTGCTTTATTGATAAATGACAATATGAATATAAAGCGGTAATATGCTACAGAAAATGTGCGCGAGTCCGTAAACACGAGAATCGTTTTCAATCAAAGCGTCAAATACGATTTCCTGTGTAGCGTTCATAACGGAGAACTTCCTCATATTAGTACTCCGAGCTGTCACTGCGGATGCTTGGCCGAATATCAGCGACGGCAGAAAGTATTTCTTTCACGCCGACGCCCGGTAAATCCCCCTCCGACTTCGGCGGTCCACGTCACTGGATGGCGGGCCCGGCGAGCAGGTTTCGCGAGCCGCGCGCTGCCTTTGCTCGTCTTTCGCCACAATGGGCCCACGTCTCTGCGTGTCGGCCCGATAACGTCAGCCAGAGAGACAAGCCTTTCATGCAGGTGTCTCCTCGCTCTGACCAATGCCTTTTCCGAATCCGTGCGCGCTGCAAAGTGCGCCATTTCGCTGCCATTGTTTCGCTGTCGAGTCTGAACGGCCTGTGTTCGGAGCGAGCCGTTGATTCACCAGTCTGGTTCTTGTTTTCCGTAGCGCTGGATAGCGCGTGTATCTCTGGGTTCTCCGAATACGCCTTTAGATGGCGCTGCACGCGGAGCAACCGTAAATCAGTATAACGTACTGCCTAGACAATGTTCAGCGCTTTCGTTTCCAGCAAAACTTCATAAGACTTCATAGAAGGGAAGTCATTAAGACCTGAGTGATAAAATATCTGTTTTGATTTTATTGTAACAAACACATGATTTTTGGAAATGAGAAATTCTAAAAGAATGAATATAAATGAACGGAGTGTCAAACCACAGTAATAAATTCCATAACTGAGATTGAGAAGTGTCACTTTATAGCCTTGATAGACGATGGGCGACACCACATGGCACTAGGAAGACTGTAGATAGCGTTAAACAGAATACACAAGTCAGAATGAAGTTAGCATCATCTGCATTAAGATTCTACCAAATTGTCTGTCAGTAATTAATCGCGGGGACGATGCAGTGCGTACTCTGTATACTGCTGCAATCACTACTATTTGTTCTTGCTCTTCAAGTAGTTCGTGAGTAATCTAATTTCTATGGTATCTACATCATCCGTGCAGCACAAGACTTACTATTGCTTCACACAATATCCTGTGATGTTGCTTTTTTTGGACCACATATTCTAAATCCCTGTTGCCCTTTTCATGTATTTATTAGAAAAGGTCTAATATAGGACAGCAGAGATTTGAATATTTTTCTTCTCTCAGTATGTCTCATACTATCCATCTTTCCCAAGTTATTTATGACATCTGCTTCACTTCAAGTACTCTAATGTTACACTACTTACCTTAAGCTGTAAACAATATGTTTAACAACAGTGTTCGCACAATCATATGTTCTGTTACCGAAATTCTCCCGACGTCCGACATCTGTCAGAAATATTATTTTGAAAATAAACTTCGCCAGTTAGGTTAATAACATTTTGCAAAGGATGAATGCTAGGTTATTAATTGCACTAGACAAGGTTATGTTACGACTCACTGCTAGAAAAAATGACTTATAATGAATTCATTGTATGACGACATCCAACAGCATTTCTAAATTAGGCATCGTGAAAGACGTTTTTTAAATATCGGAGTCAGAGATACTTTTGTTGCAGTGTACTGTATTATCACAAATTACAGCATCTTGAAGGAATTTCATATTTAAATATCGGGAGAAGGGAAGATTCGTCGGTTTGGTACAGAGATGAATTTCATATTAACGATAACTGTTTTTCTTTTCGTAACACATGAGGTGTAGTAACTAAGTCGTGTGTCTGTAGATTAGATTCAACTATGTGGTACTCAAAAGTGACCATCATGTTAGCGTTTCGTTTATGAGGTTGTTAAATACTTTCATTTGGACGCCTCGTCGGAAAACGGAACTCACTCTAACGTTATTGGAACTCTACAAGAGATCAGCTGCTATAAATACAATAGTTAAGACACGGCTGACCGAAAGTGCTGACCTTTCCGGAAGATTATACGCGCGGACAACATCCCAGAACTGGAATCAAAGGTAAACACACAAATAAAGATCACGATATGGCGTTAGACCTCAGGTACTTAAGGTTTTCTGAAGTATCTGATACTATGCATATGAAAATAGAGATTACAGTACATTTATCGTAGATCAAGTAATTCTAAGGAAGCTCAGTGCAAGATAAGAACCACAGTTTTTGGATGGTACCAAAAATGCTGTAAGTAATTTTCCAACCACCTCCTCTCCCTTTAAAAATATAGTAACTGGATTAATTTAGCAATTTGTGTCTGTAAATAATGTAGATGCACCACTGTACTCCAGAAGCAGAACGTCGGTTTAAATGGGTAACACTCCACCAAAAATTTAGAAGAGGTCTACTGAGAAAACTGTAACAGTGGTTTTTTTGGGAAATGAAAGGGATTTTTCTTGTGCCACAGACGAAATCTCATGACAGCAAACTCATGAAAACCTTGAGAATGTGTCTGTAATCCAAAATAAAAATAATCATCAGGTCTATGTACCTTCTCAAAAGCACCTTTAACAAAGAGAAATAGATTGTAGTTCACCACATTTTACACTTTATCTTCAGCCTACTCGCACATTTAAATAAATGGGCACCTGGAAATCATATTGAATCTACACTCCTGGAAATTGAAATAAGAACACCGTGAATTCATTGTCCCAGGAAGGGGAAACTTTATTGACACATTCCTGGGGTCAGATACATCACATGATCACACTGACAGAACCACAGGCACATAGACACAGGTAACAGAGCATGCACAATGTCGGCACTAGTACAGTGTATATCCACCTTTCGCAGCAATGCAGGCTGCTATTCTCCCATGGAGACGCTCGTAGAGATGCTGGATGTAGTCCTGTGGAACGGCTTGCCATGCCATTTCCACCTGGCGCCTCAGTTGGACCAGCGTTCGTGCTGGACGTGCAGACCGCGTGAGACGACGCTTCATCCAGTCCCAAACATGCTCAATGGGGGACAGATCCGGAGATCTTGCTGGCCAGGGTAGTTGACTTACACCTTCTAGAGCACGTTGGGTGGCACGGGATACATGCGGACGTGCATTGTCCTGTTGGAACAGCAAGTTCCCTTGCCGGTCTAGGAATGGTAGAACGATGGGTTCGATGACGGTTTGGATGTACCGTGCACTATTCAGTGTCCCCTCGACGATCACCAGTGGTGTACGGCCAGTGTAGGAGATCGCTCCCCACACCATGATGCCGGGTGTTGGCCCTGTGTGCCTCGGTCGTATGCAGTCCTGACTGTGGCGCTCACCTGCACGGCGCCAAACACGCATACGACCATCATTGGCACCAAGGCAGAAGCGACTCTCATCGCTGAAGACGACACGTCTCCATTTGTCCCTCCATTCACGCCTGTCGCGACACCACTGGAGGCGGGCTGCACGATGTTGGGGCGTAAGCGGAAGACGGCCTAACGGTGTGCGGGACCGTAGCTCAGCTTCATGGAGACGGTTGCGAATGGTCCTCGCCGATACCCCAGGAGCAACAGTGTCCCAAATTTGCTGGGAAGTGGCGGTGCGGTCCCCTACGGCACTGCGTAGGATCCTACGGTCTTGGCGTGCATCCGTGCGTCGCTGCGGTCCGGTCCCAGCACGACGGGCACGTGCACCTTCCGCCGACCACTGGCGACAACATCGATGTACTGTGGAGACCTCACGCCCCACGTGTTGAGCAATTCGGCGGTACGTCCACCCGGCCTCCCGCATGCCCACTATACGCCCTCGCTCAAAGTCCGTCAACTGCACATACGGTTCACGTCCACGCTGTCGCGGCATGCTACCAGTGTTAAAGACTGCGATGGAGCTCCGTATGCCACGGCAAACTGGCTGACACTGACGTCGGCGGTGCACAAATGCTGCGCAGCTAGCGCCATTCGACGGCCAACACCGCGGTTCCTGGTGTGTCCGCTGTGCCGTGCGTGTGATCATTGCTTGTACAGCCCTCTCGCAGTGTCCGGAGCAAGTATGGTGGGTCTGACACACCGGTGTCAATGTGTTCTTTTTTCCATTTCCAGGAGTGTATGTCAGTGCGTGACAAACAGCGTGCTGTAATCGAGTTTTGAATTCGAAGGGTTCGTTCACACATGGAACACCATGTCCTTCAGCATGATTCGCTGTCATCGATCATCCTTCATACAATACCAACTTTTCCCCATCAGTTTTAAAGAACACCTTCGAGGACTTCACTTTGACAGTGATACTGTGCAAGCTGAAGTGAGGTTGCGGTAAAACATTCTACAGTGACGGTATTAGCAAACTGGTTTCTCCGAAATGTGCTCGTTGCAAGTGTGACCTTTTTGATAAATAAATACTTACACTTAAAAAGCCTTAAGAGTTTTCACATAAAAAATCGGAAGCATTACTTTTCAGAACATACTCCTAAAAGATATCAATATTCTTAACTTCCAAATGGATTTTCTTCATTTCATTTCTAGACTAGAACAAAGAGGTGCATTGTTATAAAAGTTGAGAAATTCGTCGTCCTTACACTGTTCCGTAGGCTAGCAAAAACAACGACACTAAAGACGTTCTTATTTTTGAGAGGGACGCACAGTTCCAGATACCAGTTAAAAATAACTTCACTCCTCGGATAGAAACAAGGTTTTCGGGAGATTTCCATGGTTGTAAGACCAGCGCCACAAGTGATGCTCCCCCGACCCAGTTCACTGGAATCTTGCTGGAGAGGTCCGAGACCTCAAAGAACCGTCTTTGACTATTTTGCTGATGACGCGGTATATGGGCAAGTGTCGTCTTTGACTCAATGGGGGAGGATACAGGATGACTGGGACAGAATTTCTAATTAATGTGGTGGATGGCAGCTTGGGTTAAATGTAGAAAATTGATGTTAATGCGGATGAGTAGGAAAGACAATCCTGTAATTTTCGAGCACAGTATTAGCGGTCTGCTGCTTAACAAAGTCACTTAAATTATTTATTCAGCCGTAACGTTGCAAAGGGATATAAAATGGAACGAGCACGCTCGATCGATAGCATGGAAGGTAAATCGACATAAGTTATATTGGAGAATTTTTGGTGATGTGTAACTCATCCACACTATCTGATAAGAAAAAGACACGGACACCTCTTAGTGAACTGACGTTTGCTCCTCACTGCAAAACGATTCTACTGCCGCCAATGTAGATTTCGTGTAAGGATGGCGAAGACAAGTTAAGAGAATTTGGGCTCGTACGAAGGAATATAGACGGTCGTTTGCCACTTTCTGCATTACAAAATTAATAGTGGTACATGGTACCGTCCGTCATGCATCTTAAGATATCTTGAGTAATACATATGTCGCTGTAGATGTTAATGAAGGTTTCTAACGTCTTATTCCACCTTCCACTTACAAAGTCACTCTCTCAGTTTACAAACACCCACCTCAGTATAGCAATCGTTCCTTATTCTTACTTCGAATAGTAAGAGTTATTCATAATTGTATTTCTGTCACCATTACACTCTCTGAAGCAAAAAAAGTTTACCTATATTGTGAATAACGTACAGCTACATGACATTATCATGTAATTGCCATGTTTCACACCGATAATTCATTAGTTTTGCCAATTCTTTGCCGGTGCGAGCAGCCTGCTGGAAACTGTTATTATCTGCATTATCTTTCAGTGACTGATTTATTTTCTTCGGTGAAAGGAAGAATGGCTACGTTACTTTTAATAGTGTCAAAATGTGAAAAACAGCGTGTGTAGAAATTCGCAATTTGCTGAAAACGTCCTGCATACAACTATTAGATTAGCTTAATGGTCACTGTAGACAGTTTCGTTATATTAACAGTCACTGTATTAGTCGATACAAACTCACTCATTTGACGCATTACGCAATACTGGTTACTCTGCGTTGACGTGTGTGTGTAATAACGCCACTGTAAAAGTAGTGAACGGTAATGGGTAAGAACGAAACGGTTTCTGTGGAACAAGTCGTAAGTCATTCTCGACGGTACTCTTTCCAATTGCCCATCGATGGCAGGCAGCTAAGAATAAACAGCTGAAACACAAGTCTTCGTAAGAACACCTGCTGTATTACAGATCACTGTCAGCCACAAAAATAAGACGGATTGTTTTGTTAAGAAGTTATTAGACGGTTTTATCTTACAAGTCTCCAATTCGCATGGTGACGATACATTTTCATCATAAACCGTTGATAATATAGGTCCAAGAAAGACCTGTATTTTCGTTTCTGTATGTTTTTGGTATTGTATCGGCGTTAAATTAGTGCTTATAAAGGAATTTCAGAGTGCGACATTATATAATTTTATTATTTCCATTTATCTTTGTTACAAGATTAATAATGAATTTGTACAGAATGATAAATCTATAATGACTTATTAATCGAAATTACCCTAAATAATACCATAACTTATATGTTCCTGTCAGAAATCCTTATTAATCCTAGAAACTGCAAGCTTCTTTCTATAAGTATCTTTCGATACGTGATCATAGAACGTTTGTGGTTTGTTCAGGAAGGTCTTTTTTTGACAACTGATAAAAAGATTATGAACAATAATATAAAATAATATAATAATAAAATATAAAAGTTACATAGTCGCTGATGAGCAGTCTCCATTGTAGATTTCGAGAACTACTTGAATTTCAGTGGCAATCTTCTAATTGCTAGTGCAAACAAATTCTGCATGGCATAGAAATCAGTGTAAAAATCTGGAATATGGTATAGGTTACATGATGTAGGACAATGTCATAGCCTAGAAAAAACTTTTTTTACACAATTCCAACGAACCGGAGTGCATACCGTTTCGGACGTGAGACATTCAGTAAATGAGAGATTAATCAGAGCAATCTAATACTTTGAATTTCTTGAATAGATGCTGTATAAGAGACTTCCTTAATGTTTAACGTTCATGACGTTTTGCAGAAACTAAGTGCTATTGGCTTTACAGTTGAATTACTATCAGCTGGCACAGAATTTGCTACGCTCACTGTTATTTATTCATTTTTATATAGGCCTAGAGTACACTGAATGTTAAAATATTCTGAGGTAACTGTGCAAGTTTACAAAGGAAATGTATTTTACAGAACAGGACTAAGGGTGCAAAATACGGCGTAGGTTCGCGGAATTGGTATTGGACAATGTTGAAATTTCGAAATTTCTAAAGGTATCGCTCCAGTGGATATATTCCTACTTGTATATTTCTATAGCTTTTCCTCATGACTGAAAAAAAATTATGCATTATAATACAGGTCCAGTTGTCAGCACTTCTTAAACATCACTTTCGGCTCTATACAGGTTGAATTGCAACCCCACCAACAAACTTCCAGATGTAGTAGTACTGACCAAAACAAAATGTAAACATGATCTCTAAAATGGATTCCTAAAGTGCTATGAATACTTGTTCGTCTTCAATGCAGTGAAATAGATCTCTTCAACTGAAGGCTCCTTAATCAGTGCACTGAGAGATGGTAATATGAATCAAAACGAGAAAAAGATGTCCAATAAATACGGCCTTTAAAGTGCATACTTCAAGAGCTCTGAGCACTTGTTTGTCGTCGCTACTGTGAAACACGTCTCTTTTTTTCTTATTTTGGTCCCTTCTACCACTTCTGAAAGTTCGTCGGTGGAGCTCTGGTTCACCCTTTACATCACCACAGGTAATGTTCTCCAGATATTCGCCAAACCAAAATTCTTCCATTGCATTACCAGAGTGTATAGCGTGTTTCACAGCAAATAACCAATCGTTTTACAAACATCCATTGTCCACTGGCGTCGCTTTTTACATCACTTCTAGCGTCACTTAGTAATGTCCACAGAAATGTGTGGCTTTTGAGGAGCTCCTCAATCACTGTAGCTCAATACGAAGTACAGTAATTGTACCATCTGGACGGCTCGGTAACACTTTGGAACTCACAAGTGGTTCCTTTGGCTTATTTGATGAGATTTTCTGGAGCCTCCCTCGGCAGTCCTCGAACGTCCCTATCCATCAGTACAAGAGATCTGCCTGTTCTTATTTTAGCTATGGTTTTTCCTTCATTTTTCACTTCCGAACCACATCATCCATAGTCGATTTGGGCAGATTTAGAAGGGTTGAAATACCCGTGATGAATTTCTTACTCAGATGGCAGTCAATAAGAGGTCCAGGTTTGAAATCACTAAGCTCTTCTGAGCGACCCATTCTTCTCTTACTGCTTTATTGCTGACAACACAATACACCTCAGCTCCTTTCGTGCTGGCAGGACGTATCTCGTGACATCCACAGGTCAATTCCGCATTTCATAGGGATGTCTGGACACATTTGTTGAGACGGTATATATACATTAAAATGACAAGTCTTTATACCTTTACACGGTTTTATTTTTCATTTTCCGTCACTAAGCAAGCTCTGATCAAACGATTCGAAGGAAACCGACGCCTCGATCTTCAGACGAAGATCTCAAATAAATTAAGCAAAGCTCTTTCTCCAAAAAGAAAGAGAGTCTTAAAAGCTTTCCGCTCTAAAGCATGATATATAACGTGGCAGTATACAAGAACAGTTCTTAAAAACGATAAAAAAACTTCAGAATTTGTATAATTACTATAGCTGACGTCGAATCACTTTCTGACGGTCCAGATGAATTATTACGCACATTTGATAGTAGCGTTACGAAAGTATTAGGGCTATAATGACAAGATGTGATGGCGTCACTCATTTCATTCCTTATTCTTACTTTCTTATTCTGTGCACTGAGCTCTGAATGAGTAAGATACGAGTTTCGCTATTAGTGTAGATGAAAGATTGGTCAAATAATAGCAATGCAGTCTAACACCCTTAATATTATTAATGAATACACGTTTGGTAAAGACCTTATGTACATACACGATTATGCAACAAGTATCACTAAAGAAATATGACCAGTTTAATTTTTCTTTTATTTACTGCTTGCTGACTCTGAGAATACATCGCCATTTCTCTTTCTGTCTGAATCTCAACAGAATAAAGTTTTTTAATGTTACGTATAATCAAAATGCTTCAAAAGGTCTTCTTTCTCTAGCAGATTAATAATGTACCATAGTACTGGCTTCACTGCGATATTATTTAATTTTTTGTTTAAGAATTTTCCTGGAAATAGTTATTTTCGAGGAATTTACATTCCAGAAAAAATAATAGTCAACACAATTTAGGAGTAACTAAAAATCTTTGGTCACAAGAACAATGGAGTTGACAAGCCATGTATGTTAGCAAATTACGCTCGTTTTTCGGAAGTGATGCCTTTATCATTTCTGAATTTTGCTATACTAGTACCAAAATACAAAGTCAATAGCTTGGAATTATAATACGATACGTAAGATATTAACGATTGCCTGAGAACCTTTTTGAGGAAGCGGATCTTTTATTGACTATATACCGCGATATCGCGAATTAAGAGAATTACGTTAATATAATTCCATAAACTATTACAGATCACTTGAGATACAAATAGAAAATCTATAATTATTCTGCGTGGCTTATTTTTGCTGAAATTACCACTGAAATGATTTCAGGTATCTGGATTCCCGATGGGGATCCCTTGCATCCAAATATAGTCTTTAGGACATATCACAAATCTCGGTGAAGACGTTAGGAACCATATTTATCTCCACCTGTGATTCTCATCATTCTTCAAGAACACAATTGAATGAAAATTATTTGTCAGTACTATTCTCTTCAGCAGAGAAAGCAGTGAAGAAGGACTTGCATAAGTTTTATGATATAAGGAAATGCTTCAAAAATTCTGGAAGGGCAAGATCTATTTACGTCTCTAATACTGACGCTAGCGGCGGCGCTTAGCTTATGAGTTTATTCCATCAAAGCTGCAAACTCTGTGGTGGATGTTTGAACACGCCGTGAAAATCCAAGTTTGCCAAGGAGAAAAGAAAAATTAAGGCCTGTGGTTCTCAACCGTTGTAAACAATTGATGGAGAGAGAGAGAGAGAGATAGAAACGAAATAAGCCGTATTTGAAACAGAGATGCATACAGTCATCCGTTTAACACGGAAACTGGGCAGTACGCACTTTTAAAAAAATGTACAAATGTGTGTGAAATATTATGGGACTTAACTGCTAAGGTCATCAGTCCCTAAGCTTAGACACTACTTAACCTAAATTATCCTAAGGACGAACACACACACCCATGCCCGAGGAAGGGCTCGAACCTCCGCCGGGACCAGCTGCACAGTCCATGACTGCAGCGCCGTAGACCGCTCGGCTAATCCTGCGCGGCTACTCTCTTTAATCAACACAATGTTGCATTACGTTATCAAAATTGATGTACTGAGTATTTAGTTTCAGTTGACTTCAAAACTTGGGCACAGTCTTCGTGGAGCTCATATATTTCACCATATGAGTTGGCACTGTTTTTCCAAGAAAGAATTAAGATGAACGGATGGCCAGTGTATATGAATGAAGAGAACAGCATATACGGTAAATCCACTGGAACTTGTAAATATACAGTATTGCATCATCAGACTTCTTTAGTGTAAGCCCGTGATTAATTTTTTTACCTTGCTCTCACAAATTACTGTCTTTATTCATTATTGATTAATGTATTTACCGTCGCGAGAGGACATTTTCTGGTGTTGCTGAGAAGCGCCATGCAGTTTTATGTCGCATCTATATCAGCTCCATTCCTGTTACGAAAATATTCTAAAATAGTTTTATTTGTTACAAGACTTTTGAAGATACTTAAAAGGTATATGAATCTGCGCCAAAACATGCTTCTGTCTGCAACCCCGTTTCGTTGTGTACAAACTTTTAATTCATTATACCTCCGGACGCACAGTGTATTCATTTACCACTAAGTTGAAGTAAACATGACGAAATCGTACAATGCTACAACTTAGTGCTCAAAGTTCCTTGTGTTCTTGATTTCTGAAACAATACGCAATGTTCTCACGAAGCTATTACCAAGAGATTTCATGATGCTTTTGTTTGTTTTGTTTAGTTGTATCTAAAGAATCGTCTATAAAATTATTCGAAAGCAATTGTGACGATTAAAATAAGTTTTTGTAGTAAGCATTTCGTTCAGTGAATTTGGGAAGTATAAATAAGTTCCTCCAGTTAATCGTAATTCGGATCTGTTGCACTTGAATGTAATTTGAGGTCATCATCTGTGTTATACAGTGATACAGGACCTGCGTGTGGTTTGTTATTGCCGATTTGTCGAAATGGCTTCGACGAAAGGCGCACATAGTGTTTTTATACTGTGTCAACAATCTGTCGATCTTACGAAAGTACTGATCAAGACAGTTTCTGCGGCATCCTCCATTTATAACACTACTTTCTTTCTGTTTCATTTTTTCAAGAAGGAGGCTGTACTGCTTACTGAACCTTCAGGAAGTGTTACACTTTCAAACATTTCCTTTGTTGATAAATCATTTGGAGGTGATTCAAAAATACTTTCACTTATTCTACGTACACGTTTCTTACATGGAAACAAGAAAACAAGATTATGTAGCGTAACTATATGGCATTAAATGACGAGCTGTAGCCGAGTTAAACCGATGTGACATGTGAAGTCGTATGAAGAGCTAATTTAGCAAAAGCGCTCTTCATTACGTGAATACATGTAGTTGAATTTCTAGTTGACAGATGACTCTTAAATGTTTTATAAAACATACATCACAAGATCTTTAGCAGGAAAAAAACCTGCTACACCTATTTCAATACCAACGCTGGGCACGGGAGGACGGCGACTCAAATTCCCTTCCGGACACCCAGATTTAGTTTTTCTGTGACGTCCCAAAACTCTTAAGTGAAACGGCAGGATGGTTCCTTTCAAAATGGCGCAACCTGTTTTCTTCCTCATCCTTCCGTAACCCGATATTGTACTCCGTCTCTAAAGACCTCGTGGGACGTTAAACTATAATCTCGCTTCTTTTTTGAGCGAGTACCATCATTATGAGACATTAGGCAAAAACGTGGTTTCATTTCCCGATGCGTATAGCCTCACCTGGGAAGAAAACAAGTAGCAAATAAGATGAGCCTTGTACTGCCCAGAAGGAACATGAAAGGAAAGTACATAACAGTGTTGTGTTGCTCTGCTATTAGAAGACTGTTTTATTGTCTCCCATTCCCAAAGTCATAAAAGTCATACTAGCTGATATGTATTAAATCTGATTTTACATCAACCAGTAGGGTATTTAAATACGCTGTCACTGGGTTAATGAAACTTTTTGTTCGATACATCAGTTGCATATCGTCAGACTGAAAGCACAATCAACTGGTAATAAATGTTCCAAATGTGCATCTTTGCTTCCGTAGACGTTTGAACTCGTGGAATCACGGACTGTTGCACACAATTTCTAATAGTCAAAGAGAGTGTTGAAAGCCTTCGCAGGCTTACCTGAAACGTCGATTAACAGTTACTGCATCCGGTTAGACTGTTGTGTAAACCAGTAGTCTAGGACACCTCCAGAGATAAAAAACCGATGTACTACAACCATGAACTGGCCCTCATATACCTATTTATTTGTCGAGGCGGATACCTGCCATCGCCTTTAGAAAAATGACGCTAAATTGAGTAGAGCCCAATCGCACACAAATCACATTTTTCTTCCTTTTTGCGGGAAGTACGTTTTCTGGTAAGTCTTGGAGAGTTTTCCGATTGAAGTCCCTGAACACAGCGGTTGTGAAATATGCTGTGAGAACATATAGACAGTCACCTGCAATTGGAACCCACACTTTACTTTATGATACAATGGTTTAAATGCTTCTTCTGATGAATCAGTGAAGTTGTTGGGCTATACGTGGAAAGGTGCTGAACGTAAACTTTCATTATATATTCGAAAACGAAAGAGTTTCGGACAAAGACTATATCAACTTGTTTTTTGTTTTTATGTAAGGAACCTGTCCCCAACGATTATAAATGAATTTTTGAATCACCCTGTAAGCTCGCAATCACCGTCTAACGCAAGATTCAACCCACAGTTGGTTGAACATACAATATTTACGAGGCACTCATTCAATCTCTGTGGAATTTACGGAATCTGCCTACTAATAAGATCAAGTTTCTGTGCACGGTGGACAGAAGAAGTGGAAAAGCTTGCAAGGGTACTCCAGGGGAAGTTGTGCTTGAAAGCAATTGTTAAAAAAAAATTCTATATGCTGCGCCGTCTCAGAATTATTTAGCATTAAAGTTAGCCTCTTAAGTCGTTGAGCAAGCAGATACACACACTTGCATGCGCTAAAATGCATTAGTGCACAGATATCTGTGGGTCCGTGACTTAGGACTTGATCAAATACTCATTACCAGTTAAACTGTATCTTTTTTCTCGAAAGTGATAAATTAAAACTAGGTGAGCAAAAGCTACGTCTGTTCGGTTTGAGGAAACCAATCGAGGAAAAAGTTCGGCAACACTGTCTCTGGCAGGCTTTTTGAATTTGAGTGGCTTGATTGGCTAACTTCAGTGCTACATAATTCGGAAACAGCACAACCCATCGAATTTCTTTTTCAACACCTAACTCACAGCATAACCTCCCCTGCAAGATCCCTTCAAGCTTTTCAGACCATTTATAACCACCTTGTATAAAATTACTGAATTGTAGTTGTTCTCTTCCGGAGGCAACTAAAGACTCGACAACAATTACTATTAAGTGAATACATTTTCTAGGGATTATGTATCGAGAAAAGCTCTGGCGTTATTATATCTCTTTCTTCTTCTTCAGCAGCCGTCTTACTTTAAGCTATCTTTCTATTACTTATTGATAAGTGTTACTTGTTTACCCATTTTCCGGCTTTATATAGGTAACTTATTTTTCATTACAGTTTGCCTTCCGGCTAACGCTGAAAATGTGATGGGATGTTCCCGATATTCGTGATAAAGGTAACACTACACTATAGCTTTTTGCAACACAGCTGTCGTTGATTGTTTTGTAAGTCTCCTTTCTAAATATTTCTTTTTGATTTATACCTGACTTTTTTCAAGAACAGAGCTCTACACTCGTAACTCATCACCAAATGTCTAACAAGTTCGTTAGATTCTATCATTGGCTTTTATTCATTTGTGATTCATTTGTTATACAAGTTTTCCTAGTGTTTCTTGCACTTGTTCCTTTTCCCAGTAGTTGCAGCTTTTATTACAGTGAGAAATTTTGCTGACATTTGCAAGTTAGAAGAACTGCCTGCAGGAATAGGACCCTGTTGCGTCAACCGGTGCCTCCGAATAGAAAAAGCGTGCCTTCCAGTAAGTAACAAAAACTGTTGGGTCAAAGAGGTAGGTTATAGAGTTCCGGTATCGATGAAAAAATTCGTTGACAATGCCCACATAAAAACAGTAGGTTTGGAGACCAAACATTATTACTGAGATAAGAAGAACAGTTATCCAGGAAATACGTAATGTACTATAAAATCTTTGAAGGTAGACAACCATAGAGGTTTCTAGTACAGTTAGTGGAATATTCGAACTGCCTTTCTGTTTCCCTGACTCACCAGACGTTTTTGCCATTCATGCATTCTTGGGACGAAAAAGACATTGCTCAAGCTGATACAAACACACGGCTACTGCGGTAACCAGTTAACTCAGACATTACTCAAAATCATGGAATCTTTAGAAAATAGAAGAATGTTTGTGAAATGAGGGAAAGAATAAATTCCTGCAGTATTTTTTTTACTATTTTTTCAATTTCATATTATCGCACATGTGATTTCCTTGGTTAGACATTACAGAATAATTAAGTAGATAACATACCAAAGGTGGTATACAAGCACCGATTAATTTCGTAGATTACAAGTATGAAAAAATTTAATGTCTTGACTTACGTTGTATGTAAACAAACATAAGTAGCTGAAAGTTTTCTCTTAAGTCACAGTTCACGGTGCTGTCTTACGCAGGATCTTCTTTGAGTGACTCATGTAATCAATCTTATTTGTTAACTCTTCTAATTTCCCTTCATGATGTTGAACGGAGGTGAATGAAGCACTCAAATAATCTCTTATGCTAAAGAATTCTAGGCATATCTTACCCATTTGTCAACGTTTTGGATAGCTGCGAATGTAATGAATTTTATTTCACCCTGAGACTTCGACACTTGACTGTCTTCCTATTAGAGAGAGTGATACAAGTGCTACAGTACGTCGTCCTTTAGATATCGAGAACTCTTAGAGATAACCTACTAAAGAAGCCAGACATGACATTTTTGAAGAACATCCCTCTCACCCCCTTCCTCTGATTTGCATGAAGTGAACTAGGGATACCAGGTAAAACTAAAATACAATAACGAGCAGGGCATGTAAAAGCTCTTCTTGTATCAGGTGAGTGCGCTCCGAACTTCTTTGCCACTTTATCTCGTTACTATTATGACTTCACATTTTTGGTTTTGTTCCATCACATTTTGGCCTTGTTTTGTGTTTATTCTAAGGACTATATTTGTTTAGAGGTACTATAGCAATTTGGTATTTTGTAGTCCTGATGGTGTGTAGACTGCTTTCAGCTTTTTTAAACGTATTCCAGATTATTTATTGTGTTATTGATAGGTATGAGAAGATTAAAAGAGCATGACAAATATTTTAACCGATTTTCTGTCTTATTTCTTTCTGCTAGATGATGACACCGTACTGACAACAACACGAAAAGCTATTAAGTAGCATTACTCTTGCTGAGTCGAAACATGCTACTTCGGAAAAGTTTAGTAGATGATGTGTTCGTGGTTGAGGCACTGGACTCTTAGGGAAGAATTTTGGTAGAGATTTTAATTTCGCTATTCTCACTTAGGTATTAAATGGTGTTTCGTAAATTGTCCTCCGGAAAATGCCCGAATGGTTTCTCGGACAAGACTATCACCTGTTTCATCCAATTTCCTTCCATAGCTGAAGCTGCAGCATTGTATTTAATGGTGTCCATGTCGACGGGCACTCGGACATTCAGCATTCTATCGACTGCCTACCTGTTTGAAAATAATTTGTGTGACGGTAGCAGCATTGACCTGACGAAGACTTTATGTGATTCAGACTCATATTGTGTTGTTTGAAATTTAATGAGCACAGCTAAGGCTATAATGATTTCCCCACCTAAGCCACTGTTTTAAAAAGGCCTTCCGTTTAGAAGTCTCAACAGTCATTGTTGTTTATACCATTCTTACCACTACAAGGCAAGTATTCATAGTACATGTATGTAAACAAAAAGATAATTTGTAGTTTTAAAATTATGTTATTGAATTGTAGAACCTTCAACAAAAGTGTCAAGTGAAAGAGCAGAAAAAACGTTTTTGCATCCAAAACATTAAGACAGTATTTTTAAGCCCAGCTACGTTGTGGCAATATTAATTTAATCGGCATGGCTGAGTAAAATAAAGACGCCAGTATGGGTAATACAAGAGCTCATGGAAGCGTGTCAGACTGGAGCTGACCAGGCGCTGACATCAGGAGCGACCTGCTGATATAACAAGTATTCTCTCCATAGAGTACTCTCTCCATAGCGTCGAGCAGTTACCAAATAGCCCCATCCAAACACTGTGGCATATGTGACCTGATTGCTTCTCGTTTGAATTATGGCTCTGTTGTGGCTTATATGAAGGGAATCGATGTCTTGTGGAAAAAGGAAGACAGAAGTCTGTAGTCTGACAGCGACCAGCTCTGAAGGGGACCTAGGCCTGCATGGATCAACTAGCCGCCACCCCTGGACTCTGCCGCTGCACGGTACGGTCCTCCTTTCCGTGCTGAATCCAGTGCTGTTGACTTATCGGCTTCGAACAGGTGAGCTACCTGCAGACCATCTTCAGTTACTTCTGGCTTCGTACCCCGGTTTGAGCCCGGGCAGTACAGCCGATTAGTCTGTGTGGACAAACCCCTAACTGTTTGCCTTCGCTTATGTGGGGAGGCACTATTAATGAGAGCCACCTCCTCTGGGTCCACGGCATAATTCTGCGTGCCCCAGCATGCCTCGCGCGGCTGCCTCTAGCCTGTGTGGCTTCTGTGGGAGGCTGGCACCGGCAGCTGGAGACAGTGTCCTTGCCGAGTCCTTGCTGCTATCACTTCGCTGAACGAGCAACGCCATAGGCGGCAAGAGACAACATGTTGCTGACTGACTGCAGCACACTGATAATGTAGTACAATTTACACTCTGGGGACGTTGGATTCTCCGAGCATCATCACAACTACCTTAGTTTGCTGAGCAATAAATGAATGTTTTAACAGAGTTGTTTCCATGACAAAATGTCAGATGACAATACGATATCCACCCGTCGCTCCACCTCTACCTCACCTTCGGTGGTGGACTACTGGCTTCCTGACTTCTGACAATCCAGTTCCACCATCCACTGTAGAGGTGAACCACAACTGTCCAATAAATTTGGTCAGAAGTGACTACTGACGTCTGCAGTTGGATCCAGGACCACACCTCCAGCCACAATGTGCAGATTCAGTGGTATGAGTGTGGTGGGTGAATTTTTTGTTTACGTGCCCCCCCTCTCTTTTCTTTTGTATGTGGACATGGTGGATAGATATGATATGCGTAGAAACAGGGAGGCACAATTTGTGAAACCTGGGGGATCTTAGGATTTCTCGCTGTTTTAGAGAAACTGTGGAGAGTATTATTTATGAACACTAATTTGGCGGGACACAAACTACCCTGTAGGCAATCAATACTCAACAAGTGTGGTTCTTGCCAGAATTATGAGCATGTGGCGCATCATTGTTCAGAATCAATATGGGCAATATTCTGTCGTAATAAATAACATGACTTTTTGATATTATTCCTGACTGTTAGTAGTAACTGTCCTCCTTTTATTAACTGGTAGTGCACTTTAAGTATGTTACGTATTGGTAGACAGAACTTGCACAAATACCAGGATCACAAACATGAACGATGATGACTCAGAAAATAATTGAATCCTTCGTAAAAAAGTAGCAGAGCTGATGGAACGTAACACCGCTTTGAAATGGTCAGTTAATACTTTATTGGAAGACGATGTCCACAGACAGGGTGAACTAGCTACGGCAGAAAAGACAAAAGCTCCATTCTGAATATCCACTCCTTCTGTAGGATCAATTTATAAAGTCTAGTAATCCCTGTTTTGAGGAAAAATGACCTAGTAATCCCTGTTTTGAGGAGAAGAGACTGAGGATGTTTCAGGACTTATCGACAATCCTGAAGCTGCTGCCAGGCGGTGTGGCTGGTCAGGTGAAGTATGTTTGCACATGGTGCGGCAGAAACATGCATCATGTATTGTGAGGAGTCGAATACAGCATATACCTTCTAACAACTCATGAGTGGACTCTTTCAGACCACGAGCTGCGGACTGATGTGGCCTGATGGCATAATGTGATTCGTTCCGTTGTTTCTCAGATGAGGCGACAGTTTATAGAGACCGGAACTGTATCCCAGAGACCAGGGCACGTCCAATCAGGTGTGACCTCAGAAAGAGTGTACCGTTATTTGGCTGTAAGGGCACGATAGTACCGCCTTAGTACTGCACTGCAATTGGCATCTGACCTCACAGCATTCCCTAGATGTGATGAATCGAGGCAAACGGTGTACAGTAGACTTTATCAGTGTGGCCTTTATTGCTGGAGACCTGGTGTCTGTTTGCCTCTGGCGTGTCTTCACAGAAGGGAACGTCTAGAGTGGAGCTGTCAACATGCCACCTGGACATTCGAATGGTGGGCCATTGCTCTTTTCACAGATGAACCTGGAGAGTGATTCTCGACCGGTGCACATTTGGAGAGCATCTGGAACACTATTTCGGGACCGAAACATTGTGGAAAGAGATTAATATCGAGGAGCATACCTAAAAGTGTGGACATGGATTGTTTTGACCACTCGAACACCTCTTCATGAAATTGTGTGGTGAATCAGAAAGATTTGACTGCTGTCAGGTACCGTGAGGAGATCTTGGGATCTCACGCGCGGTTGTTTCGAGGTGCTGAGGGCCCAGACTCCGTACTGATGGACGATAATGTCTGACCTCAAGGAGCAGTGGTGGTTGATGGCTTTTTTTTTTTTCTTTAAATTGGAAGACACTGCGCACATGGAGTGACCTGCTAGCTAGCTCTCCCGATTAGGATCCCATAGAGCTTGTCAGGGATGCACTAAGCAGATGGATTGCATAACATCAGCATCCACCAACCACTCTACAAGACTTGCGAGCAGCTCTGCAGGAAGAACGATCGCATTGCCTCAACATGAGATTGATAGCATCATTCACAGCGTGCCCTGTTGTTGCCAGGCCTGTATTGGTGCCAGAGGTGGTCACACCCCACACTGAGCACATTATCCAGTTGTCAGAATGTGTGTGAAATTCGTTAATTTGAAAAAAAGAAAAGATTAACATTTTTATCTACCGTTATGCATGTTGCAGATGATTACGTTATTTATTCTTTACACCGTTTTTAAACTATTATCGCCTGTTTATATGGTTTTGTGCCAAAACAAATGCAACAGTGCAAAATTATCGTTTGTTGCTTTAATTTTGGACACCAGTGTATGTTTGTGTGTGGGAAACAGTGTGCTGTACGCGAGTTATGAATTCAAGGAATTCGTCTGCACATGAAGCTCACTCTCCTTCAGCTTGACAGGCCCAGAACACACATGAGTGCTGTAACATATGCAACAGTCTAACGCCTTGGGTTCACTGTCTTTGATCATCATCTATTGATTTGACCCCATCAAATTTTCATCTGTTCCCACGACTTGAGGAACACTTTCGAGCACTTCACTTCGATAAAAATGAAGCGATCCAAGCAGAGATGACTTCGTCGCTCCATCACCATTCTACAATGACGCTGTCAACAAACTGGAAATGCATTCATTGCCAGGGTGCTTATTTGGGAAATAAATACGAAAACATGAAGAATAAAGAGTTAGGGTGTTAATAATGTTTGTATTATTTAAAAAGCTACAAGAGTTTTTACGTAACGGTAATGAAGAACGTCACTGTGCACTGTCAGAAGAACTATTTAGGCCATGTAATTAGCCAAGACAGCATTGGAACTGACCCAATATTGATATTTGCTGTCCATGCTTTCTTACTGCCATGGACTGTAAAACAACTCTAATCATTTTTAGGCCTAAATATTTATCACTCACTGTGGAAGGTAGGAGACGAGGTACTGGCAGAAGTAAAGTTTTGAGGACGAGGCGTGAGTCGTGCTTGGGTAGCTCAGAAGGTAGAGCACTTGCCCGCGAAAGGCAAAGATCCCGAGTTGGAGTCTCCGACCGGCACACAGTTTTAATCTGCCAGGAAGTTTCAAGTGTTGAACTTGTCTTGTGACTCAAGCAGCCAGGTGATAAGATGCATTTGAAGTCAGAATATGAATGACAAGGAATTTCAGTTGCATATATATCAAGGCAGCTAAATAAAGCTGAGCAAAATTACTCAACCATGGAGAATAAGTACTGACTGTTTTATAAAGTGCTAGCAAATTCCATTGTTACATGTATCATATGAAATTAAAGTACTTATTAGGGCTAAAAAGACCCCTTGAGCAAATTAACTCGACGAGCATTAAAATTAAGCAAATTTGATTATGAGGTGGTACACAAACCCATCTGGAAATGTCAAATGCTGGCAGTTTAAGTAGAAAAATTGGAGTTGTATGCATACTTGGCAGAAGCCTTGCAAAGTGGCAAAAAGTGCAGACCAATGACACAGACTGAAAGTTATTAAGGACACAAGCACAGTTCATTATGATGTCGGCTGTAATGTAGGATGGCGAAGTGCATCCGTGCATTGTGGTATCTGTCGCTCAGAGAGACAAAGTGTTGAAGGTAGTGTACAGTGATGTATTAGCGGATCGTGGAGGGCAAAGAATGACTGATTACATAATAGCTGAACAATACTGATGCAAGCAGACAGGATGCTGACCAGTGTATAAGGAATTCCACTTCATTTGTACGACATGCAGATCACAGCTTCAAGGATTGCTGGAGGCATCCAAGCAGTTTGAAAAGATGGGTGTGAACATTTTGTTCTTTTTAACCTATGGTCGGAACCACGATGTGTTAACCACCATGGACCACTTTCATGTTTCTTTACGATGGTTGCAATACCAAATCAACAAGTGGGCCCAAAGGCTCAAGCTACGATAAACAACTGGTTATTGAAGTCTGCCATTCCTGAAACAATAATTACAGATCAGGATACTAAATTCAGCTCGGAGTGATTAGTCAGCTATGCCATTTTTTGTGACTCTGGAGACCAATAAATAGATCATTTCACCCTCAATTAAACAGATGAATGGAACCCATTGGTAGCACTAGCGTCAAGATTTTAAGCTATTATGTGAATAGTCATCACATTGAGTGGAACCTAACCTGTGGCACGGCTGGATACAGTTCTAAAGTGCACGACAATGTGCTAGGCTCTTGTTGTACTAGTTGGTATACGGTAGAAAGATGCCATCATTTTTTTTTAAAGGAGTAAGCCTAATGTTGAGAAAAGTGGGGACTCAATGAAGTAGCCAAAAGACGTTAAAGGATTTATAGAAGTGGGTGAAGAAGGCAAACACAAAAGTACCTGACAGCCAAGAATAAATGAGACCATGTACTGTTAAGCTGACTGAATACCATATTCGTTAGTTGGTCATGGTAGAAAAACACTACTCACAAAATGGCAGCAGATAAACATTTCTTACACAATATTAAGGACCTTACCAAGTCAATAAGATGTCATCACCTATGAACATGAAGACAGAGCTATTTACATGAACGTCCGTTTCTTCACTTCTAAGCCGTTTCATTGTTGTGGCTTGTATGATGGAAATCGATGACTTGGCACAAAAAATACGGGTCAAGTCTGTATAAATGCTATTCGTCTCTAGGAGTAAATATACCGTCTGACTGCCACCAGCTCCAAAGGAGAACTTACACCAGTTTATGAGTCTTTGTGGATCAACTAGGTGACCCCACCCCGCTCCCCCCCACGCACTCCCGCCGGATACAGCTACTGGTAGTTGTGGCGCTACTACTCGCATTTAGTCCAATGGGTCTGACCTAGTTCTCGAAACAGTGGGCCAACTCCGTGCCTACAACAGCTGGTTCCGGCATCCTACCCCAGTGGTCTGCAGTTTGAACCAGAGCTGTGTAGCCACTCAGCTGCCATCGCCCATGCCAACAAAATTCCTTAGTGTCCAGGTTTGCTTGTATTGGCAGTCACTGCTGCTGAGAGCTGCCTCTTCCACATTGGGTCCACGGCGTGAATCTGCGAACCTCAGCACGTCCTGCCCCAAGTCGCATGGCTGCTTCTAGCCAGTGCTTTAACCTGAGCAGCTAACAAAGGGGATGCCGCCTATTGTTGGATTCAGCGTCCTCACAAAGTCACTGTCATCATAGCTTCACTAGCCGAGCCACACAGAAGGCAGCCAGAGAAAATAAGTCGCTCGCTGACCGCAGCACCTTCTTGCTGACTGTGTACAGCTTAAACATGGGGGAGGTGGCCGTTGACTCCTCTAGACACTGTCACGACTGTTAGAATTTTCTGAGCAATAAGTAAATGTTTTATAACGCTATTTTCGTGATAAAACGTCACGTGACAACCAAGCATCAACTCGCCGCTCCAACATTACCTCGTCCAGGATGGTGAACTACTGGCGTTCAAACCTCTGACAACACAGTTAAACAACTCACCATGGAGTCAAATCACACCCAGCCTCTACAGCTAATAAGGGGATTAGTCACCTTGTCACGGTCCGAGCGGCTACCCACGTCGGAGGTTCGAGTCCTCTCTCGGGCATGTGTGTGAGTGTTGTCCTTAGAGTAAGTTAGTTTAAGTTAGATTAAGTAGTGCGTAGGCTTAGGGACCGATGACCTCAGCAGTTTGGTCCCATAAGACCTTACCACAAATTTCCAAATTCTTAGCTGCGAAAGATATACTTTTTCTTATTGGAAATCTCATGTACACGTTTGTGAATATTGCATCTTTCACCAAGCGCAAGTGCTGCGGCCCAAAGCGCACTACTGTAAAGGTATCCACGAGTGATTGTACCAGTGTGCAGCAGCTTGTGACCTTCGGAAGACATGGATGTTGTTGCTTAGTTATATTCAGTTCTATAACTGAATGTTATTATTGTAAATTTGTACTGTAATAATTGAATAATCACTTTATATTTTGCAACAATGAATATTTCAAAATTATTATAGTCTATAAAAACAGCCATGTATACTAAGTAGATTTTTAAAGCAAATACATATATTTGTACATATCCTGCGCCTAAAGTAATTAAAAAGTCACCTACGAGCATGAGAGCATAAAAGATTTTCATTACTCCACAAAACATTTGTCTAAAAGGTTTAATGCTGGTCAGCTGGCTAGAGCTAGAATATGTTATGACAGCACCGAGTTCGCGAAACCTTCTAGACAACAAATTTTCGATTCTGAGATCTCTTTGCTAATTTTCTTACTGCAGCATCTGGATGTAATTTAATTTCTCACGGATCTCAAATTTTTGGAGGTAATATGACAGATTTACCACTGGATCCATCGTTATGGGCTTGCCTAAAGTGAATTTTACCACAAAATATTAAGAAGTTATGTCTCCCAAAGAAGAGGCTCATTTTATACTTTGCGAAAGTTCAGGCAACTGGAAAGCAATACCGCATAACTCCTTCTAAAAATAAGTAACTGGTGCAAACATAAAAAATTCACGATTGCGGTAAAAAAGACAGCATATTTATTGATAAAAGTGGAGCTGCAGAGAAACCTTATCATTAAACTGATCAACCCTATTATTCAGAGGAAAGTAACAAGATATGTATCTAGGGAGACATATCGACGAACGATTGACATTCAGCAAGCACGTAAGATTTACAATTGAAAAAGCGACTGACTAATGCACAAACTTGCTACCTTAAATTCAACTCACTTTTTAAGTCTCTTACCTGCTTTTCAGTATGCTTTTGGCGCATCGACTGTCTGCTGCAGTGCACAAAACTATTTTGAGTCGTTGACAAAGAAATGTATTGCTCAAGTTGTCAGGGATATTTGACACCACATCAGTGGAAGCCCTATGCATTGTTCCTGAAACATATCCTACTGATACAGCCTAACTATCAGACACAGAGTAGCGGCATATTGGCTGAAAAGAGGAAAACTTAACAAGGTACGTGAGATAACAAGAGAGCATACTGTGGTGTCATCCGAAGAACGATGTCTAATGATAAAGTTGATATCTCATGCTGGAACCGAAGCAAGAACACCGAGCGAGGTGGCTCAGTGGTTAGCACGATGGACTCGAATTCGGGAGGACGATGGTTCAAACCCGCGTCCTGGCATCCAGATTGAGGTTTTTCGTGAGTTTCCTTAATCGCTCCAGGCAAATGACGGGATGGCTCCTTTGAAAAGGGCGCGGCCTATTTCCTTCCCCATACTTCAGACAATCCGAGTTTGTGTTCCGTCACTAATGCCCTCGATGTCGACGTGACGTTAAACCCAATCATCCTTCCTTTCTTCCCAAGTAATAAGTCGCTGCCTGACGCAGTAATGAATGAGAGACATCGGCGAAGACCACTCTCAATTGTTTCCACAGGCCGCTGCTGCCAGAAGGTTTACTTAGGTCATAGCGCAGAGCCGTTTACATCCACTCTGCAACCATCGCTTACGATGACAGCATTGTCTTACTTCAGACACAGCAGCGCGAGCTGTTATGACAAGTCAGAACTGTACATCGAAGTTTATAGTCAATTGTGCACTCAGATATGACTTTCATTCTGCATTGTGTTAAGTGATAAGTCATTGTGTTCAGCGACAGTAAGAAATAAGTTGTCATTTCTGTAGACATACATTTTATCTTGTTCAGATGTAAGTAAAGTGATCTCATATTGTGTGTGTGTCGTAGTTTCTGCACGACCCCCTCCAGAAGTAATTCTAGACTTGTTAGGACCCTCTACAGTGCCGACGCGTATGTTTCGCGCGATTTCTCGTCCGGCGTTACACTTATTTCAGAAAAGTGCTGGTTAAATCTTTGGAAGGTCGACAGCTGTGCAAAAAGAATGGGAAGTATCTGATAATGTCAGTCTGGTCTTCTCCATCTTCCCGAACATCCGGAAATTGTTGAGACTGAGACAGTCGCGCGAGCTTAGCCGAGCGGTCTTAGGTGCTGGAGTCATGGACTGTGCGGCTGGTCGTGGCGGAGGTTCGAGTCCTCCCTCGGGCCGGCCAGTGTGGCCGAGCGGTTCTAGGCGCTTCAGTCTGGAGCCGCATGACTGCTACGGTGGCAGGTTCGAATCCTGCCTCGGGGATGGATGTGTGTGATGTCCTTAGGTTAGTCAGGTTTAAGTAGTTACAAGTTCTAGGGGACTAATGACCTCAGAAGTTAAGTCCCATAGTGCTCAGAGCTATTTGAACCATTTGAACCTCCCTCGGGCATGGGTGTGTGTGTATTAGTCCTTAGGATAATTAAGGTTAAGTAGTGTGTAAGCTTAGGGACTGATGACCTTAGCAGTTGTCCCATAAGATTTCACACACATTTGAACATTTTTGAGACTGAGACAGTTTGTTCCAGGTCACGTTGTGGTACACTTGCTGACGGGCAATGGCCCTTACCCTACACACTTGCACCACTTAGGACTTAATTAATTTGAAACATGTAAGTGTGTGGAGTTTGTCTCTTCCTAACACATAACACTATGACGTCACACGCTCACTCAAGTTAGACTGGTGACAAATATCGAAGACGCAGGGCAAGGCTTAAAGAGATTCAGGTAAAAGGAGCACACTTAACCGCATCACTCATGAAATATCAAGTCACTATACAAGACTCACAAGCAGGAACGATCGCACACAGTATCACAATCACACACACATACACACACACACACACACACACACACACACACACACACACACACACAAAGGTACAGAGATTTATGCGGCATAGTATCACACAACTGCAACAACGTTGCAAGTCATACATATATGGCATTAGAAATAATGCGGGTAATATTTAACTACAACTACGCTAACTCACAACGTAGGTAATAAGTGCCCTTCGGGGAACGGGGCTGGGGCCTGCAGAGTCTAAGTGCGTTATCAGCGCCTTACGTCATCAAGGCTCCTCTTACGCTCATGGCGCGAGCAAATGGAGGAAGTAATCGCTGTTATAAATAATACTTGAGCGGCGCGACGGCGTAACAGCCGCCGCTCGTCATGCGAATACCCCGTATCGGGTACGCTGGAAGGTGCCATGACAGCATAGTCTGTGGGCGAAACAATTGACCCTGAGATGTCTCATGCGTTGCGTCAGTTTCTCATCACTCGAGTTGGAGAGTTGAGACTGGCCGTCTGGCCGTTTTGCTCCGCCCATTCACTCTGTGAGCAGACAGGTGGTCGCTCCTGTAGCAGGGACCGAGCAGGCACAGGGGTGGGGGCAGGGGTAAGGGGGAAGGGAGAGGTTTACTAGTTACCGGGAGCTCCGAAGTTAAGAGCGTTATGGCGTGCCTTAGGGGCCTGGGCTGGGAGGGATTCCAATGTGCACTCAGTGTGTCTGCCGGAGGGCCTCATCCGAGGCTGCAAGGTGTAGTAGTTTGCAAGATGTTGCTAATGTCGGCACCATTGACGCCTGTCGCTTTGGTTGCGAATACACATTTTTATGGGCGGCTGGCGAAATTGGCGAAGACTGCTGATCTCGACAGCGTGATGCATATAGAAGTCACAATTTGTAACTTCATACCAAGAACCGATCAGGGTCCTATGGTTTGGAGTCGAGTGGAGCGTCTCAGCCAGAGGCTCCGTCGATTCTTCTTGAATACTGCTCTAGTGTTTGGGATCCCCATCAAGTCGGATTAAAGAAAGACATCGAAGCAATTCAGAGGGCTGCAGCTAGGCTTGTTGACGGTAGTTTCGGCAGGCTCGAAGTTATTACAGAGATGGTTCGTGAACTCAAAACGGAATCCCTTGAGGAAAGACGATTCTCTTTTCGGGAGGTGCAGTTCCAAAAATTTAGAGAACCAGCATTTGAGGCCTACTGCAGATCGATACTACTACCGACAACGTATATTTCACCTAAACCTAAGGATCACGGAAATTAGGTGAGAGAAATTAGGTCTCTTGCGGAGGCACATAGATTGTCGTATTTTCTTCGCTCTATTCTCGAGTGGAAGAGGAAAGGCAATGACTAGTAGTGATACGTGGCACCCTCCTCCATGCACCGTAAGGTGGCTCTGAAGTATGTATGTAGATACAGATTTAAATATAGAGAGGGTAATTAACAGTACTGAGAGAAGCTGTAAAAAAAGACGAAGAAACGACCTCTCCAGTTTTGTTACCAGTTTTTAGTAGCAAACCTTCCACCATAGTTTCCACGGCGGAGGTTACTCTGTAATGTTAATAAATAAAAATATAAATATATTACTCCCCAGGGCGCACTCCAGGGCACTTCGTTCCCATGGTGCTGCAGCTCACATATTCGTCTTGCGCGTATTTAGAAAATATTGATCATTCTTATTTTCTAGCTTGGTTGATGAATTGACAGTTCATGCAGCTATCGGTCAGTGTGTGTAGGTGGCGCATATGTGGTCCAGGTTCTCACCATTCCTTGAAAGCAGCACATCTAGAACGGGTAGCTATGGTCCATTTCTACCTCCATAGTAGGTTTTGTATTGGTAAGGAAATTGTTCAGATGTGTTAGGAAGTCACCGAGCTGAGCTGTTCCTCACGATGGCTCCAAACAATGGAGGTATTGTCGAAGTACCTGTTCTACACCCTACATTTGGAAGCTGCCAAGTCAAGTGGCTGTCTCTCGAAGTAACAGCCAATGGACTAAACGGGCAATTCATGGCGACACCTTCCAGCTATTTGCAGAAATTGCCCTTCCAAACACAAACTAGCTCGTGGTAAGATCTGTGTGAAATAGTTATGTACTGCGGAACATGGAATCATTATGCTCCAGAGAGTCACTGAGTGGCATTTCAGTAAACAAAGAAATAACATCACAGTCGATCAGGATGCCGTTTGGTCCAAGTTTTAGTTTTTTCGACTTCACAGTGAAGTTTCCAGAGTTATTTATGTATGTGTCGATCTTTCACGCGTGTGCCAGAGAGGCCAAGTGTTTCACCGGTTTATTCTCTGATGAGCCAGGAGCACTTCGCATCGCGGTTGATAGTACATCATCTCTGTGGTTGTTTGGTAACCTATACCGCCGAGGTACAAGGGCTTCTGTATTGCGCAGCTTCCCCTGTATTTCCGCCGAGAGAGAAGACGTCTTTAATAATCTACTCGTATTCCGTGTGATCCGCCGCGACGGATCTACCTTTCGCTTTCGGTACGTTGACGCATCTAGCAGGTCACGTATCTTCTACGTATAATCTTCAGTCTTTATTTTAATGGTCGCATTTCCAATACATCCTTGTGAACGCTAAGGTTCTTTATCGCCTGTATCTCTTGCCTTATCAGATTGCAAACTGGCAGTTTTTGTTAAGGCAATATCCTGCCTGTTTCCATGCCTAGTTCCTCATCCTTTTCACGTGGAATGGTCCAGATGGTCGCTTCAGTATTACCAATGAGATCCTGGCGTATGATAGCGAAATTTCTGACATTTTGAAAGACGGATAGTTCATTCGAGGTAAGTTGTCTTTCACTTAGGCTGACCAATGTGCGTGACATGTCCGTAATTGACTTGTCGATCTGCTTTCCGCATCTTTAAACTCTGACTTCTGTCGCTCTGTGAAGCGATCGAGTTCCTCCTGCACGCTCCTTTGAAAGGTGCTGTCGATCTTACCCTAGTCCTCTTGATGCATGCTGCCTGTGGTTCGACTGAAAATGTGCAGTGATTTTTGAGGACGAACATACAGAAAACTGGACCATAGGGAGGTTCTCTTTTTAAGAAGAGCTCTTATTTGCGTTTACTCTATAAAGCTATAGAAGTTCACAAATATGGCAAATATCAACACGACAGAAGAAAGAGTCACGGTAAATAGAGCATGGATTCCCTTTCTACTGCGAACGACCGTTGCAGGTTGCATGGGTATTAGGAGGGTGGTACTGATCAGAGAAGAGCTGTGAGACGTTAGCGCGACAGGTATGCAGGGTCTCTGCTCGACTTCAGCCTGTCACCAACAAAGGCCAGTGAACCTTTGACAATGACAGCCACTCGTTCTGATGAAACGCCAGCAAATTCGTTAAATAATATCGGTGGAATATCTCGAGAGAGAAGCCAACAGGCAAAATTTCAACATACAGTCGTGAAAACCTCAACGACAGAAGCCAAGCTTAAGTTCATTGTCTCCAAGTCACAAATACACCATGCTATCATTAATGACGGTCACCTTTAAGAAGTCACTCGTGTAGAGATTATTAGGTCCACCATTCGCTCCAATCTCAATCTTGAAAGTTGTGAGTATTGTTGAATTGCTTTTAGAACAGGTCGATCCTTGCTAGGAATATTTGGAAAAGCCATAAGCCAGCTCTGTAGCTTATCAAGAGATGGTCTTTTGAGTCAGTATATCTTATAGCAGAAGAAATAATTGTCGACATGGTGTCTAAGATACTATAGTGACTGATTAAGAGGAACAGTCCGTCACCATTTGCTCATACTTTCTGACCTGATGTCACTACTGCCCCTCGTATATTACATTGTTCCAAAATTTCTCAAATGAAATCAGTGAAGATGGCAATTATGTGTCTTGTAATTCTACACAACTTCTGTCTCAACTTAATTTTGACCGATGCACACTAATCTTTCCTATCTCGAGTCAATAGTTTTATGCTATGAGACCTACGTTTTAGTTCCATTACCTCATTTTACTTGACCTAGATGATGCCTCTGACCTTCAGACGTAAAAAATAGGTTGCTAAGAAAATTTTACTACTTGAATCATCGATGTAAACAATACGTATGTCAACCTATAAAACTGAGACTAAGAGTAAGACTGTCTGAGTGCAAGAAATGCTCCGTATTATTTTGGAATGACGCAGGTCTTCACATTAAAATATCTTTCGTAATACACACAAAAGTTGGCAAAAAGACTCAAGGGCTGCACTCTTTGGCCCTTCTAACGGTTCGTTATCGTAGCAAATACTGAAATACTACAAAAATAGCCGCATAACTAATACAAACGGCGGAAATGAAGTTTCTGGGAAGTATCACAGGTTACTGAAAGATAAAGCACATAATAAATGGAACGGTGTAACAGGCTGTGGAAGCAGAAGAACTGAACACCGAATATTTAAGTGCGGCTACCCCTGTTACTGACATGTACACAGTCTGGATAACAACCGAATTTACAAGTTAACATTAATTTATAAAGTGCTAGCTATTGGAGACATGTAGGACAACCCAAAAAACGGGGGAAGATAATTTAACAACAAGCATTAACTTAGCGTCTAATGAGTGCAGAAGAAGACCAGCAAGTGATTGTGAAACCTTCGTATGAGAATAAACAGCCACTTAGCGTAGATTTTTGCCCTGAATTCAATTAACTACAAAGGTCACTCTTAACTTGACAACTTGCCACACAACCTTGATAAAGACTGATCATGCTCAAAAGAACACCTACTGAATAAAAGTTGTCTCCATAGATTGTAACTGATGACAATATCACCATAATGGAAGATTATACAATACGTACTACAGTATTAAAGACTGTCTTCGGCGTCTGTTTCACAGAATAATGTTAGAATAAAAGTGATAATCGGTTCATAGCATGTATGCGTAAATGAGATAGAAACACAAATTTGAAAGACAACTGAAGACATTCCTTAGAGGAAAATTCCATCAGATTTTTTGGATAATAAGCAGCTTAATCGGTCTTCATAAAGCAATATTGTAGTACGCGGGAAGGACAGACTGCTGCTGGAAAAAAGATACAGGTTTTCCACTCGGTAAGATGTGCCTAAAGGACAAATGTAACGATCTACAGGCTTAACGGAATATGCTATGCAACTGAATATTAGTTTTATTTTTTGTTATCAAAAGAGTGGTCTGTTCGTAACAAGATTGCAGAAGGTCGAGTCATGGATCCAGAAAGATAAAGATCAGCACCGTCACCTATGTTGGTTTTACAAAGTCAATCGGAAAAAAAGTCATTCGGTATATTATATTGTTTCTCATCTAACGAAATCCTTCACGTAAAATAGCCGTTTTTTCACAGAAATGTTTCGTTAAATTCTCACTGTAAACAAACTATTAGGCCAGTGTCTGAGATGCCGTTGTTTTAATAATAACCAACGACAGATTTTAAAACAGTACGAATGCCACATCTCATTGCCCCTATCTAGTGCTCGTTTGTGTAAACTGACAAGGTGGCCATCGTAGCCATTTCGTTGGTTGTTAGCAAAAGGAAACAGATATCATTGCATCTGTGCAGAGAAACCGTATCACCGTATGACAATGACTAATGGGGCGCTAGCAGAATGGAGAGAGTGAACGACTGGCAAGTATTGTTTGCTGCATGACGAAATCGGGTCTTATTACTGGGTTATTTCTTTTACATTTTTGTTCCCTGCTAATTAAAACTAATTAGAGCTGGCGAATTACAATATAATAATTTCAATTCCAAAAGAAGGTATGAATACTACCAAACTGCCTGTTTAATAAGTTGTGGGTGTAAAATACTGATACAAATTATTTACAGAAGAATGGAAAAAGTGGTGTATGCTGACTGCTGGGAAGATCAGTTTTGTTTCTGAAGAAATGTAGGAGCTCTATATGCAGTAATCACCCTACAATTTATGATAGACGTTTGGTTAATGTAATTTACCAGCGAACGGCTGGAAAAGCAGTAAGAATTTTTATAGTTTATCAGGATCTACCCACAAAATGTGAACTCTGAATACAAAGAAACTTTAGGACAATGAAAGTGTGTTATGGATGAAGATTTTGGTATAAGAATAATCAGAATAGCTTTGATATAAGCTTTATTACATAAACATTTATGTCGATCAGTAAATTAATTTTTTTCCTGCCAGTCCTTTTGAAGCCTATAGACTTATTAACTACCTTTTCTTAGATGCTTAAAACTTTGTGTACACATTTATGACATCGTGATCTAAAAGGTAGACTACAATCAAATGATTTCAATCAATAGTTTTCATACTATAAATACATAAATCAGACAATCAAAATTAAGGTAATTTTTTATAATTAATAAGGGTATATTTTTCCTTCTGGTGATAGTATGTTGGTGTCTGTAGTCTACTTTTCTCCAAATGGTAGCCTGAAATATCACAAAAAGTTTCATACCTCTAGCTCAAACAGGGTTTTTTTTTTACGTTAAGTAAACATGTCAGAAAATTTGCTTCTTGGGAAGTTCAGTTTAACGGTACATTTCATCTGTAACTCACCTCTGTTGTTCTTAAAACACTCCAGTTGCAAAATATTCTTCGTTTGTGTGTTTCTCATCTTCTCTCTTCCTTTTCTTGCTCCTCTTTGCTATTCTGGCCTCTTTATTCGCCTCAAGAACCCATTTTTCGCCTTAAGCCACCCTCAAGAAATCAGTTGCCATCAGTGCTTGTCTCATATTGAAACCAGGAGTTAGTCACAACAACTCTAAAACATAACATCTGCTAACTGCCCCATCATTAAAGCAAACAACTGCATCTAATACATCTAATCTCATGGTATTGAAACCAGCAAACACAGTTTTACGAAGGCGTTCTCATATCACTTGGTTGAAACATTCATTAACATTTTGTGTCTTTCCGTGTAAGCACCGTGACAATATAGTTTAGAGTCACTTAGGTCCCTGTATATAAGCTTAACTGCTTCCAATACCTCAAATGGCAGGGAGTGATGGTGTGCATAAGTCTCACCATTTGCTGTTTCTTTTATATATCCACACCATGTGTCTATACCACTGACACAGAGAGAATGCTGTGGATGGTCATCCTTAGAAGCTTTATGTAGAAAGGTATCCCATACTGCATTCCTCATGGCCTCAATATTGTCTCGATTCCTCATTATGGCTAAACTATAATAGAGCTGGAGTTTGTCCACCTCTTCCTTAGTAAGATGACCCCGACCACCAATTGGTTTGCCGTCACTGAGCTCTCTCCCTTTCACATCTTTTATTAGCTTACGTAAACATGTGCCCATCCTCTTTTGGACATGACCAACACACTCTAACTTTTCAGTTTTTACAGTTCTTCCATAATGCATATTTTCCAACGCATTTGCAAACCCTTTGGAACCTCCGTCTCAAGGTACTTCACATACCGACATATATTTAAATTTGTTTTAAAGATATTCCCGATGTCCGAATCGATTAATTTAACTACGATATTGTTCAAAAAACCTTTAAATATTGATTTAAGACGGAAAAAATTCGAATTTTTGAAGCAGGTTCACTAGCAAGTGACCTTAAAGAAAGGCAAATGTAAATATATGTCATCTGTAGATTTAGAAAATTCTTTTTAAAATTCTCACGGTGATACATGCTTTGCAGTTCTGAAGGTAGCAAGGGTAAAAGACACGGAGCGAAAGGATATTCACAATTTGTCCAGAAAGCAGATTGCAGTTACAAGACTCTAAAGACATAAAAGTGGAGCAGTGGTTGACGAGGGAGAGAAACGAGATTCTAGTCTATCGCTGATATTATTCACTCTGTACATTGAGCTAGGAGTAAAGAAAACCAAGGAAAAGTTTGGAAAGGGAATAAAAGGTCAGGGAGAAGAAAGGTCATTGTAATTGAGTTATAAACCGAAAATTATTTGGAAATGCAGATGAGAAGAACGGATAGTGTTTAAAAAAGAAGTTACAAGATGAACAGCAATGACAGAAAAACGAAGGTAGTGGAATGTGGTCGAAGTAAGTCGGATAATCGTCATAGAACAGAATTAAGAAATGAAATACTAAAAGTAGTCGATGACATTTGATAGATTGGCAGCAAATAACTGCCGCTGTTAGAAGCAGAGAGGATGTAAAATGCAGACTGACAATGGCAAGAAACGTTTTCTTGAAAAAGATAAATTTGCTGCATTTGAATATAAATTTATGTGTTAGGGAGATGGCTCTCAAGTTATTTGCCTGGTGTGTAGCCTTGGACATGCAGTGGTCGTGTTGTACTAAGACCGGTATGCTGACGCCAATGATAGAGGATGTCCACTCCAGACTCCTGAGTACCGTATACGGGGAGCTGTGTGATAGGATCTCCAATACCACAGCGTACGCGTAGGTCGATGACTGCAGCTAAGTGACCAGCAGTATCTAGCAGACAGCGAGTGAGTACGCTCAGGCAGGGGAACGCAGGGGTAGCGTATCAGCGGATGACGCAAGATGGGTGTGAGTTCCGCAGCAAGCGTTGTTAGACAATGGAGTCAGCTGCACTGCGCACAACACAATGCTGCTGTCTGGAATGTGTAGATACACCGTGTTGAACCCAGAACTCTCGGAGACTGGTTGGACTGTCAGACGCTGGCTCTCCTTGGCCTGCCTCACTTCGGCAGATCCCCGTTCAAAGTCGGGAACCATCAGTGTTGACCGACTGCTTGTAGACTAGCAGGTTCACCTTGCTGACGAAGCTACTCGGCGACAGCGCAGCTGCTAGGCCACGTATTCGGTTGATGGCTGGCAAGGCGACTGTGTCAGTCGAATACACGGCGCCGATGGAATGCTGCTGTTATTGGGCGGGAATGATATGAGAGCGGCTCGTACTCGGCTTTGTAGACGCTGCTTGGTCTAAGAGCATGTAGTAATCCTGCCCACTACTGACGGTAGAATACCGCATTCCTGAATGGAATACCAGGTATTATTGCACCGCCCAGCCGGAGAATTACGTCTGTGGCTGGCCTCCAAGTCCCTTGACTGGTTGCCGAGGCTACTGCAGAAGAGAAACACGGACGACACATAGTTAAGAAAACAAGAGATAGAAACTTCTGAAATGTGCTTCTATACGTTAATGCTGAAGATCGGATGGGTAGACCAAAAAGATAATAAGGAGGTACTGCATGGAGATAAAAAAAATTATGGCACAATTTTACTACATGAAGGGATCTTCAGACATCAAGAAATTGTCAGTTTGGTATTAGAGGGAAGTGTAGGAGGTAAAAATTGTAAAGAGAGACCTAGACATACACTCAGGTGACAAAAAATCATGGGATAACGATATGCACAGATAAAGATGGCGGTAGTATCGTGTATAGAATGTATAAAAGGGCAGCATATTGGCAAAGCTACCATTTGTACACAATTGATCCATGTGAAAACGTAGCCGACGTGATTATGGCTGCACGACGGGACTTAACAGGCCTTGAACGCAGAATGATTGTTGGAGTTAGGCGTATGGGATATTCAGTTGTGGAAATCATTAAGGAATTCTATATTCCGAGATCCATAGTGTCAAGAGTGAGCTGAGAATACCAAATTTAAGGCTTTACCTCTCACCACTGACAACACAATGGTAAACGACCTTGATTGGATCAAATGGCTCTATGCACTATGGGACTTAGCATCTGAGGTAATCATTCCCCTAGAACTTAGAACTACTTAAATCTAAGTAACCTAAGGACATCACACTCATCCATGCCGAGGTAGGATTCGAACCTGCGACCGTAGCGGTCGCGCGGTTCCAGACTAAAGTCCCTAAAATCCCTCGGCCACACAGGCCGGTGACAACCTTGACTTAACGACCGAGAAAAGTGGCGTTTGTGTGTCGTTGTCAGTGCTAACGGACAAGCAATAGTGCGACGAATAACAGCAGAAATCAGTTGGAGACATACGAAGAGCGTATCTGTTTGGACAGTGCGGCGAAATGTGGCGTTGATGGGCTATGACTGGGGACGACCGACGCGAGTTCCTTTGGTAACAGCACGAAATCGCCTGCAGTGCCTCTCCTGGGCTAGTAACCATGTCGGTTGGATCCTAGACAAGTGGAAATTCGTGGGAGGTTACAAGAGTCCGGATTTCAGCTGGTAACTGCTGATGGTAGAGTTCGCATAGCCCAGACCTCACGAAGCCAAGGACCCCAATCATCAAAGTCACTGTGCAGGCTGATGATGTCTCCATAATGGTGTGGGCAGTCTTCACATGGAGTGGACGGGATTGTCTGGTCCAACTGAACCGAACATTGACTGGATACGATTAAGTTCGCCTGCCTGGAAACCATTTACAGCCATTAATGGGCTTCATGTACAAAAATAAAAATGGAATTTTTATTTTGACAATGCGCCATCTCGCCAGGTCACAATTGCTCGCGATTGCTTTGAACAACATTCTAGATAATTCGAGTGAAGGATCTGGTCATTTAGATCGCCCGACATGAATCCCAGTGATCGTCTATGGAACATAATAGCGAGGTCATTTCGTGCAGAACATCCTGCACCGGCAATACTTTCGCAATTATGCTGTAGAAGCAGCATGTCTCAATATTTCTGCAGGGGACTTCCAACGACTTGTTGAGTCCACGCTACGTCGAGCTGCTGCACTACGAAGCAGGTCTGACACGATATTAGGAGGTATCCCATGATTTTTGTCACCTCACTGTATATGCTATAAGCCATTTGAAATGTATGTAGTTTGTAGTAATTATTCGGAGATGAGAGACTTGCAAAGCTTGCGCTAGTGTGGATTGGTGCATACGAGTAGTGTTTAGACTGGTAAACGCAACAACAATTACAACTTCCATGCATGCTAGGAATACAGCAGAAGTGGGAATATTTTGGTAGAGATTTCCAGATCCAGCACTCGCCTGGTATCCAAGAGAAACCTCGTGGAAATCTTAATGGGAACCGGTAGACTGGAAGTACAATGGATTTCACGTGGACTTTATCTCTTCAATCCACAGAGCGAGGAAGAAATAACTGAACGATATTTGGTCCGCTCACATTAATGTGACCAGCGCTTATGTTCGTTGTCAAAGTGATATAACCTTTCACAGACTGGGACAGCGGTAGCAGCGGATGGTATATAAAACATGAGGGTCGCGGTGCATAAAACAGTACAATCCGTTGTCGTAATCCGGAAACGGAGCGATTTCCGTGATGTTCGAAACGGCGTTATCATTGCATTTGAGATCAGTGGTCAAAGTATTTCCGAAACGGCTACGTTTGTGAACTGATGTGTACTGATGTGTGCCGCAGTGGTTAAAGTGCGTGGCAAAACAGCGCTACCCAAAACCGATGCCGAGGTAGCTATGGGGCTCGACCTGCCATAGATGGCAAGGATGAACGACGGCTGCAGAGATGTGTACGAGCGAATACAAGTGCAACTGTTAAGCAATTGCTGCCCAGATGAACCAAGAAGCTACCAACAGCGTGTTTCAGTAACCATTCAACGAACATCGCTACGTACGGACCTCCGCAGCAGGTGCCGGTTCATGCACCCGTGCTGATATTTGTACATTGGCGACGAAGGATGGAATTCACATGCCATTACTACATCTGGACGTCTACTGAGTGGCGACAGATGGCCTTTTCAGATGAATCATGATTTATATTCCATCGGACTGAAAGCAAAAACCCTGCTACAAACGTCGGAAGATTCCAGGAGGGTTTCTGACCTCGGAAGCAGAGTGGTGAGCGCTACAGAATGTCACTGCTAAGGGCCCAAGTTCGATTCCCGGCTGCGACAGAAATTTTCTCTGCTCAGGGACTGGGCGTTCTGTTGCCCTAATTATAACCATTTCATGCCCATGGACTTGCAAGTCGTCAAAGTGGGGTCAAATCGAAGGACTTGCAGCCGGCGACCGGTCTACCCTACGGGAGGCCCTAGTCACACGACATTTAAATTTATTTGCCAGGAGGGTGCGTTATGGCGTGAGGACTGTTTCATGGCATTCCCTGCGTGGCCTCTTCGTTCTGGAAGGCATCATGGCTCAGCAAAACCATGCATCTATCCTTGTGGAATGTGCCCTCCGTTATACGCAGTTTGCCGTGCGTGATTAGCCGTGCGGTCTATGGCGCTGCAGTCATGGATTGTGCGGCTAATTCCGGCGGAGGTTCGAGTCCTCCCTCGGGCATGAGTGTGTGTGTGTTTGTCCTTAGGATAATTTAGGTTAAGTAGTGTGTAAGCTTAGGGACTGATGACCTTAGCAGTTAAGTCCCATAAGATTTCACACACATTTGAACATTTATACGCAGTTTTTTCTTCCTCGGCAAAATGAAATCTGCCAGCAGTCTAATGCGACGTGTCCCAGAGCTCGCAGAGTACATGTGTGGTCTTAAGAGCAACACAATGAGTTTACCGTACTCCTCCGGCCAACAGATTCCCCAGATTTAAACCGAATCGAGAATATTGGCACCAATTCGATCGAGCGGCTCGTGCACTAGTCCTCAACTGAGAAACTTAACGCGGCTAGCCACGTCACTGGAGACGACATGGCGCCACATCTCTGTCGGTACCTCCAAGAAACTCACTGGCTCGCACCTGTCCACGGTGCAGAAAGCCGGCCGAAGTGGCCGTGCGGCTAAAGGCGTTGCAGTCTGGAACCGCAAGACCGCTACGGTCGCAGGTTCGAATCCTGCCTCGGGCATGGATGTTTGTGATGTCCTTAGGTTAGTTAGGTTTAACTAGTTCTAAGTTCTAGGGGACCAATGACCTCAGCAGTTGAGTCCCATAGTGCTCAGAGCCATTTTTGAACGGTGCAGAAAATTCGGACTTTTGACAGATGGTCACGTTAATCTGACTATGTGGTTCACATGAAGAGACTTCTATCACCGTGGCAGTCGACGACTCGTAATTCATCGATGGCAAGGAGACTAGAGAAACAAGTTCTCTTCAGCCTTCGGTACGGTGCCGACTAGCACGGTTCTTCCCTTCATACATGTTGCACGAGTCTCGGTGGTTTGATTTTCGCTAGTGTGGCTGGCGAAAGGTGACACACAGGGTTTTGCGCACAGTTTGTTCCACCTGCGCCAGCTTTTTAACATAGACTGACCAGCGTCTGCGGACACGCGCCGCCGGCGGAGCCATCCATCACGGAGTCGGCGGGCGAGGCGGGCCGTCGTGTTTCCGCGCAGACAGCGCCGGCAGCCGCCGGGCAACAGGCCGGCCGGGGCTTCCCACGCGCTTCCCTCAGGTCCCGCAGCAGCGCCACTCCGCTCTCTTTGATATAATTGTCACCCGGCCGGCCGATACCGTGCTTTTTTGCGCCGCGACGTGAAATATTGCCTCGACAGAGCAAAAATATTGGACTCGTTGCCGAAGCTTCCACTCTCGTGCAAGTAACGAACATACATGTCTATCGATGTATTCCCTGTCGCATACTGATAACTTGCGAACGTCGTTAAGTGTCTGTGCCACGTCACTCGTTTGTTTGGAAAGCACTTCGGAGGTAAAGAATATCTTATCCATTCCTACGACCAGCAGTGCGACATCTACGTTTTTCAGTCGTCATCATTCTTACCGCACATTTATTTAAAAAAAAGTTCGACGGCGCCCACACACACACACACACACACACACACACACACACACATACATACATACATACATACACACACACAGCTAGGAACATGCCTAATCAGCTCCGGAATGTGAAATCTGCGAGAGTTGCAGTATTTCTGCAGTAAGAGCTATGAGCACCTTTTGAGCAGAACAGAAGTGCTTCGTAGTAGCGAAGATGAAAAAGTATTCAGAACTCCTAAGGTATGCATTTTAAAGCCCATGTTTACTCGATGTTTATTTCTCATTGCTGTCCGTTCTACCACCTCTCATAATACGTAAATCAAAATCTTACTGAACCCATGATATATTTTGGGTTGCTCTCCATGTTTGTATTAAAGATTAAGAACTCATCCTTATTGAAAGGCAGTAAGCTCGCTGTTTAGAAGTTTAACGTGATTGTGTAGCCCTGTTTCCCGTTGGTCAAAGAAAGTTATCAGAAAAAAAACTTGTTATTTCGTGAGCCCTGCTTTGTTTGTCCGTAAAAAAAAGCCGTAAAATATAATGTAATAAACGCCAGCAGACATTCGGATTCTGGGGAGTCTACAACATTGCATAAAGACACGTCGGAGTGTCTTGGAATCCATCCAAATTTCAACAAAGGCAATCAACGTACCAAGCAACTTTCAATTCAAACTCATTGTTGAAAACCGGAAAACTAAAACATCTAACAGATACGCTAAAGGACCACAACATACTCATAACAGCTATTCAAGAAACACGATACATGGATACAGATACCTTCGATTCCGAAGGTTTTAGGATATACAAAGGGAAAGTGGGACCGAGAGTAATGAAATGAAAAATGTACCACATTTTGGAACAGCCTTTATAATCAACAAACGAATCTTGAACTCAGTAGTTGACTTTGAGTCCCAATCAGAAAGAATCTAAAGTCTTACGTTCAGAAGCACAAACAAAATGTACACAATTATCAAGGCACATGCCCCTATAAATGAGGATAACAGGAAAAACAAAGAAAGAGTGGATGCCTTTGGGAATCATCTGGATGACATTATTCAGAAATTTCCATATAAAAACATCATCAATCTCCTTGGAGACTTTAATGCACAGATTGGTAAAGAAAAAAAGATATAAGAAAAAAGTTGGAGACTTTTCTGCACACAAGAGAACAAACAGAACATGCCTGGAGGTCGCTCTAATGTGATGCCCTCATTGAAACAAGAAAACAGGTATGGAAAAACTGGCAATCAAAGAAAACAGAAGAAAGCAGATTGAATTTCATTACAATCAGAAAACTGGTAGATAAAAATATAAAAAGGATTAAGAAGACACATGAGAACAAAACTCTCCTCCAAACTAATGAATAATTTGCTAAAAACAACACAAGAAGCTTTTACAGAACTTTCAAACAAAGGTTTTCAAGATTCAAAGCACCCACCCTCCAATTACGAGCTGTAAATGGGACCATCGCTCACAATAACACGAAAATCTGCAAAGTACTTGCAGGCTACTTTGAGAAACTCTTGGATTTTGAACCCATCCTTGAAAAAATTGAATCTATCCCAGATAACAGTGAGAAATCGGATTCAGAACCACCTACGACCGAAGAACTACAGGAGGTCATTTCAGAACTTAAAAACAACAAAGCGTCCGGAGAAAACCAAATAGAGGCCGAACTGTGGACAAAGACTGACAAAAATGCAGTTACATCCCTTCACTGTGTTTGTGATAGAATCTGGAAAAAAGAAGAGATCCCCACAGAATGGTGAACGGCTCTCATCCACCCTATCCACATAAAAGGTTTGAAGACAGACCCCAATAATTACAGGGGAATATCACTGCCGGATATAACGTACAA
Source organism: Schistocerca piceifrons (assembly GCF_021461385.2). Taxonomy (NCBI): domain Eukaryota; kingdom Metazoa; phylum Arthropoda; class Insecta; order Orthoptera; family Acrididae; genus Schistocerca; species Schistocerca piceifrons. The sequence continues at coordinate 381,800,229 of NC_060138.1, forward strand.
GATTCTTTCTAAAGTCCTTTTGAGCAGGGCAGAGCCGCAATTGGAACCACAAATCGGGCAATACCACGAAGGTTTTACAAAGGGTAGATCATGTTCGGAACAAATACTAAACCTCAAAAACATCACGGCATTCCAAAAGTCAAGGACAAAGACATACGTAATCTCCTTTATTCACTTCAAAAAAGAATATGATTCGATTGCTAGAGAATCTCTATTATCAGTCCTGGAGGAAATGGATTTGGATAAAAAAAACAACTAGTATTATAAAAGCGACCCTTAAAAATACATTTTCGAAAGTCAAATTTATGAACGAATTATCGGAACCCTTTGAAATAAAACGGGTGTGCGACAAGGGGATGGGCTCTCACCGTTGCTGTTCAATTGTGCTCCCGAGGAGGTAGTCAGAGAATGGAACACAAATATTGAGAGTGGTATAAGACTGGGTTGCAAAAGAAGAACCTTAAAGTAAATTGCATTGCTTTTGCAGATGATATTGCCCTGTTTGCTGAAACAATGGAAGAAGAATGGGAGCAAATTCTTGAACTAAAGAAACAAGCAGTTAAAATGCGTCTTCACATCTCCTTCGAAAAAACTAAGATATTGACAAACATCAAGCATTCACGTAATTACCTCAAAGCTCAGGAACAAAAGATTGAAACAGTAAAAGAATTCAAATATCTCGGAGAATGGATTAGTTGGAACGCTGGGGAAAGCAAAGCAATGGACTCCAAAATTGGCCCTCCAATTAAAAAAAAATACATACAACAAAAAATCTCTTTCATGGGGGTCCAAAATTACACATTACAAGACAGTGATTAAGTCAGAAGCACTGTGTGCAGCAGAAACACTTAACATGAGTTTCAAAGGCCAAATGGAGAAACTTGAGCTAAAGGAAAGAAAAATTTTAAGAAAAATCGTAGGACGAAAATTTCAAGACAGTAAGATTATATACATCAAAAATGAAACTCTCTACAAGAAAATTGAAAAACCTTCAGATACTATGCGAGAAAGGAGGATAAATTTTTGTGGTCATCTTCTCAGAATGAATTCCAACAGATTAACTAAACAAATCTTTGACTTTTTCCATAACCGCAAAACGAAACCCAAGTGGTTTAAAGAAACTAAGAAAGACCTAGTAGAATTAGGATTTCAGAAAATTCACTTATTGGTCGAACAGCTAAATTAATTACTGAAGTTGAAAACATAACGTTCGAAGACAAATCTACACAAAAGTCCAAACCCTGCATCTCGGAAGAAGAGAGGAAAAGGAGATCAGAAAGAATGAAGAAATACTGGGCCCTAAGAAAAGAACAACGCGCAAAGAATTGATGGATGCAGGGTACCCCAAAGAGGGTGAAACGAAAGAAGAAGAAAAAAGAAATAATCGTTTTTTTCCTATGTTGTTCACGGCCAATTAGTGTCTGGCTGCTCCACCTATACTTCACGAAGTAATACATTAAAAATTCAAAAATTTTTGCTGCGTGTTTCTCCGGCACAGTCCGAAGCTGTTTTGTCCGATATGACGTACCATTGTGATAGTTTAACTTTCGCAATTTTATTACTCGGGAAGACATTGTCACAGAGTGCAATACAGTGGTGTTAAAAGAATAGAATAAAAATGTAAGATAATTCACTTAGAAACAAAAATCAACACTTTAAAACTAATTTCGTGCTTCGGAAAACTAATTAGAAGCAGATAACTTGTTGGCACTTGGTTTGACACCGAATCGTGTGAGTGGTCGTTTTCCTCCATAGTTGACACTGCCGTGGTGGCAAAGTTCAGAAACAGCTCTTTTTCGATACAATCCGCTGTCCAGTACTACACGACCTTTCTCTATTATTCATTCACATAAATAAACTATGGAACGAAAACGAAACTGAGTCTTGCTTATGACAAGATCTTGGTGGAGGCAGTTTAACTTTACTATACTCCTTCATGTTTTTGGTTGCGTCCAAGGTGTATACAGTAACGTTTTGACAGCTGTGGTTACTTCTGTTGTTATAGAACATTAAATTTTGAGTGCTTACAGGATGAGGCAGCTAAGACAGGGCATTCCAAAAATAATCGTAACAAGGAAATGTATAGAGGAGGTTCTTTCGTATAGTTATAGCGGAGAATGTGACGAATTTACTGACGCTCACAAGTAATTTTTATCGTTTACAGTCGTCGAATTACGACACTGACTTTGCTTTTTTCTCATGGAACTATGCACCTTTTTATGTGGTATTTGAAACAATCTTACAAGAGAACTACAACAACATAACAAGTATGGGGTTTGATCAAATAGTATCAAGATAATAGCGCCGCAAACTATAGTCTCGCCTTCAGGAGAAGAGGTTCCACAAATGTCTGACTTGTAAATATGAAATGTAAACAAACACGCAACTCAAGTACGGTTCATAAGCGACGCTTCATCCGCGAACAAAATCTTATATAGAAACGCCGAATTACTTGGGAGTTTTCGTAGAGGTCATTCTAAGAATTTTAACGGATTCTGAAATTCATTGCCATGGGGCTGTTGAAGGGGCAAAATATGAAAAAGATGAAACGCGTTGGAATATGTTATTCGCTGAACACTGCTCTGACTCATCCCACTCGCACATTCAAGCTGCTTCGTAGTGACATATGAATTTTGTTTTACCGCTGCTAATATGTCAGTTTCTCTTCGTTAGCTACATTACTTAAAAATTCTTGTGGTGTTTGCAAAATTAGATCGTAAGGCTTGTAATGCTCATAGCACCCTTCTGCGTACAACCGCGCCGCGGCTCAAGTGCTCTTGTTTAGCGACAGTCTCATAATCCATATCCACTTTTTCGATCGTCATATGAAATTTGGAAATCTTAACAGATTTAAAAACAAGTTGTCTGATCGCCAAGTCGGCAGAGCGCAGAAGCAGAGACTTCGGGTACACAGGTAAACACACTAACTGCAACTGAGTTAGGTGGTTGATGACATCTGGTACAGTGGAGCTGACGCTAGAACTATCCCTTCTCCTTATAACTCGATAGTATTCGCGACGCTAGTGTCTTCGTACTATTTGACCAAATTTTCAAACTTTTTATGTCACTGAAGTGCTTTTCAAAGTCACTTTCCAATGCTGCAGTACAAAGTACGTTAAGACACTAAAAAAAGGTGTTCGATGTCATAATTCGGCAGTTATAAGAATGTAATATTACTTCCTTAAGTCAGAAAATTTTCCTACACTGTCTGCTACAACTTAACAAAAACCACACTAGATACATTTATTTATTTTGTACATATGTGGAGTGGCCTCCTTTCAGCCGCCTCACTACCCGCAATGAAAGTCAAGAGGGCATAAAATGCAGACTGTCAGCGGCAAGGATGGATAAATGTTGTAAATGCAACATAAATTTAAATTTTAGGAGGTCTTTTGTGGCAGTATATTTCTTGAGAGTAACGTTGTTTGAAAGTGAAACATTGACGGTTAAAAGCAGGGGTAAGGAAGTACTACAAGCTTTTGAAGTCTAGTGTTATATAAAAATGCTAAATACCATTTGTTTGCTTTGGATAAACGAGTAAAGGATATTACAGCAGTTTGAGTAAAAGAAGTGAAATGAAGTAGAATATATCCACGGACACAAGGAACATTACGTTTCGAAACAAAGGTAAGTGCAGTCAACAGTCAGCAATTTCAAGAGGATACAGATTGTAGCAGTTACGCAGAGATTAAGAGATTTACACAGGATACGCTATAGTGGAGTGCTACTTAGAAACCATTGTTCGGCATAAAGTCTACACTAAAAAGAACACCAGAGTGAAAGAAGGACAAAAGAGACAATTTATTGCCGAAAGTAATCCACTCATCTTGAATAGCGTGAAGGGAGTTACTTGCCACTGGTGGACAACTCCAAACCACTTCAGCTTCAAAACTGCCATAACTGGACATATTTTGAGGAAGGAACTTTCCTTCGTTTGCCAGAGCAACTGGAATATTTTAAGATCTCCCTCAAAGAATGTGTTGTATATAACATTTTTGGCAATACTGAGTTTTTACTGTAGTAAACAAGTACATCACATGACACATGCTACCTTAGAATCAGATATTTTATAATAATCTTCACTAGTTGAGATATTCGTAGCTGTAAAGTTGATCATCCTGGAGGAACGCTGTATATCAGTGAAACGGCGAATGTGGAAGAATTCAAGTTTCACTCCAATGGATATTGTATCGCTAAATAAAAGTATAGAAAGGAAAACTGATTAAACAAACTCGAACCAGAATGTCAAGAAAAACACGAGGAACAGTGCAAATTCTTACATTTCTACAACTGGTAAATACAGCGTGAAAAACCTACGTCAAATATGGTATGAGCATGAGCATTGTATATCATTATAACGTAACTACTGTACACTAGAATAATTTGTTTTGACTGCTCATTGGTTAAGGAGAAAGAGCAACAGGCCAATGACACTTTTGTACAAATACCTCGTTGTTGTACAACGGTATAGCTAAAGTTGATTGCTTTGGGAGATAGCTTCCTGCCAGGGACCGTACGTTTCTATTAATCAGATGAAAAGAAGAATAATTACTATCATGATTACCTGTAAATGTAAGTATGTAATATCTAAAGCTTACTTAAGTACTTCTATCAGCATAAAGGAAATGGGCTAGAATAACTTTATTGCTGTCGAAATTCTTGAAGGAATTAGGCAGTATGACCCAAATTTGAAAATTACTAGTCACGTGGTTGAATATGTATGTGGATGATCCAAATTCATTGGTCTGTGTCTTAGCTATAATTCTCTGCTCAAAACAAAAGAGAGAATCAACCGCAAGTTAACATCATTATACCCGTTATGAGGTTTCCTACAACTACGTGTGCATGATTTCAGTGTAATTCACACTTAAGTGCCTGCCAGATGGTTCATCGAACCACTTTCACACTGTTTCTCTGACGCTCCTCGCTTTAACAGTGCTCGAGAAAAACGAACAGTTAAATTTTTCCATACAAGCTCTGATTTCTCTTATTTTGTTACAGTTATCATTTCTTCCCATGCAGATGAGTGCCAGCAAAACATTTCCGCACTCTGGGGAGAACGTTGGAGATATTGCGAAAAGATTTCTCCGCAATGGAAAGTGCCTTTGCTTTAATAATTGTCACCCCAACTCGTGTGTCATATTCGTTACACTCTCCCCCTATTTCACAATAATACAAAACAAACTGCTTTTCTTTTAACTTTTTTGGTGTCCTCCGGCGTTCCTCTGTCGGAAGAGAAAATAAGGGAGCTGTTGGATTTCTGCAAATACCTTGATGTACAATACAAGGAATTTTATGCTAATTTGCCTTCTGTGTGAACAGTTCAATCTATTTTTGCTCTATTTAACATTTTCTTTGTTATTGCAAATTTCAAAATTTGTTGTACGGTCTTATGGGACCAAACTGCTGAGGTTATCGGTCCCGAATCTTACGAACTACTTAATATAACTTAAACTAACTTACACTACGGGCAACATACACATCCACGCCCGAGGGAGGACTCGAACCTCCGCCGGGGGGGGGGGGGGGGGGGGGGAGCCGCGCGGACCGTAACAAAGCGCCTAAGACCGGGCGGTTTTCTTTGTTATCATTTCTTGTCGTGTATAGTACTATTTTTTTTTAGTTTCGAGGTTAATTACATAAATATAATGATATTATTTCACTATGTCAGATAATGTCATCTGTTAATATTTCCCATTATTTTTACCACTGCAAGAAAAAATTAACATTTTTCAGACCTACGGCGTTAATCGCGCAGTATTCTTTCACCGGGTATGCAACGCTCTTACACGGAAAGCTACATAAAAATTAAGATAACTTTAAAAAATTTAAAATGTGCTAAATACCTGCAGCTGTTCTGTAATACGTACTGTATCAACTGATCATACATAACACATAAGTAGCACCAAAGGAAAAGAACAAAAATTTTTACTTTCTACCAAATCATGAAATTGTGATATTCAGTCTGCAGTCATACATAGGGACATATTCATTTGCCACAACCGATATAGGATAAGGTGTCTAGATAGCAAGACACTGCGCTGAAAATCGTTCCTCCCAACATCGCCGACCCCAATATTCGAGACAGTTCTCATTCTTTTATTCAAAAGAGTCTTAGATACGTGAATCATCACCGGTGCAATTTAATTTAAAAATGCCTAGCCGGTAACCAAGACTATTGGTGCACATTATATGTGTTATATGTGATTCCAGAATGGTCGCAGGTATGTTAAAGAAATATAGCATTTTTCTTTCGAATGTTCCTTTAGTGCAGTATATTTACTCTACTGATATCTACATTATTTTTATATCAACTACACTGCGAACAAAAACTAAATTCTCAACTTACACACAAAACTTTACTGGTAAATAAATATTTAATCTTCTCGCCATCATCAGTGCTAGTCTCACTGTGGAATTAGTTACTTACTTGAAACTTAGAAAGTTATTGCGTTTGATTTTGTTCTGCCGCTTACTAGCCTTAATTATCCAAGATTAGATGTATCCAGTGATCAGCGATCTTACCAAACAGAAACTTATGAAATAAAGGAGACCACAAAACTAATGAAGAAAGATAGAATATTATCAATATGTGAGAACCTCCAATAAAAACGCCGTATGCTACAAGAAAAACCATCATTAACAGTACTCGTATAAGTAATAACTTAGCATAATCTATTAAAAGGAAAGCAATTGTAGGAAATACGGCACACTTAATACTAAGAAAAAAACGAAATGGAACATATTAAACCATGTTTGGCAGAGAAGACAGTAAACTTCATTCTGGAAACCAATAAATTCGGAAAAGACGCGGAGTGTTAAGAACACCATCACGCACTACGGCAGAGAGGGTGAGGAACAATGTATGAGTGTACGTAGGGATACAGAAACAGATGTGAAAAATGGAATGAGTGAGAAATGCGAGTATACAGATGAAGAAATTACAATTCAGGACAAACACTAGATCATTTGTGGTAAGAAATTCACAAGGAAACCTGCTACTGAAAGCAGACGGAATAGCGAGCAGATGGAAGGAATACTGTGAAGATCTTTACAAAGAAATAGACACGACCAAGGAAAAGGAATATATGGAAGGAACGAAGACGTGCTAATAGATGAAGTGAGTCCTTCAATTATGAAAACAGAATTTTAAGTGGCACTGAAAAAACTAAAAGTAAAGAAAACACCACGTCCAGATGAGCTCTGTCAATCTGTGGAGAAAGAATTACACAGGAGCTTTACAAATTTGTAAACTGTTGTTATTATTACGGATCTCCTCCAGACAATGTTACAGAGATTAATACAGCACTGATTCATAAGATTCATAAGAAAGGGCATACCACAGATTGCTGCAGTTACAGAACGACATGCATGATTTCCTTGGGACCAAAAGGAGACGTAGAAACGAAGACGACCACTTTGGTTTTAGATAAACAATAAACGTGCTAGCGAGACCGTTAGAATTGGGGGATACTTAAATGGCGTTTATTCATCCAGAAAACGCATTTGACAGTCTTACAGGAAAGGAATGCTTCAAGACTTGAAAGATAAACACTTAGACTGTAAAGATATGAAAACAAAATTAAACATAGAACGAAAACTAAAGTTGATGATAGATATTAATGAAAATAATGTAAAAACACAACTTGAAAATCGGCGAACTTAACTTTTTCGTCGGAAAGTCTACGAGAATCTTCGAACGAAAAAAACTGGAACAAAAGTGGACAAGACTGCCATTCACTCCATAAGAATTGCAGATAGTGGAAACCTTACGCAGAGTACACTTTCTCAATTTTCGGCAATTAGGAAAAATTTGAAATTATGATCAATGGCAAAAAAAAAACAAGAAATCAAAATTGTGACAGTAAGCGTATAAAACATTAAACATTCTCCGAAACTATTGTAGTGATATCTTACTCACATTCTTTTAGTGTGATACTGAAGGCCTGTCTGTTTAATGTCTAGTAAGAATACAGCTAACTGCTCTTTTTCACCACACGCCTATGTAACACGAGGAAAAACGACACGGTCGGTGTGCTGCGAACCGGGACCTTTTGCTGAAGTGTCAGTTACTGCAGTTATAGCTGATAATAATCCTAGAGGTCAGACAATCACCTCAACTACAAAAGGAGGAGCGGTTTGAATCTGAACGATTATTTAATTTTATGATGGATAACTCAAGTAATAGTCACACAAGAAAATTGTGTCTGTGCGTCTGCAAATGGCAGTCCGTCGTGGTCGTGCGGTAGTGTTCTCGCTTCCCGCGCCCGGGTTCCCGGGTTTGATTCCTGGCGGGGTCAGGGATTTTCTCTGCCTCGTGATGACTGGGTGTTGTGTGATGTCCTTAGCTTAGTTAGGTGTAAGTAGTTCTAAGTTCTAGGGAACTGATGACCATAGATGTTAAGTCCCATAGTGCTCAGAGCCACTTGAACCATTTTGCAAAAGGACAACTAATTTCAGTGATATGTCAACTCGTCTACAAATATGAAAGTGTTCGCGTCTGGGTGACGCTGTAAAAAGTGTTACATCAGTCAGAAAAGAAAAAGAAAAACTAAATTCAGTGACTGATTGTGTTTGACGTTCACACAGTCAGAATAAATTACTTAAAACGCTCTGTAACATTGTAGAAGAGTACGGTTTTTCGGACACAGTAAAACTCATTACGAAGAATCCTTATCAGATGTTTTGAATGACACGGAAATTTTGCAACATGTCAATCTTAACGAGAACATTGATAAGAGAACCGCTTGGTCCTTTCCAACTGCGTTGTGATAGGAAAATTCTGTGGTGGAATGAGCTTTCACCGCTATGCTCTGACATTTACTAACAGATTATCAGACGAGTAAAATCTCTCATCACCCACAATGAACACATCTTTCATGTAACAACAGTGTCCACTTTCTGTGACGTCACCGTAATAACTAGCGCAAAAGTGAAACCCCTACCGGTCAGATGATCGTTTGTGCTTCAGTTGTTAGCCATTAGCATACCCGTTTCTATAATTACGACGAGTAGTGTTCGGACTTTGCCTAACCGACTTGTATGGCTACTGCTTCGTAGCTTAGAGACACAATAGGTAACACGTAACGCAGTTGTTCGTCTTTCTATACTATCTCGCAATAGTGAGCCGTTCGTAACTATGAATAATATTCCTGATTTCCGGTAGCTTGTATCTGCGACTCGTGGTTAATGAGGATGCAAATATTCTCCTTTTCCTTGACGTGTTCATACTCTAGCACAATAATTAGTACTTTAACGTCAGACTGTCATCGAGTTTTTGACCAATTAAATACCACCACAATATCTACAAATCCGTGAACAATACTGTACAAGGAGCACATAATTTCTCCGAAAAGATATGGAACAACGACAGTAAAAAAAAAAGTTACGATCAGTTTCAGAAAAATATGAGACGTCACAGTGGCTCTCTGTTGAAATCGTGTCGTTCTGTAGAATCGGAGACTGAAATATGGCGTTCATTGCAATAAAGAAATTTAAACCTTTTTCAAGAGGTGCACTTTGCTACATGAAGTTTGACTAAGTAAACAATAATACAGACCTTGTTTCTACTATTTTCACATTCAGGGGAAATAAATTAAAGAAGCATAATATCATAAGATAGGTTGGTGGAACTGGAGAGGGAATGAGACTGGATACTGTGGGGCTGAAATACAGTGAAAATACAACCGTAAAATGGAATTAAAAGCAAGATACGTTTTCTTGTATTTGAAGAGAGGGTAAATCAAGATGCTTCATAGCAAATAAGAAAATCGAAAAGTGTGTTACAGACACTGAGGAAATCAGAACCAAAAAACAAGACATGGATTAAAAAACGAACAAAATATCTACTATTGATTTTCTTTTAAATCTATGCAAAAGTACCCTCACACCCTGATGTTGAGGTCGAAGGTTAAAAAGAGGAGTGACAGACAGATAACAAGAGATTTTAATGTAAAAGTTGGGCAAAACTGTAGAACGATTATTCAGTGAGGAACTTCGTGTATGTCACTAGAAATTATGGAAGTCACGTCTTAGACGCGTATGTTTTTTGTCAACACATTCCTCGAACGGGAAAAAATAGAAAATGGTCTTAGCGTGGACACACAAAACGACGAATGAAACTGACGATATTGTGAAACAATGAGAGCGTTATTTAGGTTTTAAAGTTCAGAATTTCAAGTAACTGTGAACAGTGGGACAAATGAAAGACACACAAATCTAAAAATAAAACATCAGATAGAAAATCAAGTATATGGAGGACGAGAATTCATTACAGAATATAGAGTTACACCATAGCAAATTAAACAAGTAATTAGCATTTTAGGAAATAAAAATTATAGAAGTATATACGAAAGAAGCACTTGTTTAACGGAGGTCGGCCCGTTTATTGAAACAGAAAAAGACAGATAAGAAAACGAAAACAAAGGACATTTAAACTGGAATAACAGAAAGTTCCAAGCAGACAATTATTGGACTTTATAGTTTTTGCCGAACAAAACAATCCTGTACTAAAAAATCTATGAGAGTATTTGAAGTTACTTTTTCAGTTAAGATGGATAATGTAAAAGTAACTAGCGACAGAGGGACATTTGTGCACCATTCTAAGAATTCTTTAAATATTTTTGTAGTTCTAGAGATTAATTGATGAAAAGAATAACACTCAGGAAGTAGATGGAATCTATAAATCCATTCAAGAGATTATGAAACTGAAGAAACCAAGAGGTGGTAGTGATTCAACTGAAATCATTAAAGTTACAGCGAAATGAACGCAAGAAGGATATTTTCAAATCTCTTCGTAGAATACAGAAAGACATTTCCTGATAACTGGAGTAATGTGGTAACTGTTCTACTTCGCAAAACTGGAGACGGACAAGACAGAAAATTACTAACCTATCATTCTCCTCCTCGCAATTCATTATCAAACACTTATTAGAGAAACTGTATTTTAAAAAATAAAAATCTCGCGAATTGGTTCTGTGACTTCATTGTCAGTGTCTTGCTATTTTCTTTTCTATGTGTGGATCTTACAATATTTCAGTATTCACTTTAGAACTGATTTGCAGCCTTGTTTTCATTCTTAGTGTCCTTTTGGTATATCGAATCTTCTTCCCTAACTTCTGGCGATTCTGAATTTTCGTCGATCCCGATGTAGTATAACAAAATCTGTCTCAGTTATGTGTGTTTCCGTTTTGTATACTGATATACTTCATTTCAAAGCCTTTTTTTCCGACCATTGTTTTTACTGAAATTAGCCTGAAAGCTTTCTCAAAAATTACACATCTTCAGCAAAATGCTCAGTTCTATAATTTCGTTCTTGGCATGCAAACTGTCCACGGTGCTTTTCCACTGCTGAAGTCATCTTGTTCCTTCGCTTGATTAAGTCAGTTAATGACATCGTCAGAAAATAAGTGTAAAATTTGCTTGGAATGCTTTTGGTCAACTCAGAGTTTTTAAAACAGAGCTTTCTGTGTGGATGAAGCGCAAGTGTGCAATCGCTGTGTTCATCAGAAACAAAAGAGATATGCTCCTTTGTCTCCTCCTGTAGCCGATAAGGTGTTTCCGTTTCCTTTCCATCAAGCAGTCCACGTTACTTTTCAAAACATGAATTTCAAATTGTGATGATACCGCAAAAGAAATATGATTCAGGAGATAGTTTCTAAATACCGTACTTTAATCTGAATTCAAAAAATGGTGCAGAAGTATCCGCCTGAAGTAGGCATGTGTACCGAGACGAATCCAAGCAACGACATTTTCCTTCTGACTACTTTGTTAAAAGTTAACCAAAAAAATTTCATTTCCCATGCATTCTTCGGCTTTAAATCCATACAAATGCTAGTAAAATTCAGTCTTTTTAAAATTCAAATAAAAATTTCTAAGTTATTTTACGTATTATCTTACTAATCAAATGATATCGCGATCTATCAAAGTGCGGAAATCTGTACTTGCTACAAAGAAATCGATATTAAAATTCAAATGGAAGAACCTGACTAGAAGTGACGTAAAAATGACTTCATACATTTCTTGTTGTTATTGATTAATCATTATTTGCATGTTATATTAAGGCACCTAGATTCAGGTTTTTGGTGTTTCTCTGGAATAATCTTCATTTTTATTAGTATGAAGACGATCTGCAGATAGGAAAAACTCTATTGAGGAAATGGCCGCACTAATTGTAAGGATACCATTGACAAGTTACGAGTCACATAATATCCTGTGACAGACTATTTAAACTACAGAAACGACAACCCTTTTCTTGGATTTTTTATATTAATTATGGCTGATAGTGCTCTTTTCTCTTCCAGTTGTAGCACAGTCTAACAAAATTTTACGGCGCTTCGTCACATTTTTCTGTGGCGCAAGAAGAGAATTTTTTATAACCGTTTGCAATGACTGAAGAGAGGAGTATGAGAGGACTGCAAACTCGGATACTCCTAGTCTATCGTCAGTCCACCTTCCTGATAATTATACTGTCAGCTGTTCAGAAGCACATATCACTATCTTAATTTTTAAAATTCGCGTACTTTAATGTATTTCAGAGTATTGTCTTTGCGCACGAAATATCTGAAGAGGTTGTTTTGGCTTTGGATGGTAAATTATCTTTGTTCGGTTTTACTTAATCTCCACTGAATATCAGCTTACAGGCAACTGCCTGCATAGTGAAGGAGAACACGAACTGAAGTAGCGAGTTTTGTATAGAACTGTGACACAAACTGAAGTTTCATTGTCTCTGCTTCTAAATTTTATTTTGAAATTTGGAGACAGCTTTCTCTTGAACTGTATTTTACGTTGTTTGTACTTTGAATGTCCCTTCAAGTTCGAGCAGTAAAAGCGAAAAAAAGGAGACACACGTCTTCTCGTTTTTATTATTTTTCGTTTCCTCTGATTCGTTTTTCAATTGAAGTACATAACCTCCGTGTTATACGTCGCTTATCGCCACGGGATCATGTGCAATCTGAGAAAAAACAAAGTATTTCCGCTTGTCATTTTCGATGGTCTTATAAGTCGTTTACGCGGTCAGGTAAGTATCCACGGATCTACCATTAGTACCACTGGAGAGCCTGTTTCCTGGCAGTGCGAAGATCTATTGACGAACCGCTGTCTACAGTTACTTCTTTTAAGCTATTACTCAGTGTATAGCATGAAGAAAACGCAAGGTACAATAAAATTTAAAATCAGGCAATGAATTCCAGACACGGAAGTGAAATAAAAGAAATCATTTACTTGCATGTCGTTAGGTGATTAGAGTTATCGCATCCACGTATAATATATGTATATTTCTACAACCGCGCAAAAAGAAAGAAACTAGAGAACGGGAGAGTACGAAATATGAGACAGGAAAATGAATAACACAAAATACTGCAACGATCCAAAGGAATAATAAAATTTCCCTCGACATGAAGTTACATTGAATGAAGTACTAGGACACTTTAGGACTTAAGCTTCGTTATATCTTTATTTCAGGAAACAAGACGAATGTCCTTTCTTGAAAAAGTATTTGGCAACGCCGTCGGTCAGTCCATCGAAGGTAGATTTAGATGTAGTACTATCTGAGATAAATAAGGATTCCCGTTGTTTCTCAAATGCCTCTCTCGTACAATGAAACGTAGTATTTTTTTACTGTGGCTAGAATAGTAATTGACAGATAGCCACCACAGTCTGAACAATAAAAAAGGCGCTGACTCTAAAATACTGACCAATGACATTAGTTTGATGCTGGTCAGTGTTCACACTCATTACGGCAAGAAACCTCTTATAATTGTTACTGTTCTTGGGTATGCTGCCTGGATTTTTTTCATCGCTTTTAAGAGAATGAAATTTTGCAAATCAGAACATTTGCTACCATAATACCTTAAAAATTTCCAGTAGGGTCAGAAAATTGTTTGAGTAGCGTCTTAAAGTTCTCAAGATGTCCTTGATATGCGGTAGGATCGCCATTGTTTTCCAGCCTGTAACGGCGCGACACACTCTAAATTTGTTTTAAGAAGAACGCATTTTATTCTGTCTGAACACGCGCTACACCCAAACCAACGGTGTTGTTATAAATGTGTTCCAGTTATATAACGCCGTACACTTCATACTTAACCAATACATTCTCGAGGAAAATTTACGCATTAAAGTGAAACGCATAACTTTTTCCATTTTCTGTAATAAAACGGAATCTAATGTTACAGACGTACAAATTCCAGACGCTGCAGAAAGTAACGGAGTAGCTAACTTAATCATTTAGATCCGTTTGGTGTATACGCTTATATCTTTCATGACAGGAGAACTTTCTCTGAGTAGTCTGATATCATACACGGTGATTGGAGAAATCTGTGAGTAGTCGAATTATAGCCAAAAAGACTTCATACAGTTACAGGTGTGTTGAATGGGCGAGTACTTAGCCGTAGCTCTTTTTTAACTTTTACTAAAATTATAAAGCTGTAGTTGTAATTCCGTATTCCGCATTTCTTAAAGGAACACAACATTTTACCCATATTAAAAACAAAATCTTATACCCTTTGTCTCATGATGACCCAAGGCCCAATGTAAATCACGGCTAAATACATTCTTAAGCTTCAGACGGCCAATTTTAGGATCAACGGCAATTATCACGAAGGGTCACATGACACCACACGCAAGAACAATGATCATTGAATATAAATGAAGTAAAATGTAACAAAAAGCTTTAAGTAAATGAGAAATATACTTTCATTTTGAATATAATACATGTAAGCAATTAATTAAGGCTACCGTTCTGTGGCTGTGAATACCAAATTTAAGATATCTTAATATCTGTTTACATATTCTTCATCTCTCTCATTCAAATATGTAAAAATTGAATTACCTCCGTTGAAAATGTTACAATACTTAAGCTTTTCCTGATGACACAATACAAAAATGTGAACGCATCTGAATAAAGAAAGAAGAAGCGAACAAATTCCCAAGCATTTGTCTATTTCATGTTGTCCTGTATGAACACACCAGTAACTCTTTTCAAATGTTTTGTGCGTGCAAATTTTTTGTGTCTTTCTAAGAATGCACACCACTTTCTGCCAAACTTTCTTGGACAAGGCTGACAGCGACTTCTGTTTGAAACTTTATCAGGAGGTACATCATCTACTGTTCTCAGAGCTTCTAGGTCTGAAATAGGTTATTCATTGAAGTTATTGCTATATTCGTATTAACTAGGGGTCGTGCAATTCATCGTTTGAGTTGTGGTATGATTAACTCTTTACCAAGATTCAGGAGAAAACTTCTACTCCCAAGTGTAGAACTTGATGGAGGACAACGGTTCTTTATATAAGTATTCATGCACCCTATGTCGACAATGTTAAACAATAAGATGTAAGACAATCTTGGTACGGTTCTTCTCACAGAATATTTATTGACCATCTTATCCACTGTATCGATACGCCCTTTGGTGGTGTTATAATTCAGAATTTTGTCCGTAGCTTTCAGTATCATCTCCTCCATACATGTCATGATCCTCGGTGCTCGCAGCGCAATTCTTCTTCGGAAAGTAGGACACCCAGGTGATATCATTAGAGAAACGATAAGAGGTGACATTACTATCTTTATAGGGTTGGCAACAAAGCATTATGTATTTATTGCCCACCCTTCCTCATTGTTCCATAAACAGTAAAGTGCTCTTATAAATTCAACTGCAAGTGGAACAGACGTAAGATACGAGAATTATCGAAGGTGATACAATAACTTCCTCTAAGACAGCAAGTTAGGTCGAGCACTCCTCTTAGATGTTATTTATTTCCTGCGGCATTACCTTCTTTTTCCACTATATCCTTGTATGTTCAGTGCATAGTCTGATTCGGCTTCATTTAAAGCCTATAGTTTCACTCCATACTTAGCACATTTTGCAGGTTTTGACTTCATATAACAACAAACGGAAAACACCCTCAGAAAGAAACAAGTGGTTCATTGTTATAAGATGTGAATGAGAATTGTAATTAGATTTGCAGTGTTTGACAAACCGTGTGAAGACATTTCAGATAGCCGTGAGCTAATGATTTTTAAGCTTATATTCTTTCTCCCTTAGTTTCTGGTAGTGATGTCATGAAATCTGACGAACGTAGATGACTGCTGACATCGTATTCGAGACACTGAAGCAAGGCAAACGCCTCTTTAGGGCCTGTGCCACAACAATTCTATGACTCCCGTTTAGCTTTCAGAACACCCACAGAAATCACAAACCCAAAAAACGAGTTCATTTCATTAACATCTGTCGGTAGCCATTGTTTCTGTTTTTCTGGGTATCTTGAATTCCATTCCTGCGCCTTTTTATTTTATATTTTTTTTAATTCTGTTGTCAAAGTAATACATGAAGGCATCACTTTCTGATTCAGATCCAAAAGATGCTCCTAGAAAAACTTCAAGAACATCATGAATTCTCATTTGTGTAGTTTTTGGTGGATTTCTAGACCAAAAAATTTCATTTTTGTTGATATTATTTCTGCCAGGTGGTATATTATTGCTTTCATCTTTAGCAATACTCTTTTATATTTCATCTGCTATTTCTTCTTCTGCCTCTAACGCATTCTCATTTTCTGGCTGTTCACGTTCAGTTTCATTTTTTAGTTCTTCACTATCACTATCATGGAAATTACTTCAATAATCCGGATTATGTATATCACATCTGTCGCGATCCTTTGTAAGACTTCTATGTCACCAACACAAACACTTGTAACATCTCAAATCACTTACAAATTATAAACTACATGAAGTCAGACGAAACAACAATGATAGTTCACGCTCCCAACAACGAACATACTGGCATGTTTATTAGTGGAACCATGATTGCCAATGGAATGAATAGAAAAGGAAATTTTGCATAAAGCCGGCTAACAAGTGTGTTTAACAGAGGCCTCACAAAATAAAAATAAACATTTTTTCGTCTTATTCATGTAGTTATGTAACCAACACTAGAGACATGAGGTAATGAGTGTATCTGACAATAACAAAAAATGCCATTAACTACAGCACACGATTTTACGTCAAGATTAGAAAAAATATAGCTTTGGGATCTCGTGTGACTGCGTTTAATAGTCTTAGGGTCAACGACATCATTAATATATGCATTGTTAATCTCATTGCTATTATTAAATCTGCGCTGACTGCCTCGAAGGTTTACTCCACCTTAAAAACTAAAGAAAGAGACGTTAAGGAGAAACTGTTAATAGCACTGTGAAAAATTATCGATTATCTTTTCAAAACACAAACTGTTTTTTTTTCTATTCGTTAAACTTCACTTTGAAACAAGTAAGGCAAAGATTTTCCAAACTGGCCCAAGAATTAGAACTATATAAATATTTTATGACCATCTGTTTCGATTGCAGGGGCGTTGTGATTTGAGTGTCACAGAGCACAGCTGTAATATGTTCCCTGTAATTTAACTGCCTAACGAAGATGACACATTAAAAGGTGAGACGATGTGAAAAATAAAATTATGCAGATAGTTCTGTGGAAAAGGAATGGAAAAATTGAAGAGGGGTCAGATTAATACAGCAGAAATGAAAGTCATAAAGGAATAAGGAACACATCTTGGATAACTTTTTCGAAGAAACTGTAATAACCAAACTGCAAAATAATACCAGCAATAATGATCGCTCAGGAGCAAGGTCAGTGTGAAATGCATTAAGGCAAAATATGCTGAGTAATGTGAAAAAAGAAAAGGAATAATATGTTGAGGGAAAGAACACCTGAAGATGTACAACAGAGTGAACAGTTAGTGCTATGAAAAATTACACAAACTTCAGATTTAACTTTGATACAGCGCAAAAACGTATATTCACAGCATTTGTGGACTAAAATGGGAATGCCGGCGTACCATTTATTAAAATACGTATAACAGGCTAGTAAGCTGATAGAATTCCTGAAACACAGGCCTCTGTCAAAAATAAATTGTAAGAAATGTCTGCTGAGTACAATGAGTAAAGCTTGCGTCAAATATAAATAAATAAAATAAGTGGAAGTTTCAAAATAGGAATGGATATCAGATAGAAGCAAACGAAATTGTCTTGCTGAACGTGTGGAAGACTTATAAATAATGAAAGGAATAATTAGGCTGTTTAGCACAAAATTTAGTTAGAAAATAACAAATAACAATCAAGGTGATCACGAACTTAATGAATTACTACTGAAAACAGTTAAACATTAAGACGCTTGATGTAAGGCAGAAGAAGGAAAACAGGTCTGCTGTCGTAACCACAATATTACCGATACAAGGCGAAAATAATCTGCTGAGTGGTGTGCCTGAACACATCATTGTTTGGAAAAAAGTAAAAATTAGGACGGACGTTATACCTTACGTGTACACATAAACTATGAAATTAAGAAATAATAATTTAACAGTAAAAAGCGAAGTCTACGAACTGATTTTACAAATAATAAAGACGAAACAAGTGTGCGAGACACATACAGAGGAACCCAGAAATAATTCATTTGCTACTGAACGGCAAGGCTGAGGAAAATGTTGCTAGGCAGTACGTACTACAGAATATCTAATGCTCTAAACGCGGGATTTATGGAACAATGCTGTGATTTGCATACATAAAAAGAAGTATAGGGCCTGTAGAAAGATAGACTGCCCTTACGAGAAAATGAGAGCCGCAATTTACTATTACCGATGTTTCTGGCTTTTGCTCCTTCACTGTTTCATCGAGCAAACAAACTTCGATGTTCATGTTAGCAGAGAAACAGTTCACTGTTTTTGAGAATATTTCCTCGAATCAGTTTTCTCAAATATTTCGATATTTCAGCAAATACTTAAATTGTAGCTTTTGCTTATCTCGCTATGACCCTCCACAGCAGTGAGTCAGTAGGCGTCTTTTTTGTGCCATACTGCACCGTCTGACTGTGTACACAACGACTGTGGATGTGGGACTACCCTGCAAAACACTACCCAGCTTCATAGGTGCCCCGACGTCATTGTTAGGGTGGTTGTCCGTTGATCGGAATGCCATCTTCTGTGCAGAATAAGATTGTAACGACATCTGTTCACAGTTTGTATGATTACATCCTGAGTTAGACACAGGGTGGAGAAATAGCAGTTTGTTGATTTAATTTTGGACACCAGTGTATGAGACATTTTAAGGCTAGAAACCACTGTATGCTGTATATACTGAGTGTTCCAGAAGGTCTGCATATTTCTTGGTCCGATCTCTGTGTTGCCATTATTTTGACGACATACAAATTTTACGCAACTTTATTTTTTCTATTTTCTGTAATTAAAACTATCCACATTAATATAATTTAATCATGCAGAAGTACTCAAACGGTATTACAAGCCAATGGTACTGTAAGACAATTGTCTTTTCTTTTTTTTTATTCATTGTCATATTGAGATACTGGGTAAGTAATCACTACAGTAGACTGCTCGTAAAATTTCTTTAAACATTTGACGTAAGACTCACACGTGTCATACATTATCCCTATTTTTATTAAACATTATAAGCTTTGCATAAAGTGGGTGGTAATCGTGATTGGTCTTATCGAAATTGTTAAGAAATTCGGCGTATAATGGTCGCATTCTGCATTTCTGGCTTTGTGGTTTTGACAACGAAACTTAACACGTGCTATAACAGTAACAGTGACCTGTCATAAATTATTAATCACTTCATTTTGTGGAACAGATTTCTGGTGGGACTCCTCTGCGGTGATTTCTACCGAATAAAATGGTCAAGTTTCGAAGATCCCGTAAGGTCGAAAAATATTCTCGAACTTTCTTTAGCTGCCGTCGTCCACAAATTAAAGTATTTGCCATTCCCGGATGTCAGGAACTTAACTGTTGCAGACAACGGCCACGGCAGCTACACAATTGTCGGGCAATTTACTCGAGCTAACGCAGTTTCAAAAATCTATTGGATGTTACTTACTCACACCATCGAGAAAGTCTGCGACGATGTTTCCTTGTTCGTGGTTGTCGAGATCTAATATTAAATCAAACAAAGAAATTATTCCTGTAATATACGTGTAATTATTATTCAACATTACATTTTTATACTATGATGTCAGAGCAATAGTTTGTTTCTCTGTTTTAATTTCACTTTCACGGAAAGGTACGACTCCACGCCGCTAGTGGATCGTTATATGGAATTATGAGGAAGCAGCTTAAGGCTTACAGTTGACATCTAGTGTGAAATCGATTTGGCAGGATATCATCGCTAGCCATTACAGATTCACGAAATAATTATGATGACCTCCAAGTTTTTATCGGGTAAAACAGACGTTCACTGATTTCTTTTATTCTTCTCTCGATGACAACATGGGCGCTACCTGCAGATCATTAATTCTGTGAGTGTAGAACCGGATTCGTCTTCATAGTGCGCTACATAGCAATACTTTTGTTCGGAAATTGCACTACACCGATGTTTCATTCGTTTAATAACAGTATCCTGTATTACATATTTTCTGTGACATCTTCTCTCAATAATTTGCACAACATTTTTTCCTAAACGTACACTACTGTAATGAATTATCTGCATACTGCGCTATTATTTACGTGTTCGGAAAACTCAAAGTTAGCTGCCATACCTGCAGACCGTCCCGCCAGTTTCCTTTATATTATTCTTCTGATCATCTGTCCAATTTTCCGCCCGTGGCGCCGTGTTAGCCGTGGCTGCACGGACGCCCTTTGTGTCCCGGTTGTATGTCAGCAAAGGAGAGACAGCGGCGTGTATCCCCACCAAAATAAGGCAGATTCGTTATGCGTTCTTTCATCAGTCATATTAAACATTCTGTCTCTATCCGGCGCTTTCATTTCGACGAAAGTCCTCGCCGGCGCTGCGCAGACGAAAAGCCGCGCTTCGTTTTGTTCCTGACAGGCACGTCCGTTTATTATCATCCTTTTTCATCCACCTCTCTGCACCCGACACAGGGTCTATGCTGAAATTTCTCTTTGGACAATCCGAAATATGTTCTTGGGCATTCACGTTGTGGAGCGTGACAAATGATTTGTCATCGTCGTAGATAATCTCAACTAGAAATATGAAACAGCTGTGTGCTTATAGTCTAGGTTATGTACGTCAGTGATTCTTTTTGAGCATTTCGATAAAACACACTGACTTTCGAATATGTAGATCCCTAATATGGAGGACTAAAAGTATTTTCAAAATAACGTCGCTGTTATTGTTCCAAAAGATGAGCTTCAGATTCACATTTCGGTGGCTTCCACGTGGTTCGTATGTGGGAAGGAACACAAAGAGATGCTGAAGTGGACACAAAAGAAGAGAAAGTTAAAGTACTGGTGACAGAGCGATGTGAATAATTGACAGAAGGCCTAAAATGAAAATAATAAACTTTTGCAGTAGTTTCCTAGTTGTTCAGTTATCTTACTCTACAAGTCTTGACCCTTTCAAATGGTTCAAATGGCTCTGAGCACTATGGGACTTAACTTCTGAGGTCATCAGTCCCCTAGAACTTAGAACTACTTAAACCTAACTAACCTAAGGACATCACACACATCCATGCCCGTGGCACGATTCGAACCTGCGTCCGTAGCGGTCGCGCGGTTCCAGACTGTAGCGCCTAGAACCGCTCGGCCACTCCGGCCGGCTTGATCCTTTCATCCAACGTATCAGACATTGTTTTATATAAAATAGCTTACGAAGACTCTTCTCAAATAACAGTCCTATTTGGATGGCATATCTGATGGAATATACACTGCCCTCCATAAGTTTGGAAACACCATGAGGCGTATTACAACGAAGCAAGATGGACCTGATCTATGTGAGTTATTGGTTAGAATACGGAATAGCAAGCTCAAATAACGGTTAATAGTGACACGTACAGTATTGTATACTTAATTATTGTACATATACACACATATTTGAACATACTAGCATTGGTGCATTTTATGTAAACCGACGTTACCTGTCCAAGCAGTTCTACTAAACACGCCAGGTGGTACGAGTAGACCGCATGGCTATGTAGAGGTACGATGTTTACGTTTCTGTTCACTTGTAGTTGCGTTTGCATAAAGCAATAACACGCCACGAAAGTAATTGAAAATGGCCCCACGGGTAATGATAATCACTTTGCACCAAGAAGGCAATAGTGACCGACAAATAGCAAAGAAACTGATGATTTCCATCAAAGAAACTGTCAAACCGTACACCGACATCGAGAAACGGGCTCCTATTGAGATCGTCCTCGCTCAGGAGCACCCAGGAAAATATCAGAACGCCAGTATTTCGTAGTGACTAGTAAACGTAACAGATTAAAAACTGTCCTTGAATTGACTGCTGAACTAAACGCACGGTGAGTGAGTCAACAGTGAGACGACACCTGGCAGACAACCACCTCCGAGGTTATGTAGCATCAAGGAATCCACAGTTGCGCCCTGTTAACAAGAAGAAAAGGTTTTAGTGGGCAAAGACACACCAACATTGGACAGCGGGGGATTGGGAAAGAGTCTTATTCACTGATGAATCCAACTTCAAAATATTTGGAAGTAAACGCTGTCAATTTGTACGCCGTTTATCCCATGAACGCTTGAATGCTCAGGGCGTAATTCCAATGTAAAATATGGAGGGGTTCTGTGATGGTACAGGGATCCTTTGGAGGGAATAAAGTCGGAGATCGGGTGCAAGTGGGTTGGATATCTGAACCAAAAGGATTATCATGCCATTCTCCAGCGACATGCTAGGACATCTGGTTTGCGTCTGATTGGGAATGGGTTTGTCTTACAGCAAGACAACGACCCGAAACATACCCCTCGCTTGTGTCAGAACTATGTGAATTCTCTAGAGGTTCATAAAGTATTGAAAAACATGGAATGCCCCCCCCCCCCCCAATCCGAGGCGCTCCGTAAAGGCTCCCTAATGAAAATCCAATTTTTTATTTGCGTCACGTTGTTTCTTGTTATAAACCTACCAATCTGGCTTGTCTGTTGTCATCGCACTAAGTTCATCTTTCTGTGTGATAGCTTCCTCCGTTTGAGCAATAAAGTTGTTATAAAAGACTTTTGTCGAAACAAGGCCTAGCGAGTAGACAACGTTTCATTAGAGCTACTGATAGCGTTGGGAGAACAAGCCGTGAGAAAACTCTTCCATCTGGTGAGCGTGTTGTATGAGGCAGGTAAAATACCCACAGACTTCAGGAAGAATACAGTAAGTCCGATTCAAAAGAAAGCAGGTGCTGACAGGTATGAAAATTGTCTAACTATCAACTTTATAAATCACGGTTGCAAAATACTAACACAAATCCATTACAGAAGAATGGAAAACTGATAGAAGCTCACTTCGGAAAACATCATTTTCGATTCCGGAGGATTGTAGGTACATGCGAGGCAGTACTGAGTCTACGAGTTCTCAAATAAGATAGATTAAGGAAAGATAAACCTACGTTTATAGCATTTGTAGACTTAGAGGAAGTTTCTGACAGTATTGACCGGAATACTCCCTTTCAAATTCTGAATGTGGCAGGGGTAAAATACAGGGAGCGAAAGGCTGTTTACAATTTGTACAGAAACCAGAAGGCAGTTATAAGAGTCGAAGGGCACGAAAGGGTAGCAGTGGTTGAGAAAGGAGTGAAATGGGGTTGTATTCTATCCCCAATGTTATTCAATCTGTACATTGAGCAAGTAGTAAAGGAAACAAAAAAAAAAATTGGATGAGTGACAAAAACTTTGAAGTTTGCCGATGACATTGTTATTCTGTCGGAGACACCAAAGGACTTAGAAGAGCAGTTGAACACAGTGGACAGTGTCTTGAAAAGAGGATATAAGATGGACATCAACAAAAATAAAACGAGGATAGTGAAATGTTGTCAAATTAAATCAGATGGTGTTGAGAGAATTAGTTTAGAAAATGAGACACATCAAGTACTAGATGAGTTTTGCTATTTGGGAAGCAAAATAACTGATAATGGTCGAAGTAAGGAGGATATAAAATGTAGACAGGAAACGGAAAGAAAAGCGTTTCAGAAGAAGAGAAATTTGTTAACATCGAGTATAGATTTAAGTGTCAGGAAGTCGTTTCTGAAAGTATTTGTATGGAATGTAGCCATGTATGGAAGTGAAACATGGACGATAAACAGTTTAGACAAGAAGAGCTTAGAAGCTTTTGAAATGTGGTGCTACAGAAGAATGCTGACGATTAGAGACGTAGATCGTATAACTAAATGAGGAGGTACTAAAGAGAATTGAGGAGAAGAGGAATTTGTGGCCCAACATGACTAGAAGAGGGTATCAGTTGGTAGGACACATCTTGAAGCATCGAGGTATCACCAGTTTAGTACTAGAGGAAAGCGTAAAGTGTAAAAATCGTAGAGGAAGTCCAAAAGTTGAATACAGTAAGCAGATTCTGAAGGATGTAGGCCGCAGCAGTTACTGGGACATGAAGATGCTTGCACAGGTTAGAGTATCATGGAGAGCTGCATCAAACCAGTCTTTGGACTGAACGCCACAATAACAACATCTCATCCTACAATGGTACAGGGATGTACTATCGTAAGGTTTTGTAGTATTCGAATCTTGCTGACATTTAGTTGCCGGCAGGAGTGGTCGTGCGGTTCTAGGCGCTACAGTCTGGAACCGCGTGACTGCTACGGTCGCAGGTTCGAATCCTGCCTCGGGCATGGATGTGTGTTGTGTCCTTAGGTTAGTTAGGTTTAAGTAGTTCTACGTTCTAGGGGACTGATGACCACAGCAGATAAGTCCCATAGTGCTCAGAGCCATTTGAACCATTTTGAGATTTAGTTGAACTATTCGGTAATTACAGGATATTTCAAAATATTGACTTCAGGGGTGACGTAATAATGGCACTACGTTTTAATGTGGCTTTCATCATGCATGATATCCTGAAAACTATAGATACACTCGAAAATCTGGGTTTTGTTTCCCTAGATTTCCCAAAGACGCTGTACGATCATAAGGAATACTTTCACCGATATGTTCGGTTTGCCTCTCGTCTATATAACGCAGTATGTTAAACTGAACAGTAATACATAAGATTGTAACATCGTATATGTGCCAAGAAAGTGTAACAGGGATATCAAGGCCCTCAGCATGTTGTTGTGATCTTGAGTCTGAAGATTGGGTTGACGCAGCTCTTCACACTGCTCCGCCCTGTGCAATCCTCTTCGTCTCCGAATAAATACTGCAACCTACAGACTTTTGAAGTTCCTTGCTATTTTCATCTCTTGGTCTCCCTCTAAAGTTTTTACCCACTACACTCCCCTCCAGTACCAAATTGGTCATCCTTTCATGTCTCATTATGTGTCGTATCAACCGATCACATTTTTTGGTCAAGTTAAGCCACAGATTTCTTCTCTCCCCACTTCTATTCAGTACTTCTTGCGTGGTTACATGATAAACCCATCTAATGTTGAGCATTCTTACGTAGCACGTTATTTCAAAAGTTCTATTCTTTTCTTGACTGAACAGTTTCTCGACAACATTTTACTTCCGTACAAGGTTGTTCTCCTGACATAATTTCAGAAAAGACTTCCTAATATTTAAATCGATATTTGATGTTAACAAATTTTCTCTTCATAAACGCTTTTCTTTGCCATTGCGAGTCTACAAAATATCATTTCTACTTCGGTTATCAGTAGTTATTTTGCTGCTCGAATACCAAATTCACCCATTACTTTTAGTGTTTCGCTTCCCAGTCTAATTCCCTCCAGTCTAATTCAGCTACTTCCATTATCCACGTGTTGCTTTTGTTAATGTTCAACTCTGCTTTCAAGTCACTGCCATTCCGTTTAACTGTCCTTCCACGCTCTTTCGTGTCCCTGACAGAATTACAGAGTCATCGGCAAATCTCAGAGTTTTTATTTCATCTCCCTGAACTTCAATCTATACTCCATATTTTTCTTTGATTTCCTTTGCTACTCGTTCAATGTACAGATTGAATAACACTGGAGATAGGCTACAGCCCTGTCTCACTACCATCTCAACCAGTTTTTCCCTTGCGCGCCCGTCTACTACTATAATTGTCCTCTGGTTTCCGTGCAAGTCGTAATACATATCCTTTCGCTCCCTGCATTTTACTCCTACTACTTGTTGAATTTCAAAGAGAATTTTCCAGTCGACATTGTCAAGAACTTTTACCAAATCTACGAAAGCTGTAAGCGTCGGTTTACCTTTCGTTAGCCTATCCTCTAAGATACGTCGTAGGACCAGTATTGCTTCGCGTGTTCCTTCATTTCTCCGGAAGCCAAACCGATCTTCCCCGAGATCGGCTTACGGTTTTCCATTTTGCATCAATACCTGCTTTTCTTTTAAATTGAAGTTCTTACGTTCTTCTTGAAGTCTGAGGGTATTCAGTGTTTCTCTTACATATTTATCGCCAGGTGGCACAGTTTTATCACGGGTGGCTCACGAAAAGAGATCAGGAGGTCTAAGGGAAGGTCGTCTACTCTAGGGACCTCTCAATACACGTAACAGATTTATCAGATAATGTCAAAACTATTGACAGTTGTTAAGAGTAACGTCTGGAGCACCTCACGTCGTTTATACAGGGTGTCTAAAAGTCTGTAAATCAAATGCCTATGTGACTTCTGATAGAGACGAATTGTTCACCGACGTTTCCCCGCGACCTTAGCCGGCTTTTATTGTATGTTGTGCTCCTGAGATGCGATGTAGCGACGGTACTCTTCTGCGGCGTTCGTATACAATGTGTGTTGACTATAAGCCAGTCCGCCGCCCCAAGTTAAAGGCTGGTCGAGCTTTTAAAATATCTTGCTCATTTTTAAATACAATCAGCGTTAAGATTTCCTTTCTGAAAATCGCTGTATCAGCTTACGCGAGTAGGTTATATATAGAACAATGGTTAGCAGACCCGGCCAGTTCGGTGAAATCTCATCGTCCCAGGGCCGGCAAAATGAATACATCGACCCTTGGAGACGCTAGGGAGTGTGAGCAAACATTTTGTCTCTAAAAAAAGAAATTTTTCTCCATGAAGTGATGTGTCACCCCTAGACGTTTGTCGGAAGATAAATCGGGAGGGGGGACGCGTAGAATAAGTAATGTGGAATGCAAAGGGTGAACTTAAATTGTTGTAAGAATTCTTAGAAAGTGCCGTGTGTCATCTGCAAAAGAAATAATATGCAGGACGTTACTGCGTACAGTTATAAGAGTTCGAATAAATTTTTGTATTGGGACAAGAGCACACATCGAAAGATTTCAGATACTCCCTCTTATGGTCGTAACATGCAATTTAAAAATGCCGAACGGTGGGAGACAAATCCACGAAAACTTGTAAACGTAAGTAAAAAACTTCGTGGGATGGATGAAGTTTTATTCACTACCGTATGAAAGTGTATCAAGGAAGCATGAAAAACTCGTTCTCGAGAAACCATGCTTGGTAAACTGAGAGTAGCAATATTGGAGCAAGTGTGCCCCCATGGTCTATACTTCGTAAAGACGATGAGAAGATTTGAACGAGTACAATGCTTGTTCCCTCATTCAGTAATCAATATAATAGTACAGGAAATAGCTAATATTTGTACGAAGAACCGTCCGTTAGACATTGTTCAGCAGGTTGCGTTAAGTGTGTATATGTAATTTCAGATGCAGGTGCTTCTTAAAACCATAACGAATTCGTCTTTATAGATCCGTTGGGACCCTCTGCCGCAAAATAGGTAATTCTGTTTCATATCTATACAAGAATGAAAATAATGTAAAATTGAGGAAAACAAAACCGCAGACGGTTTGATGACTGAAACACATCTAAAATAAAATAATCGATTTCAATACAGACATAACAGCTTGAGGGATATGACGCAATAATTCTGTTGTGGCGCGAATTTCATGTAAAAATTGTTAACGATAGAGACGTTACAACACACCTAACACGTGCTTTGGATAGCCTTTCACCCATGTACAACGGCAAACCAAATAACGTTATTTATTTTGGATCTTCGCATTTACTCGTTAACAATACGAAGACTCCTAGCTTGTATATTTAATCAGAAACGATACCCGTATGGATAAAAATTCAAAAGACACCTAGAATCGCACGCGATCAATAAGCGATTAAGACTGAAGAGAGATACACCCGTAGTTCTAACGGCAGTCACGTTTGCCGAAGTGAAAATGTTAATTGTAGTGTAAGGCCCAAGTGTTTTGCCGACGTCCAGCGCCGCACATACATTCGAATGGCAAAAAACGACCGTTGTTTGGGGAACGGCTTTACTCAACATGCGTATAGCACACCGCCATTTGGGACAAACTGAATGAGCAACTGCGGCATCTGAACCATGCAATAGAGCGAAAAAACACGAAGTCCACATCTTGTGCACATAGCCATAGGGGCTGTACAGATTAGTTCACTATCTTAATTCGTTGCTGGACAGCTGTAACAGATGTGAACATAGAATGTTTTTGTTCAATGTGACCCACAGTTTTGACAAACTTTAAAAATGCCATTACATAACACCATAAGCTTCTATTTAAATTATTCTTTAATGCGGTTTTCCCCAAGAGTTACATATATAAATAAAAAAGGACACAATTTCCAAAATATAAGATTTATAAATGATTTATAGCCAAGAAAAGATAGCTCCATAGAGTATTAAAAAAAGACAATCATCCAAGGAACAGAAAAATGTAAAACAGCAATGAATCATGAACAACAACATATTAAGACCGTACATAAATTTTCTGTGAGATCTTCATGTGTACAGGTAATTTTATTAACGAGAAATAATGGATGAAATCCATCGAAAGAACAAAAATAGGGATAAGAGACAATTTGCGGATAAATAAAGTTGATAAATAACCTCAATATATGAAGAGCAGGTTCAGAAACTAAGGTATCCGTCAAAATTTGCTACGTATCTTGTAAAATTTGTGTAAAAATTAGTTTTCGGGCTGAAAGACGCAAATCAGTCCAATATAGGACATAAATCGGACCGATACGCTCTAACATCGGACATATATAAAGTGCAGTCCTACGGTTGCTGTAAAGGGCAGAACTACATTGGGCAAACGGATAGAAAAATATGTGAATGTCAGAAAGAATGTTGCAACACCGATCAAAGCAATCCATAGACCTTTTCTCAGTGTTTAAGAGAGATAAAGGATGTAGTGCATAAAACTGAAAAAATTTGTTATTATGTTACATAAGGCGGAGAAAGAAGAGAAATTTTTTCACATAATATAAAATAATTAAATCCAATTCTGAACTAACAAATCGAACTGGAAAGTAAATAGTATACAGGTGTAGCCGTTATTGGATGCAACATGCGTTCTCTAATTGTGCTGAGACCAGTCTGAACAACAGCCTCTACCTCGAGAAGGATTTAGAACTCGAAGTAGCTGAATCTGACCTATTTCAACAGGTAATTATCCAGTCAAGTATGGCAAGGAACAACAGTGAGTACCACTGGTAAGCTGTCATGTAGCCCACAGAACACACCTCTAAACTGGATGGTTGTCAGCTTGTAGGTCACCATTGGTGTTCCCTTTCTCACAAGCATCAACGTACTTCCAGAATAGTTTTCTAAAATATGTATCTTAAAATCAGGAGATGTGCTAAACTAACGGGTGGAGTGAAACACTACAGAGTATCACCCAAAAATATCGCGATCACTGCTTTGGCAGTTAAAACACGCGATAATTTTCCCAAGTAGCAAATGCGAATTAAAAATTTTAGTATTTCAGTTTACAGTTTCGCGTATTACTGAAGACATCAGTAAAGGAACAAATGGTCACAATTTTGAGATATTATATGGTGACGTGCACACATCAACTTGTGTATATGAAGAATTACGTGAACCAAGGTTTCAGAAATGGGTTATCGTCACGTAACATCTTAACGTACACTGTCACCAAAGTCGCTTTTATTTACAGGGTAATTATAAAATCCATGAGACATTTTAAAAACCCGTCACAGATAAATGGCTAAACATAACGTAACGAATGATACGTTAAAAAGAAACTGACAAAGTTTGCTTTGAACGTGGTGCCGGCAAGTTAGTTTGGACAACCGCCGATGGCGGCCCCACCGACTCTGTTCCGGCCACTGGTCTGGCGCTACTCCAGCGGCTAACCACTGTCGCCAGACTTCACGCCTTGCGAATTTTGCTTGTGCCATTACATGAAGGAGAGCGTTTAGGTTCAACCTCCACACAAAACCTCAAAATCTCGCGACACTGCATCGCACCATCCGTTCTTAGTGTCACTTCTTATTTGTTAGGTGGGGTACGGGCAGAATTTGATTTTTTACAAATGTCTGCTGCGTAAAAAAGGGTGGAGGACGCGTAACACGTTTGTAAACGTAGTTCAAAAAAATAAAAAGAGAAAAAAGAGCTTTGATGATTTGTCTTTTGCATACAGCATCATTTGTTGTGTTGTTATTGGCCATTTATCTGTGCTGATTGCTTGAAATGTTTCATGGATTTGCAGCTACCCTCTACTTTTATTTGTTTTACATGTTACAGTCCTTATCCTTGGAGGACTGGTCATCCCTAAATTTCTAATCAGTTGAAAGAAATCCTGATAAGTAAGGAATTGACTGATAGAGCGACAGCAGAAAATATGAGGGGAGTGATTTCCGCTTTTACCCTAAGGGTAATCAGACTAAAAAATTAATTTCTTCTGGTTTTCGTTGTTAAAATAAATACCTTCCCGTGTCTGCTCGGGTGTCTTAACATCACCTCTAATAAATAACTGTTTTGATCCCTAAATTGGCATTGGAATAGGGCATACGCCACTTTAGCTATAATTAATTGCAAGTGCAATTTTTGTTTCTTCTGTAAAATTGTGCCTCAGAATGGCTATTTTGCACAAATTTGACACAGTTATATAAGGGAATCTGGAATGAACGAATAGTTTATTGTTATTTTCTTAAATTTAAAACAATAGTTGGCAGACCTTATGAGCGACCTCAGTGTCATATGCTGGATAATAAGTAGTACTTTTATGTATGGCTTTAGGATCTAGTGAAAACAACCCGCAATTTCATAAAATACACCACGGTCGGGATAACAGAAAAGAAAAGGGAAAAACTCACACGTTCTGCCACACTACAATCAACACAACTGCTGAAACAGGAAGTCAACGCCAAGTCATAGCACGTAAAACCACTCAGAAGCAGTCTCTACGAAATGAAAAAGTTAAAAAGTTTATTCTCTTATTTCGACATGGCATAAATATTACACGAGTTAAAACCGAGGTTATTCCAAGTCGGTGAATGAGATGGGTGCAGATGGGGAAGAGATAGCTTTAGAGGTCTAACGAAAATAGCGTGAGGTTATCGAAGAACGCCAGTGCTCTGAAGTAAAATAGATCATATTAAACAGGAAAGGAGAATCTGGAATCTCCAGAAAAGAGGCTCTAGAGAAGAATTCAAAAAGCTACGAACTGAGGAGTTATTAAAAAGTAGCGGAAAATAGGTTGAATCAACGGCATATTGTTTATATCACACAGGAAGGAAAAAAGGGCCGTGTTATGGGTGCAGTCAAGACTAGTTTTTTATTAGTGATGTTGATTATAGTAAATGTTCAGCCACCACGGGATTGGCGTAAGGTATCAGTCAAACGACAGTTCTTTTTAAAAATAAATTCTTTATTTCTACTAGATTTACAGTTTATCTTGCTAACACAAAGTTCCATTTAATTCATCTAGTACAGTGGCATGTAGTTTTAAATTTCGCAGTTCTTGCACATACATCATCAGTAACGTAAAACTACAACTATCGCAACACAGCGACAAGATGACTAGTGGCTGTCGTAATAGGATGGTTACCGGTCGTTTTTGTAAGTAGCTCTCGTCCCAGAAAAAAGTAGTAAGACAAGTGGTAATGACGGAACGAATACATTTGGAACACTGCATAGACAGATGAGTTTAGTAGGTTGTAAACTGTTGCACCACGTCGTAAACAGATGTAATACACAAGACCGATAAACAGTAACAGTATTTTGAGTTAATACGTCGTAAAATACTATTAACCGACTCTCTGAAGTCACAACATTCACAGAAAATGTAAAAGAATGAGTGCGTCTCAAGGAGATATATGGACTCGATCTTTAGCTTAAGTCCCATATACGCATTTGTATTATTCCGGTCGAGATCCTATCCTTTTTTCAGCAATAGTCTGGGCCGCTATCATTTCACGGTGTCATCTTTCTTGAATCGGACTCAAGTAAAGAGCGAAAATTATAGCACACAGTAAGATATTTGGGTTAAGACGTGTCCTGGCCAGCCCAGAGAATCTAATTTAAATGTGAAAAATACGTTTGTTTTGTTTTCTGTTGCAAGAAGTCTTGGTGCAGAAATATGGCGGTAAACAACGCGCAAATGTACAATAGACCTCCAACTCAACTAATTCCGTGTGAAAAAGATGAGTCTTATAGGTACTGATAGGTACCAAAATTATGGTAATGCTGGTCTCAGAGGTTGCATGATGATGGATTCTTTTTCTAATTGTGTTACATGGTATGTTTTTTATATAAAAGCTTGCCCTTAAAGGTACAACTTAAATCTTTAATCTTTGCTGTCGGAGGGAAATTATTCCTCAGTGTGCAGCTGTCTGGAGGTCCCCGATAATGCTAATCAGAAGATAATAATTTTACCAAGATTTCTCTAAGGGAATAACACAACGTAAAGTGTGATGTTGGTATGATTTTTCAGGAGTAAGATGATCGTCTGTATGCTATTTTATTTCGGTAACGTGAATACATTCCTTCGCAGGAAATATTGTTTCTGTGCAGATTTGTCATTTATAAGAACTGTGTCATTACTGACAAAAAACTGCCCTCCCGACAGCGCTAGAACAATTCTAACCTACGGTTAAAAACTGAAGTAAAAATTGCTGAGTTCTGGTAACTAGTCCACCCTAGATGTGGAAACTGTGCAGCTTTATATTTCCACGCCTGCACCGTTGGCAAAAATGGTTGTTCGTTTCACTACACTAAACATTTGGAGAAACTTTGTGATTGCTGTTTGTTTCTTCGTCCAAGTTGCCTTTGATGTACTACACCATAGACAATGTTCTTCGTGGACGGACTTCGGTAGTACTTTACTTAGAATGTAGTCTTCATTTACTGTGTAGATGTGTTATTCAAAATAATTTAATGAACATTTCGTTTGGAAGGATGACTAAATTCTTTTATAGCAGCTACACAGTCGTCACATGATTCCTTAAGCCACAAATACAAGACATGGATCATTAATAAAAGGTGTTAAAAACGTAGTTACACCTTCGACATACTCACAGTATTGTTATCTTGAGTGCACTGCGCTTCAAGGACGTCTGTCATTCGTTGAACACCCTCAGGACACCATCTGAAAGAGAAAGGAGCATTATCTAATGTAAACGCAAATTAAACAATTACAATCCAGAGAGTAAATAATTTTGAATTTCAACCACGCGCCATTGCTTTGCAAGAACTATAGAATTTTACAATTTTTAAAAAATTTTAGCTGTGTTTTTCAAACAGTTTGACATGTTGTACGCTGTAAACACTAATGAGATGTAGATTATTATTTTTTTTTTTTACAGAATATTCGGAGAAGAAGTAAGAGACGTCCTTTATGTTGTTGTTTGCTAAGCACTTAACGCACGATCTTCAACTAAAAATATATTTCATATGTTTCATAGACTGCACCTCTACGTTTCAAGACATTAATGTCGAGTAAGAGAGAAATCATGCCTGTCAACGTGAGAAAGTGAATACGCTCAGACATGAGCAGATTGCTACAAGAGAAACAGCCGAAATTTCCTCCAATTCATGCGATGAATGTTATTTCGTATAACTGCGGTATTGCATACGGTGACATATTTTCATTGATGATGCGAGAAATAAGAAAATTCCAGAAATTTTACCAAATACCAAAGCAATGCACCCGACAGTGATGAGTATGTAGTTTTTAATATTGTCATGACTCACAGTAAACTGTTCTCCTTTCTTACAGGTAATCACCTCTTACATGCCACATTTTTCCACAACGTAACAGGAGATATTTTTTAAATCTTAGTTTTCATTTTTCCTCTCAGTGCGTCAGTCTTGAATTTCACCGCCTCTACTCCCACGTACATTCATTTGCATTTCCTGTAGCAGAACATCGATGTACCACATTTAAGGCTTTGAGAGACGGACTGAGACCTACGAAAAGTGTCACTCCAAGCGTTTTTAGTAAATCGGTACATAATCGTTTGTATAAATTGCTTCAGAAATAACACCAAATATTTCGATAGAAGTATTTCGAGAAATTTTGCAGTAACCATTTTTGTAGTCTACGTACTAGTATTTGTGGTGTCTGTAATTAGCAAGCAGCTTTCCGTAGCCAAAATCGGTATTACTTGGTTTCAAGGATGGAAGGAAGGGTTTGATGTACCATCGACGTCGAGATAATTAGAGACGTAGGACAAGGTCATGCTGGGGAAGAATTTAGAAATAAACTAGCGGGGTTCTTTCAAAAGAAGCATCTAGGCATTCGTCATAGTTGATTTAGGGAAATGACGGAAAATTTGGATGGTTAGGTAGGGATCTGAGGCGCTATCCTCTCATAAATACAAGTTCGGTGTCTTGCCATTTGGTTCCAACTTTTCGCCTTTTGTTAGTACACAGTCCTATGACAATAGTTTACATGTCTACGGACCCTGAAAATGTTGGTGTACCTCTCTGTTTAGTGATGGGAATTCTGTTGCAACTCCTGAAGGGCACTTACGGCTTTTCATTCGCAAAGTGCCAGATTTTCAAAATTTTAGTCTGTTTTTTGTAAAGCTTTTGTGGTCTTAAGCAAAGAAAAAGGTGAGAAACAAGTTGGGACATATCCAGTCAGATGGCAGTTCTTCAACGAGCGGAAGAAAAATTTCTATGTGTATCGATGTTGGTCATTTGAAAGTACGGCGCTGAGTGACGTCTTTTAAGTGAAGATCAGATGGATACTTCTTACGGGACGGTTGTAGGTAGTAGGGTCAAGCAAAGAGATTACTGTAATTTTCTGGAAGGGCAAGTGTTAATTGCTGATTGATTCCACTCATACGACGTTCACGTATGAATGTGGCTTTATTATTGATGAAGTTACATCCCTTCAACCAACATAGATGGTTCGACGAAAAAATGGTTAAATTATGCAGATCTCTTGCCATCATAAAGGTAATCTCAGAAATATTTCTACAAAACATTTAATGCACTGTGAACACTTACCGATATTTTATCTGATCTGCTATTCCCATTGCTAGTAGAAACTTGTAATACTAAACTATTCTTTATCGCCTAGTGTTTCGTATTTTCAGTGGTGAATGTGACGGTATTTCCGTTGCCCAAGATGTGTTTTACTTTGTTCTAAAATCCACATGAACCTGTTCCTTACCTAGGTCGTATAGTTTGATCCGGTTCTAAGCACTGAAAATAAATGCTGCTAACTAGATACGACTTATGTTAGAGGTCTTGACCTTCGAAAAATTTCTTGCAAACTTCTGGCTGTTAATATTTTTTATCACAAAGCGGAAGAGTTCATGACCCCAGAGAGTTTACTGTGTCTACGTCTGAAGCAAGCAAAAACTGATGAGATGAGAACTGATGAAAATAATTGCAAAAACGTGGGGCCGAAAAGGAGATACTCATCTCTGGAGTGATTTAATGTAATTCATAAGGATAAGTCGGTACTGAGGCTGATGTTTTCCTCTACCGAGACGTATGTAACTAAAGTAATGAAGATTTTCATATTAAAAAATTCTCCTTATCGTTATTGTTGTAGTCCAGTTTATGATTTTGATGGCAAGTTTTTATGAATGTTCTACGACCTTCCTTTACCAATTTTTCAGGCCGCATATACTGGGAATTATAAAAATAATAAGACAAATGTAACAATGTCTCCTTTGTGCAGCTTTCAAAGAGCCACTTAAGTATGCACATATTGTTGTGACAAGGAAAAATGATAGCAAAAACCTTGAAAAAGAGTGGGGGTATTTGATTTTAGCTCTTCCGTAAAGAGAGACAGGAGAATAGAGATGCGAAATGTTACACATTGACTTGATTTTTATTTTTACTTAAATATATGCAACGTGTAGACCATCATGGAGCTACCACTATCGTAATGCGATTGTTGAAACCTGAAACCTCTTAGGCAAACAAAAAATTAAAGAACTGATCTCAGAAAATATCGCCTGCATAATTACTGTTATTATTTTTAGAGTCCGTTTCCGACTTTACAAAAGGTGCGAAAAGGTTACAGTGAATCTGTTAGTAAATAAAAAAGTTCTCTAATGAGTCAGTGGCAGTTTTTTAAGAACAAATTGTTATTATCGTTCCCTAGAACTTCGATTTTAATTAAGAAAAGTGATATGGCTGGTGTGTCTGGACCAGTTATTTCCAGAATGTACCAAAGTCGCAGCGTCCAACAACGCCTGTAATAGACAAGAAAATTCTAATTTTTTCGGCTTCTTCGATCCAATAGCTATCCTTTCCTATCTCCTTTCACTCGTTTCATCGTTTCGTTTCAACGCCGCCTAAGAGAATGAGAAATTTCTCTGTTACCTATTTTATAAATCATTCTCTTCTACAGCGACCAGTACCGAGTTACCTATTTCTGAATGCATTACAACGTTTGCTCAGACCATTCTCTTTTCCTGGTAATAGTATTTTGACAAACTTCTTATCCCCATGATCTATGTGTTTCCACCCTATACAGATTTTAATCATTTTGCTTTTATCCTGCTTTATCATTTATTTTCTTGACACATTTTTTGTTTCGAGCTTCAACTTTTCTACAGATTATTGCTCCGATGTAGCTAAAACATTTCATTTCTTGTATTGTGCCCTCTCTACATTTGGTGCTCTGATAGTCATTACCCATTTTTCTTACTCTCTTAGTGTCCATATTTGCTAAGTAAACAGTTTAGAGACTCTGCGGGTCCCCAATTTGTTCCAAACTTTCGGCGAGTGTTGTTGACGTCGGCTGCGTACTTGAGCAGTGGAACCTCTTCAGACTGCAGTTTTATACCTGTTTTAAAAATGTCTCTATTTTTGTATATATTTGATGATACCTCTTGAAAACTAAAGAGGATATAGAGGTAATTAGGTTCATGTGAAAGACAGACCCTCTGCTTCGTGGCTGACAAATGGATATTATGCTTCCACTGCACCACTAAACGGTGCTGTTGTTGTACCGAAATTCAGCACATTCAATCCTAGAAGTCCAGAAAGAAGAAGAAGAAGAAGAATATCATTCTGAAGAATTCAATAGTTTCCACAGTGATCCAGCGGAAACCGTAAGCTCTTGACTGAAATGTCCAAATGCAGATGACTTCTTGGCATGCAACTGCAGAGCAGAGTGCATTAACCTCCGTGACGGGCAGGTGAGGCAGGGTTTACAGGTTACGGACGCCACGCCCCATCCGTCTGCTCCGCCCCTCTTTGGGCGTCCCTCTTAGACTTCCTTTCAAACAGGT
Organism: Schistocerca piceifrons; assembly: GCF_021461385.2. Lineage (NCBI taxonomy): Eukaryota > Metazoa > Arthropoda > Insecta > Orthoptera > Acrididae > Schistocerca > Schistocerca piceifrons. Next base: position 381,837,572 of record NC_060138.1, read on the forward strand.
AACGTGCGTTGTTCAGGGCTTAACCGCCCAGGGAGAACAATGGACTCACCGCGCCATCCTCTATGGTTTGAAACACGGAACGGAGCGAATAGCCAATAGACGGCATCTCTTGTACGACCTGTTTCCTAAGCTTTCATGAATTCGTAGTGACACTTTAGGTAAGCAGGGCCTCCACTCTATGTTTTTGTTGAGCTAAAAGTGAAAGACACGATGTTTTTGAGACAGAGCACAATGAGATGGCTTCCTGCCTTAGGATAAATATGTGTTGTGTGACCTGTAATTGTACAAGGGGCAGTAAAATGAAATCGAAATGGTTCAAATGGCTCTAAGCACTGTGGGACTTAACATCTGAGGTCATCTGTCCCCTAGACTTAGAACAACTTAAACCTTACTAACCTAAGGACATCACACACATCCATGCCCGAGGCACGATTCGAATCTGCCATCTTAGCAGGAGCGCGGTTCTAGACTGAAGCGCATAGAGCCGCTCGGTCACAGAGGCCGGCCAAATGAAATCGAGAAAAATCGGAAGGAAGTAAGTAAACAATTCATTGTTTGGAAAATAGTGGTCATGACTGTTAACACTACTGTCCCACTTTGAGACAAGAAGGTCAATGCCTTCATGGAAAAATGTTTGCGGTTGCTTACGGAACCGTGACTGTACCCGTGAGTGCACTTCCTGTTCCCACGGAAATCGACGGCTAAGAATGTCTTTCTTCAGGGCTCCAAAATTATGGAAATCGTATGAGGAAAGATCGGGCTTGTATGATGTGGAAGGACTTCCCAGCGAAACTTCTGCAGCGTAGTAAAAACAACGTTGGCAAAATATGGGCTCACGCACAAGCCCTTACATCCTCCATACAATCCCGATCCGTCCCCACGCAATTTCCATATTTTTGGAGCCCTGAATAAAAACATTCGTGTCCATCGATTTGCTTCGGAGGAGTACGTGCACACCTGGGCACAATCATGGTTCAGAGGCAAACGAAATCATTTCTCCATAAAGCCATTGATAGCCTTGTCTCATAATAGGATAAATTTATTAAAAGTTATGGTGACTAGTTTTCAAATAATAAACAGTTTAGCTGCATTTGTCGCGTTTCCATTTGACTGCCCGTTATAGTTCTGCTCAGGGGCACTTTGCAGTCCGTACTCGTAAGTTGAGGTAGCAGCGTGAAAATTTATATTACCTCTTCAACTGTTTCACTACATCACTGATAGCGAATGCTGGGATGGTTCATTTAATAAGCCCACAAAAAAAAGTTCAAATGTGTGTGAAATCTTATGGGACTTAACTGCTAACGTCATCAGTCCCTAAGCTTACACACTACTTAACCTAAATTATCCTAAGGACAAACACACGCACCCATGCCCGAGGGAGGACTCGAACCTCCGCCGGGATCAGCCACACAGTCCATAACTGCACAGTAAGACCACAGCAAAGAGCCATGTGTAGCATTGCTGTTATTAAAGTCCTTGGGATGTAAATGGAAAGTTAAGTGCAAAAAATTGCTTTTGTTTGTTTCGAAGGTGGATTCACTTGAAAGGTACTGGAAATTCGACAACTTACTAATACGAAAAATAACGAGAGGAAGTCTCATTGACAAAGAAGCGTGGAAATTTCGTTGTTGCATTTCTGTTCTACTTTATGTATTTGTGTTTACAATAAGTGTGCCAATATGCCACTTAACTGGAGCAATTCTCCAAAACATCTAAATAAACAATAAAAGTAAGAAATAAATATTCGTAAATAAAGGAAAGAATGTATTTGTGTGCCCTCTGTTATTGTATGGAAGAGTGTACGTAAATAATTAACAGATCATCATATGGCCATATGTAACCATTACTACTGAAATATTTGGCAGTGTGATATGGTAATTGAAGGGCACTTAAATAATTTTTTTAGCGAATAAAATATTGAGTAACGATAAATTTTTCTTTACGGTTTGCTATATGCCCCAAGACGAGGGAGAGACGGAATTTAGAAAATGTAAGTTGTTAAATAAGGGTGTTTCTTGGGTGATTGTAATTTTGATGTAACTGTTTGGTTTTGGCTTTATTTTGGTGTGCAGGTCAAAGACTGGTTTGGTGCGGCAGTTCACGCTACTGTACTCTGTGCAAGCTTCTTCACTTTTGTACAGATGATGCGAGCTAAATCTATTTGTATCTGTTTACTGCAGTCATATACAGGTTTCCGCCTACAACCTTTACTCTCACTTAAAAAAACAAAACAAAAAATTCTTGCTGGTGCCAATCTGAGCTTTGTAGCTACCCTCTCTACTTTGTCCAAACAGTAAAAATCATCGCCAAACCTTGGTACTGGTATTTCCTTTCCATAGACTTTAATTCCATTTCCAAATCTCTCATTGTTTACTTTGCTGCTTGCTCATTGTACAAGATCGATATCATCGGGCAAAGCTGCCTCATTTCCTTCTCAACTACTATTTCCCTTTAATAACCTTCGACTCTCACGGCTGGAGTCAGATTTCTGTACCAGTTGCAAATAACCTTTTTCTCTCTATGTTTTACCGAAAGAGTGTATTCCTGACATGGTTGCCAAAAGAATTCTCTAAACCTAGAAATGCTATAATGCAGGTTTTCTTTCCTTCTGTCTATCTTCTAAGATAAGCCGTAGGGCCAGGACTGGCTCACGTTTTCCCAAAATGATCTCCGATGTCATCTTCTGGAAATTTTTCCATTCTTCTATAAATAATTCCTGTCATTTGTTTGCAACCACGACTTAATGAGCTGATGGTCCTGTGATATTCACACCTCCTAACACCTAATCCCCTTCGAGCAGGAATTATTATATTCTGCTTGAAATTTGAAGGTATTTGGACTGTCTCACATACCTTGCACACCAGGTGTGACAATATTGATATGGTTGTCTCTCCCAGAGATATGAATAATTCTGGAGGGACTGTCGCCTTCACCATAGGCCTTGTTTCGCCTTTTCAACTTTGTGATCTTTCATTGCTTTGTCAGATTCTTTACTGACCGTTCCCTAAAACTTTCTATAAAACTGTTCCTCATGTACTTCTATGTATTCCACCTTTCAGCGTTCCGTTGGTTAGTATGGGTTTGCCATTGCTGCTCTTAATATTCTTGAAGGTGCTTAGATTTCTTTGACTTTTCTACAGGCGATACCTATCTTGCTCTCAGACTTGCATGCCTTTACAGTCTTCACCACAATACACATTGTGCTACGCGCCATGTCAGACGAAGTCACGTACTGAACGCTCAAGCACGTAGTTGTCAGTGATGACGAGCTCCCAAACTCCGAGCAGCGTAGGGGACGATGCGGGAGACCCGCACCCCCGTACTAGGCAAGGTCCTAGCGGAGGTGGTTTGCGATTGCCTTCCTCCGACAGTAATTGGGATGAATGATGATGATGAAGGCGACACAACGACACCCAGTCATCTCGAGGCAGGAAAAATCCCTGACCCCGCCGGAAATCGAACCCGGGACCCCGTGCGTGGGAAGCGAGGACGCTACCGCGAGACCACGGCAGTACGTTTGCGAGGCACAATTACCGTCGTGTTTTGCGGTGTGATTGGAAAAGGAATCTCTTCAGCTAAAAGTCAATATCCTGTTGCTACAGTTTCTCATTGCTTGTATTTGTTTCTCTCGCTTCTTCAAATAACTCCGTTTATTTTGTAACCATTTATTATAACATATTATCCTTTTCAACTTGCGAAACCTTATGATCAATACTAGTGCACTCTTCTTTTCCAACTTCATTTCACAATACTTGTCCGCTGAAAGAAACTTTAATCTTTGTTACGCTATGCACCTCAAGTAGCGAGGCCAATATGCTGCCTACTCGGTGTATTAACTTCCATATGGGCCTTCCTGTTTACGCACATTTCCATGATCAACCAAGATTACTTAGTGTACCAATTGATTGCTTGACTCATACATGTAAGTAGAATCGTGTGTGATGTTTCCAATGCTACGCAGAGAACACTTTATATCTTTCGGTTTATCCTATTAGAAGAACTGGTGGGAGCCTAAGGTATATTTACGAGGTATGATTAGAGCATTAAGTACCACACGCTAAAATAAATTCTTAAGGAGTAGAGCAGAGAAAACCACACCTTCGTCCACGGACACTTGAGATGTCTCCTGCAACCGGCATCAGTAGCCGTATGTGTGGCGGATAACATCACTAACACATGGCTCTCGTGCTATTTAATGCCATCTTTTCGAAGTGGTGCCACTATTTCATCTGCAAGCGTGCGTCAGTATCCCCCCCTCCAAAAAAAAAAAACTGAATACGCCCCGCTTCAGTTCTCCGGCCGAGAAAAATTCCTTGAGGATAACAAGAATACTAGACGGACCTTCGGGTGGCTGTCAGTCGAGCTGACTGCTGTATTACAGAAGCACACATTTTTATTGTGAAATTACATCTTACTGGCAATGCATTAAGAAATTACTATCACCGAGTAACACCATGAAGTCTCTGCCTGAACAAAAGAAATTCGCTCGATTTAGGATAAATTACCAGCACCAGTTTTGTAACCTGTATGAGACTTCGGAAACAGATTCCTGGTACTGATTCAGTTACTCGAAGGTCATATTATCTTGGCGGTGAAAGTCAGCTTCAAGACGAGTAATTCTCCATGAATGCGCTCATAACAGAGATAAAGAACAGTAATATTCTGATGCACAAAATATGATGGTCATCCTTCTTTTATGAAGCCTCCGAGGAAAATTTATAGACAAATTGTGAATTTTTGAGGAAATCGAGTCATACATTCCATCAGCTTATATTGATTGGCAGTTCTGGAGTTTATCAACCAGATTTGTCGCAATTCGAAACCTTTACTATTAGAGCATGGTGATCATTCTGAAACTAAATTCTGCTAAAGTTTTCAGTTTACTGGAAATAGTTAAGATTTCTTGAATTTAAAATCAGGACGTAGCAACCACGATGGACATCGAATATACCAATGCATAACATGTGGTGTATTAAATTGTTTCATTTTGTATGTGGCAAAGCTAGGGAAGTGAGAAACGAGTTTTCGTAAATTGTTTCTGTTCAAGGCAGTGGCACCAATCAATTCTTTCTGTTGCAGTGTGAATTGCTTAAGAGTTCTCTTTGAGCTTCCACAGCTAGTGTCACCGAAGCAACTGTCGTTAATCCTCTCTGTTGCAATACGAGTCACTTAGTTTTCTTTCAGCAAACTAAATGCTTCCACAGCTAATGGTAGCAGGCAACTGTGGATAAACACAAACCACTCCAAACGAGAGTGGTGGGGCTCTTGTTGTGGGAGTGGCGCCTGGGTAGATCGATTTCCTTTGTAGGAAGACGTTGTTTGGTTATGTGTCTTGTGCCACAGACTCGTATAGATAATCTGAAACTAAATGTAACAACAGTAAATAATTTCAAAGTTTAACTCCCGTTCGTCGAGAAAGTGTTATTCAAAAAACGACTTTTTTTTATAATGGACTAGAGATTTATACATATTCTTATCAGGTACTGACTATTGAGTTATGGCAGTTGACTTATTTATCGTAACTACGTATCGCCTTCCCTAATCTTGCGACAGATCTGACGGCAGAGGTTACAGAGGATACAGGAAAAAAAAAAAGACGCACATCTCTGTATGATTTGACAGACTGGCGGCAGAGGTTAAGAGGATACAGGAAAGGTGGAATCGTACAGGATTGTTATAAATAAACTTTCGTTACTCGATCCAGTGTAGGAGGAAAACTGTTTGTTGAATTCGTGACGAACTTTATAGAAAAGATATTCAGACTGTGCGCTGCAGAATTTCCGTTGTTAGTAGTGTTAGTGCCACGAGTTGCCATTAGGCCCCGGTACTGCTAGAGCGACGTAGGATTCAAACACAAGCATCAGTGAGCATTACAGTTGCCTACATTCAACATGGTTCTGGAAATGGTGATCAACGCTTTACACGTGAAGCTGTTCTCCCAAAACAACAGCAGTAGCGCTGCTGCTCTTCGCTATTCAAGCAATACGGAGAGGTTTTCATTCCGAACGAAGGTTGAGAAATATGTTTCGAAAGTTCGAATCAGTTAGCCATTTGGGAATTTCTCCTGGGAGAAGCTGACGGCCAAATGCACCACAAAGTGCTGAAAATGTTATTGCTGCCATGGCTGAGGATTCTGCACATCTTCAAACAACGCACGAGCCTTGTCATTACAGCTGAACATTCCCCGGTCCACTTTTAAAAGAACCGAGAAAAATTTTGAAATGGTGCCTGTAGTGCGGTTCCAGGTCCTTGTGGGTGCAGATAGCCGTCGCATTGAGCAGAGTTTGTAACCTTGAAAGTTAACATGTTACGCAACAATCAAATGTTACCCTCTGATGATGAAATTAAAATATATTCCTTTCAATAGTTTTTCCATTATTTCATTTCCGCAGGTCTTTACAAATATTTTCACATCGTTTCATCGTCCTTTGATCATTCGTTTTCCATGGGAGCCCTCTCAAGTAGCGACCTTTCAGTGATAACCTCCTTGTGCTTTGTCGGCCTCTACGAAATGTAAGAACTGCCAGCTAACGTAATAGAAGAAAAAATTGATGTCAATGTAGAGGATACGGGAGAGACAGTATTACAATCTAATAGACTGCGGAAAACATGAGGTCAAGCAAGATAAGAGGAATAAAAATATTTGTGCTGGATTTCTAGAGCTACTGGAGAGAGTTATAATCAAAATATGACCCATGTTAGTGTGTGGAATCTGAGACAAGATAAATAACATCGACGTTGCGGAGAAATGCGAAAACTTCTAAGCAGTCAGCTTGAAAGAAAGACGAAATTGTGGAGGAAAATAACATGTCTAAGTAAGTAAGGAGGACATAGGAAGACAATTAAAAGTTAAAGCCAACATTCCTTGCAAAAGAAGTACACTAGCAATGAACATGGATCTTATTTTCAGAAAAAAATCCTGAGGATGTTCTTTTGGAGCACAAGATGGTATGGAAGTGGATCAAGGACTGCAGCGTTGGTATACATGCAACAAATAATTAAAATAATTAGTGGGAGGAAATAGTAATGATCCGCAACAAACCAGTCAGTGAGCTGATGATGCCTCCCACCCCCCTCTTCACCGCCTGCTTCTACCTGCAAAATAAAAAACCGGTAAACCATCACGGCAGCCGTATAAGTTGCCAGATTCAATATTTTGAATGCCAATCGACACGTAATAACTGTACGTAAATCTTGTCCGTAAGCTACTCTTTCAAGCGCGTTCCCTACAAATGCCTGAAAACACATTCTTCCATAATATTCAGTTACTTTGCTTGGCCTCAGCAGGGATAAATTTATCTATCTTCCATCTTGTTCAATTTACCCGCTAATTACGATATTCAAGATATATTAGACACAATCGACTCGTTAACAAATGTGTCTGATTTCTCATTAATTTCACACAAATATAAAAATAGAAACAAATGATGATAAAATAGAAATAATAATTAGTGGCTTGTAAGTACCCCCATGATGCAGTAGTCCCAACAATTTCAGAAATAGGAGCTGTAGTTCGTTTGTACATAACGTAAAAAAAGAAAAGAGCAAGCAGGACAAATGTCAGGGAATTACGTGAATAGAAGAATTTTGGAACGAAAGGCACATAGCCGGATGAGATGGCTGAGAGCTGAAGATACAAAATCAAAAGAAGTCTAATGAAATGCTGATAAAGAATGCGTTCGTTTTTCACTACCCAGTGAAATGGTAATGAAGTGGTAAAAAACGTGCTTTGCGTCTATCTTGCTACAACATCATGTTTTATACTTGCTATCAGACATTACTCTCATCTATAGTCTCGCTGGGAAGCCGCGCGGTCTGGGGCGGCTTGCCAAGATTCACGTGGCTCCCTCCGTCTGGGGTTAGAGTTCTCCTTAAGGCATGGGTGTGTGTGTTCTTAGCGTACGTTAGTTTAAGTAATGTGTAAGCTTAGGAACCGATGAACTCAGCAATTTGGTCCCAAAGGAACTTACCACAAATTTCCTAATTCTTATCCATAGGGGTGCTTAAAATGATACGATTGGTACCAGAATCACTTCTATAGCTTTCTCAATAACTCCTCACCAATAATTTCTCAGGGTTTCTTTGTGGTACTGATAAATCAAGTTTAAGTCCTACTTTTGTGTTTCTGCACGTTTGTTTACTTCCAACGGCACTGTTTTCAAACGTGTTCTTTATTGTTGGCAAGGAGTGATCTCTTAATAATATTTAGTGTTGTCAACTGTCTTTGAATACACATTACTGTTTGTCACACTGCATCATAAGTACCATACCCTTTTAAAATAGTGTACATTCTCAGGCAGTAGAAACTTCGTTCACTTTTAACGGAGCAGTACACGTATCATCAGAGGCTGGCCCTCCAACTAAATAACTACAAGTTACATGGAACTTCAGTTGTTAGCTATTGGTCCGAGGTCCATCGTGCACTATTTAACTATATCCGGCCTCTAGTTTCACTTCAGTTCCGAGTAGCTGAAATCCAAGACAGTTCTACCATCAGAGCCGTTCAGTCTACACGTTCCCTCGGATTCCTTCACATGAGCGGTTCTCAGAGGTAACACATAATCTGTGTCATTGCGTACTCCATTTTCACTGGTGGATGAGCTACACCTGTGCAATTTTCAGCATGGTAATCTTAAATCTCCTAACGATTACGAACTACTTGTCGTTTACAGACAATCAAAGCGCTTGAATTAAGTGTTGCATACGGTGTTATAGAGCTCTCCTGGGGCCATGGTGAGCAGAAAAATTCATATTACTGTAATTCCAATGTTGTGTATCTCAAAGGGTCATTAGTTTGATAAGTCATGGTTGCAAAATACTCAAGCGAATTGTTTACAGCACAATGGAGAAACTGGTAGAAGGCAGATTGCGAAAAAGACGAACCTAAATTTAAATCATTTGTAGACTTATAGAAAGTTTTTGACGAGAATAAAATCTTTGAAATTCTGAAGGCAAGAGGAATAAATTGCTAGGAGTGAATGATTATTTACAGCTGAGACATAAATCAAACCACAAGTTATAAGAGTCGAAGAACATGACGGTTAAATTAAAATAACAGACGTAAACATTACGAGCACAGAAGGAATTCCACGGCTAAACGCAGAGGAGAGAGCAGGTAGGTGGTATGGGTACACTGAATACCTCTACGAGATGGAGGAACTGTCTGATGATGTGATAGAAGGAGAACTGGGAGTCGATTGGTTGCGTACGTGATCCAGTGGTAAAGTCATAGTTTAACACATCTTCCGAAGACTGGTTGTCAAATAAGATGCAAGGTGTTAATTGTCTTGACGGATTTACCACCGGATGACGTTGTGCAAATTCCGCAATATTTCCTCGGAGCAACTGTCCGACATCGTCTAGTGACTGAACCCTGCTGGTGGCTAGGTACGACAGCAATGGCTAAGAACGTGATTTTAACAGTCTTTGTCAGTAATTACAGTGAATTGCAACAGTCAAAAGGCTGGTCACTGTGCAAAGAAGTCGTACCCAGCCACTAGCAAGGTTCAACCACCTGAAGATGTCGAACAGTTGCTCCGAGGAAATATCGTGGAATTTCCACGATGTTATCCGATGGGAAACCCGTGAAGACTGTTTACAACATATCCGCTGGGAAATATTGAAGAGCCACAAGTTGGAAGGTATTACCTATTCCCTCGGAATTTCTGAAACATTAAGGGAAGTTGCAACTAAACGACTATTCAAGTTGGTGTGTAGAGTATATGATACTGCAGACATACTATTCTATTTTCGGATACATATAGTCGACACAATGCAGGGCCAAAACAATGGTAGAATCAGCTCAACAGCTACTGCATCAAAGTTGCTGACAAGAATGGAACACAGAAAAATGGGAAAGAAAGCTGACGATCTGTTAGGTGACGATCATTTTGCCTTCAGGGAAGATAAAGGCAACAGGGACAGATCTCTAACACTGCGCTTGATAAAGAAAGGAATAATTAGGAAAAATCAAGTCACTTTCTTAGGGTTTATCGACTTATAAGAGGAATTCGGCTGCAGAATGGTGCACGTTGTAGTATTTCTCAGGAAAACAAGTGCAAGCTCTGTGGAAAGATGGGTAATACACAATATGTGTAAGAATCAAGAAGGAATAATACGAATAGAAGACCATGAACGAACTGCTCGAGTTAAAACAGGTGTAAAACAAGAATGCATCCTCTCTCCCCTACTATTCAGTCTGTATATCGAAGAAGCAATGACTGAAATAAAAGACAGGCTCACGAGTCGAATTCAAATTCACGGTGAAAGAGTATCAACGACAAGCGAGAAGGGACTGCAGGAAATACGGAACGAAACGAATAGACTACTGAGCACAGAATACGGATTTAAACTAAACCAAAGGAAGATGAGGGTGGCTATGAAGTAACCTATGTGAAGGAACTCTCCTATCACTTATGATGGATGAAGCTATAGCTTAAGACGGACGAAGCAAGGAGGACTTAAAAAGAAGACGAGCACAGGGGACGGACGCATTCCTGTGCAAGAGAAGTCTACTAGTATCAAACACTGGCTTTAATTTGAGGAATAAATTTCTGAGAATGTGCATATAGAGCACAGCATTACATGGTAGTGATTCAAGAACTGTGGCGGGAGCTGATATGTAGAGAATCGAAGTGTTTGCGATGAGTTGCGGTAGAACGATGCTGAATACAGGTGGGCTGATAAGGCAAGGTATGAGGAGGTTCTCCGCCGAATCAGCGAGAAAGGAACATACAGAAAAAATAAGTAGAAGGGACAGCATTATTGGACAAATGTTAAGACATCGAGAAATAACTTTTATGGGGTGGAGGCAGCTGCAGAGGGTAAAAATTGTAGAGGGAAACAGAGGACTGGAGCAAATAATTGAGGACGTAGGTTACAACTACTGCTCTGAGATGAAGAGGTCGACACAGAAGAGGGGCCGCATAAGGTCAGCCAGATGACAGATGACACCGGCCCCTCTCCCCCCCCACCCCCCCCCCCCCACCTCCCGCCCAAAATAAAGGCAAGAAAACGCAACACGACAAGGAACAGAGAGATTGATAAATGTGATTGGACATTGCCATTAACAGCATGCAGCAACATCGTTGGAAATAATAAATCGCGGGTCACGTTGACACACCAAGAGAGCAGAGTACTCATACATCTGAAAGCGCTGTTTTTATCATTACCAGATCGGTCTATAATAATCAGTGGGTTTTTCGGGGATAAATGTTGAAAAAAGCATTATATTGGTTAACTCGTATATAAACGTATGAGGTGTGAGCAGGAAGTGTGGGAACTTCTGTTTTCCTCAAAGAATCTTTATTTATTCAACACCAATTTTGTCTCCTTCAGAGAAATACCCTTCAGATATAACATCCTTGTGGCTGTGCTTTTTCCAATCTTGAAAGCACTTCTGGAATTCGCTTTTCGTTATGGTGCTCAGCTTCTTCAGCGATTCTATTTTTATCTCATCTGTAGTGGCGAAACGACGTCCTGTCCTTTCACCATTATCTTCAGCCTCGGGAATGGAAAGAAATCGCAGGGGACCATGTCCGGCGAAGACGGGAATACGGTGGCTGAGGCATAATAACGGTTTGGTTTTAGGCAAAAAATCACGAACAAGCATTGAGCTGTGAGTGGGAGCGTTATTGTGATACAATTTCCACGAGAGATTTTGCCACAGTTCTTGCCGTTTTCTCCGGACTGCTTCGCGCAATAGCGTATAGCTTCTAGGTAATATTTCTTACTGACCGTCCTGTCTTAAGGCAAGAACTCATGATGCACCATTCCATCGTATTCGAAGAAGGGAGAAAGCATTTTGTTCGGTCTTCGCTCTTCAGGCAGTTTTCAGCGGGACGATTAGGCTTCAATTTCGACAATCATACACGTATTTTCACATTTCGTTACCTGTTGCAATTCTCTTTAGAAGTTATGGATCGTTGTCGGCTTCATTCATAAATTCCTGAACGGCATCTATGCGAGTTCATTTTTGGTCGAAATTCAACCATTTCGGAACAAAATTTATTGCTATACGTTATGCCAAGAACATCCGAAAAATTACTTGCCATGGGCCAGAGGATATGCCATCATCATTAATTGTCCCTGACGGTGCCTAGGCGATTTCCCAGAACCATTTTCTTTACTGCTTCCATATTCTCGTCAGTAATTGGTGTGCTAGGGCGTCCAGGGTGGTAGTCGTCTTCAACGTCTTCTCGACCCTCTTTGATACATTTATACCACTCTTAAACTCTTGTCTTATTCAAAATAAGTTCGCCGAACCCAACAGTCGACATTTCAGTGCGGTGCGGTGCTGCAGTGTATTCCGCATTTCAGGCAATACAAATTCTTTGATCCATCCTTTTCGAAAGTAAAAGTTCGTCAAGCACTGCAAAACATGTATAACATTTTCGACAGTCATCAGTAAAGTAAATATTCAAAACAGCTGAAAATTTCACCATTCATCAGGAACATGTATACGAACAAGATAAGAAAAATTTGAAAATCGTGTGCATAAAACACGCAAAATTCAAGATTCCCGTTGATTTCTGTCACACCTCGTAAAGTCTCGGACTTTTATCACTAAACTGTATCGTGATGCACATGACATTCTTGAGCATGTATGTCAAGCTTTGATGCATAATAAAAGAACCCGTAAAGAAACCCGCAACCTTTCTTTGGACCTTCTCTACCTCCACTATCAATCGTCTCTGATAAGAGTCCCAGAGCAAAGAATTTTATTTAAGTATTGGTCGAACAAAGGTTTTGTAAGCTTAAAAGTCCCTCGTTGAACCAATTCTTGAATAATATTCTTTGCTCTGGGACTCTTACCAGGGATGTGTTGGCTACGCTTTTTAAAGACTGTTGCAGTTAATTTCGCTTCGTTATTAGCCTTTTCTACCATTAGTTTTACGCGGTTGCTCCGGTCAATGTCACTCCTCACACATACTCGCGGTTATTTGACATATATAACTGTTTCCAGTGTTTTGTTTGACTGTCATGCAATCACCAACAGCTCTGTAGTACCTGTGTTCTCATGTGATGAAGATGTACGCAGGAATAACAGTAGTCAAGTAGACAGGACATAATAAGTATTTCAGGTAACTTTGTTAGAAAGTTTGTAATGGCGTCCTAGCACAGTGAGGCGTAGCACGAAGGCTAGGGCTTCAAATCGCTATTCGCCTTGATGTAAAGTCCGTGCATAATCCGCTGCGTCGATGCTTGCTAGTCGGGAGTTAATCCGAATAAGGAACCGCGGAGCGGTCGGTGTGATTGCCTGTCCTTTTTTTTTATTTTTTCCTTATTTCATCCCCCTCACCCCATACGGGCGAGGGCTTTGCAGTCATCTGATAGAATATGGCGCACTTCGGACACATGAAAGAAAAATTTCAAGGCATCGAATAAAACTGTACATGGCTGTTGACTAAAAAGTGAATGTTTTACACAACAGAAAGACAGATCATCAGTTGCATAAATTGAAATATAAGAGGTTGGTTTGTAGTTGAATGGAAATATACACACGGATGAATGGAAAATGAGTGTTGGACACGAATTTATAAAAACTTTAAAAGGCAAAAAGCCGATATATTTACTAAGTAAAACAGATAAAAAGGTGAGTGAAGCGATGAGTGGATATAGACTGCCAGGGAGAAGGATATCATGAGACTGCGTCATTCAGGGTAGTGAGTAGGAAGGTGCTTGTGTGGACGGATATTTGGAGGAGGAATATGGGAAGAGTGAAGGGTGATGCGGTTTAGAACCAAGATTTAAGAAGTGGGTGGAGAGGAGTAGAAGGGAATGCGGGAGCCCTGACAAGGGGCGGATAGTAGGGATCTCCCGGATCTGTTAGGACGGGTTTATTTACCATTGCGGATTTCGTGATCGGTTAAGGGGCGGCGATTAATGTAAGTTTGATTGTGAGAGGACGTAGAAAGTGTGAAGGTGTAGTGTTGATGGAATGTGGTTGAAGAGACGCGGCAGAATACCAGGATGAGTGAATAGGGAGGAAACTAGGGTGCGGGTTGTACCGAGTTTACGAGTAACGTAGGATACCCGGAGATGTTCCAGATCGAAGAACAGGGTGGGGAATTTTATAAGTAGGTAGAGAATGCGGGTGGGGGAGGGTAAGTGGATCCGAAAGGCTACGTGGAGTGCATGGTATTCAGGATCTGTACGGCGTGGTAAAAGGAGGGGGCAGCGGAAGTCCATGCCACATTGGTATAGCAGAATTGGGTCTGATCAGGCATTTATAGGTCTGGTGGATAGTAGAAGGGAGCAATCCTTATATTCGTCCGGTTAGTAGTTTTAGCAATTTTAGTCTGTTGTGGGCTTTCTATTGAATGGTTAGTAGATGGGGCTGGCATGTTAGCCGGCGATGAAGTGTCCATCTGAGATGTTGTAGAGTGTTCGTTAAATGGATAGGATAGTTGTAAACGCTAAGGTAAAAGTCGTGGCGTGGAAGCTGCGGGTTTTTCGCATAGGTTGCGGTAGGGTTGTCTTTTAAGGCGTCATTTACTTCACCAGGAGGGGAACTGATTGAGATGGAGGTGGAGAGGTCGTCGGGATTTCTGGAGGGTAGGGTGGAGGGAGAGGAAAGCGCTTTCATCGGCATGCTGGAAGGTATGAACAGGAGGAGGGGTATTTGGCATACCGACAGTACAGACGACGTACAGAAGAGGAGAAGACGGATCCTTGGGGGAGACTTGCTGTGGGATGGAAGAAACGGGAGTTGATATTGATGATGGTAACATAAATGGCGGCTAGAGAGAAAAAATGCGATGAGGCCGAGATAATTTATGGGAACAGCATAGGTCCGGAGCATAAAGAGGAGGCCCGAATGCCATGGATCTTCATATGATTTTTCCAGATAGAAGACACAAAAATGGCGAATTTGTGGTTGTTGATTTGGTAAGAGAGGAGATGAGTGAGGTACAGGAATTGGTCGACGGCCCCTCAAAGCCCACATGCCGGCTAAGTACTGCTGAATCGGAGGTACCCGGCCCAGATTATTTGCAGGCACACGACTTGCAGAAGAAAACAGCCACTCGCTGGCTGCGCCTCCTGTCATCGCAAGAAGGCGAGGGTATACAGTTGTTAGCAGCCTCAGTTCTCGCGATAACAAGCCGTGTAGCGTTTGCGTTGCTGTGCTGGCTTGCTAACCGATATTGTTGCCGTCGAGTCGGCACGTAGACCTCTGTGCAGGAAAAAGACGACAAGTGAGACTAGGCCACCCGTGGAACTCGGGTGTGTTGCGGTTCTGCCCGATTGGAGTGTAAGTACGGACTCCGAATAGTCGTTCCAGCTGCTTAGGCACAGTACGTTACCTTTTTGTTTACGTTGATCCTCGGCAGGTCTTCCTACATTTCGTTAAAGTTTCCTCGCGTTGCGACCTGTGTTCACCAGAATCGTCATCCGTGAAGCTTCTGCTGTTATCGTCTACATTTTTCGTATGTATTGTGAAAAATAACGGTCCTACGACACGATCTTGTAGTACGCCCGAAGCTACTGTTAGGTCTGAAGCTTTCAGGGAAATCAGGAAGAACTGTCCTTGTGTATCAATTATGTCAGTTCTGTCGTCCTGTGAGTCTTATTTCGGCTTCTGTGATTTGGAGCAATGTGCAAAACATGGATTCACAAACTCTGAAGACATACGAATAAAATTTTGTCCGTGCTTAGTCAGTACTTAGAATGTATGTACATTCCCTGAAAAAAAGCGAAGCACCGAGAAGAAAATGAGAAAAGGAAATGGAACTGCACGTGCTGAGAAGGCATATGATAACCCAGTTGTCAGTATTATATTGGACCCCCTCTGGAGCATCGCATGCACTGATCCTATCCTCTATTGAGGTAATTTGCCCCACTGGTGTTGTAACTGGTCCTCCGTACCCTGGGTACTGCACCTGATGGAGCTGGCATCCGAGCTCGCTCCATGCATATTCTATCGTGGACATATCTTGGGATCTGGCTTTTCACTAGAGTATCTCGACATCGCGCAGGCAGTTCGTACAGTTACATGCCTTCTGCGGATGAGCGTTGCAATTTTGAAAAATGGAACTACGATACTGTCGCACGAGAGGTGACACATGAAGACACAGGCCGTCCGTAACATACCGCCATCGGGGTCCCCTCAGTCACTGGAAGCCGTGATCTGAAGTACATCACTATGGCTCCATGCACTGGGACGTCAGAAGTAACACAGTCGTGCCTTTCTAAAACATTGGAAGAATGGGAACTCTAACCAGGTCGCCGTCGTCTCACCGACGATGGTCGTCCAGGACAGAGCAGAATGGAATGGAGATTTGTCGCTGAATACAATGCGAAGTCTTTCATCGGCAGTCCTTGTTTCCCGGTCAGGATGCCACTCCGAACACAGCTGTTTCTGTAGCGATGTCAACGGCAACTCGCGCACTGTGCTGCGAATACATAGAAAGAAAGACCCATTATCATTTAGCTACAATACAGTGGGTCAGCAACTGGAAGCAGTTAATTCCATAAATTATCTGGGAGTAGGCATTAGGAGTGATTTAAAATGGAATGACCATATAAAATTAATCGTCGGTAAAGCAGATACTAGACTGAGATTCATTGGAAGAATCCTAAGGAAATGCAGTCCGAAAATAAAGGAAGTAGGTTACAGTACACTTGTTCGCCCAATGGATGAATACTGCTCACCGATGTGGGGTCCGTACGAGATAGGGTTCTTGATAGAAGAGATAGAGAAGACCAAACGGAGAACAGCGCGCTTCGTTACAGGATCATTTAGTAATCGCGAAAGTGTTACGGAATGATAGATAAACTCCAGTGGAAGACTCTGCAATAGAGACGCTCAGTAGCTCGGTACGGGCTTTTTTTGAAGTTTCGAGAACATACCTTCATCGAGGAGTCAAGCAATATATTGCTTCCTCCTACGTATATCTCGCGAACAGACCATGAGGATAAAATCAGAGAGATTAGAGCCCACACAGAGACATACCGACGATCTTTCTTTCTACGAAGAATACCAGACTGGAATAGAAGGGAGAACCGATAGAGGTATTCAAGGTACCCTCCGCCACACACCGTCAGGTGGCTTGCGTAGTGTGGATGCAGATGTAGATGTAGATTGATTGGTAATACCCTATTCCGGCTGCTGGTAGCCTTCGACCTGTAGTGTAGGTTGACGCAGGGTGTCGTAAGTAGTCCATTGCTTGTTTTGGGATAGCAGGCGCAGAGGTGACAGGATTACGATTTGCTTGGTGTGCAATATGGCGATCTTCCTTTGTGGTGGTAGTCGTTTGGAAGCTTGACGATGAGTATTTTTGTCCTCCCGTCTCCATGGGGTCCAACATCGCACCACTGTCACATATGAATGCCTCAAAAATCAGGATATTTCAAGTTTCACCCAGAATGATAAATGGAGATCTATGAAACTCTGTGAATGCTGATAGCGCTGTCTCGCAAGACTATGATGCAGCTCTGTGTCCTCCAAAGTAATCACTCAATAGGAAGCTGTTGACGCGCCCTATATATCGTACCTGGCGTGGGAATGACACTAAACATGTATAGCCTAAGACTAGCGCCCTATGATGGCTGTTCTATTTGTCACAGAGGATTGCAATTCAAAGCATTTACGTGCCCGCCTATGGAGTGTACGTGTACGAAGCTAGAGTTACATCCGACCATGTATTCTATATTATTCACATTTTTGCAGTATATAGTACAGTGTCTATTAAGACCTCTTCATGCTTAGAGCTCAAATGGAAAAAGTAATAATAATAGTTTCATTCAACAAATTTATGGAAGTGGTGTCTCCAAGGCAAAATACAAGAAACGCAAATTTGTGAATCTTAGGTGACAGCTCTGATTTCTGCGAGTGCTTAACTGCCTTCCATCCTCCATTTGAAAATCCTGTAAAAATAAAAAGAAAATAATAATGTTCCATTAAGTATGTGGAGACCATTTGCAGCAAAGAGCGCACGTTTTTATCACTGTTTACAAATGTCTGAAAATTTTCGTTTGTCTTCATACAGTTCGACAATTGACACTGCTCATGTAGGATGGTAAAAATGCTTATAAAAACAATATATTGCCATCTGTCTGTGCTTACTCGTGCGTTAACGTTTCTGAACAATCAAAAACTTCATTTTTTGTTGTATGACGTGCTGTGACAATCCTGTCCATTTTCAGCTGAGGTAGCATTCACTTTTGGTCACTTCTGTGAAGTCGGGTCATATCTGCGTCCCTGCACATCTCTCTAGAATCGCCATTCCATCGTTTCATTTGTTTTTCTTGTGTGTCGGTCCCTGTTTATACTTCGGTGTGGATTTTGCCATCTCGTCGGGTGTATTTTCAGAACGGGCGGCTCGGGGACTATTGCAGATATTCAACAAACATTTCCAGTGCCTGAAAGCGAAGTGTTACCGCTGTTACACTGCAGTTACAAACGCGATAGAAATTCTTTATACGTAATTAGGCGCATGTACTGTTTGGATACACATTGATTGTTTCATCCACGGGAACTCTTACTAACCACCTGTGGTAAGCCGCATTCACTGACGCATCAAATGTGGCGCCGTTGTTCGTGGTGTTATGCAGTGCCACCATGAGCAACCGTTTGCAGAGGCGACAAAATCTTTACGTAGCTGGACAGTTTCCAATTAAACTTCGACTGTGTTTTGGCATTAAAGTAGACTCATGACTTACATACGAGGGAAAGAAAATTTAAATGTTCTATCCGAAAATGGATTTCGCACAACAAAAGAATGGTAACAACAAATACGCTTTAAAACAAATCACACCCAAAGACGAAAAGCCATCCGTTAAAGACTTCCGAATAACTCAAACAAATTTTGAATATTTTCTGAGTCAGGTAAGAGGCTCCATTCAAAATTCGAATAATCGATCGACGAATACAGTCCCAGCACGAGTGAACGATACCTCCACGAAATGTTTCAGAAACATACATGTCATCTAAGGAAAACCAACTGTTGGCATTTAAATACCATCTGTCCCTGCACAACACATTTGAGACCTGACAATTTAATTGAACGAGGGGCCTTCACTAGGTGATGCAACACATTTTTTCTCGATTAATTTCAGTTGAAACAATGCGGAATTTGTTGTTGGTCATCGCGGAACATCCCTGCTTCAGCCTATGCACTTTAATGAAGTTCCGTTAGGTGGCGATGGTATACGTGGCCTTCAAAATGGCGTCTGTAGCGGAGGTGCGTTATTCCGATTCTTTAGACGGAATATCAGAACATTCCAGACATTCGTAGAAGCTTTCAGGATGGCAACGGATACCTGGCAGAGCACACTGAGTCGTTAGGCACGGATTCCGTCTTCATCGCAACAAGGTAGCACAAATCTGTCCGACCTCTCGCGTAACGGTCGGTCTCACACAGCTGTGACTCCTGCAATACTGGAACGTGCAGACACTCTCATTCGAGATGATACCTGGATCACAATCAAACACCGCGCTACTCAACTGGAAGTAGTGGTAGTGGTAGTGCCGACACACCCTTGCTCCAGTTGAATTACTCAATGGTGTGTGGCTGCTGAGCTTCTCCCCGCCTGACGGAAGACCTTAAAGAGCCCAATGAAGCCTGCACTCCAGTGGATGCAGTGTGTGGGTGATGAGGAGAGTGTTAACGCAGGAAAACGCTGGCTCAGACGTCGACCAGTAGAGTGGCACCGTGCTGACATAAGGGCCCTCCCAGTAAGATAGAGTAAGGGAAATATGCTGAAAAATAGTGTTTGTATCGAAAAGAGTCGGAAATAAAGTGGTGTATTGAAATCCTGAATAAAGCCAATCTGCTTCCAGAAAAAAACAACATGTGTTGCATTACATACTGAACGTCCCTTGTATTACGTAGGTATTTCGAATATATCTAATTCCTGCTGTGCGGATTGTGATATCACACTCAGGAGCTGTTTTCCGCATCTGATACACAGTTTGAAATTTTAATTCTGGAAAGAAGTACGTAGAGGAGTGGAATGGAATGGATAGTATCTCGAGAAGATATTGTAAGATAAACATCAGTAAAAGTAAAACAAGGGTAATGGATTGCAAAAGAATTGGATCAGGTGATTCTGAGGGATTACATTGGGACGTGAGGCACTGATAGTACTCGACGAGTTTTGTTAGAAGGACTGGTCCCGCGCTTCTGCTATGCCTAGGCCGAATCATTGGAAGTGAAGAGAGCGTGCTGTTAGATATTTCCTGCCGTTTCATCAGTAACGCTCACGATGTCTGAGCAACAGATGCACCCCTGCATTGCGCAACGCATAATTGTCAAATTTCTTGCTCGTGAATGAGTTACAGCTGCGAAAATTTGCCAGAGATTGACTGCTCAGTTCGGTGATAGAACATTATGAAGGACGCTTGTGTTTGCTGGCATAAAAAGTTCAAGGAAGGACAAGAACATGTGGAAAATTAGCAAAACGATAGCCTTCGTCGGACCAGCATTACAGACAAAAACATTTGTGCGGTTAAAGACGTTATTGACGACGATGACAACGACTGACGGGTGAGAGTGTCAGAAATTGTACAAATGTCGGAATCAGTTATGGGAGCTGTCAAGCAATCATCACAAACGACCTACAGTTCCGTAAAATGTGTTCCAAATTGGTCCCTAAACTTTCGACCGAAAATCTGAGTTTGAGACATTTTGAGGTCAGTCAGAGGCTTACAGCAAGGTTTACGGAAGAAGGTGATGCTTTTTTGAGTCGGAGCTTCACCTGAAACAAAACATGGTTCACCACTACACTCCAGAATCCAAACAAGCCAGTAAGCAGTGGCGGAGGATAGGCAAGGCAGCACCAGTGAAAGCCAAGACTCGACTATCAGCTGGCAAGGTTCTTTCAACCGTTTTCTTCGATCAGCGAGGCATTTTGATGATTGATTTTTTGCATGAGCGACGCACAATCAGTGCTGCTTACTACTGCCAACTGTTGAAAAAGGCTAGAGTTGCATATCGCCGCAAAAGACGAGACCAATCGATTCGACATGTCATCCTCCTCCACGACAATGCGCGACTCCTTACTGCAGCTCTAACTGTCTCCAAGCTACAGGGAATGCACTGGACTACACTTGATCATCCTCCTTACAGCCCGGACTTATCGCCCTGCGATTTCTATTTATTCGGGCCGCTTAAAGAAGCTCTAGGAGGGCGACGATTTGAGGATAACGAGAGTGTGGAAGACTTCGTGCGCAACTGGCTGGTGATACGACCCAGTTCTTTTTATGAAGAGGTCATCAAAAAACCGTCCATACGCTGGGGCAAATGCATTTTCAAAGCAAGAAACTCTGTGGAAAAATGAATTTAATTACCTTGAGCTTTTCAGTAAATGAATTCAAGTAAAAAATAAAATCCTGTTTATATTTGATCCGTCCTCGTACATTTCTCACGAAGTTTTTTCGTATGATATTTGTCTGTAGGGTAGCCTTGTACCCAAGCGAAAAGAGAAATATAAGCAATTCAGACAAGAACAGAAGCTTTTGAAACGTCGTGCTACTGAAGGTTAGGTAGGAAGATCGAGTAAATAATTAGGAGGTTGGACTACTGAATACATTGTGAAAAAAGAAATTTATTGCACATTCTGAATAAAACAGTGTGTCGGTTATTAGGATACAATGTAAGGCATCAAGTAGTCGTTAATTTGGTAGTGGACTGAAGTATAGAGTGTAAAAACTAAAAGGGAAGACCGACAGATGAATACAGTAAGCGGACTCAAATGCAGCAGTTATTCAAGGATGAAAGGTCTTGCGCAGGATAGAGTAGAATGGAGGGCTGCATTAAACCAGACTCATACTGAAAATCACAACAGCAATAACAACAACAAAAACAATTCCTAGTAGTCATGTTTCTCAACAACTTTATATGACTTGGTTGTCGATTACTTAAGCGAGACCACTCTTCCTATATTTCACCAAATTCGTGATACAGAAGCAGTCTCCATGACCGGTTGTCACGTCAAATCACCATCAACGAGTTGATAGGCCTACTTTGAAGTTTTCAAGTGCATAATGTAACGTTGTAGGTGTTGTGTATGACTTTGTACACAGTGATAAGGAGATGTGGGCTACAGAATCGTGGAGCAGCTGTCCTCATATGAAAGCTGGACAGGAGCAGAAATGATTAACGAATAAGTTAACGTAACAGACAGGATATTTTGTTAACTTGTTTTTCTCCAAGCATACAAAGACTCACTGCAAATACTGCCGCTACAAATAAAGTGCTGCTCATAATTGTCAACAAGGAAGAAGTACGCTGTCCTAAGCACAAGCTAAGGTGGCGTAGCGTAGCAGTTCCAAGAGCAAGTGGACTCAGCAGTTGCCGCCGGCCGTCCTATACAGCACCGGCAGAGGGCGCTTGTAAAACAGATCTGAAGAAGGTGTGGCATAGCAGACACACACCACTGGGTCAGCCAGATTCTGCGCTACCTCTGTGGGCGTCAGACGGAAGCTTACCATTCCGTTACCAACATCTCGATGCCTGTGGAGTGGTATCGATATGTGATACCACAGTACGCCCCAGCGAAAACAAGGACAGGTGGCCGCATAAATGTAGTATTTACAATATACTGTACAGTCAGTAATTTCAGACATTAAAGTGAACATTTCATAACAGAAAGATATCCCGAAGTTCTCTTTGTTGTGAGACAGAAATTTATGGTGAAATATACGGTATTTTCAGACAGCGTGTATACTATGAATTTAATTACATATTCTGTGGCTGTTGGTAACTGTTTTATAAAAATGTTTGGCTATTCGTATAGTTCCAGAAACTACGAAATTATAGCAGTGGACCGTTTGTAGAACTACTGCAGTATTTACTCCACGCAAAGTGGAGCAGGTGCTGGTGTTTCGAAGTATAGCCAACCACTTGTGAGTAGCTATACGGTGCTAGCCGGCCGCTGTGGCCGAGCGGTTCTAGGCGCTTCAGTCCGGAACCACGCAGTTGCTACTGTCGCAGGTTCGAATCCTGCCCCGGGCATGGGTGTGTGTGATATCCTTAGGTTAGTTAGGTTTAAGTAGTTCTAAGTCTAGGGAACTGATGACCTCAGATGTTAAGTCCCGTAGTGTTTACAGCCACTTGAACCATTTATACGGTGCTACTCAGTGGTGTGGGAAGACTTGCGACGTCACCAGATAAACCGAGTGTAACTTTTCCTGGCATGGTAGGAAGTGGCACCACCACAGAAAACACATTTCACACACGAAAGTGCGGTGCCAACGCAGTACGCCACGGGCCGTGGCGACGGTTGTGTTGCGTTTTTGAACGCGGCTTCGCGAACACGTCTTATCGACGCATCTAATGTCGCCCGCATTCTTCCACGTTCATCGACCGACCGTCCAAGGCATTGTTTCGCGTGCGGGAGGCAGATATTTTGCACCATCGGTATTAAAATCCCTGCAAAAGCGCAAGAACTCCAGTCCGTAATTAAAAGAGCGCTGCCAGGAATTTCCGCAACGGAATTTTACGAGCGGCAGCAGCGCCAGTCAGAAACATTTTCTCCGGCGCTGTCGCTGTCTTTGACAACGAAAAACGTCGGCCATCCTGGCAGACAGCTGCGGCGGTACTCCGGGCGCAGTCGCGGCCACGTGTGCTGCCCGCCCGACCACGTGTTTCCGCCACTCTGTTTTGTAAACAGAAGCACGTGTTGTCGAAGCGTGCAATGCGCAAAACGCAACAAATCGGCAGACGTCGAACGCAGCCGTCGACGGTTTTCGGTCAGCGCGGTAGGGGCGGTATGAGGGGTGATTCGGAGCGATCGCGCGCGAAACGGGTGCCGCGATCGGTGGTACCGCTGGCGCCATCTATGGAGCGGCAATACAAATATGTGTATCGAACGTATCGGAATCGGAAGGGCGGCCGCAAAGCGCGCCCGCCGTCAATCTCGCGCACTCTTTCGTTGCCATTGGCGGCGGGGTGTGGCCCCGCGCTCCGCCACCCGCCCAGCGCCGCTCCGCGCCAATTAGAGGGGGCCGTGCCCGGCAGAGCCGGCCCGTCGAGGGACAACACGTGCCCGCTCTCCGCCCCGGACCTTCCGCTTCCTCCACCTCTTTTCCTCCGTTCGACGTCCCCCTACCTGCTCTTTTTTTTTTTATCATTATTTCGGACCAAGATTACAGCGAACGTTACTTTTGAAATAAGTGTATTTGAATGAGAATGCAGGCAGCGGATGCCGAAACCCTTGCTGCCTGGCTTCTATCTAACCCTGCCTTTCGCTCCCGTATGGAATAATATGTCATCGCTGTATATTTTTAAAAAATCTGTGAGCGGCCGTCATCTCTGGTTAGAAGAGAGCTTGCGGGGAGACAGCAGAAAGGGAAAAAAAAGAGGAGCACCGAGGCAGCGATTCTGGCTGCCCAGCCAAGCGCGATTAGCGGACGTCGTACCGTGTGTCTGTACTTGTGTGTCTAAAAAATTTCGCTGGCCATCATTTTTAACGGAATGTCGCAGGGCGTTCGCTTATTCGGCAATAACGGATAGTCGATTCAAGTTTACGACATTCTTATATCTTCTCGGGCGAAGTTTTTCCTTTTATTCAGTAGATTTACAACGACCAGTAACGAGCACTGGCGTTTTTCAATTACGAGACAAAACTACCGAAAAAATTTTGACGTCACTACATTACAGATGAGTTTCACGTATGATTACGGCAGAAATATTCAACTTATTTAGATGTGAAATTATTAGATTTTCGTCAAATAATTGAGAATGAATCTTACTGCAAAAAGTTCTTGTAACTCAACTGTTAGTCATAATAATCCATGCCATTAAATTTACGATTCTTTTGTTTCTTTGTCGTTTTCATCTTATTTTGTGTGAGTTCGGTCGATGTTCCATTTCCACTGATATGTTGAGATAGGAGTGTGTTCACGCAAGGCCTACGTAATGGAAGTATTTCATTACTTTAGCAGTATACCTGTATGTGTTAATAACGTAATTCGGCCTTTTTGGACGGTCTTTAGGTAGTACTTGAAGGTGCAGAGATGACTACAGGGCACGTTACTCACCTCCAAAGTGGTGCAAATCAAACTGGTGTCTGTCTATGTTTGGCATAAGTCATAATCCATTACGAATGCTGAAGGTGTTTTAAATTTACTAAAAAATTAAATATATTTTCGAAATAGTACAGAAAAAGTGCATCATCAGGAGACCGATAAACACGTGCCACGTAAGTTCATAACGCCCGGTCTGTTCACTACATGGCCGTACGGTTCTAGGCGCTACAGTCTGGAACCACGCATCCGCTATGGTCATAGGTTCGAATCCTGCCTCGGGCATGGATTTGTGTGATGTCCTTAGGTTAGTTAGATTTAAGTAGTTCTAAGTTCTAGGGGACTGATGACCTCAGGAGTAAAGGCCATAGTGCTCAGAGCCATTTGAACCATTTATTTGTTCACTATACACGTAAAAACAAGCAAAACGAAGCCGAAAAATCGTAATGCAATGACAAGACGACAATGCTGATTATTAACAGAAAGCTTGGATCTGATAAAGATGGGATAAAAAGATGAAAAGTACAAAAGGCACAAACCGAGAAAAATATTTGAATCTCCGAGGACAGTGATCTGTCTTCGACGGGAATTAATGATCTGTACAAGAGAACTGATAAACTGGTGCATGAAATATAGCTCTGGGGAAACCAAGTTAATGGCTAGATATCACTAGTGAGAGAGAGAGAGAGAGCATAAGCAGTAAGATGGTTTACAGAATATAACTGCAGTTGAAATTTTCGGTTGTTAAGGAAAGGTGGTACTAGCAGCCTGCCAGTTGAGCATTGGGAAAGCATAGCAAATGAAGATATTTAATGCTGCTATTTCCATCAGACTACTACGTCCTAAGTGCGAATCCCGACATAGCCGTTTGGCTGTCGTATTCTCGAGTATTTAGAGTCAGCAACATCTGATTGGCACTTGTCGGGCTTCCAAGTGATGTGAGACACATTAAATTGTGTAGTTAGATGATGATTGCGGGAAAATCTACAACTGTGTCAGCACATGTTAATTCACATCCGTATGAATCCATTTGTGTTACCTGTCTCTTCTGACTATTAAGAGGAAATGTTTATTAGAAGAAATCTTTTCATTTATTACAAGAAGTCTTCGTAACATAATAGGCTCATAATCTGCTCGGGTAAGACTGTTCAGTTTAATGTTTTGTGAATAACTCCCATTATTAAGTCATATTTTTCTAGAGGACATTATCAATGTGCACATATTATATACAAAGACACTAATGGATGAAAATAGACTGAATAACTCATTATCAAAACATTTTCATTCTGAAGCCCTAAGTTAACCTTAGCGGAAAAAACATCGAACTTATATGTTCGAGAATATCCATATAACATGTGGCTTACACTTCGAAGTATTGTTAGTAAGCATCGTAGATCATTTAAGTAATAAATGTATAGAAGCCTAAGTTAATGACAGCACTCTAAGAAGGAATTATTAATTTTTATACCCATGCATTAATGATTATTAGGTAAATGATGCCCATCCCCGGAGCCTATACATTTTAGTCAATCTAGACTCACGCAACTCTTACACAGTACGTTTATTTTCCGATGAAGTTTCTTGTCAACACGCACTCATCGCCTAAGAGCAACAGTTATACCCTCAATATACTGCAACACCTGTAAATGTAACTTACAATTTCATTAACTGTAGGCAAATGCACTCGACGTGTTTGTTGTTAATGTATTAAAATCATCCATTGACGATCCTCTGGACTATTGTTTCATAATGTGGAAAGATAATACACAGTGTAATCTATTTCTTAGTGAATCTCCATATGGCGCAGAATGGAAACTAGTATTAGCATTTATAAACGTCTTTCAATTCACTCCAATTCCTGACGAGTACAAAATTATTTATGCTTCACAACTGCTTTTACTCCACGCGCGAAACTGCTGAGAAGATTGCGGTTGACTGGTTTCTGCAATAAGCCTAGAAACATGTGCGTTTACAGAAATCATGCGATAAATACATAGTTCCGAGGAAAATTATGCCCTACGCATGGCCACCATCAACTAAAGGTTGGACAGAAAACGTGTTCATTTATTTGCATGTAAATACGTTAATAATTTCCCCAACTATGTGTTGCGCATGTGACCCACGCATCTAACAACATAATAAGCTAGAATGGTGCGAGTTCATTCTCGGAAAATGTGTACCGAATTGAGGAATAAATGTCTGAAATTACTTTTTTTCCTTAACGTGTGACAAAAATCATCGACGACCTCTTAATTTAGGAATCTGGAGGGCTCCATTAGTTGCTGTCTTCGTGGGCTTGCTGCTTTTTATTGTGAAGAATGCACTGAAACCAAATAAATATCCGGGCCGCTGATTTAGTGTAATCCTCTTAACGCGTGTTTATTCCCTTAATTTTCTCTCTGAAGCTATGAATTATGAGCACCGAACTGACTTGCTTCACATACCCGGACCATCAGCTCAACAACCACTTCATCTTTTAATTTGTCTTACCGAAAGAACCATTTAGATGACAGTCACCACACTGCTGACGCCAACAGTAAGTATAAATATTAGTTACGGTGAACGATGACTATTGAGATAAGGAAGGAAACAATGAAGTGATCAATGTAATCGTGAAGCAGTCAGCGTAGTCCTTGATAGGGGAAGAAAAACAACTAAGTCTTGTTTCTTTATATAAACATATATCCGTATAAGATTTCGCTAACGGGATATAGACGACCATAAAAAATATTGCTTCAAAAATTTCTGTTAATATCTGCATAGCCACCCAAGAAGGAAATATGACGCTTTTAGAAGCTGCAAAATCAGCCAAACTGACTCTAATGCTGTGAAAAGAATATCCACAAAACAGATTGTACCGCCCCGCTCCTGTCGAGGCAAGACGTCTCATAGCTATAACTGTAACAACTCTTCACGAAAGTGAAAGAAATCACTTTCGTAATTACAACAGCACTTATAGTGAGTACGTTGTACCAGGTGGCCTGGTTGATCAGTACTGTAGGTATTTGTTGACTATGTTACTGGAGAGCGGCAGATTATCTTATAAATTATTACTAAGTAAAATGTGTTTTAAAAAATATTTCATTGTTTTAATTCGAAGAGAATCAGCTGGTAAGCTGTAGCCATTCCTTGGATGAAATTGGGTATTGTGTTGCAAGCTTCCAATGATCTGAAATGTGAGTCGAATAAGATTATATTCTGTCGATTGCAGTAGTACTTACCTTTGTACGACAGTCAAATTAAAAATTTATGGAAAACCATGAGGAACAACTGAAATTGGTAAAAACAGTACTATTGCCATGTAACGAAATATTCTGAAAAATCAAAATGTGGGCATTTTTAAAGTCGTCTCGTGTTTTAAGATAACTCCGGAGCACAGTGAAATGTTTAATGATAGTCGGAATAAATAGGTAAGACAGCAGGCAGTGGCTTCAATGTAGTCTTAGAATAAGGACATAAAAAGTCTTTAAACTATAGCGATGCTGAAAAGATTACATTGTAGTGGAAATTTCACAGTCACTAAAGTGACGAAACACAACTGAATGACGAGTAACTGAATGTTTTTGTGTTGAATGGACTGGAGAACAGTCTCTTACGAGTCGGTCAGCATTGAAATAAGTGTAATCTTGGAATAACCGGGCTATTTTAGCCTAGCCGTGAACCTTGGAATAACCGGCTTTCTTTAGCCTAGCCGGGCTCGGCAGTCAGACACATCGTCGTTACATTTCAAATGGAACGTTTTTGAACATACGCCCTTTAACGTTGCTTTGGCTCCGACAGAGAACTGGGTAGATAACACTTGTCTTCCGATTTCGAACTTCAAGACGCTGTCACGGGCTGGCAAGACGTTAAAACAGCAGGTGTAACTCTTGCTCGGCGAAATTGTCAGTTGGACGTCGATACGATAAACGGTTATACATAAATATCGATTACCGAGAATTTTAATGCAAATAAGTAAAATCGTCTTATTAAAATTACCTACTTATAATGACATTCTATCAACAGTCTAACGGAGGTTATTTTCCCGGTAGTCCGTAGACAGTGTATGAACGAAACAGGAAAAATGAACGAATGTAAAAAGTCTCCATTAAAGGACGACTGTCTTAAGTTTAGAATGATGGTGTCCTAACGCCCCCATTCAACTTGAAGGCGTTATGCAAACTATGGCGTAAACGAAAGTGACCTGGAAATTCATTTCATATGTTGGCTTCTCATGCAGGTATGACTCTTGCCATTCTTTTGGCTCCGTCATTTGGTAGGAAAACAAGAAAAAAGGAAACAAAATGTAGCCTCAATAACAGCACAGCTACGTTCAGTAAGCAATAAAGGGAAAATCCCTATATGATTATGACAATGCAAGAAATTTCGCTGTCAAAACATGACAACGACATATGCACAGAAAATGAATTATGCACGAAATAGTAGCTGCTGTAAATCCTATTCAGAATCTTCTTCACTATTAATCATCTTTTACATTTCACAAATCTATGCTGCAAACATTTTTCCATTTTTTTATCTCTCTCTCTGTTATTTAATAATTCTTACGTTGTCTTACTACAAAATATCCAAGTCTTCTTATACTACAGTTCCTACCTGCGACTTTAACTAACCTTTCTCTTTATTTATTTTTGTGAGGGAATTGTTGGATTATAAATGAACGACCAAAGAGTTTTATTTCTCCAGCAGTTCTTTATCCCTTAATTTCTTTCATAAATTACTTATATTTTTAATTAGAACTCATTAATATTCTTCACATAGCAATTTTCATCGCTTTTAAGTGCTTTTGTATCCATGAATGTCCATCTTCCGCAATGACATAACTGCACTGTACAGGTGAAATCCTTACAAACTATTTTAACTTTTCTGTGTCTGTGTTACGTGGCTCGTGCTACATGACTCGTTTACAAGGCATTGTTTACCTTCTGAGACAAATTCATTATGTTATTGCACTACTGTTTCCGAACATCTGCTAATACCGAACCCCTGTAGCAAACATTTCTCAGATATATTTCATTTCTGCTGGTATAGATCTCTCAGATTCTCATGTTGTGCGATACGATGGCCGTCATTATTTTGGGTTCCGTCATATTGATCTTTAAGCTGTTATTTTATTGTCAGTAAAGCTCATACATCTAGTTTTCAGCATTTAGGTATCTGCATACACCACTAACGTTCTGCCAAAGACATATGTCTCAAAATCCTCATTGACCTCAACTGATTATGGAATCAACAGCGTAACTGTTTACTGCTTATTTATACATAGAACGGCCACTGGATAGTTACGTATTATAGTAAAATATCCACAGACTGCAGTTTGACTTTTTTGGTAAGTCTCTATGGCCACCTCTAATTATCATGAGAACATAGGCCCTACATACGTATGATTCCATTGATAGATGCCGTCATGTTGAGCCATAATGAAGTCTTTTAACGCGCTGAGTTTATACATGTGTCTGATTCACTACAGTATCCGAAGTCCGAACAACGTTCTGACTTGACAGGCCCATCTTCCGAAAGGTAAACAGACGAAGCTAGATTTTAAGCTATCAAAATAATGTAGAACAGTGCTGAAGTTGTCTTCTATAAGAATATAATGAGGGGTTAGAACTACCAGTTTCTGATACTAGCATACGTAGAAGAGGAGAGACAGGGGAATCTAAATCATCAATGTTTCGGACATCCGAGTTAGAGAACATGAAGAAACTGATACTTAGACCTATATTCGGAATATAATTTGCGGAACATGTCGACTGACAACTCGACTTAGAATTGTGTAGCAACTGTAATTAGCATACATTCGCAAGACGCTTAGTGAAATTATACGAACACATTGAGGCTAACTAGACTATATCGTACTATGCTAAATCGATGTTTCTTCATCTTACCGAGTCAGTCTTGAAAGATGGCAAGAATGTCTGCTACCGTAGCAATGTTTATGGGACGACGTGGACGTACTTAGAAAGAATGCGTAGTTAAGTATCATTGTATTTGTGGAAATATGGAAGGCCTTAGGTATTCATTTCAATTATTTAAAAATGACAATAACGTTTCGAAACGACCTACCTTCTATGGACACACCACAAAAAGAAAAGGAAATTCTGTCACAAACTCCTGGTAACTCAAAAATAGTTGTTGTCAAACCAAACAGTAGAGCAACAGATGTAGCAGGGAAAATATAGAGTCTTTAGGCCGTGATCAACATTAACTTGAAATGAACAATTCGTAATTCAAAGTTCTCTTGCTGTAGAATCTCTGTATGGTTGAAATACCCCACAGATGATTGTGATAACTAGAATAAAACAGAATGACGTAGAATCATGAAACGTCATGACATAAGAGCCCTAACATTAGTTACATAATAATAATAATACATCTTATTTTTAAGCATTCCTGTGGTATTATTCTTCTGTGAGGAATAATGAATTAACCAACTGAAAATTTTGTAATTCCTTAATTAAGCTACGACGTAACATCTATTCCAGAAGACACATATTGTCAATTGATAAGTGGTCGAGAACCTGCACATCCATTTAATTAATCCTTGAATACTTCAGTCATAGTCTTATATTCATGCCTAGTATAAATTGTTGAAAAAAGAAAAATATTGCTGATTCAGTGCACATTTATGAGTGTACATAGACTGTAATGGTCGTCAAAATATCTCTCTTCCTCAAGAGTTCGTTAGCGATATAACTCCAGGTGTAGTTCTTCTAAGATATCTCCTTGTTTTTACAAAGGCGAGTTTGAATGATTTTATAACGCAAAGTAAAACGTTTCCTCTGTTTAAAGCCAGGTTCAGCTGCCGTCATGCCAACTGTAAATGTAACTGACCTAAGTGCTTCTCAAAGTCTAGGGTCAGGATTTATTCATACAGATTGCATTTTACCGGTTATCTCTATTTTAAAAAATTACAGTAATAAACTTTGGGAGTACCTATGGGGAAAAGTTATGTAGTCCGACAGACACTTCTGAATGGTTTTAATTTCCTTTCCGATACATGGTAAACACTATTTCAGCCCAAATCAACGTGCACTGACATTAAAAGATAACTGAAAAAGTCGGTGCATTTCGCCGCAATCAAATGTAAAAACAAACTTTACTCTCTCTGTTTTTGGTTGGTTGATTGGTTGATTTGGGGGAGGAGACCAAACAGAGGAGTCATTTGTCCCATCTGGTTAGGGAAGGATGGGGAAGGAAGTTGGTCGTGCCCTATCTAAGAATCCATCCCGCCAATTGCCTGAAGCCATTTAGGGAAATCACGGAAAACCTAAATCAGGATGGCCGGAGCCCGGTTTGAACCGTCGTCTCTTTGTGAACGTTATCACAGACTGAATATTCATTAACTGCCTCATGCTGCTCATCTAGCGACGTGAACTACTATTGTTTTGAGTTTTTGCTTGTTATCCGATACATCAGTACTTCTTTCGGTATCACATCAAACCTTCTCGTATGAATAATTTTTGTATGTAGTCAGTTTTAGGTAAATGCATATTTCTCACCTCTTTGCGCTGGCGAGATATCCTCTTTGGTCTGTGTTTTGGAAGATCTGCAAGCCTCTAAGATGCGGCTTTTCTCCACTCAAACGTTTCTTTCGATATGGACACAACTGGAAGACCGTACCAAATCGGTCGTATGAAGTCGTTTCTACAATTAGCACTCGAAATCTCACATTTCCGAATTCTTAAGCATCTATATGGGACTGTGCACTGTAATAATAGAGAGTAGTTTTTGCTTCTTTCTTCAATTATGTTTCCTCTCTTTGGTCTACACGACCTTTCGTAGTATTTCCTTGTTATTACTTTTCGCGTTGCAGAGTTATTACTAGGAATAGTACCATTCGCAACTTTGGCAGGACCGCTATGAATTGGTTTCACCTCTTTCAGTGATGAGCTCCATGCTTCCACACACGGCTACCATTGCTGTTTCGTTTTGTAATTCAAGTGAAGAACCTAAATAGTGTCTGCAATAATACATCCGTGCAAAAAGAAGTTGATTCTTTTTCAACTGTAATTGTTGAAGAATAGTTTCTTTATTCTGCCAGCATTCGTTACACCTCCCTTGCGGAAAGATTTCGTCTTTTTCTCGTAAAATGTATCGCATTCTTTCTTCTTAGCCGTATATTGTGTCAACTATGATGAGCTGGACCAGTCAGGTGTATTTTCACTTTATCATAGGACCTATCTGTTGTATCTTACGTGTCAGTGCATCAGTAATATAATGTACGTAAAGTCTATATCACACTCTATATGACGTGCCACCACACGTCAAAAAAGTAAAAAGCGCACAGATTTAATGCTGCAAGAAAAAGGTGGTCCGATTTTCCCGGTATTACCCTATCTTACAAAGTGAAAGGAAAACTTAACTGTTGTAACTAATTGCCTTTCCTGCACTTTTTTGTAAACGTAGATGAATGAAATTTGAGAATTGGACCAACCTACGAACACTAGTGCGTATCCACTTTTAAAAAAAATAGATCACATGTTCATCTGCTAACTGGATAGAAGTACTATACATAGTCCGTGAGAATGAAGGAAATACAGATTCTAATGGTGTATTTGTGTTTACTTTTATGGAACCTCTGATAGATTTTCACATTTTTGACATAGGAGATATATAACTGATTTTAGTGGAAATTGTCAGGCTCGAAACAGTCCAGCGACCACAGAACACATTTATTGGACTCATCGACATGTAGATCTGTGTTCGTAGCTAGATGGAAAAGCAGTATAAAAATTCTTTCCTTTCTTCACACTATTAGTCACAAGGGACAACAAACGTACAGGGGCGGAGGGCTAGGACAAGTGATCGCATGTAGAAAAAGCATAATTTACGGCATGTCAGGATTATATCCGAAAGTCTGTGACATGAAATGTGAAAAACTGAGGCCGATTTTGTCTACTTCTCCCCTAAATTGCCCATGTCCAATAATATAAGATGGTATCAGTACCTAATGACATCGGTGGCATCTGTATACAGGGCCGAGATTTTTTCACCTGCTCAAGAAGTGCAGTACCGTCAAATAAGGAACTGAATTTCGTGTAAAATGCTCTGAAATTGTAGGATAAACAGACCAAAAGACTCGTCTATCTAGTAGTACGACGTGCGTCATTCTCCCTTCAGTGGCTGATAGAAGTCTGTTATGTCAGTGTGTTGAGAGCTGTAGGCGCCACTGTTATCAATCTCAAACACCCTAGGCGATTTTAATACATTGTAGCTGTGGTGAAATGCTTTCTGAAGATTGTAGATTTCTTTTTGAAGCACTGACTGCTGTCAAAACGTAACAAACGTTCACAGACAAAGCTAATACCGTCTTTCATTTCTTCTTGTATTGCGCCTCTCCCGCTACGTCTCCAGACTGCGTCTTATCCACGATTACGACAGTAAGATATCCCACCTAGTTCCTATAGTACTCGTAAGGACGATTTTGGTTGTTTAGATTTTGATTCTGATTCGCAAACTTGGAGTAACGGTTTTCATTATGTTCCTTTTCCTGTCTACGTTGCTAATTTAAATGTAAATATGACCTGTAAAAGAGCTGACAACGAATTTCTAAAATTTTCAGTCGAATTAATAACGGCGTATTGAATTAATACTAGTTGCCCATTAATCCCACTGGTCTTTTTTTTTCAGCTGTTTATAATTTCATATTGCATATATTTGTGTAGGATTTCATTATGAGTATTCAGAAAAGTGAGAGTGCCACTACTAGTAATTGATGATAAGTCAGATATCTCTATTATGGCACATGCCAACAATCTCCCTCTTTGTAATAAGTCATGAATTCGAGTTTGGAGGAAAATTAACGACTGACGTAGTATCTCAAGCGCATAACCACCGATTTAAGTTACTCTAGGTTTTTTGGAGCTCTGTTCTATTCCCGCCAAATAACAACTCGCTATTTATCTATTAGAGGTACAATACCTACCACAATATGTTCATAATCTTGGGATAATAATTCATAATTTCCTTGATTTCATTTCAAGGTTAAATCGAGAAATTTCTCTCCTACCCCGTCAACTTTCGATCTACTTTCGCAGCTATGAAATATTAACTGCTGTTTGCTATAGCGTTGTTGCACTGGTGCGAACGTTGAAGAGAAAGGATATCGGCTACGTCACACTTTCCGTGTCT
This sequence comes from Schistocerca piceifrons, assembly GCF_021461385.2. Classification (NCBI taxonomy): domain Eukaryota; kingdom Metazoa; phylum Arthropoda; class Insecta; order Orthoptera; family Acrididae; genus Schistocerca; species Schistocerca piceifrons. The sequence continues at coordinate 381,872,673 of NC_060138.1, forward strand.
GTTCAACAATTTCCGAGTCTGTCCAACAGCTAAATATAGTGCTTCATATTGCTGCAGTTCTTTCATAACAGTCTTCCGGTTTAATTCTCACACACGGTACATGTTGTTCATAATGAAAAGAACAGTTTATTCCTCACTGAAACTACCTTTCTGACATTAAATTATTGTTAAGCACGACAACTAAAGATACTCTTTCTCTGTCTTAGTTTCACAGCGATCGCAATTAAACTTTTCAGGTCTTGCGCTAAGCTAATGAAAAACATTTGTAGAGATTCACGTCACTTCTTCGGATCTAAACTACGAAACTCTTTCTAGCATTTCTCAAAGTGGTGCTATGAAACAAAGATGATGGAGCACAGAAGTAGTCAGATCGCTAAGAGCTACTGAGATGAATAGACCTTATTATGGCCACAGGTTCCACAATCCTTCAAACAGCCATCAACCATATGAGTATAAGTCCACACTCCACATTATACTCTTGCTTTGGGGACGGGACATGCCTTTGTGACAGAGCAGGGAAATCATCCAAATCGCGACCGAACAGCCAAGTAGGCCATAAAACGTAACTATTTCGTTGTGCGAAATGGAGAATTGACTCCTCAAACGAGATAACACTTAAACGATTCTTCATGGTGGTCGAGACTTGGTCCTTGATCTTTTTTCTTGACGGACAAGACTTATAGATCAATCACCCGAGCAACGTCTTCCGATCACAAATTCCATTCGAAACCATCCCCTACGTTACATTAAATTAGTCTCCATCACACTATTTCTATGTTGATTGGGAGTCCAGTAAAGTACGAATGTGGAATGTCATGACCGGTAAATTTCTACGAATTTCTGTACAGGGTGGCTGCAGATGAGTGAGAGCGTCTTAATACTTCCAAATAGATGAAAGTCGCAGTCGTTTGTTGATAGCTGTCTTCGGAAACTGCAAAACATTTGGAGTCTTAGAGTAGTGGACTAAGGCTAATATCAAACTAGGCCTACACTGAAAGAGATCCATCAACCAAACGATTTACTAACACTCTGTTCAGCTACGGCGATATCGCATGTGCATTGCAGTTTTGATATGCTCTGGACATACCTTATAGGTATCCTCAGAAAGAAAACATTGGTCAAGAGTATGCTCAGTATAGAAGATCTTATTAAGGTTCTTGAATCTTCCGGATGATAGATACTTCATAAGAACAATTATATTATGCATTAAATGAAGATCAGCGGGAGAAGAAGCTGTGCCATTTTTGTTGACTTCAGGACAAAAACGCTCAACTAAACACAAATCTAAACTGTATCTTCAGAGTACGTCTAGCGTTTCTAAGTAGCTGTAGGTGAAACGATAATAGTCCGTATAGGAATCAGCTATTAAAATAGTAAATCGATCAGTTCGAAACACAATAAAATACGGAAAATATTTTACAAGCGGGAAAAATTATGACATTTGGTTCTTGGAACTCGCAATGTGCCAGCATCGTGATATGGCGAACGTGTGGCGAACGTAACGAACCGCTATTGGACCGTTGAACAATGAGCTGAAAACGAAGTGAGCAAGGCTGTAGCTCATAAATGTGCTAGGGAAATGGACTCGTTCGCTGTGAGAGTAAAACAAGATTAGATGGTCGTCCATGTTGGTCGTCATTCGCTCTGTTTGCTAGATTGAGCCTGTGAGACTTTTTTGTTTCTTACTGTAAAGCACGGGGTTTGAGAGGTAAAACCTTACCGAAAGTAAGGGTGACCTGTGCAGCGAACCAATCGAAAATTACTCAGATCTGGACACTAATAGTTTTCCTGAGAGATTTAGAAACAGAATAATTTCGTTAGGTCAAATGCATTGGGCTGAACAGAGATTTACATCGTATATGTCATTAAATGACTCCAAATAAAAGTATAATTACCCAATTTTAATTTTTATGTTTTAGCGTCACGATATATTTTAGATTTCCTTTGGTTTGTGTCAGTGGTCTTGTTTCGGAGAGTTAGATGTCCGCATGTAGGGCAGGAACAAGAGGTTTCTTAATGAAACCCAAAAGAAAGTGAACACTAGTATAATTTACATCGCAAGTACTGATAATTAGTTTAGTCTGGATTAATATTTATAATGGAAGCACCTGTACCACCCGTATTTATCTCTTTTTATAATTCTTGGAAGTCATACCACAGTCATTTAGAGTATCTATTTTTGCTGATCCACTGAAGAGATACAGAACCAGAGTGAGCAATAGAGGTTTAACGAGAATGTTTTGTTTTATTAAGACTGTATTACTATCAACTTATTCACCGCATGAATATTTTTACTGTAGTGATTTAATGTAGGTCATAGCAGTTTTTTTTTAAACAAAATTCGTTTTTATGACTTCGCAACGTAAAGTGTTACAAAGTTGTGCCGCATTTTTAAATAGTACCACTAACGTATCTAGCAAAGCGTTTGCGTAATGAAGCCGCTTGCTGGACGGAATGTATCTGTCTGTTGTACATGACCAGTTCGACACACCGTTAATAATTCTGGTGTGGCCTGGTTCAGCTTTGTTCTGTGCTTTGAGGAAACAAATATTTGTTCATAAAGCTAAGCATCTGCACGCTTACGGATAAGTTATGTCGGTTTATAGTTCACTAGCACATAACTATGCTTATACATTGTCAATACAACATGTTGTTGTCGTTGTGGTCTTCAGTCCTGAGACTGGTTTGATGCAGCTCTCCATGCTACTCTATCCTGTGCAAGCTTTTTCATCTCCCAGTACCTACTGCAACCTACATCCTTCTGAATCTGCTTAGTGTATTCATCTCTTGGTCTCCCTCTACGATTTTTACCCTCCACGCTGCCCTCCAATACTAAATTGGTGATCCCTTGATGCCTCAGAACATGTCCTACCAACCGATCCCTTCTTCTGGTCAAGTTGTGCCACAAACTTCTCTTCTCCCCAATCCTATTCAATACTTCCTCATTAGTTATGAGATCTACCAATCTAATCTTCAGCATTCTTCTGTAGCACCACATTTCGAAAGCTTCTATTCTCTTCTTGTCCAAACTATACAACATAAAAATATTTATAACCACCGTATCATCTGTGCCGTAAAAAGCTTCGACCTATACATTGTACCGCCAGTTGTATTATATATTATACCGGTACATTTTAAAATAATGTTCGTCATAGACGTCTATAGCTTGATTCGCTACAATAAATGATATAACGACTGTATTGTTATATGCGTTGCCCGTAGCTTTGGCTAGAGATAATGATGCAATCTTGCTTTGCATGCCTCCACACGCTACACATAGTCTGCAGACACTAGAATTACCATTTTTCAGCAGCTTGCAGCTTATTACAACAAAGCTACTGACTAATGATTTCGTACAAAGCCTGACGGCAACATTAGTTTGGCAAGGGCTGCTCAGCTGTTATGGAACACATATGGCACGGCTGCAATCGTACAAACCGCTGTTAGTGGCTTCTCGAAAACGTTTGTACTTTTGGCAGAGGCAGACAATACAGAGCGACCGATGCAACGCTATTATTACTACCAGATGTTAGAATTATCCGGACATAAAAAAGTTCGATGTCGCTGATAAAAATGAAAGGGCAGGAACTGGAAACAAACGTCCTCCGGTGGTGAGAAAGATGTTAAGACATTCAGATTACAGTTAAAGACGGCATCAGGTATTGAAAGAAAGGTTTCTGACACTCGTCTGAGGCCTTTAATTAGGATAATTACGGCAGAGGAGGATAAAGGTCAGAGAATGTGTCACTGAATATGGAGGATTTTGTTCGTAGCACGTATCAAGAGATGAAAAGAAAATAGCAGTTTACAGAAACAAAAGTAAGATGGAAACAAACTTGTTGTTCGTAATTAGAAACAATGGTAGGAAATGCTTGTGAGGAAATAAATATTTGTTCACGTGACTGCATAATTTTCACCGGCGTGCCGATTTTGCTCCTCACACTTTCGTTCCATTAAGCAAGTTCAGTTGAATATCGTTGAAGCCGTAGAGAGTAAAAACGGTAGAGGAAGGCAGAGATTGGCTTACATTTAACAAATAATTGGAAACACTGGGTGTACACCAAAATTTGAGATGAAATAGTTGCCAACAGGAAATGAAATTCTGACGGACCATCTCAAGTTAATCAGAAGACTGAAGACGTACATCTTTATTTCCGCGTTAACCAACATAAATTCTTTCATACCTAGACATACTGTGTACAGTTTTAGTCCCAAAACTTATGAGAGGCATTATACATATCCAGTTTTCCCTTTGGTCAATGATGCTCATCTTGCATTTAAAATAACATAGCACGGTTGAAAAATGTCTTTACTGTTTCCTGGTCATGATGTGGAAACTGGAGACGTTAGTGAATGAAGTCATACTATAAATCTCAATCACTCTATCGACTTTCAGTCTAAATCTACATCTACGTCTACATACACACTCGGCAAGCCAATGTATAGCACATTCCGGAGAGTACCTCTTAAAACTTCTAACCATTTCCTTTCCTGTTCCACTTGCAAATAAAATAAGGGAAAAATGGTTATCCATATACCTTCGTGCCAGCCCTAATATGTAATATTTCTGTGGTCCTTGTTCGAAATTTATATTTGGTGGCAGTAGAAACGGTCTGCTGCCAGCTTCAAACGCCGGTTCTCTAAAACTCTTCAATAGTGATTCGCGAAAAGAACATCGTTTTCACTCCAGGGATTTTCATTTGAGTTCACTAAGCATCTCCGTAGGATTCACGTGTTGATAGAACGCAGAATCTAGCGACTCGCCTCTGAACTATTTCGATATCTTCGTTAAATTCGACCTGGTGGTGATCCCAAACACTCGAGCAGTAATCGAGAATAGATCCCACTAGTGTTCTACAAGCGATCTCTTTTGTAGATACGCTACACTTACCTAAAAGCCTTTCCCAATAAACCGAAACCAACATTCCGCCTTCCCTACAACCGTCCTTACGTACTCATTCTACTTCGTATCGCTTTGCAACGCTAGGCGTAGGTATTTAATCGAAGTAAATGTGTCAAGCAGTACACAATTAATGTTGTATTCGAACATTACGAGAAGGTTTTTCCTACCTATTTGAATTAACTTACATAGTTCTACATTTAGAGCAAGTTTCCATTCATCACACAACTAGAAATTTTGTCTAAGTCACCATGTATCTCCTGCAGTCACTCAAAGACGACACGTCCTCGTACATCACAGCATCACCAGCAGAGAGTCACAGACTGCTGCTCACCCCATCCGTTAGATCATTTATGTACACAGAGAACGAGAGTGGTCCTATCACACTTCCCTCGGGCACTCGTGACAATACAGTTGTGTCTATTGAACACGTGCCATCCTCCGTTAAATGTCTGCAGTTTGCGACTACGTCAAAAGCTTTCCAGAAATCTGGCCTTTAGCATTTTACGTATTTGCGTGAGAACATGTAATGTAGTTGGACAAGTCTATTCGTACACCACTCAGTAACACAGGATGTGTGCCTGTTATAGATAATATCATGGAACGGTTAGTGGCGATGCTGCCTGGTTACAGCTGTGAAACATCGAGGAGGGTCAGTAATGGTTTCAGCAGTCATCAAAAATGGCTCTGAGCACTGTGGGAGTTAATATCTGAGGTCATCAGTCCCTAGAACATAGAACTTAAACCTAACTAACCTAAGGACATCACACACATCCATGCCCGAGGTAGGATTGGAATCTGCGACCCTAGCGGTCGCCCGGTTCTGGACTGAAGCGCCTAGAACCGCTCGACCACACCGGCCGGCTCAGCAGTCATACTTTGGTTTCGAGTACATTTTGAACTTTTTGGTAAGTTCCTATAGGACCAAACTGCTAAGGACATCGATCCCTACGATTACACACTACTTAATCTAACTTAAACTAAATTAGGCTATGGACAACACACACACACACCCATGACCGAGGGAGTAGTCGAACCTCCGTCGAGGGTAGCCGCGCGAATCGTAGCAAGGCGCCTTGACCGCACGGCTACCCCGTGCGGCCCCCTTTACAGTATTGTATTTTGTTGCATTGATATAGCAAATTACTGGTAAGATTTATGAAACTGACTGTGGTGAAACAGTCATGCAGGCCATGTTCCCAGTGGAGAAGATCGGATCTTCATTGTTGAAAATATCTTCACTTATTCAAGAAAATGCGGTTGAGGCAGCATGTTTTCCCTGTTCTCCACTGAGGCCATATTTGTAAGGAGTGGCGTACTTCTTTCGTAATAGAAAAAATATTAAAGTAGGTCTGTTGTCCTCAAACCAGTATCTCCCAAGGGCTTGGAATTAGTTGCTTTACAATGAACGTTAAAAAGTTCCCTTGACTATAATGCAACAATGCAAATAAGTTACAGGTACAGAATGAATTTTCACTCTGCACCGTGCGCTGATCTGAAACTTCCTGACAAACTGGTGGGGCGATTGCCGGCGACAAGATGAAGTCCTGGGTTTGAGTCAGGCGGTCGGGCACATCTGCTAGAAACATTCATGCGATCCGTAGCTTTGCGTACCAAAGATGGTCCTTGACCATATCAGGTGGATGTTTAAAATTCACCAGACTAGGGTATCGGAGTCACCAAAACTGGTTACTGCAAGCTTAACACATGTCCTATCTTCCTATACTTTCTTCTAGTACGTGCTTTCCGTGTATAGATTTCCTCGCCGTTTCTACGAACAACTTCTCAGTTCTCGTTTTGTCACTCCACATCATTTTCGACATCGTTCTACAACACAACATGTCAAACGCTTTCATTCTAGACCTCTCCTGTTATAGCATAGTCTCAGGTTCACTTGCATAGACTGTTGTTCTCCAAAATGAGATTCTCAAAAATTTCTCCTTGCTACGTCCGTCATGCGTAATTTTGCTTCCAAGGTAGCAGAATTCCTTCAGTTCGTCTACTTTCTGGTACTCAATTTCGATGTCAGGCTCAGCGCTAATCTTACTTTGTTACTCCCTAATGATACAGCTGAAAATATCTATGACTGATTCCATGAGCATGAAGGGAAAGTACAACGTTTTCCCTAACCTCCACAATCTCCAGATTTGCACAGTGATTTGTATTGACGAATGATTAAGTGCATGGAACCAGACTTTAGATCCATTCCTAAGAAAGAGCTATGTGGAGCTATGAAAGACTCCTTGAACGACACACATACTCTGGTGTATACTGTGAAGTCCGGAATATTTGCTGATCAGTATATACGGTGGTTTCTTACACATACCATAAAATAATTCAACCGAGACGCTAATTGAGAATGTGCATAATCCTCCGCAAGGAAAATAGGGAGTCAGCACTAAATTCGGCTCTAGGAAACCGAACACGAGTGTGCAGCACCTCGTCAGTGAAGTTCTGGACGATCGCAGTATTGTTGTGAATGAACCAGGCGCCTGTCCATGGGGAGAATTGTCAAGGGGGTATTGAACCCTCAAAAAGAATTTTTCTACAGCATTTATGTTTTTAAGCACACCTGTTCCCAGATTTGTTAGCTAACTTCCAGACGATAAACGGGTGTGGAAAACGAGAAACTCGCAAATGGCAAAGAATCCTAGCAACAAAAAGCTATGTTTAACACAGCAAACGTTTTAATTATTTGCATTAGAGCCCTGCACACGTGGATGGAGTTGCGGTGGGCAGAAAACATTCTAGCCATAAAAGGGCACTCATTCGCTGGTTGATTTTTCCTGATATCATCAACAAATCCGACAAATAAAACACTCTCCAATAGGGCAAAAATAAACAAAAAGAATGACATCGCGAAGTAGATGGAAACAACTGGAGGAAATGGCATGCCACTCACTTACGCGCTTGCGTAATTATAATCAGCAGATCTATGTTCACAATTGTAGTGCTAAGTAAAGTACTTATAATGGTGAGCTCACGATACCGTCTTATGTCGTGTGAAATATTACGTTTTCGGACAGACAAGGATAGAAGCTGAAGCAGTGAATTAAAATGTGTGCTATGGCCAGGACTTGAACCGTGGTCTCCTACTTGCTAGGCAGATGTGCTAGCCGGTACATCACCATAGCGATGTGCCAACTACAGCAGCATGGACTATATTAATTCCAAAGCATTCCCTAACATAAACTTCAAATTCACACCTTCAGCCCATTTTCCCCTTTTTTCATCAGATTTATAGTTGACCTACGGCGCCCTGAGGTACAGGCAGGATTTTCCCATTACGTACAAAGCTGGGGTGTTATGCCACTGTCGGAGAGCCTCGGCAATTCTGACGGTTTGAGAAGGGGAAAATGGGCCGTAGGCGTGGACTGAAGTTTGTGCTAGGGAGGGCACTGGATTAGGATGGTCCGTGCAGTTGTGGTAGCCACCTAGCTACAATGGTGTGCTCTGCCTAGGAAGTAGGAAACCTGATTTCAACTCCCGGCTGTGACACTGACTTCAGTTCATTGCTTCAGCTTCTATCCCTGTTGGAGATAAAGCAGAGACTCATATGTTTCCACAAAAATGTCATTTCCACAGATTTACAACGTTGAGGGAGATTCTTTTTATCATAGTTCTTAATCAGTCCTACACGATACATACAATTCTCAAATTTTCAGAAGAATGCTTCTCGAATGTTGTATTTCCCTGTACAGCAATTTCTTGGAAAGTAAGCGAAAGCAAAGTACTAAGCGCAGATGTAATCCAGTTAATGATTTTACATTAAAACATTTTATGTATTTGATTGTAATCAAACATATTATTATTATTATTCCTAGTACTATCAAAATTGGTTTTCAGCTGTTAAATGCTAAAAGTGGTGCTGATGCCAGCCAATTTGTATTTGGGTTGAGAAAGACAGTAACAACATATGACACCCACTAATCTAGAACCGAACCCTGGATCCGCCCCTGGAACAGACCACCATTAGTACTTTGTATCTCCTCGCATGAGTCGACAGCTTGCCTTCCCACACAAGAAGGTTACCATTTCAAAACTAATCTCTTTCCACGATGCACATTTGGCTGCACCGATCAGAGCCTTCCTTCCGTGCAACGAATAATAAGAAACGCTCAGTAAAGTGAAAACATTACGTCAATAAAGTGCAGTTACTGTAGCGGACAGTTGTTTTCTGACCATTGTGTGATGCGATCACGTAGTTGTAGGTAGATACTGTTGGTAGGGTTGGGCAGAGGGAATAATGATTTAATGACGCAGATATAGCATGTGATGGTTATTGTCGATCATGTTGCTAATAATTGTACATCCACTGTAACTCAATGTGTATAGCGTGTTTGGTGAAACAGATAGATTTAGCAGACCTATTGCCACGGCAGTCAAAAATAAATGGCGACGTCGAAAATATGAAGAAAGAGTAGCTACAATGCACATGTCGTCTACTTTATCCTGTTAAACATAGAAAGAGATGCCCAAACACACACAAGGGCTTAATATTTTTTGTCCTACATGTATCGTGCCAGAAATAAGTTCATTATGATTCCAAACCCTCGGTTCCGATCAAAATCCTTGGGAGAGTTCCCCTATTACATGGCATATGCTGACTCTGGAAATCCTGTCTCAGGCAGTCCCAGTTGGAGCGTCTTTCGCTCCACTCGCAGCTCCCTTCGCGTCTGACTCAAAAGAATCGAGCACTGGATTAGGCTGTGTCTTGAACACCCCGCTTCACCCCTCAGGGTAGAGAGTGAAGCGTATCTTAAAAAAAAATTGGCAGTATACATATCCTACTAAACACCTTAAAATGTAGATGAAGACCGCTATTTCATTTGGATGTGTGCTTTTATCTCTGCCACTTCAAGTCAGTTGCTTCCAGGTCGTTTATGTCGCAATAGGGACTAAAATTCATAAGTAGATCTACACGAATTTATGATGAAGTTAATATACATGCCTAAAGACACGAAAACAGTTACCTTTGCAAGAGACCACAGCTTAGATAAATACTTTATTGCGCTGCCTGTGTAGTTGAGGAGTATGATTCAATGCACATTCGAACAAGCATGCATGTCCGCAGGAAATTTGCCTCGGTACTTCTCAAAAATACAAGCACTGCTATATCGCATTTGTCCGCCGATCCCAGGCAGCGACTTTCAATTAAAATGTCTTCTTCTGTACTGGAATTACATAATGTGTGCACGAGTACAGATTGTGACGCAGTAACGACGATTAGTTGAAGTCTGAGTCCGACCGCGAATCGTGCACGGATAGCCGAAGCAGTTGAAGCAGCCACTAGCGTAAAGTGAAAAATCCGGTTTAGGTCCGTTATACAGCTGATGGTTTCCCGTATTCGCAACTGCCAATACATTTCATGCTTAGATAAATATTTCTCCTCTTATGGACACTAGATAATTTGTCCTATGTGCGACATTTTATTGTTTATAACTGTGATGAGAGCGTACAGTGTGGATATTTTATTGCTAAAGACTGCGAGGAGAAGAAAGCTGGTTTCCGACACAGAGCTTAATCCTGTCAGATATCACCAGGAGGTCTCTATTTACTGAAAATTGCACACTGCCTTGCAATCTAGTCATTAGGAAACATACAGCGCCACCTCCCATTCCCATATGACGTAAATTTCTAGATTCCAACCACGACGAGGATCTGAACCGAGTACCTCCTAAATCGACGCCTATGCATTAGCATATGTCAGTAACCTGGGCTGCTTTGAGCGCCTAGAATTTCTCATTCTTAACAGTGTCGCCCTAGTAAAATTCGTTCTGCGCCTTCCACCCTAAACTCTAACATGTGTTTTTAACGGAAATGGTATCCCATTTTTTTCCTGACTCGAAGCTGCTCCAGTTGGCCGCCTTATTCCGATTCTGCTACGCGTAACATGCACTTAATGCGCAGTTAATTACGTGACAACCACAAAGAGGGAAACCCATTCCAGATTCAATGAGAATTTTTAATTAAACGCGTCTACCTGCCAGTCAGCAGAAAAGCAGCAACAAAAGAAACTCACTTCCAGGAGCGAGCTCGTCATACTTCAGGGCCGCGCCAGTGAATTGCCTCCGTCTGCGGACAGACGGGCACGTATATACGAGACAACTTCGTCAACCCACGTAAGCGTAGCTGATGCGCCGATTGTAGCTTGATTACGTCCTACTTGCTCTCAGCTTTGTGTGTGTGTGTATGTGTGTGTGTGTGTGTGTGTGTGTGTGTGTGTGTGTGTCGGATATCATTAAATACTTGATATTATTTAAAACTTGACATTGGCTGCAGCATGAAATGTGAGTGGTATGTCGTTCTATAATGTGGATAATATCAAACCACTTTAAACAAAAAAGAGACATTTAAGAAATCCAACACAGGGAACGGCAAGTAGCCAGGAAAATTTTATATCCATGTCGCACTGAGAAAGGGACATACAGAGTAAAAGCAAATAAGAAAACTGAAAGGTAAAAAACATACATCAAAAATACGCAGACAAATTCTATGGGCATAATAAAACAATGGAACCGACCAAATTAACTTGACAGGTTGTGGAATTCTGAGAAGATTGAGGTACAGCTAAAATTGAAACAATTAAAAGGATCGGTGCTCTAAACGAAGATCTGAAAGAAGCAGGAACGAAAATTTGATATACTGGACGGATATTGTTATAATGCGGAGAAAAAACAAGATGCCAGGAGAAAATTGGTCTGATAATAGTAAAACAGATAATTCTGAAAGAATGAACATAATTTGGGCTCAAAGAGAAGCTAAAACAAAACTTTTACAATGCCCTTGTCATGCGTTGTGTGGTCTAGCGGGGTCCAGAAGAGACTTATGATAATAACCATCTTCTTATTTTTTTGGTCTTTGTCCTGTATCTGCTCAGGTTCGGCATGATTAGCAACCGATTTGGCACCGTTAGTTTAAGGGGTGGCTGGATGCCCTTCTTGTTGCCACCCTGTCACCCTCCAGGGGTGAAAATATGTATCCCAAGTGTCTGCGTGCAGTGTTGTGCCTCTGAAAGAGTTTGAACGTTTCCTAAATTTTGCGAATTGTGTAACTGAGGCTGAGCTTGGGTACCAGATCGGTATTCGCATAACTGTATGCGGAAAACCGCCTAAAAACCGCATCCAGGTTGATCGGCACACTGCCCCTCGTAGTCAATGCGGCGCGCGGATTTGATCCGGGATCGGCGCACCTCCCCAGCCCGGAAGCAGCACTTCAACATACACGGCTATCGGACAGCTGATAATAATAATAATAATAATAATAAGAGCAGCTGCGTTGTGTACGGCACTGTGACACTGAAGCGATACAATTCTGTATGTACGCCCTGTCTTTGTAATTTTCCTGTGTTCTGCTTGAAAAAAGCTAAAGGCCGAAATTGTGACAATATATTTTATAAATAAATAATTTTAATATTCAAAGGCGTAGATGGCGTACAATAAAATTTATTAACTCCTACTTTTTTTTAGAGATATCGCTTAGTAATGAAAGTACCCGAGCACTTTCGAAGATGTGTGTTATCGTCTCACGTAAATATGCTCGTTCAAGTTCTGTATATGTTGCTCCTCACTCTTCAAAGACTGGCAGCTAGCATTGATGGCTATTCGCCGGTGTCTCTGATTTGTTATAATAAAAACGCCATTGAAGTCGAACCAACCACTGTAGAAGGCTTTGGTACCTTGAAACTCTCCACATCCACATGGACATTTTTTCTTCTAATTTTCCTGCAGTAAAAGTTGCTAGGAGCTGAATATTTCTCTTATAAATATGTGGCGAAAATGTTCCGCTCTTATGTGTCTCAGTGCGGCAAACTAATCACCGTTTTGCATAGTATCTGTTGCCTTGTTCATAATCTTGATTCGCTAACTTGAATATTTAATGAAATACAAGGCTATGTCCACATTATGTGGGATATGTACAGTATACGTCTTTTATGTAACTTCTGTTAGGAATGAATGTGAAGGTAAAGAAAATCGTAAGAACAAAACAAAATTAGGCTTCTTAAATGTATTATGATTTTTTATAAACGAAAAATTACTGAATGAAGAAAAAGAAGTGAAAACTTCTATTGCGGAATAGTGACAGTTGTTTGCTTTCAACCGTAAATTCAGTTAATGAAAGTCTGCCTATATTGAAATTCTATAGATAAGCATATGCCTTTGGCTGAATACATAAAATATTTGGAGAGTGGGGAGAGGGGCTAAGCATTAGGACTCACAAAATGAGAAAGCAAATAGAAATAAAGGTGTAAGAAATGTTCAGACATGGGATAAAATGATCCGCTGTTGAGGCATGTAACGTAGCGAACAGGCCGTTAGAGCCATCTCATTAGTAGCGGTAACCTAATTACTGAGACGACCGCAGCGAGGCGCTGGCTTCCGTCGCATGGCTTTCATGTCCCGTGTTACACACCTGTGCCAAACGAGAAACAGAGAAGTGTTTCAGCTTACATTCTTTTCGGTTCGTTTCAGCGTACAGTATTATGGAGTCTATGTCCCTTTGGTTAAGCTTCACGCAAACAACTCAACCCTTGAAAGTATTTAATACGAATGTTGTACAATATGTAACCGATAACTGTTTACAACGTTCCACAGTAGTGTAGGGGAAATGGAGACGAAGAATTGGGACACTTTCTCTCTATCAAAACGGGAAACGGGGAAGAATCTAAAATGGGTCTACAAAAACAACCTCAGCTACAGCGCATGCGCGACGCGCAGTAGTTCGAATAACGGCTCGCCCTCTTACGCCGCCTGCGTAAGTCAGGCTAATTTTTGAAATCTGTTATTTTAACATTATTCATTTAAACATCCTCGTGAGGGTAATGAAATAGAAAATATTTTTGTAAATGTTATGCAAAAACTATTTATCTTGACAATTATATCCAAACTTCCGGCGCACAAGCCCTTTAACATCGATATATGAAGGCCAGATGAACAAAACACTTTAAATGTTGATTCATCGCTGTTAAAACTGACAAAAATTTGATGTAAAATTTACGCAAACTTCAGTTTCAAAATTGAGGCCTTTTTCTCTAAGTACGGATTGTAGGACAAAATGGTTAGTATTTGAAATAGGACACATTAAATACATATTTTTAACATATTTGAATAACAACCTGTTTCTAATGTGCAAGTATATCTTAATAGGATGTGTGCTACTACTAAGTACATCTTCCCAAAACACTGAGTATTTTAATTTATGTTTTGAATGTGAAAAATAGTATTTCTGATAAGCATTTATAGGCTATTTGCCCATAAATCACTGTCAGTAGTTTATAATGAGCAAACATTTTTTCATAAAATATCATTTTAATCATCAGAAAACATTAAAACACAACTAATATTATTCTCAATAATACATACAGTCCGTTTCTAGGCGCGCAGTCCGGAACCGCGCGACTGCTGCGGTTGCAGGTTCGAATCCTGCCTCGGGCATGGATGTGTGTGATGTCCTTAGGTTAGTTAGGTTTAAGTAGTTCTCAGTTCTAGGGAACTGATGACCACAGCTGTTAAGTCCCATAGTGCTCAGAGCCATTTGAACATACAGTAAGAGAACAGAGAAAATGGGTTTCCTCTTAGCAAAACGTGGAATCCTGTATTATCTCGCATCAAAACTGAACGTTCTTCGGTGCGGCCTTGATTGCGATATATCGTTGCCAGCTGTGTTTCACTAAGATCGGCGCCACCTCCCTGTTTCGCCGTGTACTGAACGGTGGCCTATATAGGACGTCGAATTGCAATTTTGCGTCGGTTCTCAGCGGGACTCATCAGCAGAAGCAGCATTTCCTGAAGGTGGCGAACAGTTGGATCGCCGAAATATCGAGTCAAGTTGATTTTAGGATCCGGCAGCAAACCCGAAGAGACTTTCAAGAAATAAAATACCACTTTCGCGGGCAAGTGCTCTACCATCTGAGCTACCCAAGCACGACTCACGCCTCGTCCTCACAGCTCTACTTCTGCCAGTATCTCGTCTCCTACCTTCCAAACTTTACAGAAGCTCTCCTGCGAACCTTGTAGAACTAGCACTCCTGAAAGAAAGGATATTGCGGAGACATGGCTTAGCCACAGCCTGAGGGATGTTCCCAGAATGAGATTTTCAGTCTGCAGCGGAGTGTGCGCTGATTTCATATTAGCGCACACTCCACTGCAGAGTGAAAATCTCATTCTGAAAATACCACTGTTTTGTCCGGTGGCCCACACACGATGATGGACAGTTTCTCGGTATAGCTTCTAGTTCCTGAACGCCCTTTTGTTTTTCTTCTTCTTCCTGTCTGTTTTCTAAATAACGTCTGGATTCTGGTGACTGTTTTCAAGCGTATTGTGTAAACACGAGCTACTTACATAAACCAAATAATTCAATAAATTCCTGACATCCTTTTCTTGTTCTGGCTTCACTGGATTAAACGCCACTGTTGAAAGTCTGAAGTTTTTCTGTACTTCATTACTGTACTTCTGTTTACAAATTCGGAATAATGTACATATGGACCCTTGTCTGTTAGTGAGCAGAGTACTGAACTATTTGCTGTGTATTTCAGAGCAAAATATTTCTGAACTATAAACGTAGTTCCCTTTGGCAGTAAGTTTCTTGAAGCTGATCTGCTACATAAGCAGAATGAGAAGTGCTGCGCGCGCACATATCAAGAAAACGCTGCCCTGACCTCTAGCATTAGGATAATGAAACAAAACCTTGACAGAATATTCTACATAATCCACTGATTAAGTTTAAAGGATTTCCCGAAAAGGGTACATAGATCTATGGACCCTTCTTTCGCAAATTCTTCAGTTGTAAGTGCAAGAACAAGGTACTTTTATCACCCAAGCACGATTTTAGTGAGAAAAAGAAATGAGCTTCAAATGATTAAGAGCGACTAAGCTGATGGCCTAGGAGTGCGAGAGGAAATTCAAAATCTCTCGCAGAGCGCATGCGCTGTAGCGTAGGTGGCTTTTGTAGGTGCGTTAAAGTTATTATTCTGCTTAATATATCACAAGTTCCCTGTATCAAACCGTTCGCCTTGATTTCCTCTACACCTGTGGTACTTTGTAAATGGTTATCGTGAACATTCTGCAGAATCAAACAATGTCATCTCACTAGCAGTAAAGTTCATAGGGTTTTAGTAATGATATTTCTTACGTTCCGCATTCATTAGTTCTCTGCTGAAGATATTACATTACTATGAATTATACAAATCCCTCACACTCTGACTGAAAACTGAATAACGGATGCATCGAATTACGCTGATGCAAAAGTTCCTCGCGTTAATAGTTTTCTAAACATTTCTGAAATATGAAGTGACGTATCAATGAACGAAACACTCTCATTCAGTGGCACTTCGTATCTCAGTTCTCTATATATAACAGAAATTTTGTAATTTTAATGGTCAGCGATGCTTGGTGAATGATTGCTACTCAAGTTTAAAATATCACAATCTTTATTAGCTGAATACTATACTACCTCAGCGATGCCGACATTCGGCAGAAGAACACAGCGCTTGATGCTATCGTCAATCCACTTCTCAGATTATTAAGAGAGCTAAGCAGCTAATTGTCAGAAGACTTAGTTAGTGTGGAACTTAAAGCGTAGAAACGTTGTCAGTTTAATGATTTCATTCCGTAGAAGTTACAGTAAAAGTCACACTTCCCTATCCACAGAACCAATTTCATTCTACGGCATCACGAGTACATTACTTAGATATTTATATCGACAGCAGGCGTATGAGGTACAGATTGACAGATGAGATAAATAAACTAGAACTGCAGATAATAAACATCTTCTCCTTTTCAACATCCCTTTTTACAAAATTTCGTTACGACTTTTTTGTTTTACTTTTCCATCAAACAGATCAGTCCAGCTCGACTTCTCCAGCGTCTTATAATTCTGACAGAAGCGTTTCGGCATCACACTGTCATAACCATTCTCGGGTAACTGTGATTCTTAGTTGTCGTTTCCGTTTAAATTGTGTCTTATCTAGTATTACATCTTGTGGTGTCACCGCCAGACACCACAATTGCTAGGTGGTAGCCTTTAAATCGGTCGCGCTCCGTTAGTATACGTCGGACCCACGTGTCGCCACCATCAGTGATTGCAGACCGAGCGCCGCCACCCAGCAGGTCTAGACTAGCGAGAGTCCCTAGCACTCTCCCCAGTTGTACAGCCGACTTTGCTAGCGATAGTTCACTGTCTACATACGCTCTCATTTACAGAGATGACAGTTTAGCATAGCCTTCAGCTACGTCATTTGCTACGACCTAGCAAGGCGCCATATTCAGTTACTATAATTACCATCTTCAAGAATGTATTCTGAACAGATAATATTGAGAATCATGTACCGTCAAGAGCGGCGCTCATCATTAATGGATTAAAGTTAAGTATCAAACTAATTACGTCCGCTTTCTGAATTCTCATTCCTTGTCATGTTCCAGACCTCAAGTCAGTATAGTTCTTCCCTCTTCACGCCAGCCTGCGTGAGCTAAAACGCGTGCATTTCGGCCTCCACTCATAACACGGTGTTGGCTCTTATGCTAACACAAAACATCTGAAAAGCGATGCTCGTTACAAGCAGAATAAATAAAGAACAGTTATCTGTCGCAATTGCCCGAGGAGGGAAATGCTTGTATCTTCTAATTGAGCATTATATATATAAAAAAAGCTCTTCTCTTTAATTGTGCAGTCATTCATTTTTCATCAAATTCTTTGTGTTTTTTGCCGCCCCTGGAGGTGAAGAAATCACATCCGGAGAGAAAAAATGTAAATGAGTGTTTGGAGTCATTGGCTGGGAGGCTCCTTACGGGGCAGGTCCGGCCGCCTTGGTGCAGTTCTTATTTACTTTTGACGCCTCATTGGGGTGACCGGCCCGCCGGATGAGGATGAAATGATTGTGAAGACAACACAACACCCAGTCCCTGAGCGGAGAAATCCCCGACCCAGCCGGGAATCGAACCCGGGGCCCTGGGACGGTAATCTGTCACGCTGACCACTCAGCTATCGGAGCGGACATCCGGAGAGAGAAGTGCGGGAAATGGATTGTGGACACATTTAACAGATGAAAAACCAATATCGACATTCAAACTAATATTGCCGTCTACCGCTACGAACTTTCTAATGTAATTTCGTCTGGTGAGTCAAATGGGGGTCATTTTATATCCAGGGAATGAAGTTATGAGTATAGGAAGTCGAAATTTCGAATTAGGTATCTCAGCTTAGACTTAAGATAAATAATTTCAGCTAATATGGCCATCTGTAGTACTTCTTGAAACAATGAGGAACTCAAGATTTCTCACAAGTCACCGAGGACGTAGCTGAAGTAATTGCCTTTATCGACAATATCGTCAGCATAAATTTTATGAAGTTTTAAATTTCTTTCTTTTAGACCTGGAGTAGGATAGTTCAAATGCACCGTTTCTCTTATTGATAGAGGATTACCTGTCTTCTTTGTTATTTAAATTTTCTACTCAGAATCTACGTATTTCAAAAGATAAATGCATTGAACAGCCAGAACACCAAATTCTCCTACTGGTCGTTGTTCGTTCATTCTTTCCCCCACCTGTGAACCAGATTATCTAGCCAACTGAAGAAAAGGTTTACAGTTTATCGTGAAACTAGAAGCACGTCGCTGCTTGAGATTTTCACATATGCACAAGTCATTGCCTTTAAATAAGCTAAAAATAATTATAGCACTAGTCCGGATCCGACATTTAAAAAATATCTAATATTACACATGCGTAGAGACTTACATTTAAATAATTTTTTCACAACGGTGCATTTAGAATGTGATGTCTTATATTAATCTCAGATTTATAATCACTACGCTGCTTAACACAAAGTTAAAACACTGGGCTCGTAGCCGGAAAGAAATGGTTTCAAATATACCTTTCGATTGTCCATCCTTATTTAAGTTTCCCGTGGGTTCCCAGCACTCCGCCGGGCAAATGCTGGGGTAATTAATCCATTTGGCAAGGGCGCGATCGATTCCTTCCCATCCTTCCCTGGCTGAGTTTCTGTTCCACCTCTTATTTCCCCATCGCCGACTGGGTCTTAAAGAATGAGCTCCATTCCTTAATTTAACTGTCTAGTCTGAAGGCGGTAGTTGACTAGCACGTTTACGTTAGTAAAAGAATTTCAGGTAATATTAATATACATCAACATCTCTGTACAGGGTGTGTACTGCAGCGTATATTGCATTCACCAACTGCGGCATAGTCGCGTATATAAACAGTGATCCAATACTGTCAAATGCTTTTTATTCCAGACTTTGATCACAATATCAATTCTTTAGACGACGACCGGTTTCAGTCCGTAATGACCATACTCAGATCTTTTTTATACCATGTCCTAAAGTGATAAGGCCATAATGGTATCGCCAAAACATAAAAATATAATCAGCACAGTCATTACCGATGACATAACTTCTAATAAAATACGAAAAGAAGTCTAATGATACAATGCTACGGTGAAGATAGGGGGTCTTGTTAAATTTATGGTAATAATAGTGACAAGTTAACACTCGTGTAACACGAAAAATCGCATGTAGAAGTTTTTCATACAGCAGAAAGTATCTCTACGTCGGTGTGTGACCCTGTTTTATGTATAAGTCGAGATCAAAATGTTTCCGTTTGAAGCCGTTGCTGCATCATATGTGCAACACAGTGCGACTTCGATGCCGATGTATAAGCAGCGACATGTAGGCAAAGGATTAGTATGGATTAGTATGGCATTTATGTCTTTCCGCCGAGGGCGCAGTAATTGCGGAAACGTGAACTACCAAAAGTCTCCAAACAGGACAACGTGGTGTTATTTCCTTCCCGGCTGCCGAAGGACAAACTCCAGCAGACATCCATCGGAGAATGAAGACATGTGTGTTGAAAACTCCCGTTGTGGAATGTTGTGACAATGGGGGCTGCTGCTTCATGATAACGCACGTCCTCAAATTGCAAATGTGGAAACATAGAAATTCCACCAATTCGAGCACTCGCCTTTTTGCAAAAGTCAAAACACAGAAGTTACGCCAATTCGAGCACCCGCCCTATGATCCTGATCCCTCTCCGTGCGATTACCAGACCCTCGGCCCCTTAAAAAAAGGCGTTGAAGAGTGGACAGTTACAGTCAGACGAGAATGCGCAGCAAGGAGTTACGCACTTCTTCACGCTGCAGGACCCTGCTTTTTGCCAAACGGGTATTTTCAATCTCGTGCGTTGGTGGTATGATTGCCTCAATATTCACGGCGGTTTTACCTGATTGGCATACGGTACCGATTCTGGACTGTACGGCCGTCGAACAGAAACTTTTTAGCCGCGCGGGATTAGCCGAGCGGTCTCAGGCGCTGCAGTCATGGACTGTGCGGCTAGTCCCGGCGGAGGTTCGAGTCCTCCCTCGGGCATGGGTGTGTGTATTTGTCCTTAGGATAATTTAGGTTAAGTAGTGTGTAAGCTTAGGGACTGATGACCTTAGCAGTTAAGTCCCATAAGATTTCACACACATTTGAACATTTTTTATTTTTGAACAGAAACTTTTTGGTCGCCCATTGTGTATAAACTTGTTCAATATTTGAACAAAACTTCATTTATATGCGGTCATTCCTTCTGAATGTCTCTCTTTCATTTTATTATTGCGAAGGACTGTGAACAAGACTAAGTGGTTTTGTCTAGTTGTAGCTGCATCCTGGCGACGTTAGAAAACCGAGTTTGTAGTTCTGAAATGGGTACTCTCCAGTGGTATTTGGTTTCTCTCTGTATCACTGACCAGTTGGTTCCCAGTCCGCTTTTCACCATTTTGTAAATTCCGGGGAATCACTATTCTCCCACATTGCTCGTGATGAGCGGCAGCCCCGTATACGAACACTTGTCAGCGTGTCAAACGTCAGTCACGAACCCTGGTTAACGTGTAATAATTAATCTAAGGGCCTTGGTCTCATTTCTGTTATAATATTACCCGCTCTATGCTCTGATATGCATCATATCTTTGCAAATGCATTATTATTTCAACCTGTATACACTGCTAAGCAAAAAAGCACTATTTTTGCGTAGAAACAATAAGAATGTATACGTCAAAAGGTTCAAATAATATTGCTGATGGTGTCTTGTTCATACTATGACGCTCAATCAGGTAATCTAATTTCAGACATACTACCATTGCTTTCAAATTCGGCTTTAAGTAAGATGATTTGATTCTTTTCTTCCCTTTATGTATTACTGTAGCTCTATCATTGTTTATTGTCACAAGTGGTATTTTTTTTTATAGGACCTGCTTTCATGATGGGTAACAATTTTTTTTTTTGTATTTCAACTCAAATTTTGCTTATAAAATGGAGAATATCATATTCGGACGGGTTTACGAATCACTGAAAACGTGTCCTTACAAATGTAACTTAAATAATCTTTTGCATCCGGCAAACACGTTTATTGCGTAAGGGAATCTAAGGTTGAATTCAGTGAAAAGGAAGTAGTAACCTTAATATTATTTTTCGCTTACCTTACGGTTTCATGGCTTCCGCCTGTTATGAAACGACACCATTTACCTACTTTTCTGCATCATGTGCCGGTTCTGCAATGAGAAAATCTATTATTAGTTAATATATTGTATGAACGGTAGGATCTGTGGTCGGAAAAGTTGTGCATTATGACACAATTACTTTCCACAATGCTTATCACTGAATGTCTGCCAAAACTGGGAATATCGAATAACCTGCCGCATAGAGGAAGATATAAGAACGCTGTTGCTTCCGTTGCATTAACTTCCATTGCCTAGATTTTTGCTCAAATGTGGTTTACTTCAGAAACATCAGTCAGGGACACTTCTTCATTAATATCAGCAGTTTGCCTTGAAGCATGAAATGACTTTAGTTTCTTTGTACAATGTGCTAAGGGTGTATTTAATATAACACTTTTGTGTGCCCACGATATGTGTTTCAGGTCCAACAACATCACGTGATATTTGCAACAGACCTATTATAGATCATTGGCAATAAGATACTTTCTTTCTTATCTAACAACGATCGATCAGCATCGAGATAGGTGTAAATTAATTTCTTACTGATAAGATTATTTGGAGTGTTCATTGTAAATCTTTGAGAAAATGCTTGGTGTTATAGAAAGAAACAATAAAAAACATATATAAAGTTGCCAGAATGAGGTAGATTGTACTGTTCAGGTCAGTCCACTGTTTCCCTTCTATGGTTACTTTTGCCTCATTAACATGCAATGCAAATACATAAGTGATCAGCAAAATCAAACCAGACATAATATATACATTCATTTTTTGGAGCACTAACCTATTTTGCATAAGGTACTGCATTTATGCTGGTTGCATCTCATAAGCTGATTTTTGCAGTCTACTGTGTAAAGAATACAGTCAATACAAACGTTAGAAAAAGATATAGGTTTCTGATTCGAAGCACTTGTAGATGGAGGACTTGTGCGATGTACAAAACCTTGAACATGGAGCGTATTAACAAGAAGGAGATGTTGAAACGTGCCGCTGCAAAGGGCACGTCGTCATTACACTTACTAAAACGTGTATCAGATGGTGGGTGAGATGTTTCGAACCGACTGGAGAACTTAATCAACAGGCTGCAGACAGGAAACTATTGCGTCTAACAAACATTGATTCTCATCAGCTACACACCAATAGGTCTAATCGCGGTATTTCATAGGTGATGTAACTAGTCTGTCTGGGAAACTAGTTTGCAGCAATGGCTACGAAAATCTACGTGTGTTCCATAAAGTGTGATCGACACATTGCAATAACTAATAGGGGGAAATATTGCAAAAGTAGTGGTATGCCGTGTTTGAAGATATGGAGTTAGCCGATTCCAGATAGTGTTGGTGGCACGTCATTCGCAAAGAGCACTGACGACGTTGCCGCTCGACCTCAGATGGTACTCTTGTCGATACCGAAACTGGACAATGATGTTTTGACCTCCAGCGAAGTTTCGTACAAGGTCCTGCGCCCAGGCTAATGAAACCTTCTACTCGTCATGTTCAACAAAGGACTTTCGTTAAGTAGTAAAATGTAATGAATTATAATTTTTTCGTTGCTAACCATACCACAAACAAGTGGCGGTGTTGAATATCGTTAATGATTCTTAACGCCACACATGTCGACGGAATTTTGTTCTCTTTTTTTGCAGTAAAATCTACGCTGTTTCTCGACATATGTTTGCATGCCACTGACATTTACATTTCAACACTGAATGTTTTTTTCAGAGTATTTTTTCAGTTTTCTGTGTTTATGATTTTAACTTTTCTCCGATATTATTTTTGCGACACAGTAAAATAATGTCACAATTAACAAGATACCATCATCGGCGATATTTACTGCTGCATCTCGTTTCAGTAATTCTGAGGTCACTATAATCTTTAATGAAATGTCATTGCTCCTCTGTTCTATACGTAATATAGAGACATTTTAATCATGCAGTGCGTAAGACTGTTACAAGAAGGCAGCTTTATTGTTTTCTTTGCGAGAGAAAAGTTTTTTTACTGAGACAACGAGTGAGTAATCCTTCCACAACCACTGTTAGGACTTAACTCCTTTCATTAAAATGTCTAATTTGTAGATAGACTATACAATAATATTATCAAATGTTTTATAGATTATTATGACGGGTGTTGGAAACTAACAAAAAAAGATACCATGTTGTATTTTTAATATCTTTTAGACGTCTTGAAGTATCATGAAAATGGGATGATTAAATATTAAAATTATACGCTATTTGTATAAAACGACAGCGTCGTCAACTAGTATTGATTTTTTTTCAAGTAGCTATAGGAAATAAAATGTAGTCCACCTCTCTGCAACAATACGTCGAGTGTTAACCTTAATTACAATTAGTGTGAACGTAGACTCTTTCGGTAAAATACACTTACGTAGGTCTTAGAGAACATTCTCGCAAAAAGATTAAACTATTTCCTAGTCCAGAGCAAACAAAGTAAACGTAAACTCTATCTATAAGCACCGACCGTCCGACTGACCGCCATGTCATCTTCAGCGAATGGCGTCACTGGATGCACACCTAGTCCATCATCTGAGAAAATTTGTTTACTGGATTTGTAAGAATCCTTTGATAGGTTCATAATTGGAGAGAAATATGTTAAGAACATAAGACCTTTAAGTAATTTGGCAGTAGAATAAAAGAAACAAGACATTACGCTATGTATATGCTATGCGTTAGACAGAACGAACAGTAAACGCCGTAGCAAGTACTACGTTCTAAGAAATGAACGAAGAAAGAACTGTTGTTCCTAATTTAGTCAATAAGGGAGTCGAAGTGGTTCCTCGTATCTGATTAGCTCAAACTGCCCAGAAGCGTCGACAATTCTCGTTTATGTTGTGCTTGAAAATAAGTCGCAGTTGTGACAAAAAAAGATGGAATGAAAGAAAAAAGGAGAAGCCTAAGGGGCATCAACGAAACATTTTACTGACTTCTCCCAAATGCAGAGGCCAAATGCTGTGAGACAGGTAAGAAAAAGTCTTAGGACAATTTCTGCTGTAGTTATTGTCATATTAAATGATTTTAGCAGGATGTCATTCACAGAAATTGCAGGTAGAATAAACAGACGATTACGTATTTAAAATTTAACTCGTATGACACACTAATTGTACTATCTCGCTGAAATGGTTAGCAAAGTGGGAAGAAAACCTGAACTAAGAATGATTAGGCTTCATTAACATTATTTAGTATACACAGATGAGCGCAGAAGAAAATACATATTTGCTGCATCTGCTATGTACATTGATCAGCCAAAACATTATGACCACCTGCTTAATAGCTTGTTTATCCGTCTTTGGAACGAAATACATCATTGAATCTGCATGTCATGGATCCGACACTTTTCTCGCAAGTCTGCGGAGGTATGTGACATTTGTTGCATACGCAGTCAAGTAATTCGCTTAAATAACGGGCCGCTGATATGCCACCGATAGGGACCCGGGTGGGTTACAAAGGATTTACATAAGGTGAATCTAGTCGTCCAGGCATCACTCTAATGCTCCTCGAACCACTGTAGCATGGTTTCGACTCCGAGACACAGACAAGTATACTGCTGAAAGATGACACTGCTGTGGAAGAAGACATCAAGGTTGTTCGCAGCTGCCAGAGTGTCTTCGGTTACTACCAGAGGTCCCGTGCAAGTGCAGGAGAATGTCCTCCATAGCATAATACTCCTCCCACCAGCCAGCGTCCGTGGCGCGCTGCACGTGTCGAGCCGCTGCTCACCTCGACGATGGTGTTTGTGGAGCCGACCATCGACCTAGGCTAGTAAAAATATTATTCACCCGAAGAGCCGACACGTTTCCAGTGATCGACGGTTGAATCCCAATGCTCCCGCGCCCACTGAAGCCGTAACATGTGAACACGTGGGAGTGGTCTGTTGTGGAGGTACATGTTCAACAATGTACGATGAATACTGTGCTCCGAAACACTTGGGCATGCACCAGCATTGTGCTATTTCGACAGAGATGCCAGAGACCACCATTATCCTACTTTAGAGAGCAGAAAAGCCTCTGAATCCCACATTCTATGAAGAACTGGACTTCCAGCCATTGAGCGCCTAGTGGTAGTTTTACCGTCCTTCTACCTCTTTCTGTAGATGCTCATGACAGTAGTACGTGAACATTCGACTAGCTTCGCCGCTTTCTAAATACACCTTCAGAGAGTCTGTGTAAATATAATATGCCCTTATTTCCAAGTTGCTTATCTCAATGAATTTCCACCTTTTTCAGTTCATATCTTTGCTAGGATGATTCCCCGTCCGTGTCTTCTCCGCTTAAATAGTTTTATTACCGCGTTACGTATGCGTAAAGCCACCAGGCGGCATCGAATGTCGCGGTGGGCAGTGATCATAATGTTTTGACTCAACAGTGTACAAAATAAGGCTATAAAAAAGAACAGGTGCTGCGAAATTAATGAATTTACTGCGCGATGATAATACCAAAGAAATTAGGAACGTCAGTAAAAGATGCGATTTGGAAAAGGATTACTCAGCAACAAAATTAGTATAAGCCACTGGCAACTGAAAACATATTCTATTTACATCGGACTGG
Source organism: Schistocerca piceifrons (assembly GCF_021461385.2). Lineage (NCBI taxonomy): Eukaryota > Metazoa > Arthropoda > Insecta > Orthoptera > Acrididae > Schistocerca > Schistocerca piceifrons. The sequence goes on from NC_060138.1 coordinate 381,898,609, forward strand.
CTTTTGGTACAATTTTATGACGTACTATTTCAAGCTCTATTCACACTTCTAAACTACAGAAATTGCAAACTAATTGTGGCAGATATTCGAGGTTACAGAGAGTGAAGCCATCTGAAACAACTGCAATATAAACAGAAGGGTCAGTATTGATATACGAAGAAGTCATCTGCCGAAGACCAAATCAGTAAATGCTCTTTGAACGAAGGACTAAGGGAAATGACAATAATGTTTTGAAGGACTGTGAAAAACACTTTTACAGGCTCAATAACTATAGTTTTGCACTTTAGCTGCAGATGTGTTTCGGAAGGAAAAGAAATACCATACGCAAAACAAATGGCTCTGAGCACTATGGGACTTAACATCTGAGGTCATCAGTCCCCTAGAACTTAGAACTACTTAAACCGAACTAACCTAAGGACATCACACATATCCATTCCCGAGGCAGGATTCGAACCTGCGACCGTAGCGGTCGCGCTGTTCCAGACTGTAGTGCCTAGAACAGTTCGGCCACTCCGGCCCGGCCATACGCAAAACAAACTACATATTTTGAAACAAGAATTATTTAGTCATATTTGCACATTAAAGTAGTCGATACGGCGACTCTGTCTCTGCATACATCACAAGAAAAAAAAATCTGTTACACTTTGTGATGGTAATATCAAGCGCTGTTCAGGGGATTTCGTCTTATCTGTTATGCCCGTCGTGCTTTATTTTGCTGTGAACGCATCTCATGATTTGTTGAGATCATTGCTTTAGTAATCAACAAACTTTTTCCACTACGCGTCCTGTAGATGAATGACTGCCCTGGAGTGACCTATCTGCGACTATGCCATCATCTGTACTAATTTCATTATCGCTAAAACTATTAAATTCTGTCACTCATTGGAATATAAGGCCCTTTAAGCGTACGATGAACGTCACACATTCATTTGAAAGTCTACATTTAATCTCTGATGCATTTTTTCTTTCATTTTATTTAATAAGAAAGTACTTTCTTTTTAATACTCTCGGTCCTAGTCCTTAGCGTCCCAGACTTTTCCAACCACGATCGCGCTGCGCTAAGCGGTGTCGTACCTTTGTATGTTTTGGGAAATAACACTGCAAATATTGCAAAACCAGTCTACTGATACAAATACCTGGGTTGGGCAGTTTGCGGTGATATGAATGTAAAGATTCCATAGGCTTAATCGTAAGTAAAGCTGGTGATAGGCATTACTTCATTGGTAGGTTACTGGGAAGACGCACTTAGTCGATAATCAGTAAAATCATAGACATTTGTGTGGATCATCCCAGAACATTGCTTAGAGTGTGGGACCCACACCAGATAGTATTATGAGCTAATATTGGACATATAGAGAGAAGGTCACCACGAAAGATGACAGGTTTGTTCAAAACGTGGAAAGGCGTCACGGGAATCACTGGAACAATCTCAGCTGAGAGGAATTTGAAGATACACGTCAAGTTGGAGAACTTGCATTAAGTGAGGAACCTAGAAATACACTACTGCTTCCAACATACCGTTCAGATAGGGAGTGCGGAGACAGGGTTAGAATCTTCACCCAGAACGCTGAAGCTACAAGCGATATTTCTTCTTTTACTGCCTACAGGAACGGAAATAAACCCTAGTACTTGGTACAAAGAGATGTACCTCATCACTGTGTTTAGTTGAGAATGGATGTAGATGCACATTTAAAAATTGTGCAGCACGTCCACATGCAGTGACTACCAGCCAGCGTTGTTCACATACACTATTAAGAATCATGTGTCGCCTTTTGTTCCCTATCAGAGCAGTACGAAGAAGCAGTAGTTCATTCGTATGTTCTCTTAACGCGCGTTCTCCAAGTCGACGTGTTACTTCATAAACCTCGGTAACTTCAGAGTAATAGCGATCTTTTAATAGATGTGTCATTTCTGTTCGTCTCACTGCGTATTTCTTTCAGCTACTTTGTGTAATATGTGTGGTCCTCAAGTTTGGCACAGAAGTGTGTTTTTATCGGATTTACGGAACTATGTAATTTTTTAAAAATCTATTTCTGGACCGATCACAGTTCTTGACGTTGGAATGTGAACTGCGATTTTACACGAAAGTGACCGAATTAGCTTCAAATGAACACTACATATTCAAAACCCACGATTGTAAAATTGTTATTATCTTTCATTACTTTATATTCTATACGCGGAACCCAAGTAGTTTGGTCTATCTCCTCACCGGAACTGCAGCTTTATCTGGTTTCCTCCTTTACTGTAGGCTTGCTATTCTGAGCAAGGCTCACACGTCAAAATATCCTAAAAACGGGGTAAATATTAATAGAAATACCAGAGACAAGACAAAACTGTTCACTTCTCTCATGTAAGAGAAGCAGTACAGTAAGCCTTGAGTAACAGAACAAGAAAGTAATCAATGATACAGGTCAAGGAAATAATGACCACCCCAAAGCTATACAGAACAGAACTGTAGTCCTTACGGAATGAGCATCCTTAGCAGCATAGTTCACTGATATGAGCTTTAAAGGTCTCTTCTAGGTGGGGTAAGATAAGGGGAGAACTGAAAGAACAGATGTATGTCAACTTAGATTGATCAAATAAATGAGGAGCGATAAGGTTAACGGTGAGGATCCCATGTATCGCCAAACCGAGAGCAAATATTGGAACACGAGAAGAACGAGGAATGATATTGTAATCGAGCGTGTCCTTTCAAAGCAGCTTTTCAGCGATTAAGGCAAATCGTGGGAAGCCTAACTCAAGGAGCCAGGGCGGGGATTTCAACCGTTGTCCTCTTGTAGCAACGTCCAGAGGCTTGCCATTGCTCCATATCGCTAGGTGTGAAAGCATAGAGCCGTCGATCTATCATCCAGAGAGTCCCAGAGAAAGTGAGAACCTCTGAGACGACAATGGAAGGTGATGTTTCCTAGAAAATCAAGCGTAAGGATCAAATTCACTGCGATTAGGATAATTTTCTCTGGAAACTGCTTATTACAATCCCTGTATTTTAAGTTGAAAACCACACGACCCACGTTTTGGTAGCCGGATTCCGCTTTAGCAGTTTATTCTGAGTCCATCACTGTCTTGTGAAATAAATGAAAACAAACGCTTCAGCATTTGTTACCATGCAGCCATCATACAGGCCTATTATGTGTTAGCTGGAGAGACGTTGACTAAGCAGTACGTATACACTTTCAACGACACAGCAAAAATAGTAATCCTCAAGAACAGTATCCTAAATCTTCTGCTTTCGTAGTATTTCTTGACGATTCTCGTGAAGATTTGGTTTTGATCTTGTACTAAAGAAAAGCGGTAATATCTTCCTCATAATCACAGTTCATTGTAGATTATGAAGTTTGAAAACGTGAGATTCGTAATCAAAGAAAATAAAGCTCAATGGGCAGTTTCTGTTCCCACAGAATCCCCACTTCGTGAGGTATTTCGTATTGTTTTTAGCTTAACCTGTCCCTCAGAATTTCATCGAAAATTATTTGACTAAGCTGTAAATCAAATCACTCGACAAGTCAGACTCTTAACATTCTGCAGACACTGCATCACCTCTGGAGACCTAAGATAGAACATTTATTTTCGATTTCCTTTTGTGTCCTTTGCACCTACACTTGAATAGTGTCAAATGGCTGTAGCGCCGTGACAGCACACATTATGCAATCCGACCATAGTCTTCTCGTATTCTCCTCGTTCCATCGGACCCCTAAGGTGACAGTTTTACATGAGGCGAAGATACTGTCTCGCTGTTTACTTTGTAGCCCCGAAGTTGGTATAGGTATCCAGCATCAGAGAAATCGCTTTATTGGAAAAAATTATAGGTATCAGCGAAAATTGCAGTTACTCTTTGCTTACATTTCATGTATGCTGTATGACAGTATAGACTGCCAGAAGCGACCAATGCAACTGGCTTTTCTAGTCTCTAAAGATGGACCTAAACCTAGAGGTCAGATTCCGTGGTAGTACTAGTGGAGCATATATTTACTTTGGAACTACATATGTGTAATATAAAGAATTGTATGTTATTCGTGATGGAATAAGTACGACCTGTTTAGAGTATCAAGATAACAGGTCTACAATTTATAGCAACACACTAAACTGAACTAAACTGAAACTCAAGTCTCTGCACAGGTTTGATGCTTTTTGTCAGCAACATCTACAGTAATGCTTAGTTTTAGTCTTTGTGTGTCCTGCAATCTCCTCCGCCCCCCCCCCCCCCTGCCAACTACTGCTTGCAGTCTCTAGTAAGCAGAAAATTAAGCTGTAAAAGAATGAAAGAATGAATGGACGTATGTCAGTTTGATTTTAGGATGGTAAGAGGTATCAGAGAAGCAGTTCTAGCATTGCACTTGGTAAAGGAAAGTTGACTGAACAAAATAAACTAGTTTATAATCTTGGAGAAAGCCACTGACAATATAAAGTGGGACGAGAGGTTTACAATCCTCAGGAGTTTACAGCCGAAGTATAGAGACAGACGATAATCTAATACTTATTCAGAACCCGCATGGGAGAAATAAAAGTGGAACGTCAGTTGTGTTTTAAGGGCGTGTAAGACAGATGTGATGCTTTTCACCATTGCAGTTCAACTTGTTCCTCCAAGTAGGAACTATGAAAATTAAGAAAATTTGGTAGAAGAGTAAAGCCACAGAGCGAACAGATGCCATTTCTAGCGCTCCCAGATGACATAGTGTTTCTGGTTTTATGCAGCAAACACATAGAATACATATGGAAAGAGATGGACAACATACTTGGGGGGGAATACAACTTGGAAGAAACAGACATAACACGGAGATGATCAGGAGTTGCGGTAAGGAGAATAACGACTTGCTCAATATTGAGTTTGGAAACAACACAGCAGTAGGTAGGTAGTCGGTGGTTAGTGTTTAACGTCCCGTCGACAACGAGGTCATTAGAGACGGAGCGCTAGCTCGGGTTAGGGCAGGATCGGGAAGGAATTCGGCCGTGCCCTTTCAAAGGAACCATCCCGGCATTTGTCCGAAACGATTTAGGGAAATCACGGAAAACCTAAATCAGGATGGCTGGAGACGGTATTGAACCGTCGTCCTCCCGAATGCGAGTCCAGTGTGCTAACCACTGCGCCACCTCACTCGGTCAAAACAGCAGTGGAAGAATTGAAAGATTCTCACATCTGATAAAAGAGAGTAGTCAAGGTGTTTGGAGCAAGGAAGATTCCATAAGTAAATTCGCACAGTGGAAGAAACTTTCCTCAATAAAAGAGCTTTACTGGTGTCAGATATTGTCATGGAACTGAGGAGGAACGTGCGAAAGTATACGTCTGGAGCACGGTGCTGTATTTAATTGAACCGTAGACCATCGACAATCAGGAGAAGAAGATACTGAAAGCCTCTGAAAAAAGTTGCTATTGAGGAGTGTCAACAATTAAGTCGACAGGTGAAGTACGAAATGGAGAAGTTCTATAAGTCTGTGAAAGACCGTTTCCATACAGGGCATGTTGACTGGACATTTCATACGGCACAAGGACATAAATGATTTGGCTTTGCAAGGAGCAACAGAGGGGAACAATATTAGTTGCACACCAAATGAAGAATACAGAATATGTTAGTTGTATTAGTTATGTAGAGGAAAGAAGATTAGCAGATGGTAGGAAACTGTAGAGGACAGAATCAAACCAGTCACAAGACTAATAGCCGTAAAAACTCGCATCTCATATTGTTTTATCGTAAGTTCATACTTTTTTCATTTTTAACTTTGTTTGATACTTGATTTTATGCATCTGTCCACAGCAGCATATTTCATGTACTTAAAAATTCCCTCAAGTTGTCAGTGTTTCAGTGTAATAAACTGAAGGCGCGTATGCGGAAAGTGCTCTTCTATGAGATCTCAGAGTCCGATCCAAGTAAGGCTGTTTTGGCCTACAAAATTTCTTGCTTCAGATGTCGTTTTTGTCTCGGGAGTCTAGAATTATTTTGCATCTTAGAGAGGGTTGTTGCACCTCTGCTTCTACAATGTTTTCTTCACATTTGGTGCTCAGCAATAAATTATTCTAATTTATACTACTCCACATCTTATTCGTTTCAGCTTCGTTTATTGCGAAGCCAATGCTGCTCATAATCACTCTATTTCTGGTTACTTTCGGTAAGCAAAGTTAAGTCTTCTGGCAGCCTTTCAAAAAATGTTCAAATGTGTGTGAAATCTTATGAGACTTAACTGCTAAGGTCATCAATCCCTAAGGTTACACACTACTTAACCTAAATTATCCTAAGGACAAACACACACACACACACCCATGCCCGAGGGAGGAGTCGAACCTCCGCCGGGACCAGCCGCACAGTCCATGACTGCAACGCCTGAGACCGCTCGGCTAATCCCGCGCGGCTGGCAGCCTTTACACTACTCTTTAACTCCCATGTCTTTCCCTTACCATTCAGAAATATTCCTGTATATCCTTTCGTGACACATCAGTGACAGTCATCTGCACTGTTTCAATTATCTCAAACAAGATATTCAACTGCATAAATTGGAGGCTACCAGTGCATGGTTTTTGTCTTTCGTCTTGGCTAGGTTGTCAGGCATTTTTTTGCGAGCACAGCAGGGTTGAGACACCGATCGTAGAAAACAAGTGAAATTACTAACATTAATTCAAAATAAGTTTACAATGAAAAATTAATAAGCTTATGCTAAATATGTCAAAGTGGTATTTGATATGTTTATATACAATATTAACTGTAGCTCTTTGTTATGGACCGCTGAGGACCACTCGAAAGGAAAGAAGCGAGGTGTTGTACAAAACTTTTATTTAATCGCAGCGAGGCAACTTGTATTTGGGAACATAATTATACCAATTGGATGGAGAAGCTCTTGTATTCAAGTAAAATTCGATTTCTTATGATTCTCCCAACTTTAAGTGTGCATTTCTTTCGATTAGTGGACCACGATGATCTGTACTACAGAAAAGCGTCAAGCGAGGTTTAGACGGCTGCGTTACGAAGAAATCAATTTCCGCTCTAGAAGTCCGCATCTCGTCGTCTAGCGGCTAGAGTTGCTGCCTCTGGATCACGGTGTCCCGGGTTCGATTCCCGGCTGGGTTGTGGATTTTCTCTGCCGGGGGACTGGGTATTTGTGTTGTTCTCATCATTTCATCATCATCATTTGTGAGAGTGACTGGATTGGATTGTGAAAATAAAATGATTTTTTAAAAATTGACACTTTGTCCGGGTGCTGATGGCCGTGCAGATGTGGGCCCCACAAACCAAACATCATCCGCCCTACAAATTATTTCAGTCAGTCATGAATCTGGTATCCAGTCAGCAGCAGATCCTCGGACTTCACTAAACGCAAATATTTCCTTACGTTGTTGTTCTGACACTACATCTCTATTGTTCCAGCTCTTACTGAACAGATAGTTTCCGTTATCTAACAGCCAAAATACAATATATGAGTAAATTACAGAAAATTTACTGTGACAAGGTTACCTCTACTACATCATACGTTTCCCGCTTCTTTCAAAGTTGACGCAAGATTTTCAGTTTCCGCTTCGGAAAATATTTAGCTTAGTCTTTACTGAATGTGCGATGGTTCTAGACACACAATTGATGTTTTGCTTTATTTAAATGGAATATTGTAAATGCAAAATATCGTCTGTAAATTATTTCAGTAACTTTTCTGGGAATTTAGAATGTACTGAGAGCTGTTGGTGAAATCGCGGCTGACAAACCCACACACGCTGTTCGGTTCTGTTTTACGGTAACGTTCGGCTTTACGATCGAGTGAGATGTCCCATTCACCCGCGCAACAAGCAATATCCAGAGCAGACGTGGACTGTCAGCTGAAGAATCTCTTGCGGCCGCCATTGTGGTTGGTAACACCCCGTTGAAGGGCCGAAGAATACATTTCAATTCCAGAGTTCCTGCACCGGATCTGAGCGGGAATGCGTCCTCCGTCCAAAACTCCAAGTAACGTGTAGCAGTATGGAACAGAGCAGCTCGCCACGTTCACCACAGCTCGAAAACAGACTTGTGTTTGATGCTTTAATTGTTTTGTTAAGTCTCCCACTACAGTTCCGCTTTATTCTTACAATAAAAAGGCTCAACATTAAAATAATCTTGAAGGCCGTATATTATTATTGCTTGCGTGAAACATCATGTAAATAGACTGGATGAGATACGCCGACTTGTACACAGTGTGATCTAACTCAGCTGCAGTGAGTCATTCTATTGGATTACTAAATAACTGCGTTAGTTAACTGTACTTTATGGTTTCGAGCTATAATTAGAAGAAGATATATCAGCATGCCATTGTACCAAGTGTCAAATTTGATTTAATCTACTGTGATACTTACTTATTCATGAAGATAACGATAATAAATTAGAAATAAACAGCACTCAACGTAGATGAATGATTACAATGAACAATGACACAGAAATTTGTCATGGAGTCTGAATCTCAAGGTGTGGAAAACATGGTTAGTAACATCAGATGTGATTCGTAAATAGCAAACTTCTGAAACATATCCATATTTTAATGAAATTGCTTCAGGTCGCCCCCTGTCATATGAAATTCACAACACTACGAATGTTTTCTCCAACATTTTCTTTTAGCATCATGACTAGTTTCGCACGATATGCTGTAGTAGCGTGTTATCATCTCCTACAAAGGGTAAATACATCTTTTTTCCTCTATAGCGCCAGAAATGGGTGCTGTATACTGAATTCTGATCACGTAGGCGCCAGTCCTTTGGAACCTAATATATCGGCCTCAAACAGCCAAAGAACTACCCAAATAAGTGACCAACTATTACAGAATGCGTACACGAAGATGAAGACATACGCGTCATGTTAGAAACGAATAAAATAAAAAAAGCTTGTGTAGTTCTGTGTTTCATTGGCAGATTCAGAAGTAGAGCGCCTGCTTTATGTACAATGTGACAAAAAATACTTCTTTAAACAAACGACGACGTGACGCCATTATTAGAATCTGGGAGTCCATCTTCAGTTGGACATGTAATTGCATCATGGATATGCTCTCGTGTTTTAAATAAATTTTTATATTTATCTTTTATACACTAGAACGGATTAAAAGTTGACTGTACACAATGTTAATTATTATTATTCTTTGCTACGCGGATGACGCTTTAGTTTTCCATTTATGCTCTCTCACAATGAATAGAAATTTGTAATCCTTTGTAGTGGCACAGGTTACTTTTCACTTGAAGAAATTGTTTTATTTTGTTTTCTGTATTTTACGTGCTTTGTAGAGTACTCTTATCCGAGTTTTATTGTCATACAAGAAGAATATAGAAACGTAACATAAATCTACAACGTACCAGGACTTTGCTGCACCAGAGTTAATATTAAATTCCTGAATCGTTTCAGTGAGACAAAGTGCACCCTTTACTCTACTTTTTGAGACAGAATTATAATAAAATATGCTACATTAACTAATAAACGAAGAAGTAAACACTTTATGTGGAAATAAATTATTAATGAATAAGAGGTGCCGTTCACAGAAACATCCGCGTAAGTAGTCCTATCTTTAAAGGGTCTGCGCTCGTCTTCTATTTCCTCATGAACAAGCATACAGACTATTATGACAAAAGTAATTTCGAAATATAACAAGAAGAGTAGGAAAGCACCTTCGTTTGAAGTTCGTATCCTCTGACACTAACATCAAATTTAAATCCACTCGTGCTTAGTATCAGCCTACCTGATAGCTAGAAAGAGATAACAGATGCATGTAACGATAGAAATAAATTATATAAAAAGATAAATATTTGTTCGACACTCAAGCAAGAGACTGCACTCGAAACGAATTTAAAGAATAATATTCGTTATGTACCTGTGGAGAACGACGTATTCATGTTACTACAAGATTTTAACGAAGGGGATACGATAATAAGGGTTAAAGTCGTAAGTTAACCTCCAATGAGAAAAAGTGTTGCAAGTGGAAAAATAAAATAATCCCCTAAGAATATGCTCATGATTACGTTCTACATCTGATATCATTTCCAAGTAAATGATTATGGGTAAATTCATGTTGTCGACTGTGAAAGAATCCATAAAACAGCAACATAGTTAATCAGAGTGAACTGTTAGTCTTCAACAGGTACGCTGTGTTCCGGTGACTACGCGATGTTAAAATATTTTTTGGTGTCTCAATACAGGAAAATTACTTTCAACTATTTCTCAGAGCGATCAGAGAAATGGATAACGAAATAATGAAATTTTGTTGCTAATGTCACGAATGAGGGTTTCGACGGGAACAACACTTTTCCTGTGGTGTTGGTGGTACTGGATATTATTTTCTGCTGGAATCGCTCCTGCAGCAAACTATAATGATTAAAAACTAAACTCAACTTACTGTAGACGTATATGTCTTAAGTATTTACGAAAAGACAATAGGTGGGAGCAAAAATCAAAAGAAAGATAAAGACGTTCAAAATTCGTAACTACTTGTGTACCAAATACTTGTGTGCCAAACGTTCGGTGAAATATAAAGTCCGAACGTGTAAAGTTTCCCACTGTACATTTCTACGAGATGTTAAAAACTGGCACAAATTTGAAGCTATTGTGGAGATACAGTATCAGCTTCGTTGGTCACAGAGTGTACAAAAGATAAATTCGTAATAGAAGTCGGCAGTCCTTCCGGTTTGGTCATCCTTGCTGAAAGATGTAATCATCACAAACTTGAGTGACTCCCAGGTGGGTTCCGATGTGAGAAAGAGTAGAAAACAAATGCGAGTAGGGCGTTACATATGCGATGACAGCCGCTATTTGGGACAAATAGACCCCTGCATTAGTGCAAATATATTGTCTATTTGTTAATGTGTTCATAAGTTGCTGTGAAAACTGTTCTTTTTGCGACTGTGTAACACAGGTTTTGCAGTTCATGCGTGAAAACAACAATATCGTCTTGTTCCAAATGTATCATAAATTTGCTGTGAGGAATCTATATAGAACAACGACTGGCCTTAGGGAGTTAAAGAGAATGGCGTATAATGGTCAAGCACCTCCTTATAAGCCACAACTTTCTTTAGTGAATGCCAAGCGACATTCGAGGTGATGTAAAGAGCGATGCGTGTTACGGTTTGGGGGCGTTTTTCATGGTTAGGATGTGGTTCCTTTATAGCGCTTAAGAAAACGCAAGGTTGTGAACACGTGTTACAGCGTTGTGTACTACGTACACTAGAGGAACCGTTCGGAGACGATGATACGTTTGTATCAACGTGGAAATGCACTCTGTTATAAAGCAGCATCTGTGAGGTAAGAGTTTGGGCTATAACATTGCTGAAATGGATTGACATGCTCAGAGTCCTGGCATGAAGCCAATGGAATACCTTCGGGATGAGTTATCACGTAGACGTCGTCCGATACACCAGCTTTCGACATCTGTACCTGCTCTGGTTTCGCCTCTTGAGGTCAGCTGGACTGATATTCCTCATTGACTGTGTCCCCAACAGAGGTCAAGCCGTGATGAAGGCGAAAGATCTACGCATACCGTGTCGGTGTTCGCTAATAGCTATCCAGATACTTTGGTCAGATATTGTATAAATGTGTAATTCGACCAAATAATTACAATGCCACAACGGTGATTAGTAAACTTAGATAGTTCGCTGTATGCTCCATTGGCCACTTTCCATGACATGTCGTAATGACACGAACCGAGTCAGTTCACAGAATGTAGCTTCATTGGTTCTTTAATATCGCTGCACTCTAGTCACGGAAGTGTACGTAACACTAATATTTAGTTTAATAACACAAATAAGTAGCTAATACTTTACGACTAAATACTATGTACGTTCTTATATAAAAATGCTTCTGTGGAATTGGATAAGATGCGCAGTAGGAACGTTTTCAGCTCAGGGTCTACTTCCATATTTAGCTTTCCTGTCTTTCATCCATTTCATAATTCAAAAATTTTGGAAACAGTCTTATTCACCCTTTACTGAGATCAGCCTTAAGAGTGCAGGTGTAATTGTTGTTCATAACCTGTAATGGATTATTTGAAAAGAAATTCATGGGAGAAAATACACAGTGTATCCAGACACCCCCCAAAACTTACGCTTTACATATTAGGTGCATTGTGCTGCCACCTACTGTCAGGTACTCCATATCAGCGAACTCAGTAGTCATTAGACATCGTCAGACAGCAGAATGTGGCACTCCGCTTAACTCACGGACTTCGAACGTGGTCAGATGATTGGGCTTCACTTGTGTCATGCGTCTGTACGTGAGATTTCCACACTCCTAAACATCCCTAGGTCCATTGTTTCCGATGTGATAGTGAAGTGGAGATGAACACGTAAAGCACAGAATCGTACAGGCCGAACTCGTCTGTTGACTGACAAAGACCGCCGACAGTTGAAGGTCGTAATGTGTAATAGGCAGACGTCTATCCAGATCATCACACAGGAGTTCCAATCTGCATCAGGATCCGATGAAAAAACTATGAAAGTTAGGAGGGAGGGAAGTAACTTGGATTTCATGGTCGAGCGGCTTGCTCATAAGCCACACATCACACAGGTGAATGCCGAACGACGCCTCGCTTGGTGTAGGGAGCGTAACCATTGGAGAACTGAACAGTGGAAAAACGTGGAGTGACAAATCACGGTACACAATGTGGCGATCCGACGGCAAGGTGTGCGTATGGCGAATACCCGGTGAACGTCATCTGCCAGCGTGTGTAGTGCCAGCAGTAAAATTCGGAGGCGGTAATGTTATGGTGTGGTCGTGTTTTTCATGGAGGGGGCTTGCACCCCTTGTTGTTCTGCGTGGCACTATCACAGCACAGTCCTACATTGATGTTTTAAGCACCTTCTTGCTTCTCACCGTTGAAGAGTAATTCGGGTATGGCGATTGCATCTTTCAACACGATCGAGCCTGTTCATAATGCACGGCCTGTGACGGAGTAGCTGCACGACAATAACATCCCTGCAATGAACTGGCCTGTACAGAGTCCTGACCTGAATCCTATAGAACACCTTTGGGATGTTTTGGAACGCCGACTTCGTGCCAGGTCTCACCGACAGACGGCGATACCTCTCCTCAGTGCAGCAGTCCGTGAAGAATGGGCTGCCATTCCCCAACAAGAAACGTTCCAGCACCTGACTGAAAGTATGCCTGCAAGAGAGGAAGCTGTTGTCAAGGCTAAGGGTGGGTCAAAACCATACTGAATTCCAGCATTACCGATGGAGGGCGGCACGAACTTCTAAGTCATTTTCAGCCACGTGTCCGGATACTTTTGATCACATAGTGTATATTATGTGATGGTGTACTTAATACACATCACGCGTTAAAAAATTGTTTTTCAGAAGAGGAAGGATGGACGCCATGCATTATTCTTATTACATATTTTTGTGTTCTGAAGTCTTTATAAGTCTTTATAACTGTACTCTAGAATATAATTCCATCAGCGGTTACTGTACGAAAATAAGCGCAGAACGCTTATTTATTGTTACGCCTCTCTCCAAGGTTTGCAATAACTCGAAGAGTAAAATTAGCTGAACTCAGCTGTTTAAGAAGCCCTTAAAATCTCAAAAACCCTCGCAAAATTTCAGAGATTCTTCCTTGTCAACTCCTGCTAGTCCTTAACATATAACAGTGATGCTCAATCCTCTGAAGTGCAGAACTGAATGTGCTACGTTTTCTTAAAATTGAGAGAAAAACTATCTGCAAAAAAACAGTGGGTAATGCTTCTTTTGCTGTATGTATTGAGAATGATTTTAAAGCATACGTTACACAAGAATAATAAAATAAGTAATAACCAATAAATGATATACAGTTTCTGATTAATCGCACAACTGCACTGCTGTCCAATCTTAGAATTTCAATAGGGTCTGTACGAAAGGCGACTCGTAATATCTGTGATATTACCCGTTAGCAAACTTTCGGTTAGATGTTTTGATTTTTTTAGGAAATTTGTCAATCCCTCTCGACTAACCATACGCTACATTTATCCGTTCAGTAGGAAGAAACGGCACATGGTCTACAAACAAGAAGGCACTGTGATTCTGGAAGACAATATTTTTGGGCGTAGTTTATGAGTGCAAGCGCCTTCGCACGAACAAGAAAGGAATTGTGTGTTCTCCTCAAAGTATAATGAGTAACGGTCGCCTTTGAGGTCTCAATATTTATGTGAAGATCAGTATCGAAGCACATTCCTCAACATTGCTATTTGCCTGACACGGGTTCACAGAGTGCCAAAATGTAGCACGTGCCTAATGCGTACGTGGCCGTTGTAACCGCAACAGCTCACAAGCGATTGAAAAGGAGACAGCTGCTGCCGCCACAGCGGATGGAAGACGCGTGTCACGTGACAGGGATGTCGTCAGCGTGACAGGCGCAAGGTGGGCATGTCACACGATGTCGGCACATTTCAGCGCGTCCAAATCGCGGGCCCTATCTGAGGGCGCCTCCCCAAGTGCCATCATGTCAAGTGCAAGCCGTGAGTACCTCTGTACGATGGAAAGCACCGTCTCCTACCAAATTGCTTATAAAAAGTACAGGTACAAATATTTTGGTAATTAGTGCTAAGTGGATTAAGCCTGTCACTACAGGCTACTAATTTTGCCACACTTACTTGAAGGTAGTAGCCAATCTACGATGACACTACTCATAACAGTAATAACTACTGCCCGCAAATTAAGTAAATACTGATGGTCGGTACACTGTACTCACTCACCAATAGAAAGAATTGTATTTATGCCCTTAACAATCTGTATAGCGTGCACGCTGGTGAGCATGTAACTTCCCTTTCAAGTTCGTCAGAAGCTACACTGACGACTGAAAATTTATCTCAGTTGAAGATGATATAGGATATACTCTGCTACATTTGCTAGGAACTTTTCAATCTGCTCGCAAAACTGGTATGATGTTCCGTGCACTTGACCCTAACTGTTTCATCATCTATTCTACCTGTAAAATCAGCATTAAAATTGACGTTAATTCTGAATCAGTATAACAACCTAAAAACCAGTAAGTACCAACAAGACAGGCAAAACGATCGCTGGTGACAGCGCAGTTGAGCGTCCCACAAACCAGACATCATCACCAGGACAGGCTAAACAACCTCATAAAAAAAACTGAACTGGCCAATGGTTGACACAATAATATGGTTTCATTGTTCGTCTACCTATTCGTCATTCGGGTATTTTGAACTTTCTTTCTACGTATGCAGGTTGTTACAGGAGGAGTGGTCAATATTAAAGAGTAAGACAGGAACTATCATTCGAAGCAAAAGAACATAGCGAAGAAACGCTTCGTTTGAGAGCTATGGGCTCATTTTCGTCTTCGATACTGTGAAACAATTCTCTTTCTTTCTTTGCTTTCCATACTTTAATAGGTGGTAGTATGAACCAAAATATGAAAAAATGTCATGTAAACGTAAGCGAAGAGCACTTGTTCAACTTCGCTACTGTAAAACCCGTCTCTTCTATTGAATAAGTGCTTGTAGCAATTAAGATATGCATTTTAGAAGCCATGTATACTAAACTTCGTTGCCTCGAGTGATCGCTCCTGTCATATCCCTGAATATTAACCATTCCTCCTGAGACAACCTGCATAGTAAGAAAGCCATTGCACAGTGCTTGACGGGAGCTATATCGTACCAATATCAGGTATTTTCTTTCCTAATCTATTCGCGAATTGAGGGAATGAAGAACGTCTCTGTAAACACATCTTTACTTGGACAAATCTGTCTTATCTGATTCTTGCGATCACTACGTGAACTACACGTTGGAAGCACCATAATGCTCGTTAAGTTCTATGAAAATACCCAACAGGACTTCCCTAGAATTTCGCCGTTTTTCTTCCAAAAATTTTCGTTTTACATTAACGGAATATTTCGTCGGTACCGGGAGTTACATATAGGCCTACATATTTAACAGTCAAATACACAAAGTAAGGTGCCTGAAGATGGTCGTAAGCGGAGTCACAACAGAATACAAACTAATTATTATTGTGGAATGTTAGAACTGCGTTGGAATAACTTACGGGGATGCAGCCAGGTGATGTCGTCAACAGCCACCGACATTTTGACAGGTGACCAATACGTAATGTTCGAGGCAAAACTGCAGCAAGTAAGTGCTATAGAAGGAAATTTAAAATCTGGGTTTGCAGATCAATTCTAAAAAGATAACACACAAACGAAGTACCTTTTCACTCTGAGTCGGATGGTGACAACTGTCCGCCTGCAGACACAGGTCGGTGTGAGTAGGTTTCTTATAAACGTACCATCAACACTCCTCCTGACCAGTTGATCAAGGAAGGGAAGACACACACGCTTTCCCACCTCCATTTTGAAACGAATATTCTGGTGGATTGAATCCAGGTGTTGTAAGAAGTCCCTCAGATGCTCATTGCAAAGAGGCCGAATGACAAGTATCGTCTACACATGTGTAAAAACACGCAGGTTTCAAACCCGCCGACTCCAAGGCACGTTCTTCGAAGTCACCCATAAAAAATTGTGATAATTGGTGACAACGGGCTTTCCTTCGCAGTCCTGTCTGTTCGCTCATACTGCTGGTCATTGAATAAGAAGTAAGTGGAAGTCAACCCATGCCGAAATAAGTTAGTTAGTTTAGCACCAGACCTAACCTCAACTAACTGTAACGAATCAGACAGAGGAATACGAATGAAGAGAGAGGCCACATAAAAACTTCCTAGACTATCAGAGTCATTCTACGCATTCCCTCTAATCGATTTAACAAATCCGCCGAGTTCTTAATGTGATGCACACATCGACCAACTAGTGGATGCAGCAGAGTGGCAATGTATTTTGCACACGATGTATCGTAGGACCATTGTTACTCACATTCGAACGAACCTCTTCTTTGTCGACCTTTGGAACGCTATATAAACTAGGGTTAAGAGCACAGTCACACAGAGTAGCCGCGCTGTCTGGGGCGCCTTGTCACAGTCCGTGCGGCTCCCACCTGTCGGAGGTTCGAGTCCTCCCTCGGGCATGAGTGTGTGTGTTGTCCTTAGCGTAATTTACTTTAAGTTATGTAGTGTGTAAGCTTAGGGACCGATGACCTCAGCAGTTTGGTCCCACAGGACTTGCCACAAATTTACAATTTTTAAGATCACAGTGAGTATTAAGGCTTCTGATAGTCTTCTGCGACAAGAAACGTTTCTTTAGGAGGCTCTTAGTTTTTCTCTCGACACATTTAGTAGAATCACAAGTGATTCTACGATGGGAAAAATCAGACAGAGAACACAGCATCTTTTGAACGTAATGCTGCTTGTCCAGAGCAAAATGGTTCAAATGGTTCTGAGCACTGTGGGACTTAACATCTATGGTCATCAGGCCCCTAGAACTTAGAACTACTTAAACCTAACTAACCTAAGGACAGCACACAACACCCAGTCATCACGAGGCAGAGAAAATCCCTGACCCTGCCGGGAATCGAACCCGGGAACCCGGGCGTGGGAAGCGAGAACGCTACCGCACGATGTCCAGAGCAAGCTTAGCATTTCCCTTGTCCGCGTGTTAAATAACAATATCCGTGAACTGTGTATTTCAGTGTTTTTAACATTTCCACTCAAGTTGTCCGATCATTCCCGTTAGACTTTTGTGTTGACTACAACAAGCTGTTAACAAAGCATCTCGGAATTTGCTCGATGTATGTTATTAGGACTCGAAGCACCGGAACATTAGAATTGCTCAACGTTGCGTGTTGTAGGCGATTTCCCCTGCAGTTGCATTGCAACAAATGTGAGTCTTGCATTCGCTCATTTCGCAAAGGGCACAGCTCCCTTAAGCATGGCTTCCTCTTCCGGCGAGAGGACTTTCCAGAGTTTGGTGACGATTTTACTGTATTATCTGGGTAGCTGCCTCAACCGTATTTTTTACAAGTGAGCATATAGCCACATTTTCTTGTAAATCTACTTTAGAATTTCTCTTATCTTATATGTGTTTTAAGCAGGATATGAGCAAGTGTGATTTTGCGGGTGATCAAGGTTGGAGGATGAGGTTCGAAGAGAGTGGGTACAATTTTACCTCAAATTGCTTCTTACCCCTTTCATCGTATTTTACACGTTTTAACCAGGTTCGTTTCTACTAATTTTCGAATGGGTGCTGGTAACATCGTCTTTGAGCGTTCCTGAACAACAACAAACACACACACACACACACACACACACACACACACACACACACACACACCCACACACACACATACACGCACACACACGAACGCACACGCACAGACGCCGCCATTTGCCTTCACTAACACTGACCTTACGTGGTCGTCCTATTTACGGTAGCATCACTGAATACTTACACGACGTGACGTACTCAGCATGTTGGTCATTGCTCTTCTAGCCATACAGTTTTGGATTCTTTATCTTTATTCTACGGATGACCCTTCGTTTATACACATTTAACTACAGCTGTAAGTCTTATCGAAGTTCTATGCAGTTCCTTACACCGTCCAGCGCCGATATTTTTCTGTAGGCAACAGAATCTTACGCGTACAATTCAAGAACAGCTGGTCTCCCCAATCCATCTTATATGTCCTGCGCGAAATTCACATCCAGAGACCGTGGTATCCACGTATTATTTTTGTCTCCTTCGATTAAGACCATTCATCCAACGCAGTACTAATGAAAAATGTTGCGCTTAACAACTTGAGTGTAATATTGTAGTAAGTAAATAATAAAAGTATAATGAAAGTATAATAAAATCTGTATCCTAAATCTGTGGCAGCTACTAAACATTGGTTTTAGTATGGTGTTTGATAAAGAATACCTTTTATTTGCTCCTCATTGACTATTGGTCCACAAGTAAAAGAAAAACATCTGCAATGAAGAGTTGAGAAAATATCCATTTCCAGGAATTGTGTTTCTTGTATAATTTTTCTTTAGATATCCTTGCTTTGGCTCAATGATTACGTCTCTGAACTGAAGTTTAGCATCTATGTCGCGTAATGTTGACAAGGCTAAGTATGTCAGTGTGCCATTCAGTAAACGATTAATAATGCTGTGTTCCAGATTCCAGGGGGAGGGGGAGGGAAGGGGGAGGAGGGGGAAAGGTTTTCCCTCTTGCCCCGTCTTGCGAATGCCTCAAGATGCTCCCACCACTGTGACATTGTCTTACTTATCCTCAAAGCTATCTCGATGTTTGGGTAAGCATCTCTTAACTGTAGCGATATCCAGGGTAAGGAGGGGGGGGGGGGGAGTGGAGAGAGATACTTCATGCCCAACTTTTTAAAATTTTGTAGTTTAGTCAGTTTCCTTCTATTTTAAATTTGGAAAGAAATATTTATTGTTGCTAATGAATTCTTCTACTGGTTTCCATATATGTGTCAAATTTTTCATTTGCACGAAATCAAGAAACCGGAGTTTGATTAGCAGATGTCATTTTCCACAATGAATCTCATTCAATTTTTGTAAGTTCTGAGCCTTACGTAACACATCGATACCTCTTTAGAAATTATGTTGTGAGTAAGAGTTAACAACAGTGAACGAAACTGGCACTTTTTTCTTTTTATGCTTGTCATAAAGTACGTCCCCTTGGAAGTACTGTGCATCTTATTGAAAGTGAATTTTGTTTGATACTACAATATTGGAGCCATAACCGCATTACATAAAAAATTTTCTTTAAAAACAAAGGTTTACATTAGCGGTTTCAACGAACTACGTCGTCATTTTCAAATGTAAAACATCAGTTGGAGAATATATAATAGGAATCTTGACCACACATCTGATAAAAATTACGAGAAATAATGAGACCAGCCAACTGAGGCAATGGTGGCACTACCAAGTCACTACAAGTTATGCCTATGCTTGCCCAAACTTTCATTCCATATCCTAATGTACACTCCTGGAAATGGAAAAAAGAACACATTGACACCGGTGTGTCAGACCCACCATACTTGCTCCGGACACTGCGAGAGGGCTGTACAAGCAATGATCACACGCACGGCACAGCGGACACACCAGGAACCGCGGTGTTGGCCGTCGAATGGCGCTAGCTGCGCAGCATTTGTGCACCGCCGCCGTCAGTGTCAGCCAGTTTGCCGTGGCATACGGAGCTCCATCGCAGTCTTTAACACTGGTAGCATGCCGCGACAGCGTGGACGTGAACCGTATGTGCAGTTGACGGACTTTGAGCGAGGGCGTATAGTGGGCATGCGGGAGGCTGGGTGGACGTACCGCCGAATTGCTCAACACGTGGGGCGTGAGGTCTCCACAGTACATCGATGTTGTCGCCAGTGGTCGGCGGAAGGTGCACGTGCCCGTCGACCTGGGACCGGACCGCAGCGACGCACGGATGCACGCCAAGACCGTAGGATCCTACGCAGTGCCGTAGGGGACCGCACCGCCACTTCCCAGCAAATTAGGGACACTGTTGCTCCTGGGGTATCGGCGAGGACCATTCGCAACCGTCTCCATGAAGTTGGGCTACGGTCCCGCACGCCGTTAGGCCGTCTTCCGCTCACGCCCCAACATCGCGCAGCCCGCCTCCAGTGGTGTCGCGACAGGCGTGAATGGAGGGACGAATGGAGACGTGTCATCTTCAGCGATGAGAGTCGCTTCTGCCTTGGTGCCAATGATGGTCGTATGCGTGTTTGGCGCCGTGCAGGTGAGCGCCACAATCAGGACTGCATACGACCGAGGCACACAGGGCCAACACCCGGATCATGGTGCGGGGAGCGATCTCCTACACTGGCCGTACACCACTGGTGATCGTCGAGGGGACACTGAATAGTGCACGGTACATCCAAACCGTCATCGAACCCATCGTTCTACCATTCCTAGACCGGCAAGGGAACTTGCTGTTCCAACAGGACAATGCACGTCCGCATGTATCCCGTGCCACCCAACGTGCTCTAGAAGGTGTAAGTCAACTACCCTGGCCAGCAAGATCTCCGGATCTGTCCCCCATTGAGCATGTTTGGGACTGGATGAAGCGTCGTCTCACGCGATCTGCACTTCCAGCACGAACGCTGGTCCAACTGAGGTGCCAGGTGGAAATGGCATGGCAAGCCGTTCCACAGGACTACATCCAGCATCTCTACGATCGTCTCCATGGGAGAATAGCAGCCTGCATTGCTGCGAAAGGTGGATATACACTGTACTAGTGCCGACATTGTGCATGCTATGTTGCCTGTGTCTATGTGCCTGTGGTTCTGTCAGTGTGATCATGTGATGTATCTGACCCCAGGAATGTGTCAATAAAGTTTCCCCTTCCTGGGACAATGAATTCACGGTGTTCTTATTTCAATTTCCAGGAGTGTAGAATAGTTGAAAACTTCATCTTGGTTAAATTTGCCAAGTATTCTTGCAATGTGTCCTATTGTGACACAACGATTGTATGGCCGATATAAATCCACAGTTCTGAAAATTAAACACATATATATATATATTTAATCATGGCCATGGCGCAAAATTCCTATAAGACAAATACATGTAATAACCTCAACATAAGTGTATCAAGTACAGCACTCTGCCATGTCATACATTGGTGGCTTATACAAATAATAATAAAAATTACATTCTTCCTTCCCTCCCCCCCTCCCATTCAAATACACAACACATCTAGCCTTTTATACCTGCGATAAACAGGATTTTAATTTGTTTTTGTAATTGTCTGTGTGAAAGACTGTAACAAACGACATCTTAATGGGAAACATGGGACTGGCATTTTGTAACACGTGCACAACAATATTTTGGTTGTTATAAAGCTTTATTGAGATAAAATTTCGTTTCTTTGTTATCATGTCTCATCGACTATGCAGTGCTAGCTAATTTTAAATCTGTAAACAATGTCCACCAATGTTTTGGATTATGTACCAGTGTTCAGCTTATGTTTATTTTTCAACTAAAAACTAGTTTCGTTAAGATTTGACAGTGGCGCCATCTAGCGCCTGTTATTGTACATTATGTAGGTCTTGTTTTGTTTCTATACTACATTCATGCCTTCTATTGACAGAATGGGCTACCACCAAATGAAGCAATGGTATGTTAGCAAGTTAGTAGTGTGTCAGTTCTACATGAAATTACACTGCGTTTTGAGATTATGTGCTGCATTCCATATGGAAGCTTGCTGTGCTTCATACACTTACGGTGAGGTTATTATATGTATTTAGCTCATGGGGATTTGTGCCATGACAATAGTTATATATACAAATATGTGTTTAATTTTAACAACTGTGAATTTACGTCGGCTATAAGGATTGTTGTGACACGCCGGGACACATTGTAAGAAATTTTTGCAAATTTCCCCATGGAGTAGCTTTTATCTTTTCTGCATTAGGACATGGAATGAACGATTGGGCAAGCATAGGCATAACTTTTAGTGACTTGGTAGTGTCACCTTTGCCTCAATTTCCTGGGCTCATTATTTCTCGTAATTTTTGTCACATGTATGGTCATAATTCCTACTATATATTCTCCAACCGATGTTTTACATTTGAAAATGACGATGTAGTTCGTTGAAACCGGCAATGTACCCCTTTCTTTTTAAAGAAAAAAATTTATATACTGCTGCAATGGGTTCACTGCTCTAGAGTGAAAGTAACATTTAAGTTACAGTTTAGTCACACTTCTTATGACAATCATGTCAGAATATAGAATTATTGAAAGTGCGTTGATGTCACTAAGAATGTGCTACAAGCTCTTTTCAGGTTTTTGAACCTACTTGCAATCAACAGACTAAACTATTTAAAAATTGTTTATTTTTATTCTTTTTTTTTATTTTTTAAGGGTGGGCATTAAGTACGCCCTGCCTTCGGTAATGCGCATTATGAAAACTGCGTTTGTATTAATTCGTAATTTATGTGAAACGGAGAATGAAGAAAAAAGGGAAAGGATACGTGGAAATTCCTATCTGCCAGTCGCACGGAGGCGAAAGTTGGAAATTAGCGCCGGACCGGGACTCGAAGCCGTATTTACCACTTCTCATGATCGTCTTCCTTAATGATTCGGGAATCCGGACAAGGTACCAGACCGACCCAAGTTTCGCGCTTATCGCACGCTGCATAGCGCATTTCTTTCAGCCCCCTTTCGCTTACCTCGGAGATCCTACAATGCCGTAGCTGAGTAGCATCAAAACCCTTGTTGAACATCAGCGAGTCGTGTTGGCAGCAGTTGTATTAACAAAACGCACTGTTGCCACGTAACCCTTGTTAACAATATTTGTCTGATCTGAATAGTCGGTTCTTTATGATGCTTCCTGGACGAAGCGAAGCTGTAGAAATGACACTGCGGGGATAGCGTACGTTTAAATTCACTAATGGAGGTAAGTGCTTCTTTTGTTACGTAGGCGTCTGCGAGAGGGGCGGGAGGGGGGGGGGAGGTATGCAATAAGGGCAATGACCCCCTTTTAGAATCGGGGAACAGAATTCCTATCTATTAGGACTCTACTGCGACTCTACCAATGTGCAGGTTTACCATTACCGAGCGTGAGAGAAATAGACTACTAGGGCCATTGCAATCGCAATATAACTTCGGTTTATTGGTTCTCAGACCGTTCGCAGGAAACATACCGTTTCTTTGGCGCTGAGAGCGATTTCAGTGCTCTCCTGCAGTCAAGGCGCACATGAAGATTTACAGCAGATTGCTGAAAGAAATTCTCCAATCTGTTTTCTGTCACTTCCACGTACAGCCCTCGTACTTATTTTTTGTTGGTATCAAACGATGTTTTCTCAATCATTTTGATTTTTTCTTTTTCATATTTTTGACTTTGAGTGTCGATGTTATTGATGGAGAAAGAAAGAGATTTTTCTTAACCTCTCTCGGTTTTATCTCCTGAATTGCTGGACATCCTGGATTTCATGAAATGATTTAAGATCACTGATTTGCGAAGGAAGCACATTAATAATTTTAAGAGACATTCTTTGCACGTAGTAATGTGTTCACCGTTTAGCTACCAAAGAAATCTGTTGCGAAGATACTGACTGAATAACAGTCAATAGTTAGATTTGTGTAGGCTACGCCTCGCAAAATGTAGGTCGTGGGATATCACATTTTTTGAAATTCACATACGCAATTATATAAAAAAAACAGCAGCAGGGTAAGAGGACTATTGTAAATCTTAAACGATCTTTCTGTTCAGTTTTTGCGCCCTCTCTAAGCCCGCACCGCTTTCTATCTCGCCAACCAATCGGTGCGGTCTTGCCTGATATCGAGCAGAATGACACCTTCTTTCCCAGTCTTAAGCGGAGGACGGGGTCATGGAAATATGGAAATTCGTGTTAAGTTCCTGTGGGACCAAATTGCTGAGATCATCGGTCCCTGAGCTTGCTTACACATACTTAATCTAACTTAAACTAACTTACTCTAAGAACAACACACACACCCATCCCCGAAGGAGGACTCGAACCTAGGACTGGGGGAGTCACGCCAGCCCTGGCAAGGCGCCTGAAACCGCGCGGCTACCCCGCGCGGCAGGAGTCATGGATCTCCTGGATGTACACCAACGAAAAAAAACCGTAACACCAAACAGTAATTGATGTACAGTAATGAAATTTCGGGACTACATTTGTCAAGGTGACATATTTAGGTGATTAACATTGCAAAATCAAATAGTGAATACAAGTGAGACTTAAGCCACTGAAAATAATAATGTACCAACTTTTCACATTTTTCACTGCGCTGTACAAAGGGTCGGATGTCAGTTTGTGGGACGGAGCTTCATGCTTGTTGAGCTCGGTCTGCCAATAAAAGGGCGGTTAATGCTGGTTGTGGATGACGCTGGAAATGGAGGCCGATGATGATCCATATGTGTCCGACTGCAGGCAGATCTGGCGATCGAGCAGGACAAGGCAACATGCCGAACTCTGTAGAGCAGTTTGGGGTACAACAGCGGTATGTGGACGAACGTTATCCTGTTGGGAAAAAAACCCTGGAATGCTATTCATGAATTGCAGCACAACAGGTCGAACCACCAGACCGACGTATAAATACGCGGTCAGTGTGAGTGGGACAGGTGCGAGAATTCTCCAGCTGTCATGCGAAATCGCAGGCAAGACCATAACTCCAGCTGCAGGTCCAGTGTCTCTAGCAGCCATACAGGTTGGGTGCAGGTCTTCCACTGGTCTCCTAACCAATACGCGGCCGTCGCTGACAACGAAGCGGAATCAGCTTTCATCAGAAAACACATCAGGCCTCGAGCCTGCCCTCCAAAGAGCTCTCGCTTGACACCACTCAGGACGTTAATGGCGGTGATTTAGAGTGAGTGTAATGCATGCGCCGGCCGCTGTAGCCAAGCGGATCTAGGCGCTTCAGTCTGGAACCGCGCTGTTGCTACTGTCGCAGGTTCGAATCCTGTCTCGGGCATGGATGTGTGTGGTGTCTTTAGGTTGGTTAGGTTTAAGTAGTTCTAAGTTCTAGGGGACTGATGGCCTCAGATGTTAAGTCCCATAGTGCTTAGAGCCATTTGAACCATTTTTGAAACGCATGCGACAGGGCGTCTGGCTTGGAGCTGTCCTTGTTGTAACCGATTTGTAACATTTCGTTGCATCACTGACGTGCTAACTGCCGCTCAAACTGCTGCTGCAGATGCAGGACGATGCGCCAGAACCATACGCCGAAAACGATGACTTCCCTCCAAGTACTGCCATATGCCCGTCCAGAACCCCCCCAGTCTTCTGGTGACCGTGCTTTCTCGTGACTACCGCTGCCAGCAATCATGAACAATGGCTACCTTCATGCCAAGTCTTTCTGCAATATCGCAGAGGGAACTTTCAGCTACTCGTAGCCCTTTCATTACACGATTTTGTGAAATCTCACTGATGTATTGATAATGGCAGCTTTGTCGCCTTAAAGTCATTCTTGAATAATGTCAGCCCACGACGTCCCATCTGAAATATAACTAACATCCACGGTTTGATTTGCGTACTCATAGTAGCTCCACTCTGCGCAAGTGATACAAAATTTTGACAGACATCATCTTACACACGCAAAAACATGCCTGCCAAGTTTCGTGTATGTCGCACAACTCCTTCTTGGTGTTTCAATTTTTTACCGACAGTCTATTTCTCTACCAATGCCATGTAAAGACCGGCCTAACGGGCAGAAGAGTAAAATGTCACAATACATTGAGATGAAGGAGAGTTCAGACGAGATTCTCCATGTGGTCTGGCGGCTTTATGGTCAGTCGCAAAATGAAGCGCGGAATTCCAGAACCGGGCGAAACCCTCATGCAGTTGTGAATACCTAGGCACTTGTCGCGCGTAGTACCTTTGAAAACACAGGAAAAGTTTTAATGAATGATGGAGCTCCGGGAAGGATCGAATCCGCCGAGCGCTTTTAATTTAAGACCCGGCCGTAGGTGAAGAGCGCGGGCGCGTCCAGTGGCAATATTACGAGAACAGTGGGAAAAGCGAGGCCTTGGCGCGCCGCTGTTCGAGCGGCCCGCCAATATTAAAAGCGCGCCGCGGAGGGGGGCGCGGCAATATGGTGCCCGTGGCGAAGCCACTCCCACCGGGTGCGCTGCCACTCCCCCCGTGTGCGCCCCTCTTTTCTCTTTTTTGCCGGCGCGCCGGTTAGGCCACCGCCCACTGAAAGTTGTAACGAGTTTGTTTTCTGGGGGTAGGTGAACGCGCCCGCCTCGCGCCGACGCCGTCCCGCCGCTCGCCGACAGATAGCGGGCCCGTCGCGCGGCCAACGACGCAACGCGGTTGCCTCGGCGCCTGTGGCAATTCAGGGCAGGAGCCCATGGCCAACGCCACCGCCTGCGCGAAAAGAAAGCTAATAGCGTCGCGCGCGCGGCGCGGGGCTTATGCTAAGGTTTGCACAATAAATGGGACGTGCCCAAGTCGCGGCCAGCGCCAAGTCTGTTTGATCGGCTGCGGTGTGAATCCGACCGCACGTCTCTCTCTCTTTCTCTGTCATACTCTGTTCCTCCCTGTCCATCTCTCTCTGTCTCACTCACTCTTTTTACCTACCCGACGCCCAGGGAGAGACGGCACACATACGGACAGAGCCGCGATCCCGCCAGAAAAAACATTCTGCTCGGCAGCTGCGCCAGTTCGCTGGCGCGCGCCAACTTCTGTAAACAGTCGCGGCAGTGAAATTTCATTTGTCCGGACTCAGGCCGCGCGCGTACTGGCGTCGAATTTGTCGCGCTAAAATATTTTAAAGCGTTTCCTTCCGACTTGTTTTTTTGCCGTTGAGTACATCCGTCGAAGGCTGCTAAAGGCACAGCGTAATAGCAGAAGGGTAAATTTTATTACGATTATGAAATGGTGGGGCAAAATATTTTCAAAAATTTCTCTTCTCTCGCTGTTCTTTCACGTCGCTCGATAACCATGTGTCGTAGTGACCATCGCAAAAATCAGAGAAGCTCTAGAATTCTGCAATACAAATGTCCTGAAGGGAAAAGACGCCTTTTGGGACAGGGGGGGGTGGGGGGAGGGGGGCAGGGGAGGATAAATCTGTGCATAACACGGAAGGGAAAATATGGCAAGTTTGTGAAATGTTCTGTGTCTTCCAGCGTGGGCCGGGAATGTGTGACCCAGAGTAGCTAAGAGATTGTAGTTTCGTAATTAAAGGTCACACACACACACACACACACACACACACTGTCCGAACAGGCCTTGGAAAACTCGATGGTGCCGACCGACTGCCGTGTCATCATCCGATCACTGGATGCGGATATGGGGGTGCATGTTATCAGCATTCCCGGTCAGTTAGAGACCAGTAGAACTCTCGATAGTTTGGTGTTCAAGAGATCTAACGAAATGATCTGATAATTATTAATTTTAATTAACGGAAGTTTCGTTGATCGAGGTGAAATCAGGATAAGTCGTAATAAGAGGAGGGGACAGTGTTTACTTTGGAACACCTTTCAGACTTTCGCCTTCAGCCAACCGTGTTATAGAAGTTTAATATATTTTCGTATTCCTTTTAGAAACGATGCCATTCACTTATTGTGTGCTGCAGCATTTTACTGAAAGTACAAAAATTCCTGCGGAAGTACGGTTTTCCATAAGTGAAAAACAGTTCCAAGTTGCAGTATGGTCATATGCCTAGGAATAAATTTACTATTTACATTTATAAGTGTTGCATTCATATTTTCAGTACTGTATTCACTAGGCTGTGTGTTACATTATTACTCTGCAACGAATCAATAATCAGTGAATGAAATCGAATTAACAAGAAGTATTATCAGAAACTGTGCACAGGTTAAAAACACTTTGAAGTAGCAGCTGGTGGTAACTAAAACAGATTTTTATTTTTAAGAGAGGGAAAATTATTAAGCAGCTAAAGAAACTCGTTTCATTTCCAAACATAACGTGTTGCGTGGTAAAAGAATTTCTTCCGTTTCAAGCTACTAACATCGAAGTATGGCTAAATCGTCCACACGTTTAGCAAATAATTTTAAAAATATACTGAATTTTACACACCATAAAAGTCTGTAACTGGACAGTTAACATTTTTGTCCAAATTACCTTAATATATTGTATAACGCATAAATATGTAGAATTCGTAATATTTACAAACGCTGCACAAAACACAATCTAACTTCTCACAACAAAAAGAGCAGAATATTCTAGAAACTTTTCATGGCTTTCTGTAATGCATATTATGTTGCAAAATCTGTCAGAAGGTTGAAACACTGACGCAAATATCAAATGTTCCTAGTTAAATTATCCTCAACGTACAACGTTCTCTCTCATAAGTTAAAAATGACATTCTGCTTTCAATAACGTAGAGTATTTTATTACGTACGTAAGTAGAAAGTTAAAATTAGACCTCAGATTAAAGAAAGTTTATTTTACGTCTACGGTGCTTATTTCCTTTTTATTTATTAAATGTTTCAAGTGGAAGACATACACAAATTTCCGAAAATACATAAGGAGACTTGAATCTCGTTCATTTTCTCGTTTTGAACAAACGGCATCATGAACGTTCGCATTTTCTCCACAAACCGTCTTAAAAACGAAGTCATGTCTTTTTAAGTTAGTGAACATCCTCCATCAGCTGCGACTACTTCATTTCCCGGACTAACAAAAACTAATATTTTGTGCTCTGCATTTCAATAAGACTACAAGTCACGGGAACTCATCCCGCCGAGCTCGCTTCCTCTCTGCCTGTAATATTTTCTGTAATCTTATCTTTATGCTTCACAGTTTTCGACAGCGTGCATGATGGAATGCCAGAACATTCGGCCGCATGATTTTTTTTTCTTTTCCTCCACATTCCACAGCACCTATAAACTTATTTAATTTTACAAGCCAAACAATTGTAAGATACTTGTGTGAAGATATTTCTACAACTGATTCGTGTACTGTATGAGTTACGAATTGCGGAAAAAACAAATGAGTAATACGAAGAGTGAAGTGACGAAAAAATTATCTGAACAAATGACGAAAGAGTTCTAATTATCCAGCGTTAAATTATCTGAACAAATGACGAAAGAGTTCTAATTATCCAGCGTTATACAGCTGCTGATTTGAAATTACGGTGTTCGTATAGCAGCCTGTTACAACAATAACTTAGATCTGTCGTCTACCAAAACATAGGATTCTCGCCATTTACCGAAAGTTTTTCAAGTGGATTGGCAGCACGTTAGATATGTCGAAAAATACCATCACTTCTTTCAAGTGGGCTGTGGTAAGAGGTAGGACAGACATTAAGACAAAAAATGAGTTAAAAAATTATTAGAACAACATGAAATACTTAATGAACATGTATAGAAAATTGCTCATTTTAGACTAGTAAGCAAATTGTTATGTGATTGTACCTATGTGATTCTAGGTGTCTATCGAACAAAATAGATATTTGTGTGGATTAAAATAATAAATTGTGGCAACAAATTGAAATAAAAGTAAAAAAAAGGAGCGAAAGAAGATACTACAAGGCAAATCAAGGGAAGAGGAAGGCTCTATGAAAGAAGGAATTACTTTTACATCAAAACTTTCCAGCGGTGAGCAGATCAGAAATAGTCAAGTATCGGATACGCCTACGGCTGCTCAAGATATGTCTTATTACATTCTTCAGTGTCAGAACACACAGTAGGGAATTTATGACACTTTGTCTCATCAACGCAGGTGGTCACAATTTATATGCTGTTTATAAGGTCCTTTGAGGCCACATAGCTTACAGTCCAACAATAATAGGTTCGAGAACTGTCATAGGGTCATTGACATTGAATGTTGCAATGATTTAGTGACACATCAATGTTCGTCATTTGGTAGCGCCATAAATATGTAAAAAACACATTCGAAAATATTAAGGGTTTTGTTTACTACATTAATAGAGACGTTTGTTGGGTACACTCTTATAAGGTAGCATTTCTGCCATGTTAGCAGAATTTCTTCTGTCATTTCTGGATTTGTATAAACAAGCAACGATCAAAATTCTTGCCAAGGAAACCTTCATGTAGCGATATTTTTTATGCTGTTACTTTTATTTTTCATCTGGACTCACAAAATTTTATCATAAATAACAAATGCTTCAGATGTGGGTAAGCATTTCATATCTCATGTGCCTTTATGAGAATGAGGCAGATGACAGTAATTAATGGACATTTTGACAGAATACTTTACAATCAAAGATGCAGAAGAGTAAGGTAAAGAATTTTATTTCACTCGTTTCTTACATAGGGCTATTCGTAGCCAAATGCCTGTAACAGTTGTACAAAGTTTAAAATCTCAGTTTCGCGATATTATCTCAGCTGGTAGTAGATATTTTGGCGGGTGTGTAGCATAAATTGAGCAATATGATGAGATACTTAAGAAGCTATGAAACTAAGGACAGAAGTATTTACAATCGTAGTGTTGTCTGCCTGAAGAGGACCGCTTTAAAGATAGTCGAAACGTAGGTGTGTCCTGTAATTACGTGGCCTGATGCTCAATTTTTTTTATTGTAATTGTAATGCCGATACCACTTGTACATTTTATATTGTGTGGATTTTTCTGCAGGTAAAAGATGCACGTTACGATTTTCGGGTCTCATATCTTCGTCGGGGTCCACGTAGAATAATTATGATACTACGGATAGCCTACATCTACATGACTATTGAGCAGTGTTTAGTAGAGGATACATGGAACCACTTTCAGATTGTTTCTCTACCGTTCCACTCTCGAACAGCATGCGGGAGAAATGACTTCTAAATATTTCCGTTTGGGCCTGTTTTTGTTATTTTATCACGGTGACCATTTCCTCCTATGTAGGTGTGAGTCAACGAATTATTATTTTTTCATTCGAAGGGCAAAAAATCTTGGTTTAATGATACCATCATAGCTTACTACTCACGTGCACGATATTCTCTCTCATCTATTTCTGGGCAACATTTTCGATGTCCTTCAATCCAATCTGGCAAGGACCCATACTGCGCAGCAATACTCCAGAAGAGGAGTGTAGACGGTGTCTTTAGCAGCTATGTTACACCTGTGCTTTCTGTTAATATAACACAATCTTCGGCTCGCCTTATTCACCGTATTTTCTTTATTTATATTGTTCGTTAAGGTAACTCCTAGATAGTTATTTCAATCGACGTCCTTTAAATTTGAATGATTTCTCGTGTGACCTAAATGTAACAGTATTATTTGAGTGCCCCAGCAGAGGACCTCCCAGTTTTCATTTTCCAGGATCAGTTCCACCTTTTACGATATGGAGACAACTTGTCTACATCAAATGGGCAGAGGAATGTGACTTACTGTGGGTTGTTTCCCATGTTCTGTTCCTGGTATTCATGGTGTATTAGCTGCCACCCAATAAGTGATAAACACTCCACGAATACCAGGAAAAAGGCATCGACAACGTAAACAGGCATAGATTCTCTGTCGCATAATACGGCATTAAATTTTCTTGCTGTAAGAAATTAGATTAAAATTGTATTGTTGCTTTACAGAGTAACTCTAATATTTTTATTGGAATTCTTCTTAATATTCCGAGTCTGGATTTTCCTTATTACAATATAGCTGCACAATACGAATTGTTTGTAAACTGTCACGTATTTTTATTTACTTTGAAGTAAAAATGCTTAGGTGTGAGCTGGGAAAAGTTAGTTCTCCCTTCGGGCTAAGAGACGGCCCGAAGGCTCTTATCTGACTGAAGTAAACAAGCGAATAAGTAAATAAATCTTCTGAAGGGGCACTTTATTAAGAGCAGTAGCCTTCCGTTCAGGAACTGTTAGAGGTGCGTGTTTCAGCACAGGTGACACAGTGTATCTATCGATACTCAACTCGCAGAGCCAATGATTCATTCTACGATCCCAGTACAGTACAAATTTTTACTCGGAATAAAGTGAACTAAGAAACCTGAAGTCAGCAATAATCGGAGGCAATTCCTAATCTGTGATGAACATTACTACATAAAATGAAAAATTTTTGATACTTGAGAATTCTTAGTAATCAAAAAGCAGTATTTCTAAAGAAAGTGCCACTGGTCATACGAATAATGAAGGTTTTTTCCTTAATTTCTTTCTGGAGTTCCAAGTGTACTTGATGAACAAATAAGAACCTTGTAACCACTAAAAACCACCTTCAATGGTATCAAAGACTTAGGGTGAAGTCGTCAAGAAAAAGAAATTCGGTAGCATATTGATTTAGAGGATGTAATATAACAAAATTTAGCCAAGTTTTCGTGAAATGGCTATATAAGAATTCTTCCAAAGAAACAGAATATTGTACCATAAGTCAGTTTTATCCTTCAGACTATCGGACGGAGTTTACATAATGTTACTGTTAACCAAACACGAGAAGGGACTCCTCTGACTTTGAACGTGGCACGTGCTTAGTCACAACAAAACACAGCTCGGTTAAAGAACCATAACGGCGGTCACTGAAGCAATTTAGGAACACCACGGGAAACAGAAATCAGGAGAGGAGGACGGGGATTTGATGTCCACTTCTTGCAAATTAGCAAAGAGGGATAATTTCCAACTGCAGGCGAAGATTGCCTGTCCTTATCACAAAATGTCGTACAGTTATTGCGAAAAGTGTGACAGATCTTAACTTAAAAAATTTGCGTGATTAACTGTTAAACAAAGAAAATAGCGATATCCATACTGCGAAATGGGGGTCGGCGATTTTCAGTAGTCTTCTGATGACAACATGATACGATGAGCGTTGCTCGGCTACGAGCAAACAGTTCATCTTTTTCGGCTTGCGTTAGTAGTAACATACAACGAAGTTTCGACTTTTCTAAAACTAAACCTCGAATGTCTGCACAATTATCTCTAGAGTCTATGTATCATGACAGACGTGAACACTGGGGACATTCTAGCGTAATTTTTATATTCCATCGTATTAGTGGTTATATGTGGGTAGACTTTAGTTTAAGTAGAATTTTATTTGATAACGCAAGGAATGTGAATGTCATTTGGGGAATCAAATGGTAATCTTTGTTGCCGAAACGACAACTATTCCCAGTTCAGTGCTGGAGGCATTCCGGTAAGTTTAAATTTTGTTTCGATATTCGCTGTAGGTTCTGTGGATGAGGCGATGTTAAAGATAGATTTCTGAAAGAAAGATTACTAGCAAAGTGTTCCAGGTAGCAAAGTTGAGCAGTCCTCCAAGACGTGACAAGAAAATTGGTTTAAAGAATATGTCATAGATTATGGTTAAAAGCGCCAAAAATAAGTGCCACGAATGGTATTCACTAGAAAAAATTTAAGAAAAATTGATCAGCCTAGCATAACAGTCCTGTAATTCGCAGACTAGAATGATTTGTAGTGAAAGAAAATGATTTGATGGGCTACCACATGTTGGTTCATTTGTATTCGAAAACGTAATAGTACCACGCAGTTACTGTAAGCAATAAAAAAGGGAAAATGGGTGTTCGTGGTATTTGTATGTCTATAGAAAGTCTTTAATGTTTTGTTTTAATTAATATAAACGAATCTGCAAGGCGATTTCCGATAAATACAGAGTAGACAACAAAATCTGCAGTACAAGTGGAAGTATTAACGCCTCAGATTCTTGTACGTTTAAAAAGAAGCTATAAAGGTAGTCAAGACACATGCTTAAGGAAAACACAGTGCCCGCGGAGCGGATCATTCGCGCTGCTGCTGCTGCACAGGCAACTGCATTGAACGCTGCCAAGATGCCATACAGAAGATCCCGTCGTCGTGCAAGACAGACAATATATAAAACTATTGAAGACGTCGAAATGACCACATCTGTCGCCGACAAGAAAAAGAATACCATCAAATCTGTCGCTGCACACTCTCTACTGGACGGACCTGCAGTGTTTTGTGGTTGCAGACTGAACTTCAGCATTGACATCAATGACGATATAGCTTTTGTTCTGACAAATAGAAAACAATACATTCTTAAATGGTGTGGGCAGCACAGTTAATTCTGAATTATGTCTTTTACACAGAATTTTGATTAAGGGTAAAATATGAAAACTAAGGTTATGAAGAGAATTAGAAAAGAACACATCTGAACTAAGGGAGGTGGTCGGAGCTTTAAAGGTGGCGGGGAGGGGGGGGGGGGGGGAGAAACTTTTTCTGACACTTAGGAAGCAAGAATATGCGTGGTGTATGACGAAACAAAACAGAGATACCCATAGATGACAGGCGATAGTGCACAAAACTGTAATAAACACGTGAGTTCTACTAATATCAAAAATTGAAACAGTGTTTATTTAGAGGTTTCTGAAACTCTTTGTATTGAGCGTGACTTAATATGTATGTTGAACGTAGCTCTCGGGAATATGAGAGACATTTGGTGCCTCAGTAAGTATTACATGGATAAACGAGATGGTGATAAAGAAAAGCTAGAAAGATACAGGCAAGAAAAGGTTCCAGTTGCATAAACTTAACAATAAAAAGGAATGTTTGTGGGAGATTTGGTACTGGAAGGACGTAACAGCACTGGAGATAATTATCAGTCAGACCAGTCAGACAGAAAATAGCGAATGTAGAACAGGTTATGTACTATGCAGGATGTATGGAAAATAAAAAGTTTAGCTCAATGCAGGAAGAAGACTGATGATGGTTGGCTTTAAGCAGAAAATTTGGGTATCTTGATTAGTCTCGATGACAGAACTAAAGGCCGATTTGCGAGGTGAATTGTTCAAAATTCCCTGTTTGGTACAGGTATCTATTCAGCGGTGTTCCATAACGGGTAAATTACGACTCATATAAGTTGTGTTCAAGTACTTCCATCGATAACCACGTTTAAGATTCGTAGTTCACTGCAATGCACTTTCCAACCTTGGTCGCCAGTCTTAGCAATTGCTCCCCAATTTCAGATATTAAGTTTATCGATAGTATCGTTTCTGAAACTTCTCATTACCTTCGCTTTCTTTGACTT
Source organism: Schistocerca piceifrons (assembly GCF_021461385.2). Lineage (NCBI taxonomy): Eukaryota > Metazoa > Arthropoda > Insecta > Orthoptera > Acrididae > Schistocerca > Schistocerca piceifrons. The sequence continues at coordinate 381,933,791 of NC_060138.1, forward strand.
GCTCCTAATCCGTACTCTGTGCCCATTAAATTGTTCATTCCATTCAACAAGTTTTAGGTCTATAATTCGTCTCCACTTTCGCTGAAGACGGCGGTTTTACGTCCAAGACCTTTCATCCTGAATTTAAGTCTCACTCATGAACTTTCCCCTTGTTCCCGTCATTTCTTCTTTCGATGTACACGTTGATGAGTTACCTATTCGAAATAATAATAAATTACCTGACGAGTTGGATATTTAATACTAGTTTAGCGTGAGCTGTTACGAATTTACAAATCCCAGACGCTTGTAGAAGGTCTCACAAGATTTCAGCCACTAAAATGGTTCAACTGGCTCTGAGCTCTATGGGACTTAACTTCTGAGGTCATCAGTCCCCTAGAACTTAGAACTAGTTAAACCTAACTCACCTAAGGGCATCACACACATCCATGCCCAAGGCAGGATTCGAACCTGCGACCGTAGCGGTCACGCGGTTCCAAACTGTAGCACCTAGAACCGCTCGGCCACTCCGGCCGGCGATTTCAGCTACTGAAAGTTCAAATGATAGAGGTTCTTAACTGGTATTCCCTATTCAGGAACCTACAAACATAACAGACCTGAAGATATTAGTTAAGATTATACGTAAGAGCCAAATAAAAAATTAAAGTAAAAAGATTTTGAAAATTTTGTTTCAGTTAGCTAAATTATATTTCATTAATGGCATTTATGATTTTACTTTTGCTTTAACTAAGAAGATATTTAATGTCTTGTGTATTCAAATATAGTGCGTGTACGAGAAGTTCGGTAAATGGCCTCAGAGAATAAAGTGAACAAGAGTTTTACTGGCCTCAAAAGTAGTCCCGTTACCTATAACACGCTCCTGACGGTTGTAAGGCTAATGGAAACTTTCAGAAAACGCTTCCTGTTGAATTGCTCGAAGCACAGTGCTCGCATATTATATATACGCATCGTTAGAGGAGACGAGGCCTGGTGTTACCAGTACGATACGAAGACCAAGCGACAGTTAATGGCACGGTGTACATCGTCTTCCCCACATCCCCCGGGTAGAAATTCGCGATGGATCAAACTTTTCTGCTAAAAAGGAGATCAACATCGTGTCAATCTTGGATTTGGTCGGCCTTTTGGTTTTGAGATGCGTGAAGACGATCAACATTGTGCCACTGACAGTCGTCTGATCATATCGGTAGTACCAGGTCTCGTCTCTAGTTATGATACGGATATTCAAAACGCGTTCTCACGCTGCTTATAGCGATTCTACAAGAAGCATTTGATCGCAGTTTCCATCAGCTTTACAAGCGATGTCAAAAGTGTTTTGTAGCTAATGGTAATTAAGGTATATTATTTGTAACTCTTGTTTCCTGTATTTTTTGAGAACATTCATCGTACATTTCACACGAACCTTGCATCTTTTGATGACAGCAGCAGAGGCATGTGGCACGTAGCTTGTTTCAGGCAGCGGCAAATCACTGGAAACTAATGTAGAATACCTAGTAGTCTCTGAGGCATTTAAAGAGGGATGACCGCACAAAACAGATTGTAAGAGAAACAGATGCAGGCTGAGATTCATTAGAAGAGTTTTAGGGAAATGTGTACTGACGAAGAAACAATCGCAGCGCCAAGACGAAGTTGTGAGACATGAACGAAATTTGGTACGCGTGTTGCTACATCTGCAATGTTTAGTTTGCTAAAATTTAGCGCTGCTAGCGTAAGAGTGGCGCTAGTAGCATCACTATGAAAATGCAAATCAGCTTTGCTGTAAATACACGCAATAACGGTTGTAATAGTTAATGGTGTTTGAGATTGGATTGGTATTAGACAAAAATGCCGTTAAGGTGAGAAGATGCCATTATCAACACATCACTGAGTTTGAACAAGGTCATGTAGGGCTACGAGAAGGTGGATGTTCTTTCTGCGATACTGCAGAAAGACTTGGCAGGGACGTAGCCACTGTACATGATTGCTGGCAGCAGTGCTCACGAGAATGTAGGATTGAAAGAAGACCGGGCTTCGGATGACCATGTGGCACATAGCACAAGGCAGCAGTCTGAGCAGCAGTTGGCACAACAGTGACACAACGGACTGTTACAAATCGGTTACACCAAGGAGAGCTCCGAGGTAGACATCCAGCAGCGTGCATTCCACAGACCCCAAACCGTCATTTGCTACTTCATTTGTGTGAAGCGAGAGCCCACTGGAGGTGGTTTGGAGATCTGTTGTGTTTTCTGATGAAAATTGGTTCTGCATCGGTGCCAGTGATCATTGTGCGTTGGTTAGAAGGAGGGCTGCTGAGGACCTGCACCACCTGTGCACGTGCTATAAACATTGGATCTAAGTCTGGGGTTATAATCTCGGATGCGATTTCGTATGACAGAAGGAGCATTCTCGTGGTTATCCCACGTACTATGACTGCAAAACTGTACATCAATTGGAGATTCGACCTGTTGCGTTACCATTCATGAACAGCATTCCAGGGGGTGTTTTCCGACAGGATAACAGTCGTCCACATACCGCTATTGTAACCCAATATGCTATACAGAGTCCGACATCTTGTCTTGACCTGCTCAAACATCAGATATGTCTCCAATCGTGCACATATGGGACATCATCTGATGACGACCCAGCGTCATCCACAAATGCAGAAGCATCAGCAGCGCTGTACTGACCGACCGTGAGCAAAAGGCACGGAACTACGTTCCACAAACTGATATCCGGCGCCTGTACAACACAAGCTTTCCCGTTTACATGCTTACATTCAACATTCTGGTGGTTACGCCTGTTAGTAGTGTACCAGCATTTCACATTTGCGATGACTTTTCTCTCGTTTACATTAACCTGATCTTTCAAAGTTAACTGCTTCAATTTGTCACCTCGACAAATGTATTCCCTAAATTCCATTCCCCTACATTATATTTTGGTGTCGCAATTTTTTCCTTAGGTGTGGTTCATCCACGAAAGCAATTGCTTACAAGACGCTTGATTGACCGATTCTTGAGTATTGTTTATCAGTCTGGTACCGTGCCAAACAGTATTAATAGCAGAGACAAACAAGAGCTGCGCGTTTTGTCACAGGATCGATTAGTTGGCATTACGGAGACGCTCAACGCTCCCCGGTGCAAGGTGTTGCAAGAAGTACGTTGTGCATCACGATAAAGATTACTACTGAAATATCGAGAGCACATGTTCCAAGAAGAGTAAAGCAACATATTGACTCCACCCACGTACGTGTCGCGAAAGACCAAACCGAAAAAAATTATAGAAATTAGAGTTAATAAGGAGATTTGCTGGTAATCAATCTGCTCACACATGATTCGTGTGTGGTACACGGTGGGAAGGAAAGTATAGTCGTATCAAAGCGGCCATCATATGCGGCAAGGTGGTATGCAGAATATAGGTGTACAGGGTTGATAATACAGGCGATGACTTGTACAGAGACAGGCAGTTGACCCTGAACGTAAGAAAATTTAACGTTTTACGCATATATAGGAGAAAAGAATTTACTGCTACTCGATTGTTGCATTATTGCAAAAATGACAGGAAATGGTAACTTCCGTAAAATTCCTACGTATAATCATTCGAACCTGTTCGCCAGATTCTTGAATACTCCTCGTCAGTCTACTACCCCCATCAGATAAGAATATTATAACAGATAAATAAGACCCAAATAGGAGCTGCGCGTTTCGTCGGTTTTTGGAGATGCTCAACAAATTCCAGTGGTAGGTGCTACAACAGAGGTGTTGTGCATCATGAAAATATTGTCGCTAGTAAGTTAAAGTTCCACGTTGTGGACCTAGACAGGCAAATCGGTCCCGACCGATCGCCACGACATCATCCGCCTACAGGGTAATTGGGTACGATATTGGGAGCCATGTCGTCAGCAAACCGATCTCCTGGTCGTTGTCGGGTTTCTTGAACTTCCAAACATTACTAACCGGTCGAGCAGCTCCTCAGTTGGTCTCACGAGACTGAGTCCACGCCGTATCAGTCCTCTCACCAACGAAATATCCCTGCCAATACCGGGAATAGAACCCGGTTCCACTGTACGACAGTCAGCTGCGCTGACCACTCAGCTACGGAGGCGGATATGGATAGGTTTGCTGCCCAGATTCCGAAAGCTCACCTGTCAGCAAGAGTTGCACAATACATTACATCGACGCACATACATAACGCGAAATGAGCACAACGAAAAAAATCGGATAAGTTAGAGCTAACTTTGAGGTTTACCGATAGTGATACTTTGTATGCGCCTTTTGCAGTGGAACAGGGAAGGGTGGAATACTCGTAGATAGTGGGGGGGGGGGGGGGGGGGGGTTCTAGGTGCTTCAGTCCGGAACCACGCGACTGCTACGGTCGCAGGTTCGAACCCTGCCTCGAGTATGGATGTGTGTGATGTCCTTAGGTTAGTTAGGTTTTAGTAGTTCTAAGTTCTAGGGGACTGATGAATTCAGAAGTTAAGTCCCATAGTGCTCAGAGCCATTTGAACCATTTTTTAAGTTCTAGGGGGCTGATGACCTCAGATGTTAAGTCCCATAGTGCTCAGAGCCATTTGAACCATTTTGCTCAGAGCCAGCCAGTTCCTCTGACAACAGATGTGTCGTGGATAGTGACTCGGTATCGAACGATAAGAATTGGTACTTTACTCGTAAATAGTATCGTAAGAAACAATCACGCTCTTGAAAGTAACTAAAGAAACAATTCATACCTTGGAAACTCGAGAGTAAGATATCCCAGGAGAGATTTACAATACGATAATGTTTGAAACTGGACACTTTGTAAGCTCAGATTTTACATCCCAGTTCATCGATATCCAATTTATCAAAATATCGCGAATTTTCACTTTTGGTAGGTGCAATTCAATTTGCTGATTCTGTAGTTCTGCACCTAAATTATACTAGCTAACAGTGAGACAGAGCTGTGAAATCAAGAAGATTGTGAACGTACTGCGAATGGAACCTTGCCATTAAGAGCGTTCGCAGAAATTTAGCAAAGAGGGGTTAGGGTTCTAAGATAACCATTTTTTATAACTGGTTTAGAAGTTTGAGGTCACTTTGTGTCGTAAAAACTTAAATTGGCAACAAGTACACAGGCTTATTGTATCTTAGATGTTTGACAGCTATCCACTGAATATGGTTTTTCATTTCCAAAAGGTAAGGAGACTGCATTAGTATTTACGAAGTAGAGGACGGCTATAATTAAATTTCCGTTACTTGAGACGGTTTTCCCGACAAACGATTGATCGTAGGCGCAATGAAATTACACAGAAGTTTTTGAGACTTTTAGCAACAATATTTCCATTTATATATACGATATATATTTAAATGTAAAATATATTAAAATATATAGCCTGTGTCCATCCGAAAGCTCGTTATAGTATTGTGTAATAATTCGAACTGCGTCGGTCGAGGCCGGCCGAAGTGGCCGTGCGGTTAAAGGCGCTGCAGTCTGGAACCGCAAGACCGCTTCGGTCGCAGGTTGGAATCCTGCCTCGGGCATGGATGTGTGTGATGTCCTTAGGTTAGTTAGGTTTAAGTACTTCTAAGTTCTAGGGGACTAATGACCTCAGAAGTTGAGTCCCATAGTGCTCACAGCCATTTGAACCATTTTTTGCATCGGTCGAGAACTTCTCGAGATTTTAGTCTACAATACTTCCCATTAGTGTTCATATACAAACATCAAAAAAAGTTTTGCATCCCCTCGGATTCGAGAGTTCTGGAACCCGTACAGAAAATTGGAATAGAGATTCACATAAACATCATTTCCGCCCTTTTTATTGCTCATGAAAACCACAAATTGCATGTTGTGCCACCGTACAGTGAGACCTTCAGAGATAGAGGTCCAGATAGCTGTACACACCGGTATCTCTAATACCCAGTAGCACGTCCTCTTGCATTGACGCATGCCTGCATTCGTCATAGCACACTATCCACAAGTTCATCAAGGCGCTGTTGGTCCAGATTGTCCCATTTCTCAACGCGATTCAGCCTGATCCCTCAGAGCTGTTGGTGGGTCACGTAGTCCATAAACAGCCCTTTTTAATCCATACCAGGCATGTTCTATAGGATTCAAGTCTGAAGAACATGCTGGCCACTAGTCGAGCGATGCCGCTATCCTGAAGGACGTCACTCACAAGATGTGCACGATGGGGACGCAAATTGTGGTCCATATGCTGCCGATATGGTTGCACCATCGTTCGGAGTATAGCATTTTGGTATCGTACAGCCTTTACGGCGCATTGCATCACCACCAGCGGCGTACGTCGGCCCCACATAATGCCACCCCAAAACATCAGGAAACCTTCACCTTGCTGCACTCACTGGGCAGTGTGTCCAAGGCGTTCAGCTTGACCGGGTTGCCTCCAAACACGTCTCCAACTATGGTTGAAGGAATATACAACACTCATCGGTGAAGAGATCTTGATACTATTCCTGAGCGGCCCGTTCTGCATGATATTGGGCTCATCTGTACCGCACTGCGTGGTGTCGTGATTGCAAAGATGCACCTGGCCATGGACGTCGGGAGTGAAGTTGCGCATCGTGCAGCCTATGGGCACAGTTTGAGTCGTAACACGACGTCCTATGCCTGCACGAAAATCATTATTCAACATGATGACGTTGCTGTCAGGGTCCCTCCTAGCCATAATACGCCTGAGCGAGGCATGTCATCAACAGTTCCCTTCCCTCTGTATCTCCTCCATGTCCGAACAACATCGCTTTAGTTCGCTCCGAGATGCCTGGATACTTCCCTTGTTGAGAGACCCTCCTAGCACAAAGTATGAGGGCGCGATTGACCGTCTAGGCATGGTTTAACTACAGACAACACGAACCGTTTACCTCCTTTCTGGTGGACTGAGTGGAACTGATAGGCTGTTGGCCCCCCTCCGTCTAATAGGCGCTCCTCATGCATGGTTGTTTACATCTTTGGGCGGGTTTAGTGACATCCCTGAACAGTCAAAGGGACTGTGTATGTGCTACAATAGCCGCAGTCAAAGCCTGTCTTCAGGAGTTATGGGAACCGGAGTGATGCAAACCTTTTTTTTTTATGTGTGTATGTGGGAACATTTTTAACGACATGCGGAAGAGAAATAACTAATAAACCAGTGAATGAAACATATTTTAATATGTTTATGATAGGGTAACATTTGTTAATTGCGTACCATGTTTACGTTCCATTTTAAAAGCATTGCTTAGCACGACGGCCATCGGCATTCACGACAGCCTGGACCCGCACTAGAGACTGGTCCACTGCCGCCCGAAACAACGGTGGACCATGCAGTTTTCCGCTACTGTGAAGCAGGCTGAAGATCGCGCACACTGCGTTCAAAATTCTCATCCACGGCTACAGTAACTTCAACAATTTGTGGTGAGACTGGCCGTCGGGCTTTCTGACGAATAATTCCCAAATTATCCTTTAACTCCAAGTTCGGAATCACGTTCGTCCTCAACGGTGCCGAAGAAGGACCTCTCTGTATTCACTTAATGCGTCGATACTCGCGAGAGCCATAGCACTATTGCTGTTGTTCTGGTTAAAACCAGATGTTCGAGTAAATCCATGCACACATTGTCCAGACTCGTGCTGACTATCTGCACATGAAATGCACGCTGACGCTTGTGTTTCAACTCCTCATCGTCGTACCAGAACCGGCGCCTAAGAACAAGTCGTGACACTAAAACTAAGTAAATCCTATAACGAGTACATCCCTAATATTAGTTCAATGCTGAAAATTAAAAACCTGCAATAGAAGAAAATATCCATTGAAGAAATCCTACTGGATATCAGCAAAAGAGAGGCTCCCGTGAGATAAGAAGATCGAAATCAATTTATTAACATAACGCTTTTTCAACTTTTGTACTCAGAAAACTTCATATCTGATCATATTGATAGATCTATTTCGTTATTGTAGTTATTTCTGTTTCTTAATGTTCATTTCATTATGAAAGTTCAGCAAAATATTTTTGGAAGCTATATTTTGTTTTTCACTTAAAATGTAACCCATGGCCATCAATCGATGAGAGGAATACGAGAAATATTCCAAAACAAGCCTCAAATTGTTTCGCATAACCGACTTTCAACAACGCAGAACACAACCAACACAGTACCCCTCCGCTCAGTTTCGTAGGTTGTTGAGCTGTCATGTCAGATGGACTCCACATTGTAAAACTATATATAATTCGGCAATGTTCTCTAATGGTCGCATCGGCCACGACTGAGAAACACCGCAGAAACCGCCGCCGCGCCAAGAAAACGCTATGATTTACCGTGAACATCCAGACAACGAAACAAACCCGAGTTACGTAGCGCTTGCCGTAGGTATAGTGTTGGGCTTTCGTTTTTAGAAATAAATAACTTTTGCAATTGTGGCTGATTTTATTGTTGATGATGAATAACGGTTGTGGATGTCCCTTCAAGAGCAACGTGTTCCTAGAAAAGGCTGAAAATTCTACAACGAATAAAGAGTCTGTAGTCCGCACGAGGTGAGGGGGCAAGTGCACACCCTCACCCCGTTCCCACCCCTCTCTGGCCCTATTCGAAAGACGTCGATGGGTGGCAAAGTAGGCGAAGAGTTGCAAATGTTTTCGTACATTCAATCTGTGACTCGCAAGCAGACCGTTGCTTCACTCCGTGGCATGCTGACATTCAGTTTTTGACAGTGTCAGAACTGAGTACCGCGACCAAAATTTATCGAAAAATATTTAACATGTAACAAATTACTACTACAACTAAACGATACGATATCTGCTATAATGATCTGATATGAATAAAAGTATAAGTGGAAATGTAACGAGTATAAAACCCTCGCTGTCAGGGTCGAAGTATTCGATGTCGAGAAGTATCTATACCACAGGTTTCCAACACGTGGCCCACTGGCAGCATGTGGCCCAGAGGAAGTATCAATGCGACCGAATAAGTGAGCATACATCATACGATCGGGAAAAACTCGTTTAAATTCCATTTATATCAAGACACGATAAAGTGAATGTTTTCAATTTGAGAGACCCACCACAGTGGTCTACCCCCCCCCCCCCCTTTTTATTTCTTTTACTCACGGATTATTTTTAGTGTTAAGTATAATTATTATGTGCTGTCGAAAATTACTCGTCTTCTTTCATTGTGGCCCAGGTAAGCTAAAATGTTGAATAACAATGATCTACAATTTTTCCATGTCCCTACTCGTGGCCGACCATTTTGTGATTATGGGGTGGAGGCGTTGTTTGAATCGATCCTGGCTGAACATCGTGCAGGTCATAGTGTCTAAGAGTCTCAGTCACTCATCTTCTGACTCCGACACCCAGTTGAGGTAATGCAACATCCATCGCAGCTGCGGCTAGCTGAAGGAAATGCGGCACACCCAACTGCTGTGCACAGAGGGCAACCCTCCGGCTCGGAGCGGATGGAGCCACCTGCCAGAGAACAGGCTTGTCTGCCGAGCTGCCATCTGCCCGCGCGAGCGGGTTGAGTGATGCCCGAGGAGCGGATTCAGCGCTTGTTTGCAGCGCGACAGCCTACACTCCAGAAAGGCGGCGCACAGGCACATCAAAGGAGAAACAATTTACATTTTTCATTTACGTCAACAGCGCGGCCGGCGTGACGCGCCTCTGCGGAAGCCAGCATAATTACCGCCGCGTCCGCCTCCTTCCTGTGGGCGAGCCGTCTCTCTGCCCCGCTCTGCTTTCAGGCCACGCCGCACCACACGCGTGCTTTGGCAGACGTCCCCAGCTGTATCGTTCTGTTTTTATAAATTTTAAAAAATAATGATAACTTCCATAAACAGCATCACTTATTTATATTTCTTCTTCCACCAAAGAAATACTGTAACTTACTCGCTATCGTCACGCTGAAAAATTCACGGACGCATACGAGTGATGGCACACAACACACACACACACACACACACACACATGCGCGCGAGCGCGCGCGCGCGCGGACTCATGTGTATACACGACCTAACAAAATAAATGAAGCATCTAGCAGGGGAGGAGGTAAGCAAAACGAAACTTCATGGGTTGAAACGTTATGTGATGTTATTGCTGTTATTGTAACATAGAATCATATTTATAAAGAACTCGGTAGTATGAACACACTTGCCAGTAGCCGGCCACTGTGGCCGAGCGGTTGTAGACGCTTCAGCCCGGAACCACGCTGTTGCTACGGTCGCAGGTTCGAATCCTGCCTTGTGCATGGATGTGTGTGATGTCTTTAGGTTAGGCAGGTTCAAACAGTTCTAAGCCTAGAGGACTGATGACCTCAGATGTTAAGTCCCATAGTGCTTAGAGCCATTTGAACACTTGTCAGTATGACGTTGTATCCCCTATAGCCTGGATGCCAACAGTGATTCGGGTGGGAAGGGCGGCATATAGCCTTTGTGTCCTCTCCGGAGACAAACTGGCCCAACTGTTGTAACAGGTCCTCGATATCCTGGAAAGGAGTTGTCGCTCGATCTGATCCTACGAATGTTCTATCGGAGATAGATCTGGGAATCGTGCTGCAGTAGTTCTTCAATACCACATACAGAATTCATAGTGAGACGTGCCATGTATGGACGAGCATTATCCTGTTGAAAATTGGCCACACAATACTGTCGGTAGCATATGAAAACACAGGCAATACGCGGTGTATCGTTGTGCCGTCAGATTTCCCTTAGTCCCAACCAACCGTTACCTGAATTATATCTGATGGCTACCCACACCATCACGCTAGGAGTAACTCTGCTGAGTTTCTGCTAAACATTGGATAGTTCAAATGGCTCTGAGCACTATGGGACTAAAGTTCTGGGGTCATCAGTTCCCTAGAACTACTTAAACCTAACTAACCTACGGACATCACATACATCCAAGACCGAGGCAGGATGCGAACCGGCGACCGCCGCAGCAGCGTGGTTCAGGACTGAAGTGCCTAGAACCGCTCGGCCATAGCGGCCGGCAAACATGGGAAAAATAGGACTTCACTCAGGTGGCCACCATACTATCCGACGACGCTCAGCCGGGATAGCGCGAAACCACACTCCGTCGCTTACCATAATGTGACGTCATTCACCACCAGTCTGCGCATTCCCATCGCGACACCAGTTCTGTATTGTGGTGTTACCGGCAGTCTGCGCATGGGGAGGTAAATGCCAAGATCGGTTGAGGCTACTATCGACCAATAGTATACGACGACACAGACTGTTGCAGGGTATCTACTACTTGTTCTTGTTCGTAGGAGCAGATATGAAGCTGTTACAATGTTCTCGATTCTCTCTTGTGGTGCTCAGACGTGGTCGATCGGAAACTTGATGACATGCCTGCTCTCACGTTGCCCTGCATTCCAACATCTGGCCGGTGTCACATCCGAATCTGCCCAACGTACCTCGATACTGCACGATTCGTGCAGCTGGCCAGATGGAGACTCTGTCAACTGGTGATTACCTGGCTTATATGAGTACGTGACATTTCTGTGCCCTTGAAAGATCGCTTAACATGTGACGCTGCTGACGCACATTATTTACATCCCTCTAGGCCTGATAACTGCACTGAACACGACCAGTACTAATGCATTCTGGTGGCCACTCGACCTCTCACAGATAATTCCGCCAGACCCTAGGATGTTCAAGAATACGTTATGAGTATTTTGGACTCTCAGTCACCAGCGGCTCCTTACAATGTTATTGCATTTCCTTTGATTTATTGCAGTAACTAGCTTTGTATCTATGGGCATGCCAGTTATATGTGATGCGTATCTTGCTTGGATACAGACATATACCATTCACTTACTATCCAGACTTCGATCGATAGTCACGTAGATCTGGTACTAGCATTAGCGCAGGTGTTGAAGTAATACGCGCAACTCCAGTAATTTTTGAGCGTCTAAGAGTCGATGGTACGTCGATGTACATTTTGCCCTGATCGTGGTAGTCTTATTTTTGATCAATACCTGTAAGAGACACTGGACTCGCATTCGTGAGGACGACGGTTCAATCCCGCGTCCGGCCATCCTGATTTAGGTTTTCCGTGATTTCCCTAAATCGCTCCAGGTAAATTCCGGGATGGTTCCTTTGAAAGGGCACGTCCGACTTCTTTCCCCGTCCTTCCTTAATCCGATGAGATCGATGTCCTATCAGTTTGGTATCTTCCCTCAAAACAACCCCAACCTGTAAACAACCCTCAGGCTGTGGCTAAGCCATGTCTCCGCAATATCCTTTCTTTCAGGAGTGCTAGTTCTGCAAGGTTCGCAGGAGAGCTTCTGTAAAGTTTGGAAGGTAGGAGGCGAGATACTGGCAGAAGTAAAGCTGTGAGGACCGGCTGTGATTCGTGCTTCGGTAGCTCAGATGGTAGAGCACTTGCCCGCGAAAGGCAAAGGTCCCGAGTTCGAGTCTCGGTCGGGCACACAGTTTTAATCTGCCAGGAGGTTTCATGAAAGAGAAGAGTTCTGCATTTGTTACATGATATATTGAACACTGCCAGAACGTACTGAACTTCTGTGTGTTGTTCGTTTTGGTTATTGCATACTACTGGCTTCATTGCTGTTGTGTAAACATTTTCAGAGAAACGACGGTGACTGCGGTAAGAAACCGAATAAATCATAATTGCTTTAATGCTTTGTATCGAGCGGATGTAGACCGTGGGTCCCTTATACCAAACTACTCAGATGGCATCTCTGAAAAGCCTCTAAAGGTTTGACAGTGGAGTTCTAGTTCACCTTACGCATGTAAATGGATCTACCAAAATAGACAAGCAAACACGGCATCCGTTCTGTATACAACACTCAAACAGCACGATAGACCATCGTTGTCAAGTGTAAGCAAGAGCCGTGCGCTGTCGTTCACTGCAAACGATATATCAAGCTCAACGGTCTTCACATCTAAAATCTACAGAAAATATCAAAAGAGCCTACAGGAGCAGACGAAGACGCATCAATATTGCCAGGGTTCTTAAGGAAATATCTTAACGTTCATCTCTCACACAAGCTGTTCAACCTACGCCATTTAACGCGTGAGGAGGGTTCCTTGAAAAACACTCCCTCCATCTGCCTCGGATAGTGGAAGGAAGGAAGGAAGGTCTTAACGTCCCGTTGACGATGAGATTATTTGGGACGAAGAGCTATATCGCGTTGGGAAGGAATGCAGAAGGAAACTGGCCGTATCCTTTCAAACGAACTGTTTTGGCATTTGTCTTAGCGTTTCAGGTAAATTACATAAACACTAACTCTAGATGGAAGTCTGAGTTTCGAACCACCAACGCCCAAATTCCGACATTTGAGGCCTGGTCGAAATACTTTAATTGTTGGTATATGTCTAATACATAAATTGACTTCCGATTGTTTAGTTTTTATTGTTCATGTCGATTAACGCACGTTTCGCAGAGAAGCTATATCAACAGGAAACTTCTTCAGTTTGGAAGAGATTGCGACCAGAACAATCGCGTGATGTTGAAGCCATCTACCAAACATTCACGTTACTATATAAATAATAAACTTCTTCATTGTGGAAGAGGTTGTAATCAGAACAACTCTCTCGTTATGAGATCAGGTAAATGTAACTCAGAATGGCTAAAATACATACGTAGAACGGTAAACTGTGATGTTACAATAGTCAAACGTATTGTTGTTTTGAAATGATGAGAGCTGTTTGGCATCACTGATCAAATGAAATTTATGCTGCTAAACTGAGCACTTGAATGTATGTGCCCACATTACGACTACGACCAATTTCACTGGTAGCTAACTATTTACACACCGCACTTTCTTTACCTTCTTCAGGCGTCAATATTTCCACAAGTCTCATGCCATCGTCTAGCTTTGCCTGTGCCACGAAAGGTTATCAGTTGTCTCGATAAGTTGTTCTTTTGAGGTGAGTGGGTCCTGTAGTCACTTAGTATCGAATACAGGTTTGTACCGTGAGAGGAAATGGTGACTTCCTCAACAATTTTAAAAAATAAATCCAAATGTTGTTCAATAAACATAGTCTACAGAAATACTCCGAAAGTTATTAAAAACTAATAGTGAAATCTTTTAGAGGGGACTAAAGCCCCAAGAAAATAATTTTGCTCTGCCGTAATAATGTAAGATAAATAAGTAGTCGAGGAACTATGAATAATGAGATGTATTGTATAATATTATAAAAGCTTTTATATTATTAGATGTCACTTCTTCGATTTATAGCACATTAATCTGTCTTTTTCTTCGCCAGAAGATACACGGAGAAGGCTTAAGACTCACTTCTTGGTAAGGAAAAGTTGCAAATTACCACATACATACAAAGCATTGTGAACGGTACAATTTTTCCGTCATAGTTTGGGACATGGTTTCCTGCATTTCCTGTTTGCACAAGATAACAGAAAGGAACAGAAATCAAGACGGACTTAGCTCTAATGTAAGACGTCATGTAGTGAGCATGACAGAGTACACCCGTGTTTCGCAAGATTATTCCCTACTAATCTTCTACAAAACTTCTAGGCCAGTGGCCTAAGCACTTCCCTTATATCGAAAAGCACTTTCGTGAGTGTAGCTGGAGCCTTAGAGCAGATACGTAACTGTCTTAGAGACGGCTAAAAGACGTGTCTGGTCTACTACAAAGATGGATCGGTCATGATGGGTGGAAGCCAACAGGCTTGTTGGGTGACGCACGGACCAAATTTGATATAAGCAGTGTTGATTCAGTCTGGACATCTGAGTGTTGCGCCTTACTATGAATCAACAAACAGCAAACAAGACTCGGGAGGAGAACAAATAAATTCCGCACCATTGACATCAACCTCTAGTAGACTTGCTTCCCACCGAGCGAAGTGGCTCAGTGGTTAGCACACTGGACTTGCATTCGGCCATCCTGAAACAGACTTCCCGTGATTTCCCTAGATCGCTCCAGGGAAATGCCGGGATGGTACCGTTGAAATCCTTTATAATTGAATGTTGCAAAATAAGTCCCTTCATAGCAGCTGCTTATGTGCCGGTACTGTAATTACAAGTGAATTCCAATTACCGTAAATGGTATGTGCAGCATTAAGTACTATCAGGACATATCACGGAATAAGACAGTACACAATACACAAATGAAACCGGCTGGTGGTGCGAGACAGACACAGAAGAGAGGAGAGAAGGAAATCGTAGAAACATTCAAGTTTATCTTATAACTCTCGGGGCGTCAGGGTTAAGAGCTGTTATAAATCAGGGAGTAGTACAGCAGCAAAGTACTTGGGAGTTCGACTACATTTACACAAGCGGAAGATTGCCTTTTGGTTGGAGCAAATGGAGAGTCAGTAATTGTCTAACTGTACTTCGGAAATCAGACAGACAAACGAGAACCAGTCACTAAGGAGAGGCAATCGTCTTTAATTGCCCACACATCTTACATAACTTCCTAGACCGATTTAATGCTCATGATATATTGACAGAAATGAAGTTTAATGAATCTTGCTTGCGACAAATTCTATCTTACAAGAAGCTATGTGCGATGGATACAACTTTCTTACATGAATCATAGATGTTGTGCAATGACTCAGACAAGAATTCGCACAAGAAACTGAAGAAAAAAATGACTGTATATCAAGATCAGAGATGAAGACGGTCTAAAACGAGATAAAAAGGAGAAAGTAATAAAATGGGTGGATACGTACAGAGATTCACATTCCCATGCCCTGTCATTAAATGCTGAGAAAAATTTGTATTGTTTCTACTAAGGACTTCTCACATTTCTGTCGAGGGTTAAGATTTCTATACAGACGAAAGAAGATAGAACTGCTAGTTCGATTATAATAAAGGTATGCTGCTTTCTCTCATTCCTAGAACGTGATTAATCTGAATTGTACAAAATGGAGATCGTACTTATAGTCGTCCTAACAAGTTTTTTGTCGTACTTTGCTTCAAACAAACATTGATTAACAGCCGTTTACGTTGTTATTTTTCCAGCAATTAAACTAAATTCATCTGTATAAACTTGTTCCATATCAGAATTTCTGAGAAATTTTGTTGTTGTAAATTAAAGACCTGAACTTGCAGTATACTCCGAAGTATATTAAACTTGAAAGGATCTTGTTGATTTGTAACCTACTATGACGTAGTCACAGAAAAGACATATCAATATCTCGTTTTATGTAGGGCATGAATTGAAATATTGCGTTACATCAGGACATTCTCATTTGCATTCTGAGACATCACGAGTTTGGAATTCATCTATTGTGTTTTCTCATACTTACTTCCAGAATCACCATATATTGTAAATACAAAATTATAATTTAGCTTGTTGTTACTGGAGCACACGTGGGTAAGACGTTTTGAGCCTTCAGAATTACGTTGTGTTCTTGTTAGAAACACATCTCCCCTTTTTCTGTTGGACGATATCGTGCATGTTAATAAAGATCATTCCAAACTTGAGGATAATGATACTTAATCAACACGACTCTTTAAAGTTTAGTTATCTCTATGCAGAAGAAAAGTTTTGCGTTGCGTATAACGTCTCTAATAAAGAAATTGTAATGAAATTTGTGATCTGGAAGGTCATCCCACTGAAAGCAGATTTGAAATTAGTATATCAGAAATACATCTCCCTACTTACTGATGTTTAAATTCCTTTTGCTTTGAATTATCTTTCAACCCTGCTTTTATCATTATCTGAGAAAAAAGAGCTAAATTAATAACTGATTTATATTGACAATCTCGTACACATTCTAGTAGTTGTCAGGTCTGAACGACAGGTTTTGTTTTTCAAGAAACACCTCACGTTTTATTGATTTCTAGGTTATCTCCAGCAGTCTCTTCCTAGACTGTTAATATTTGAGCTGTACCACTGCTTCCACAAAAGAATAATCTGAAGACACGCCTGTTCAGAATATGCCCGTACGATTTCTGTAACAGCGGAATTATAAAAGAGTTACTGCCGTGGACCTTAGAGGTGCAGAGTATCTTCTTGTACAACCAATACTGACCGAATATTTCAATGTAATTTTTATCTTAATTTCATTTTTTGTCAATTCTGGTCTGAGGAGAACAAACTTTCTTCAGTTATTCTATGCTATCTTCTTCAGATCCTTCATATTGTCACGATACGTTTTCTGTAGATCTCAAATTGATAACTCACCTAGTATTATATGACTGGTATTAGTTTCCAAAATTTTATATCGCTTATTCTGCTGTCATTTGTTCTTTCAGTTAGTTTCTCTGTATACACGAAAGTATTTTAAAAACGAAAATTTCATTTTCTTTCAATCAACCATCTGCATCAATAGCTGACCAGCACAAAATTGCCAAAATTTCAGTGATCTGATTGGTACATCATACGTTTCAAACAGTCTTGTCTATCTATTTACAAGTTCAAAAGTTTTAAAAGATGAGTTTCTTATCTCTGTTTCGTTCTGAAACGCTAACTGATCACTGCTCATCGCAAAAGAAAATAAGATTAACGTTATCAAAGGTTTTCTCATCATCAGTGAACATTAATTGCGTTGTGCTCAGTGTTATTTAGGCTTCAACGCCTTTAGAAACCAGAAGACATGCTACAGGACTTTCTACCATTGGTAAGAAAATTCCTGTAGACATGATGCAAGGAAAAGCAACAATCCAATTCGCTACTGGATGGTCTGCATATATTTCAATCGCATTCGGGAGGACGACGGTTCAATCCCGCGTCCGGCCATCCTGATTTAGGTTTTCCGTGATTTCCCTAAATCACTCCAGGCAAATGCCGGAATGGTTCCTCTGAAAGGGCATGGCCGACTTCATTCCACATCCTTCCCTAATTCGATGAGACTGATGACCACGCTGTCTGGTCTCTTTCCCCAAACAACCAACCAATATATTTCAACTTACGTTACGTAGAAGGAAGTGTCTTACATATTTTAGGTATGCCGGTGATTCACGAAACGCTACGAGTGTTCTGAAAAGGTCGAGAAAGCTAAAAGACACTTAATGTCATTCTTCGTTTGTAACTGTCAGTCATATCTTACAACAAAAAAAACTATATAGAGACCTAGAATTTCCTGTATTTATTTTTAGTAAGGCAGTTAGGTTGTCAAACGCTCGTATATACAAGTTCCTACAGCACGAATATGGTAGCAGTACTCATTCGTTTAATTAAACTACAGCTCCAAGACGTGAAACGTTAGTTCCAATAGAGACATATACAAATAATTACAGACTAAAAACATATTTGATAGTCTGATTAGTGAGACATAGAGATGTCTATTTGTATTTATTGTTCCAAGATATAGGAAGCAAAAGATGAAGACCAAGAAAGGAGATTTTAAGTCATAGAAGTGTAAGGCAGAATTACGGCTTATCATTTATTGTTGTTAAACTTCCACGTTATGTACGGTGATGGCAGAGAGTTACGCGAGAGCTATGTAATTGCGAGAGAAAGAGCTAGACAACATTGTTCTTCTCTCTGGATGCAAGATAATCGCGTTGAATGCAGTGGGCAGCCTACTTTGTACAGAACAATGGTTACGGATAAATGAAGCTAAGATGAAAGTGATTTTGGAAAGTGTAAAGATGGGCTACAACCGACTTAACTTCAAAACTGAGATTTAGACATTGACAGAGAAGGTGAAATTAATCTCAAATCTACAAATTATCAAGAACGACAGAAGATAACAGAAGCAGAAATAGTTGAAAATTTTCTTCATTAAAATAGGCATATTGAGTTTGAAATCAACAAGAAATTCTTGAATGTATTTAAATACAGAATTGTTCGGAACTGAATCTTCAATCCTCTCAAGTACAGGTAAGAAGAAACTGGAAGCACTTGGCATGTATTACTGTCGAAGAGTGAGTAGTAGGCAGATGAGTCACACAAATAGTAGGAGAGGAAATAAGTCTATGGAAAACGATGAATGGAATACAGATTAATCTTACATCTACAACAGTATAAAGTGGTAGTTAACTTTGCTCTAGAGGAAACAGTAAAGCGGTAAAATTACAGGTACAGAGCGAATTCAGAGTTGATATTTGATGTGACAATTACATAGAAATGGATAAAGCAGCACAACATAGAAAGACCACACGAACGACAACCAACTGTAATAGACAGTTCCTGGATGACAGCCATTTTTGATCGCGAATTGAAATTCTTGATAGTCCTGATCAATGGAAGTATTCGTTGTCAATAAATTAAGGAGAAAGTTAATAATATGAATTATAACTTGATATAACTGCACGAAGAAGAGGTGAATTCATATTTATAGCTCAAGTCTTAGCATGATTGATTACTGGATATATGTTAAGGGAATACACCATAATGCTTTGTCGTCTCTGAATCTGAGCCATTATTCCTGTGAAAATAATACAGTGAGTAGACCCATGCCCTTTACTAGCCCTATAGCATTTTTCTGTACTTACAACACAATTTATCTCTGCAAATAGCTTTTAAAAGTTAAGATACTCACCTTGGTATACTGAAATTTTTGAGATCTCTTGTTGACAACCCTCTGGTGTGTCTCACAGCTGTCTTCTCTCAGCATTCCTGTGAATTAGATGAAAATGCTTAGAAAAATATGAGTCACACAAAACGATGCAAGAACACACATTAATATAAATGCTGACGAACCACTTCACTTCTGTTAAAAATTCAGTCTTGCTGTTATTATCTGGATAAATTTATAACATCGATTCGCGGGATAAGGAAATTATAAAATGATAATATTTATGCATAGTCGCTTAGTTTTGACGGCTTTTGATAGTGGTATCACTGAAATCAGTCACCACTGTCAAATATCCAGTGATATTCGCAAGAAAAAACTTTAGAGTGGACCGACGTCATGTATCTAGGAGCGGGGAGATGAATGTCTTGCTAAAGTTTTTCGAAAAACTTCCATAAAAGTGTCATTCATTTACAAAATACGAAAAGTATCATCGATCATTGTCCGTATGTCGGGTACCTATGCCACGTTGGATTAGATGAAATAGAGGGATAAACGAGGAGAAGAGCTTCGCAATGCTTCATAGGTATGAATAGTCAGGAAGGAAGCATCACACAGTCGCTTTGGGAGATACTGCAAAAGAGAAGGTTTGGTGTCACACGCTGACAGCATACATGGGAAAATTGTTTTCTCCACTTTGTATATCTATTAATAGTCATCAACGATTAGACCTATTAGGCTGTACCGCCGTGGAACTATTTACACCGCCTCCTTAAAGTGTGGCCAGTGCTTCGATTTACACTGGGATTATGTTACAAGATGATTTTAGTGATTCTGTTGCCTTCCATACGTTAAACATAATCTGTCCACTTTTTGTATTTTTTATGACTCCACATTTAGTTTCTTTAATGTTAATATTCTTCGTGTTATGTAGTTGGGAGTACACCGATACGTAGCGGAGGCACCTGATTTCAGACGATTTATTTTGTCTTATTTTTTCTGATATTAGAGTCTAGTTCTCGCGTTCGTTCATAACAACAGAACAGCTGTAACTAGATGTACTCTGAGCAGCGTTTCCTTTCGAACATTACGTTTTGTTTGCCATCGGACTGTAGCAAATAACGTCCTAAATCTTCGAAACTTTATTTCAAGATCGTTTGCTTTTGTCAATTTAATATTTGTAAACTTAAGACATTATTTCAGATATTTAAATTTCAATTAACGGTTCATATATTTCGTTATTGGCTCTAATTGTCGAAAAATCTTTACTTTAATCACCAATCTGGCTCAATTTTTGTAGTGCTATTCGCACGTCTTTTCAGCATTATCTGTTATACCCTCGTCGTCAGGAAAAAGTAAAGTTGTGTAATTTACGTCGCTAATAATAAAGAGTCATTTCCTGTTTTAGACAGCTTTTTAATGTGTGAATGTTAAGAAATGTGGATGAAAGTGGGCTCCATTTTTTGATTCCCTGATTGATGTTAGCTGAGGTTGCTTACCGTTTTCGGACAATAAATGCTACATGTTAACGTACAGGGAATTCAACAGCTGTGATTAAGTGCACTGATATTCCTATATTTTTAGTGCTTTAACTATAACTGTAACTATAACTGTGATGGCGAAATCATAGAAATTTGGGTTTATACGTGGATGTACTGTAGTTTATTTATTCCGAGCATCAGACTCTCACGAAACTAAAGAAATATATAAATGTTCTCAAGTTCCTAGAAGGGGACAAGGTTAACCCCAATTAAAATAGCTGTGTCGTATATTCCCCAGTCTCTTAACGTATCGAGAAGGTGGCTCTTTACGAATAAGAAAACAAACTTAGTAGTTCTACTTTAACCGTTAGCTGAATAATGAGTTGTGCTGCTTTTGAAACCTAAATTAAATACCTTATTCTGCAAGGATTTGCTTTAAAAAATGTAATTCTGGCAGTGGCGCACGAATAGGAGTTGCAGAAAGACATTTGAACATCATTTATATGTTTAATTTCCGAATGACGGGTATAGTATATTTTTTATTTGTTGAATTTTAAGTTGCTATTAGATCCGCCGAGGTAGCAAAGAATCTACTGCGAATTAACAAAAATATCTTCATAAGCCAGTGGTACGTTACCGTGTTCCTGGAGTTTTTCTGACAGGGCAAGTACATGTATCGGAAGGAACGAAAAATTATATTTAAATTTCAGAGTATTGCAGCAGGCTAAAAATTACGCAGTAGACACAACTAAGGAACTATTGGGCTGCAGGTAAATTTGCATGTGGGACAGATTTTACACCCTATTTGCTCTGATCATCGATTTTAGTCTAGTAAGGGCAACTGCAACGCATCACTCATGAACTGAAGAAGAGGGAAGGACGACTGGGATTTAAAGCCCTCTTAGAAGAGGAAGTTGTTGTGGAAGTTTTTAAATTGATTCATTGTAATGATTACCTCGACCACAACTGCAAATAACTACCAGAAATTTTTACAAATAGACAACAAAAGGAGAAGGTGTCCAGCAACGGGTATTTTGATTATTTTTGGAATCCAGTTGTGGTAAATTTGTATTTTGACGTGGTATTTATTCGTGGCTGTCTGACAGAAAGAGAGTTCCCCTACAGCCTTCGACGACGTTATATTACTTAAGATATGTTCATTCCCTTACGTCACTTCTCTTTAACAGAATGCCTATGATTTCATTCTCTTTCAGTTCGTTTTACATACATAAATGAACATTGAACGGTTTTAGCTTGCTTACAGTTCGGCAATTCTAGATACATCAGGAGAAAAAAAGTCTCTTAAGCAGCGTAATGATAATTTTGACATGTATGCATCCTTTCTTCTGGATCCAATGCAAAAAAGGGAGAACGTGAGTTATTGTCATTCATCCACTTATGGGAACCTTCGGCGTTGAGAGCAGTCTGTTTTCAGATTCTTTTTGAGTTTAAGCGAGAGTAAAGTTCAAATATTTAGATGCAACCAAACTGGCTCAGTCTACATTGTCTACTTCTTTCACTCTTTTACATCGCTAACAACTATATAATGAGTTATGAGATATAAATTCAGTCTATCAACGGAGGTTGAGTAGACCGAAGGGAAAACGAAGTTGTTTCAAAATTATGAGTTCCTTATGCGTTATACAAGGTTGTAGCATTTATAGTTGCATTATTATACAAGAACTCTTTAGCAGTCGACAGAGTTTAGTAGACGAGACGATAGATGGATGCTCTGACAGCAAACTACATTTAATATGACTTCAATAATGCTTATAGCTGGAATCCGTAGATGGCATCCAATCGAATAACGTGTTTTCCAGGTATTTTCAAGTGAGTGAATTGATAGTTTTGGAAAGTTAGAGCGGGAAAAGTGGTCGCATAAACAACATACATACACGTGATTTGACTATTTTTAGTGTACTGTGGTCCGAAATTGAGAAAAGGTCTTCAGTACTAAATGTTGATCACACGAACACGCCGAGGATGAAAATGTTTGACAGAGCTATCGTAGGCAAATCCTATAGGAGGCGCACCTGGTGTTGATCTGCACTTTTTTTCCACTGATTGACAAAGCAGCATCTGTGTCGTAGAAAATAGTAGTCACTAACACACTATTAACTGTTGATGAATGGTTGTCATGGATGGCGAATGAAAATTATTTTCTTATCCAAGCAGCACTGAAGACGTCACAGAACCATGCTATACACTCGGCACTCTTGCTTCAACCGCAGTAACAACCACAGAAGTTCACGCCGTCACGCCACAGCTATCTCTAGGCCGCCCACTACTTCTCCGTAGACGGCACCGTCACCTTTTGTTCTGTCTACACCATACTTAAGGCATGATGTTTCAATAATACGATGTGGAGAAGTCGTAGTGAGACAGCTGTTCAATAGATTTGTCAGAGGTGTCTCGTATAGACAGTTCAGCGAATTTCGCACAGCACCCAAATCACGATCCTCGGCACACACAGCGCAGCACTGCAGAAATCCGACGACTGGAGTTGGGCATTCTTGCGTTGGCCGAAATGCGCATCAGTCATGCAAAAACCAGCAGCGGTGTGCTGAAACTGGTTCCTGCGGCGGGCACGATCGAGGCTCCCAACAAAAGGGCGGGAGGAGGTCCCGCACCGCGAATGAGGAACCGGTCCGTTTTGCACGCCTCTCAGCAGTGCAGATGAGCCGCGGCCCGCCTGCCCCTCCTGCAAAGTGTCGCGCCGGCACCTCGCCGGCGAGTAACCGTGGGCGACAGAAACTTAACGAACGCCTGCTGACATGACGTTTCAGTAGATGCGTTTACATATTCACACAAATCGACCTCATAATTCGACAGCTAAGGTTCGGAGGATAACTTTTCACGCCAACTAAGACAGAAAACGGGAAGGAACTATGTAAATTATAAGCTAGTTATAAGGCAGTTTACTGTGTAGTTAGTTTGGTGACGGCCTGACAACGTGATTGTGCTTATGACTCCACCTATAACGGAATGATCTTCCACTGTATAGAAACTGTCTTCCCGAAGGTATATGGAAACGACTGAAAGAAACAACACTCCTGTAATCAGATGTTGATGTAGCCTTCGGACCTATGCTGCATCATCAAACGTATCCGGACACCCCTATGTAAAGCGGAAATGACCGCTAGATGAGAATAGAGATGGACCAGCTCGTGTAAAAGAAGGCGGGGAGTGTTCTACTGTTAATAAAGCAGTAGTCAGTCAGGAACTGAACTACTCACTGGATGTCAGCTGAGTAACACCAACAAACAGGGAGCGTCGAGCACTGCGGAAGGTAGTTATAAAAAATTATATGCAGTCAGTGGAAGAAATCACTCCTGACTTCCTAAGTGGCATCAGTAGTCCACCTAGCAAAATCACTGAGCGCAGGGAGTTAAACGGAATTGGTTAGAATGGTCTAGTAGCTCCTCGTAAGTTACACACTTCTTTAGTCAAAGCAATGATTTGTGGATAGTGAGATTCAAGAACTGGACTGTCATACTCACAGTCAAAGACTAAACCAAACGCAACTCCTTTGTGATGACTCGGAACATCGAGTTCGCTTCAGACCTTAGCGTACTACATCACTAGCTCCTCTGGTTTCGGCCGCCAGTCCTCAGACATTCATAAACGTCACTGAAAAAAAGAAATGGAATGAGCGAATGGCATTGTTGCCCGGGAGGCGCCATCCGGGGAAGTTCGGCTGCCGTGTGCATGCCTTATTTCTGTCGGCGCCACAATGGGTGACTTGTATGCCGGTGATGATGATGAAATGATAATGAGAACAACACAACACCCAGTCCACGAGCGGAGAATATCTCCAACCCGGGCGGGAATCGAACCTGGGGCCGCTACATGTGAGACAAACACGCTACCACTCAGCTAAGCAGGCGGACATAAATGTCACTGAAAGTGGTCAGCAGAGTTGAGGCCATTCTAAAGGTGAAGACTGGACACAGCCCGTATTCCAGTAATACGTGTGCAT
The DNA here is from genome assembly GCF_021461385.2 of Schistocerca piceifrons. Lineage (NCBI taxonomy): Eukaryota > Metazoa > Arthropoda > Insecta > Orthoptera > Acrididae > Schistocerca > Schistocerca piceifrons. Next base: position 381,958,564 of record NC_060138.1, read on the forward strand.
ATACTTTTGATAGCATATATTCATGGCGAAACACTGATAATTTTGAGCGCACTCGTCGTTTTGTCAGAGGTGAGAGAGTTTGTTAATATTATAGTTTCAAAATTAGTTGTCTGACGCATGTCGCCCTCAGATTTTCAGACGAATACTTTTTCAAATAGAGCATTTCTCTGAATTTCAATTTCTTGCATGTTACGCTAAGGTACTGCACTAATACAAGTACTAATGTTAACAAATCATCGTAAGTATTGAATCATCACATTTTATCAAAATCTTACAAGCCTATGGAGTGTTAGAATTGCAGTGCAAGTAATATTTGTTATATAGCGTATGTGAGTTCCCCGTGTGGAACCACTATTCGGTGTCTTCACGATCTGAAATGAACAACGAATCTTTGGTAACTTCATGGACTCAGTATTTGTACATTGTTATAATTCTTAAGAATCTCTCTAATGTCTACGTAAGAGTATCGAGGGATGTCAGGGACCTGCTGTTACGGTTGTAATCGTCTGGCTGAGCAACACGACGAAGTTACGTTCGTACTAAACGTTTCATCGCACCGTTAATATCAGAAGAAATTTTCGCTATGGGCTGCTGGATAAATGCAGAAAATCGCTATACAAGATTGGTCCAGAAGATTTTCCTGCTTCAAATGGTTCAAATGGTTCTAAGTTCTATGGGACTTAACATCTGAGGTCATCAATCTCCTAGAACTTAGAACTAGTTAAACCTAACTAACCTAAGGACATCACACACGTCCATGCCCGAGGCAGGATTCGAACCTGCGACCGTAGCAGCAGCGCGGTTCCGGACTGAAGCGCCTAGAACCGTTCGGCCTCAACGGCCGCCATTTCCTGCTTCCGTCGTTTGAATGAGTACCATACTGATGATGTTAGAGCTTGAGGTTAGGGCTTGAAATGGTAAATACGAAATTCTCTGGCTCATCCGTGAGAAGAAATTAAGTGGCTCAGAGTCACTGTTACTGCGATGTGTTGCTGCTTCTGTGAAGTTTGTACGGCGGAAGGAAGGAAGATTAAGGTTTAACGTCCCGTCAGCAGAGATGTCATGGCAGACTAAGCAGAAGCTAGGATTGGTTCAAGGGCAGCGAAGGATATCGATCGTGCCCTTCCAAAGGAACCGACAAGACTCTTGCCTGGAGAGATTTAGGGAAATCGCGGGAAACCAAATTTGGATGGTCGGACGCAGATTTGAGCCGGCGTCCTTCTGAATGTTAGTCCAATGTGCTAACCACTGCGCCGCCTAACTAGTTAAAATTGTAGGAAAATTCTGGAGATGATACATATGTCAAGAAATTTAACTATTAATCAAATTAATCTTTCAGTTTCACCTCATTCTTTGTCGTAATAGGATTCAAATGCACCTTCTCTGAACGGCAAAAATTAAATTTTGTTAAGAAGAAATCCGTCCCAACGGAAGATTTATCATAATTTTAATGCTTCTATTAAGAGCTGTAAAAAGCTTTTACTTGCCTGAGTGCATTATCTGTACAACTTATACAATGAACGCAATAAGTTATATTCATCACCAACCTTACTAATGTTCAATAAAACAAAAATACAAATAACGTTAACAACAAATAAATAAAGCTAATATTGTCTACAACATTTATCAGTGAATCATCTCTAATGGCACGAAATAGAAAATTGGATATGCTGCACCAAAATTAATCAAGAAACTCTTCAGCAAAATTTCTGTTTTTTTGGAGCAGAAATTCAAAAGCTGATGACCTCGAAAACAGTCAGTTTGAGTTGTGTTTACCATGATTATACCCATCCAAAATAGTAATCGGTTGACACAATACCTTACGCACAGTTTGTACAACTGTGGCGTAAATCAACAGGTTGAGAAAAATTGTTTTTTACCTTACTTTTTAGTCCGCCACTGATAATTTTATTCATTACGATGAATCAAAGTCTAATTTCTTAGAGGATATTCTGATCTCTAAGAAACATCTACATTTGTTACCCGTCTATGACATATAAAATAAGATGTACACACATTACAAATGGTTTGCTGCCACTAACTTCACATGTGTCTAGACACCTCAACAAGTGTGCTAAATGTATCACCATAACGAGTACACTATTGTTTGCATAAGAGAAACAAAAACAGTGACGGTGTGAATAAGTGAACAGTGAAATGAAATCTTCACATATTACTTGAGAAGCAGAAGGACATCCAAAGAAAATTGATACCTAACCTTATATTTTCTTTACGTAGGCAGCCCAACAGGAAAAGTCACTGTCAGATATGTTGGGAAATTAACAACGAAGACAGTTGGATTTTTTTCCAATTTTGACGTGATTCAGGAGATTTTTACAGTGGTCAATTTCAGTATCGCTCTAGAAGACGTACTTTACCTTACTGACAAGACTTATTCCCCCTCCCCTCGAGTATGCAATAAGATAGAAGTAGTTAATGTTTCAAATTTAAGTCAAATAAATTAGCGCACCACACCTACTTTCAAAGTTTAGTTACCTGGCTTGACTAGAAGACCTTCGTGGTTTGCAAGATACGTAATCCAATTACGTGCCCTTCTCTAATTCGTTTGAAGTAGCGAAGCGGGTCTGTTGTTTATTTTTGGTAAAATAATTTATTTTGGCTAACTTCTCCCTTGATGATCGACAAATTTCTTACTCATCGTTGGTTCTTTGTTCTTCTCAGTATAACCAAATATGTTTCAGATCTTTGATTTAGATGTTTGATGTTGCCTATATACTTCATTTATGCAAAAATGGCCTTCCATGATAACGTATTGATATCACTCCCTCTTCTAATAACAAAATATAAGGATCCTTGACTGTAGAGTAATTGTAAAGTAAATTAAAATGGTCTAAAAAATCACAGGCTACATAGGCGTTGGAAACTATACTCATGCTACACTGTAAAATATTTTCGTGCTCTGGGGTGACATCTGTCATTGTACAATAAATTCCCTTAGGGCATAAATTTACGACACTTTGATGGGTAGAGTTCCCACGACTTACGAAAAATATTTAGTGAATTACAATTTAAGTAAAGGCAGCGTGAAAGGGAATAAATTCTTACTGCCTTGTTTCCTTACGGGAAGGACAGCTACAGACAAAGTACTTGTGTTAGACGACATCTGCTGAGATAAGAATGGGAAAGGATAATGCCTTTCGTTGTTTGCCTATAGCAAAAAATGTTATACGTACATTGCAATTCTTGTAATGTGCTCCAAAACTTCACAGGACATGCATGCTGGTTATTTACTGAATCGCTTAATAAGATCGATGTAGAGCTCTACGCAACAAATGTTATAATTGTCCCTATCTGTTTCATAATCAATCTGATTGAGACCGAAACCAGTAGTCACTATAGTGAATTAAACGCAGTTGTTTACAAATACGAGTGAGTATCAGTTAGACGAAAGAACCTAAGATAAGGGAGCGTTAATAAATTACTGTATTCCACTTTTAAATGATTGCTCTAAGGTATGAGGAGAAAGTCAAAATACAAATTTAGTACTACTACTCCCATCGAGATTTATATCGACCACATGATAACTTGCTTATTATCGTAGTCTTAGGATGTGAAAACGTAGCCGGAAAATATATTTTTTTAAATGTCTGTAACTAATGTATGTTTCATTATCACCAAAGTAAACAATTTCTGGGTAAAATAAAAAAAGCAAATGTATCAGATTCCGTTTATTAATATCTCATGTGATTTTAGCAGAGTAATTGATAGAATACATTTCTACCTATGATGCTCTGCTAGCTATCCCGTTGGAGAATATCTGTGAAGCTCAAGTGTACACAGTCAGGTCTGTAGGCCTGAAAATATATACGCAGAAATCTTTACAGCGTGAAATGAACTTGGAATGTTTCCATAACGTACCAGTGTTTGAAGTTCATGTCTGGCGTTTTGGAGCAACGTGAAGTCTGTGTCGGTTTAAAGGTAATATATAAAGGATAATCACGATGAGCCTCAAGTTTCTGTTGTATCATTGCGATCATCATTACATTTTTCTCAGATTTTGCTGCTGTTTCGCGATTTGTCGCCTATGTGATGTAGTAAATTATCCACTTAGATTATTCATAGCGGTACATTCGAAAACTAAGAATCCTGACTTATCGTGAAATCCTCTTTCACCGTAGACACGTGTACACAAGATATGGAAATTTATTGTAGAAAAAACAGTTATGATGTGTCTCGCCTCACTGGTTAGAGAAAGCAAGACACGTCCCAATTATGCAGAGTACGAAAATCGATTTACTCAGCCTCTGTTTAAATGCAGAGCATTTACGTTACAGAGTTCGCTATTCACATAAATATTCAAGTTGTTTTCCTATAGTTATTTTACTTCTCCTACCTCCACGAAAATTTTTACTTTTTAAAACAGGAATCTGAAAGTCCCGGTTGCAAGTTAGAGTATCACTTCCAGTAATACCTTGTCTGTCTGCGAGTACGGATTTCTCGGGTGAAAACTTTTCGCTGCAGAAAATGTCTTGGAGCTTTGCCACATGCAGAGTATATACACAGTTGTTAGTAATGAAAAACCAAGCGGGTACAAAGACACCAGGAAGTAATAGTAATCTTGCTCTTAGGGAATCACTTGACACAAACTCTTCTCGCCTTCCTGCATTCCGTTAGTTTTCTGACTACGCGGCTTTCCTATAGACCACATCAATGCCCGATAGCCTCGCTGACCTTCCGACAATATCCATTAGATGATTAGTGTATATCTTCAACAATAACGACCCTATGAAACTCCCTTCTGAACACTCTAAGTTACTTTTGCCTCAGTCAGTTAGTTCCGGGAAGAATGCCGTGTTGACTTTATGCTCCGTAATGGAGGACGCCGCCACATAGCCGTATAGCTCTGAAGGAACTGGATACGAAGAGATTTCACTAAGGATTACTGGAGCTGCAAAAACATGGCTCTGAGCACTATGGGACTTAACATCTATGGTCATCAGTCCCCTAGAACTTAGAACTACTTAAACCTAACTAACCTAAGGACGTCACACAACACCCAGTCATCACGAGGCAGAGAAAATCCCTGACCCCGCCGGGAATCGAACCCGGGAACCCGGGCGTGGGAAGCAAGAACGCTACCACACGACCACGAGCTGCGATCACTAGAGCTGCAGTACGTCCTTCAGGACAATAAGGTGGTGGTCCTTTCAAAGCAAACGTTTATCTATTTAGTGTCCAAAATAAACGCATGTAATTTCTTGTCCACCACGAAGCAGTATTGCGAATATGAAGTCCACGCTACGTGAGGAACACATGGCAAATCATTAGGACATCTCTAAATTATCAAGAAATAATTAACTTGACAAAATATATCTAGGCTGCTAAAGGTTTAGAACACAACAAGTAGGAATATTGGGCGTGTAAACTGGGGAGCTGTAATATCGTTTCATTTGTTCGTCACCCAACACTAAGTAAGCAAACGTGACGGTGAGACAGTCTTTCCTACACAGGGGCAGTGAGTCGTACATATACAACTCCTTTTCATTGTAATACGCTCGGGGATTTTTACGAAATTTTTCCGATTCTTACATGGGGACGGCCTGTTGTAGAGCTCTTTTTAGTTTTAGTTTTCCCCAAATGAAGAAGATATAATGTAGGAAGAGCTTTAACCTTCCTCCAATTGACTTGCAACGTAACAGAAACCTCCGGGTAAACATGTTCCGTTATAGAGGACGCCGCCACATACGCCTGTAATGTTAAGCGAGTACATCGTAAATTCTATCGGTCAAACATTATGGAGTAAAAACAAGCAGTATCATCGATATCTCTAAAGCACTCCCTACTCGGAATCTAAGTACAATTACACAGCGATCTGGTGCGAAAACTGGCATGAATTGGCTGTCTTTGGCGGGACTCCGTGGCATCAGCTACTAATTATTTCGCACCTATACGAGAATACAGCCTGTTATACATCTATATCCAAGTTCTTGAAACCATCTTACAGTGTGTGATGGAGGGTACTTGTGTACCTCCGTCACTTTTCCCCTTTCCTGTTCCAGTCGCGAATTGAAGAACAATTGTTGGTGTGAGCTTAAACTCTCTATTTTTACCTTGATCGTCTTTTCGCATGATGTACATATGACCAAGGAATATATTGGTAGACCCTTCTAGGAAAATACACATTCGGATTTTAACAGTATACCACATGCTGACGCAAGAAGGTCTCTCTTGCAAGGTCTGCCACTGGAGATTGCTGAGCATACACTTGACGCTTTCGCGCCTGTTAAGTGTGCCTGTAACGAAACGCGCTGCTCTTCTTTGGATTTTCTTTGTTTCCTATATCAATCAACTTTGATACGAATCCCAGACCGATAATCAATATTGAAGTATTGCTGTAACCAACGATTTGAAATCTGTCTCATTTGTGAGTCGTTTACACTTTTTGAGGATTCTATCACTGAATCTCAGTCTAACTTTTATCTTACTTGTCATTAGTTTTATTTATCCTCTCTGTACGCGTCCTCCTAGATATTTTACGGATGTGCCTACCTCCAGAGATCTTCCTGCAATCGTATAATCATGGAATAATGGCTCTTTCAACAAGTTTACTTGCAATACATAACTCTTATGTTGAGGATCCACTGTCGATCCCTGCACGAAGTGTCCGTCTCTGCAGGTCTACCTCCACTTCGGTGCAATTTTCTGACGTTGTCACTTCTCTGTATACGGCAACATCATTCGGGAAAGCCTCGTGGAATTTCAGACGTTCTTATACGCGGTGTTACGGCCATAAGTGCAAATATTTCTATCGGGAACTGAGGACCGTGTACTGAGCAACATTACATCAGTATTTACGTCATTTGCAGCCTAATAATTATAGTCATTAGAAGTCGTATGTTTTTAGGTTGGTTAGCATCTACAAGTAAATATCGCAATACTTAATTTTACCTGGGCAGTACGTCAGATGCAGAAGTGTGGACGTGTGGAGGCAAAACGGTTGGTGTATCCTGACAGCGGTAGTTGACTTAGTGATGTAGGACGGCCATGCAGAAGACATTACATCGTAAATTTTATGAAATGTTTGTGGGAAATATATTTGACATAGAGAAGTAAAACATCGAACAGATGGGTGTTTGTACATGTTAAGATATCACGTATAAAAATATCTATACCCTTTACAACCCGTATGTTGTGAACAGTAATGATCCTATAAAACACGCTTGAGATGTGCCCGAAATTACTTGTACATCTAAAGATTTCTCTGCATTCATAATGACAGGCTGTGTTCTGTTTGTTAGAAACTCTTCATTTCAATAGCACTAGTGCTATGGCAGTCCCTACGATCGTAATTTGTTCCTTTATCGAACGTCTTCCCGAATTAAGGAACGTGACATCAACCTACGCGTCGGTATCTACTGCTTTCTCGGTATCGCGGACGAACAAAGCGAGCTAAGCTTCACACGATTGTAGTTTTCGGAGCCTATACTCATATCTAAAAAGAAGGTTCTCGGTCTCCAGACACGTATCAATGGTGTTGTCGCTGTTGTCTTTGTGGTCTTCGGTCTGAAGACTGATTTGATGCAGCTCTCCAAGCTACTGTATCTAGTGCAAGCCTCTTCAACCTCCGAATGACTACTGCAACCTACATCCTTCTCAATCTGTTTACAGTATTCGTCTCTTGGTCTCGCTCTACGATTTTTACCCACAACACTTCCCTCTAATAGTAAATTTGTGATCCCTTGATGTCTGAGAAAGTGTCCTATCAACCGATTCCATCTTCTAGTCAGGCTGTGTCAGAAATTTCTACGCAATCATATTCAGTACCTCCTCATTATTTACTTGACTTATCCATCTAAACTTCAGCTTTCTTCTGTGGCACCACATTTCAAAAGCTTCTATTTTCTTATTGTCTACTGTTTATCTTCCGTATACCACATCCATACAAATTCTTTCAGAAATTATTCCCTAATGCTCATATCAGTATTCGATGTTAAAAAATTTCTGTCCATCAGAAATACTTTTCTTCTAATTACCAATCTACATTTTATATCTTCTTTACTTCGGCTCTCATCAGTTATTTTGCTCCTCAAATAGCAGAATTCATCTACTACTGTAAGTTTCTCGTTTCCTAAACTAATTCCTACACCTAATGTAGTTCGACTACATTCCATTATCTATTGCCGGCCGAAGTGGCCGTGCAGTTAAAGGCGCTGCAGTCTGGTACCGCAAGACCGCTACGGTCGCAGGTTCGAATCCTGCCTCGGGCATGGATGTTTGTGATGTCCTTAGGTTAGTTAGGTTTAACTAGTTCTAAGTTCTAGGGGACTACTGACCTCAGCAGTTGAGTCCCATGGTGCTCAGAGCCATTTGAACCATTTTGAATCCATTATCTATTATCCTAGTTTTGCTTTTGTTGATGTTAATTTTATGCACTCCTTTCAAGACACTGTCCACTCCGTTCAGGTGTTTTCCCAAGTCCTTTCCTGTCTTTGAGAGAGGCACAATGCCATCGTCAAACCTCAAAGTTTTTATTTCTTCTTCCTGAACTTTAATTCCTATTCCCAATTTTTCTTCGGTTCTCTTTACTGTTTGCTCAGTGAACAGATCGATAAGCTACAGCACTGTCTTACTCTCTTCTGAAACGCTGCTTCTCGTTCATTCATCTCGACTTTTAAAGTTGCCGTCAGGTTTCTGTACAAGTTATAAATAGCCTTGAATTTTACCCTTGTTACCTTGAGCGGTGGCATGAGCCCCCTCTCATATTTCTATCTTACTCTGAGTAACTCGATTTTTCTCTCTAACTGCATGCAGTAAAAAGTTGTTATTCCTTCACATGCAGACTTCCCACGCAGCGTCTCTCGTCACCCGGGTGGTCCAGTGACAGGCGAGTTCTGCTGATCTTGAAAGGGTTAAGCCGATGGGTGTGAGGGAGTAGAGTGGATGTTTTCCAGACATTATCATAAGAGCGGGGGTGACACGCCCACAGAAGCCTGATGGAGCGGCTGGGCTAGAGATTTCGTTACTTCACAGAATCTTTGTGGAAACACTTTCTTGCGGGCTACCAGCGAGGTGTGGGAATGACTTGTCTTCCCAGCCAGTTTTGGTGGGCAAATTCCCGCGTTTTCTGCAAAATCATAACTGTGATTGGCTTGCTTACGGGATAGCTCCGTGACATAGCAAAATCGGCGCAGAAATAGGCCTCAAGTATCTCCATTGGTGGAATAGTAGTGCGTCGGCAATTGAGTGGAATTTTCCGCCTGTTTTCGAGTTGCTGATTGGAACGTTTAACCACGGCCGCTGTCGAGGGGGCGGCAATGTTTTGTGTTTGGCTTGTACGGGTGCTCTTGAGAGGGTTGGCTCTCGCCTTTCGGTCGGAGTAGGTTACAAGACTGAGCTCTCGCTGCTCTGGACAGCCTGCCTTCCGTTGGCTGTCTAATATACTTTTATTTAATTGTAACTGTTTGACGAAGTTGCTGAAGTTTCGACTTCAACGTAACTTTCCGAGTACAGTTTTCAATTGAGCGTTCTGGGTACAAGCGGCCTATGTTGTCCGTCTTGAGCAGTTTTGGCTAAAGTTGCTGTATCGGAGTTGCTGTGTGACTTCGCTTGTTAAAATCACTCATTGTACCGTCAGTGATTGTGTAGCGAGCCTTCTTCGTCTCCCTCAGAGGCGCATTTGTGTTGCTAGGAAGTCTTTAGTCTGGAACCACCAGACCAGGATAATTTGTTTCAGGCTATACTCGCGGCATTATCATCACCACGACGGGACATCGAAGCAACCAGTCGTCGCCTAGGGTATGCCAGATCGTGTCCTTGCAGTTAAGAAGACAGCTTGTTAATGTATGTCCGCAGCACCTGCACATTAGGGAATTTTGCTAGGTGATAATCAGAGCTCACCGGAGCGCGCCTGTTCGTCTTTTCTAACTTTGTTCTGTCTTGGGTGTTCATTGTCTGAATTCTCCCTACTGTAGCAGCAATTAATGTTGGGTTGGCTGGGTGTTTCTCTTAAAATTTGAGTTTCAAGGCATTGGCACCACATACCACTTGGTCATAAATGTCACAAGCTAGTTTATGGACAACTTCACATTCACAATATGTATTTGAGTATCCAATTCGACGTATTGTAAATGTTTCATGTGTTTTGTTTATTATTTTAAGTTTAGTCATACTAAATCAAATTGTTATTTTGGACTGAACTTTCATTCTGTAGATCGGTAGAGCAACCCTTTCATTTCTCAGCATGTTAATGAAACTTTCCTTTATCAAATTAATTTCTGTCAAATTTAATTATTGCAGGTGCCAAACTCTTTTCTACTCCACTTGCAGGGTCGATTACAGTCAGTTCACGTTTCTTCTTATTCCATGTGCAACAGTAAAAGTCGGAGTTAGAGAAGGGGAGGGGGCATCATTTCCATATGAAGATTCTAGAAGAATTTAGTGTTAAGTTCACTGCTAGCCCCGGCACCTCGCAACCTTCGGAATTTCAAACAGAATATTGCAGTCAACATTTCCAAAAGCATTGTCTGAATCTAGAAATGTTATAAATGTACATTTGTATTTCTTTACCATCTTCTAAGATAAGTAGTAGGGTCATTAATGCCTCACGTGTTCCCACATTCCTTCGGAATCCGGTGTGTTCGCAATAAACGGGTATAAAACAAGTTCCAAATCTTTGCAATTCATTTCACTCATATAACCTTAGCGCATTGAGATAGATGTTCAGACACCGTACTCGAGCGACTATAATATGTCTGGATGGTCCTGTCCTACGGCTGCAGTACGCAGACATACGCGACAAGCGGACAGTGAACTGGCTTTGTGCCGCACGCGCGTGGCGACTCGGAGGCGTGTGCCCGGCGTCCCTTCCGAGGGCCATCCCGAGCAGCCGCCGCCGGTCGGTAGGGCGGTAATGGCCGCGCACCACCAGTGGCAGGTACCGCCGCTAATGCAGGCCCATTCGTACCGGCTTCCGCCCCAGAAGGCTAACAAGGAAAAACGAAAACGACCACTGTAAATGCAGATTAGTGCGGTGAGGGGATTCCGGCCGAAGAACTCGAGCTGGGAGGATAATTATTCAACCAATTGTCGACGTTGTAATCATTAGAGATGCAGCATTTGTTTTCACACTAAAAAAAATGAAAAATATAAAAGCGAGAGAATGGATCCCGCCCATGAAAGTAACTGAACACCTAAGTATTTTACTGAAGTAATTTATGAATATCGAATGTAATTTTGCTAATAAAAGTAACCTTCATAACCCCTACGAAGCCATGTGAAGCCAGAGTGGTGTGTGCTTACAAGTACAAGATGTCGAAAAAATTCGCTCACAGTGTTGAAAAAGTTATCTGTAACTTAAGTTGTTTCAGACTTCGAGCGTTTAGTTTATTGGAACTCGTCTCATAAATATTAGCCGTCAACGAATAGCCGCTGCCGTCAAACTGATTTTAACGACCTTCTTCCGCTTGGCCGAGTTGAGGAAATCACTGCGGTTATTCATTTTGACAGTTTTAGGAAAGAATGGCTCACACTATCTCTCAAACACAAGCAGGTCATCATAGGCCGGCCAATGTGGCCTAGCGGTTCTAGGCGCTACAGTCTGGAACAGCGCGACCGCTACAGTCGCAGGTTCGAATCCTGCCTCGGGCATGGACGTGTGTGATGTCCTTAGGTTAGGTAGGTGTGAGTAGTTCTAAGTTCTAGAGGACTGATGACCTCAGAAGTTAAGTTCCATAGTGCTCAGAGCCGCTTGAAGGTCATCATAAATACGAAGCGCTCTTCAGAACAGTACTTACCAAGGCTGAAGCTCAACCACAAACGGCCTGGCATATTTTGGACACATAAATTATTATACGTGTAAACATAAATTCAAATGGCTCTGAGCACTATGGGACCTAACTCCTGTGGTCATCAGTCCCCTAGAACTTAGAACTACTTAAACCTAACTAACCTAAGGACATCACACACAGCCATGCCCGAGGCAGTATTCAAACCTGCGACCGTAGCGGCCACTCGGTTCCACTGTAGCGCCTAGAACCGCTCGGTGACTGCGGCCGGCTGTAAACATAAAAATCGCTCTATAGCCACTCATTAATATTTATATTTATTAATCGCGGCGTATTCCTGAACTTAGTCACTTCTTTAGGAGATATAATTCTTTATTGATAACAGAAAAGAACTTTTAATACAAAACATTTCATTACATGACATTCAGAGACAAATTAAATTAACCTGAGTACGAGGTGACTGGTTTCTGAGTGTTCTGCTGCCAATTACAGGAACAGTCTTCACAAATATGATAATATTGAAAGTATATTTACTTTCAATATCTCGCACAATGTATATAAAAAATATTTTTGACATCCTATAAATCCAGTAAATAAATATTGTCATTTAACTACAAATGAACAAAAGTCGCAGCGACTCAGATTAGAATGTAATCGAATATCTGCCACTAAATTCAACAATAAAACTGGCCACAGTATATCAGCGTGAAAAATGATCCAACGATTCTTAGTAGTAGCTTAATCGTGAAGTGTAGAGGCGTATGCAAAACATTCATGAAAAGTCTTGTACGGTCCATAACACGCAACTCACTTTTTTCCATTAGCAATTTCAAGATCATCCTTGCTCGGCTCCTGAAGCTATGTCTATTACTCGCCATTACAGTGTACTTGTGGGACGTAATCATGGAGCCCGAGAATTAAGTTCTATAGCCTTCGAAAAAGACAGTGTTTCCTAATGACACAGTGCAATCATGTAACATAATAGGCTTACCTGTACGTCAAATGAAGACGAAGGAGTCCATAATTTTCACCTTACGATCATATATACCCTCTTTTCAGCTGTGTATTGTGTTGATGCTGCCCTTATATTCTCTTTTCTTGGTTAACCTCTCCACCTCTAAATACCTGTTGTAGTCCTCATCTTATTTATTTTGTTTTCTAACTCATAATGATTCTCTCTGCCTCACCTTAAATCCCCCCCCCCCCATGCCCACGCACTCCATCCCCCCCCCCCCCCAGCACATATACACAAACAAACGTTAAAGTTGCTTGTGATGTACTGCTCCTTCAAGGGTCAAATTTAATTATTTCTGGATCTCCCAGCAAGCTGCACTTCACACGTTAAGCAGTAGGACCCACACAAGACAAAAACACCAACAGCTAGGAATGTAATCAGCCTAAGATAAATGGGTAAATACGGAAGTATGGAAAGCCGTACCCCCACCGAACATCGTTCTCTGGCTGTATTCACTTCAACCGTAACTCTCTTGAATAGTGTATAGTAATTATTCGAAAGTTAGTCAGATACAGCATTTAAAAAATTGTATAGAAGTTTCGCACAGTATATTTTTTCTTTTGTTCTTTGTAGCTAACGTATGTATCCTATCAATGAAAAGAGAAGATCGACGTTTCTTAAACATAAACCAGGTTAGGAATTATACTGAGGTTTGCTGATTGATGATATTTTTGTAATTAATTAAACTGCCCGAAACATATTTTTCTTCTTAAATATATTCAGTCCGTGATATCTATAATTAACTAAAACTAAAATATATGACCTAGAGGTTTCAGCACGTTTTACTGTCTATCAACAACTGGTGTAGATATATGGAATATTATAATACTGTGTAATATCTCACGGTAGGTGTGTGAGTACTTTGCTAATAGGAAAGGATCAGTCTCACTGACATGGAATTGACTTCGTAGTTAAGATAAAAAAAAATGCCTTTTTATAGTCTGTACAAAGGATAGGACAGAATGAAACATAGAAGCTTCAAGTTTATGCCCCATTCACACAGAACAAACGCGTTAAGAATTTTCTTATTCGTTCACAATATGTTCGAAATCCCCTTCATCTAACTAATTAACTAATCGGAGGGATATATCGCATCAAATGGTTCACTCATGATCGGGTAGTGTGTTTATAAGGACAGGTGGAAGTACTTTCCAGAGGACAAATTTGCTGCACACCGAATAATGAGGGTACTCGGACATTCCCGCTACAAACTTCTAGGACTTACAGAGAGGAGTGCGTACATAATATTTTTAAGGGAATGCAGTCCGGAACCATTGCTTACTTCATAAATAGGTATGCAACAGAGTAGTCATGGTGGAGGGCAGTTACATAAGATCGGCTGTTGTCATTTAATGTCTGTCCTACCTGTCTGACCTGGTTCGAGACTCATTCACTTGTCTGTGACAGTTAGAGATACGTTATTGAGTACACGTTTGCAGAATACACCAACATGATCCTTTTGAATAGCGTACCTTCCTCGCCACAACAGCGCGACTTCGAGAAAGCGTACCTTCACCTTCAGCAACTCACTCGAACTAGGAGAGATCGTACTGCACCGCGTTGAAGAGAACCCGTCGACGGGTACACGAGAAATTTCACTGATTAACAATAAGTAGAACTGCAAAACAAGTGATGTTGGCTCTGAGCGCTATGGGACTTAACAAATGTTCAAATGTGTGCGAAATCTCATGGGACTTAACTGCTAAGGTCATCAGTCCCTAAGCTTACACACTACTTAACCTAAATTATGCTAAGGACAAACAAACACACCCATGCCCGAGGGAGGACTCGAACCTCCGCCGGGATCAGCCGCACAGTCCATGACTGCAGCGCCTTAGACCGGGGACTTAACATCGGAGGTCATCAGTCCCCTAGAACTTAGAACTAATTAAACCTAACTAACCTAAGGACATCACACACATCCATGCCCGAGGCAAAATTCGAACCTGCGACCGTAGCGGTCGCGCGGTTCCAGACTGAAGCACCTAGAACCGCTCGACCACACCGGCCGGCCAAGAGATGTTCTGGTTCACGCCTAATCAATTGCTTGTAACAGCGGTAGCAATGCCAACATGTTTTCAAGTGGTTGTAGCACGGAAATGATACGTTTCCGGGTATTCGTTTCTACAAGTCCTAGAAGTTTGTAACGGAAATTTTCGAATAACCTCTACACTGAATCAGTACATCCCTCGTCTTTGGACATCTGTAATACTGTGACAGATTGGAAATACGTATATAACGTGATATCTTGAGTTAACAAGAATTAAAATATTTCTGAGTAACCTAGAGGTTGGAGCAAGGTTTATTGCCCATCAGCAAGTGGATGTAGGCCTGCCGCAGACGTACATTGAGCTACCGCCTACGCAGTTACACCACCTGTCTATATCGACTGACAGAATTTGCACAACTCCATTGGAACTCCCCGCGCCGAAACTCGTGTTCGACACCGGTACGAACGGCATGCGCGCGCATATTTAAGAACTGTTTTGCCAAAAGTACGGCACGCACCGCATCGGCAGAAAAACAGCCCCTATCTCAGTTATGAGCCCATCTACATGTATGAAATTATCTCGCAGGAAGGTCGAAGCCAATTTGGTGGCTCAGCGAGAAGGTAAACACGGCAGGCCGGTAATTGAGCCATTGTTCTGGCGGGGTGCATTGTGCCAGCTTTCTGCTCATTCTGTGGCTCGGCGGTGCCAGCCCTTTGTTCAAGGATCCGGCAGCAAGAAATAAAGCTTTGTCAGGCGCGATGCAGCTTTTCTGGGAAAGAAAGGTTCTGCTAAACGGGCGGACAGCGGCGCATTGTTCTGGCGTTGTTTGTTGCCCACGCGCCTGCTGCCAGCGGCTTTGCATTAGCGCGCGTTCTTCGGCGACAAGAAGCGCCGGCAGGATTTGTTCCACGTCTGCTCTGCGGATTACTCTGGGGTCACCTGATGCTGGATAATGCACAACACCTGCTACCTGTTGTGTTCCGTTTTTATTTGTTATTTTCATTATTAATGAGGAGTGGAACATGAAAACTCTGTTATAAACACATTTACGAAATACGTTGTCCGACATCGGAATTCACCGGTGTTGTCAACAGTTCTGATCCTCCAGTCCCATCTGCGATCCTTGCGATGTAGCGTTGATCGACCATACCGTACGGTCCTCTAGGTTTACGATGTCGTATTTTCCATGCAGCAATCTGCTAGCAATATCTATACATAAGGGCGTACCCAGGATCTGAACTAGGGGGGGGGGGGGGGGGGGGGGGGCAGGTCATACTAGTCTCAGGAAACAAGGACTCGAGACAACCTACAGCACTTCTTATTAAATAAAAGAGTAAACCAGTGGAAAACTGCTTTTAATAAACATTTTAAATACAAGAATGCACTTGTACAATCCGAGAAAACATGCAGCATTTCTTATTAAATAAAACCGTAAAGTAGGGAAAAACTGCGAGTATCTTCTGGGGGGGGGGGCGGGGGGAGGGGGCAGCTGCACCCCCCCTGCCCCTCGCTGGGTACGACAATGTATATACATCCTACACCTGTTGGTATTCAGCGTCTGCTATGCGATACTGAGGAAGAAACGATCTGTGACACAGGAAGTCGCGAAAGAATATTGTATTGCTTCAATAGTAAGACCAATGCCACGGAAATCGATTTTTTTTGTTTTTGGCTTAAAATGTTTTTTGGTTTGTCTATTTAATCGCAGCATTCATCGCAAGTTCGCCAGAAACTCCGTTATCGAGTTACAATGTTATTTATGATAAACTGTCTCCGAAAACCATTCAGAGCGGCGAAAAAATAGTGGGACATGTAATTTCATGTGCGTGCTGGAACTTTAGATGAGACCAGCCTGTTACAAATTCTGCACAAAAGCAGAGCAGCGGGTGACAGAAAAAAAGATAATAATAATTTTAAAAAAGTTTGGTTGGCTCTGAGCACTATGGGACTCAACTGCTGAGGTCATTAGTCCCCTAGAACTTAGAACTAGTTAAACCTAAGGACATCACAAACATCCATGCCCGAGGCAGGATTCGAACCTGCGACCGCAGCGGTCTTGCGGTTCCAGACTGCAGCGCATTTAACCGCACGGCCACTTCGGCCGACTTTAAAAAAGTTTAAATGTGTTTGAAATCTTATGGGACTTAAACTGCTAAGGTCATCAGTCCCTAAGATTACACACTACTTAACCTAACTTATTGTAAGGACAAACACACACACCCACACACACACACCCATGCCCGAGAGACGACACGAACCTCCGCCGGGACCCGAGTGACAGCGGCTTCTAAAGAAGTCCATAGGACCACGATGGCCACGAAGAAAATGGAGACGCGCAGGACCACCATGGCCACGAAGAAGATGGAAGAAGACTTAAATTTTGATCTGGAAGGATTGCTGTACAGACTACTGATTGGTGGCAGGAGGTATGTTTAACTACAAAATCTGCAACTCAAAATTTTAAATCCGTTTTTCTCGAAAACGTGTTTTTCTGATAGGCCAGAAATATTGACTGAGAGCGGCACATATGATTTAGATCGGGATTTGATGCCGGCATTCTAAACAGAGCTCTCTGTCAGCGAATGTAACCGTTTAGCGATATCTTCAATATTCTGTTTCCGGGGTGCACTTTTGTCTTGATCTTGCGGCCGAAGAAAATGACGCTTGTTTCAACACTTCACTATTTTGATAGAAAACATTTTTCACTTATCCTATGCATGCTGACACAACATATAGGCTACTGAAAATCACTTATACAAAATTGTTTTGTCAGAGGTACAGTAGAAAGTAGTATTTTATGGAATAAATCTGAAATTAGAGAAGCTTCTAAGATAAAAGATCTTTTAAATGTCGAAATGTATAGTCTGCATTTATTGCTAAGTAATGAACTCTCACCTTTGATTTTTTCTATCTTACTAAGCAGCATTGATGAGAAAATAGACTTTTTACGTAAAGCGATTACCCAAAGACATAAGAGAAAAATTGATTTACTCGTAGCTAAACAACAAAATAAGCTTTTAGAAAAGGTCAACAATATACATCAATTTTATCCAAGGACAATGAATCTTACAGATATTCAGTTCACAAAGTCCGAAATGTCGCTACTTGACAAAGGCTTAAAATATAACTTAACTCCCCCACTGAATAATACGAATGTTAAACACATAATTGCTGATGTTATAGCAACAAGCAAAATATCGAAAATAAATAAACCCGAAGCATGCAAAATAGCCCTAAAAACGAAGGATTTAATTTTAAAAGAGAAAAATAAACTGCAAAGAAAAACTGAAGATAAAACACTTAAAAATATCAATAATAAACTACTAGCAGAGAAAGCAATTGTGGTAAAGGCCGATAAAGGAAATACCCTTGTTATTATTAAAGAAGACGATTATATATTTAAAACACTCTCATTTTTTAATGAAAATGGGATCGTTGGATTAACTAAAGACCCCACTCCAAAGTTCCAGTTAAAGATCAAGAAATTAGTCGATGAAAATAATCACCTCTTGACCCCTGAAGAAAAGAATATGATGAAAAATATGAATCCCCAAATACCTAAATTAAGATCACAGATTAAACTTCATAAAAAATAGAAATCTATACGACCTATTGTCAACTACAAAAGTAGTCCTTCATATAAACTAAATATGAAACTTAATAAAATTTTGAAAGCATTCTATACATATGACAGCAATTTCAGTATCAAAAACAGTTATGAACTAGCACAACAAATCCACAATATAGACATTCCAACTAGTGCAAGTTTCGCCTCATTAGATATTAAAAATTTATATACAAATATACCCATTAATGAGATGATTAATATAATTAGGGATAACTTAATACAATACAAAAATATGACTAAAGACGAAGTAATCGAATTTATAGAACTCCTTGAATGCACTTTAGATTACAATTATTTCTCTTTTAATACTAAAATCTATTGCCGGAAAGATGACTTAGCAATGGGAAATTCTTTAGCTGGGACAGTTGCAGACATTTTCGTGAACCACATTGAGACGCAATTCCTGAAAAATAACCCTCTTATCGCAAATAAAATCGTATATTACAAGCGATATGTAGACGATACATTATTGCTTTATAATGGTTCAAAAGATGAAATTGAGAAACTTGCTATAAAATTAAACTCTATGCATCCGAAGTCACAATTTACAGTTGAGCATGAGAATCGAAAATCTATTAACTACCTAGATCTCACTATAACTAATAACAATGGGAAACATTTATTCACCATATACAGGAAACCTACAACCACTGATGTTATTATTAATGCCACATCATGTCATCCTGACAAGTATAAAAAAGCATTTTTTAAGTCTATGATACACCGAATACTAAAATTACCGCTAGAAGCTAATGAGATCAAAAAGGAAATGACCATCTTAAAACAAATTGCAAAAACCAACTCTTTCGACGCACCACAGGTAGATATCATTTTTAATAAAGTACAACAATCACAAAGTACTCCACTAATAGGTAATCCAAAATATATGAAGATGACATATATGGGAAACATATCAGATAGAATTACTAATTTATTCAAAAATTCTGGAATAATAATAGCATTTACAACTGACAATACTTTACAACAAAAATTAAGACATACCGTAAGTAAAGATAATGGAAAATCTACCAGATCAGGAGTGTACAAGATCCAATGTAGAGACTGTGAGAAAATATATATCGGCCAAACAGGTCGAAATTTTGCAGTAAGGTACAAAGAACATACGTCGGGTACCTCACGAACAAAGTCCGTATTTGGTCATCATATAGCATTCAATAATCATGCTGAGGGGACAGTACAACAGAATTTACAAGTTCTTCGTTATGCAAATAAAGGCTTACTTATGAATATCCTAGAAGAAATCGAAATATATGGTCATTTGAAAACCAAATCATCAATGCTGCTCAATGAACAACTAGATTTTCGCGAAAAATATTATTACGACCTTTTTGACGAAATTTTATAATAAAAGCATCTACTCTTTTGTTTTTTTTAAAAATATATAAGACTAGTTATACCCATGGCAAAAGCAATGTATGTAAAATATGCTGCACAACATAAAAAAAATATTAAATTGACACTGATGATTATAAAAACTATTAGATCGATGATTTAAAAAAAATTTAATCAGTAGTTTCATCAGTTATTCAGATATACATAATGTGGAACGTACTCTTGGCTGCTACCCTACTGCTATAAAGAATATTGCTATAAAAACTACAGTTAAAATAAGACGATTCTGCAGCATCCAACAAAGATGCAATTGTGATGTAGGTGACTCGGTATAATCGATATATACCACAACGCCAAGGACTTTCACATCTTTGATGTAACTGGCACTGTAATAGTATTAAGGTTGCCCATAGAGGGCACAACTGTTACACATCGTAGTTCACTGTTTTTATCCAAAATATAAATAAGCTGTAGACATACTAACTATCTGTTAATCAGACATTTAAATGAATCAATTTTATGCTATTAGTGTATTTCCTACTTTTATACTTTGACGATGGCGTCATATTATGAACGCTGATTGGCAGTTGTGAAGTAGTGTGACAGGAAGTAGGCGGAGCCTCTGCATATTTAAGCTCGTGCTCAGCACTCATAACCATCAGTTGACTGCGTAGCAGCGAGGAGAGCTCCGCCTACCATCCTAAGGGAGCCATGGGTATAATTAATTTTATTTTATCTTGTTAAATTTTGACATCATTAGACACTTTCATCTTATTTAAAGATTGGTATCTAATATTTCGTAAAATTTATCCACAGGTCTGATGATGGTTTTGTAGAAAGAACCGAAACCGGTTACCTGTATCATTAAAAAACATACATGACGTGATCAAGACTGAACTTTAGTCAAAATATAACAGTAGAAAGGGTTCGGGAGTTCCCAGCGATAATCAATGTCCCGGCTGCACGGGGTCCTTCCACCTGATGTAGCAGTTACAAGGAAAGTCCGATGTGGACACAAAAACGATTTACTAAAGAAAAAAGAGTAAGGAATGAAACAGCATCATCAGATTTAGCATTTCCTTATATTGTTCTGAAAAAATCACGAAGATCACATAATTTCCTTGCGCTAAGCATTTGGAGAACACTGCTACGAGAGTTGTATGACAATGACATCCATGGGACAGCTGTAGCGGCCAAACAATGCAAAGAGGAAGACATTTGGTCATCCAAGGAACGCCAAGGAATGGGAAACAGTAAACGTTAATAAAGTAAACCTTTATGGATGTGGTCACCCTGACGTATCTCGTTTGCCTTCGTTTCACAACACGTCAGTTCACTGCAAATCTATCACTACAATCACTCGGATGAGATTCCAGCTTCCCTGCTCATGTGCATCTCTGGAAGTTATGCAATTCGGAGACTTGTGACTGCAATAACTCATCTGCTGGAGATATTAATCATTTAGTGTTCGGTTGTTCAGAGTTACAATAATATACACAATATTTCCTTATAGAACTGAGAAAGCTTAGGGTTCCGTTTCCTATAAGCATTACTGGGCTTCCAACAAAGAAAGATAAGGCAGTTCTTAGGTGCCTTATAAGTTTTATTTCATTTAGCAAATTTAAGGCACTGACCTACATAGTAGAAGATACAGTCTTTATTTTTAATGGTAATTGGAAAATTGTTTGTACCTCAAAGAGTGGTGACTCCACAAACCTTTTCGTTTACAGTCTTTTGTAGCATTGAATTATCACCTTTGCGTTCAGAAGTAATGAAGCTTTCCCTTTTTTGCCAATAGTGAAGAAATATTATTTAGTTACTTAAAAGTAACAAGTTCTTTTCTGTGATACAAAAATAAATGTATAGAGTTTTTTGTAAGTAAAAAAGAGCAAATAAACAAAAAGTAACACGAAGATCGGTTCTGCTGACCATTAACGACTTTACTGGTTATCTAATGCAGGATGAATTTAGTTATGACGAATAACGGAGAAAATGTACGTTCCGTATTATTTACGTATGACTGTGGAAGATAGTTAAAGGTTTGGTTTGAGAGCTCGAATTCAAACTTTAAATGGTTTGTATGAGAACAGTGAAAAAAACAGTTTTTAAACTTTGCAAAATTATTTTGAGGAGACCACAATCACTCAAAAAGGTGCGAATTACATGGAGGATACTACGATTTCTAAAATGGTATACCATTCCCAACTTAACGATATCTAAAACTCGTTTTTCCTGAGTATGAAGCAATTATTTCAGGTTTTCAAACCATTAAGGGCCTCAATGGCAACTAAAATAAAGGCGAAGTACACTTCCTCAGCATAGTTAAAGAAAAACTATACTCATCGATTTGTGGAAGCACTTGCACTGTTTGATGCGACCGTTACCCTTCATCAGATGAAAACCCTGTACGATTTTAAGACCTACGTTACATAATATTTGGTGTGTTTCATACTATTTTTTCCAGCCCCTGAAAGCTCTGAATGAGAAAACGGTCATTGCTATTAGCACACGAAGTAAAATATGACAACAGTTCCAAAGGTAATGGCTGGGAAACTGAGAGAGGAGAAATTTCTATCCGACTTCAGGTATTCCGCTTTTCCTTTACTTCCCGTGTTCATATTATTCTTATTATATAGCTAGTGGTACATCTGCCCTTCCCATTGTTATTTTCTGTAGTTACTGTTTCACATTGCGACCTGTTCTTATTAGCATAACTGTTTAACAAGTAAGTACCCCAGACCACAAACGATACTCTACCCTCTCAATTTAATGAAAAGATACCTATTTTCAGTACTGTACAGTATGTCAGTAGTTCTTTTCAAGTTCTGTGACAGCGTCTCGAAAGTGCCAGGCCTCTCCTGAAATATTTACAGTGGTGTGGGACAGGGTTATGGAATTTAGCAATGTCTTAATTACTTCTTATTCACATGCAGAGTCAATTTCCAGTTTGGTCGCTCGGGTTAGTCTTCAAGCTCTTCCACACAATCCTCATTCCCTGATACCAACCACACAAAGACAGAAGTCAGTATCTGGCTGCATGCCCAGAAACTCATCAAGAAGTGTTGCGGCTACATGTATGGTGCTGGAACGACGAGGTTTCACGCAAAGGCAGGTGATGAAAGATGTGCTGAATATCAGTGAAGTGCCTCAGTTTCGAGTAACGGCGGTGCTGAGTCAGTGACTTGCGCACGTGCAGGAGTAAGATTTTGTCCCCAGTTTCATCAACAACGCGGCAGTTACCATGTGTCCTTGAGGACACAACCATCAGGAAACGCTATAAGAAGCCCGCAGGTAGAAACAACGGCCACTCCAGAGAACCAGTCGACATTTGTTTCAGTTTGGTTTATTTAATAAGGTGTAATTGAGTACATCCTATCGGGTGCCTCAGTTGTCTCCGAGACAGGTAATTTACTGATAGGCACCATTAGGATTAGCAGCAGACATCCCAAAGGGCCTCGAAAAGTTTTGATCCCGATACTTTTCAAGCACACAGTTCCGAGTATGCTAAACCCTATGGCGGAAAGAATAGTTTCGTTTCTTCTGCTTTGGTCCATTTTTGTTTATTTTCGCTTCATTTCTCTGTTTGACTTCACTGTTATTGTTCTAGTAAATAAATATGAAATTTTCACTTCAATTTTAGATAGAAAATTCTTCAAATTCTGGCTAACAGTAACGGCAATCGGCGTCGACCTATTCCTAATTTGTTGTTCCATGGTTTATCTAAATATATTAAGACAAAATCGACGATTTAATTATTTGTTTTATTATTTTTTTAAGGAGAAGGCTGACTCTCTTCCCAGTCTTCTTATAAGAAATATTGTGCCCCGTCTTTAATCGTCCTATCCTTCCTAATACTGGTGCAGCGATAATTGCGTTACAGGATGGGCTAAGTAAGGAAACACCACTGAAATAAAATAAATAATAAACTGACAGTCGGTCACGAACACTTCAAGAATCACAACAAACAAAAGAGCAGTCATATTACGTGCAAGGCATTCATACTCTGAGATTGAGGTGCCGCAGATGTATCTGGAAATATATGTAGCGAAAGGAACACGTGCTACTACCACTATTAGCAAAGATTCATGAGGTGAGAATTATGTCACGAGCGCCAACAAATCCTGTAATGTGGAGTATCGGATGGGAGGGAAAAAAATCAGAATAAATTTCGTCAATGGAATGTGTAATTTCCGTTCCTGACCTGCCACACCAGAGTATCGTCTGTCACATAAATAATCATGCTCGTATTGCAGAAATAAATTGTGTTTATGCAGTAAACATGTGACCACAAATGCGCTCTACCTGTGATTGCCTATTGGAAATTACCCTTGACGTTTAGCGCGACAATTCGGCGCCGCTATTTATTCACTGGGTCCAGCTGTTAAGTGTATGAATGAGAGCGGACGTTGTTTTTTTCGGCGCGGCGTGGCTCGTTATCGGAGTGTTTTGCTGTCATTCCCCGCGGCCGACACGCCGCGTTTTGTAATACAAGCTGTACCGTATTGGCCCGGTGATTGACATTCGGGCTGGCACGCGCTCCCATTGACGGCTGCCGCGGTTTGGCCGCGCGTGCCGTACACACCGCGTCACAGCACAACACAACGTGCCGCCGCTCCATTGACGGGAAATAACGCCGGCTCCAGTGGCCTAGGTCAGCGAGCGCGTCCCGGGACGGGGTTCGACCCTCGCCAGGTACGCCAAGGTCGCCGCGAGTGACGTCACTGCGCTTTAAAGCACATCGGCTGCGATAGAGCGCCGCGACCGGTCTACCACTGCCACTTTCCCCTAGACTTAGAAAGCGCCTGCGCACTCTGTGACACGCTTTACTGCATAATGCATTGTTACTTCCTGACAGACTGAGCTGTGAACTTCCCTGAAATAGACTGTATGAAACTAGTTTCACCAAATGCAATGGAAAATAGGGAAAATAGAGCGACAGAGACTAGAATGCAAAAAGCGGAGAGGTGTAGACTAAAAAATTTTTTATCCTGGAACACAAAATTTAAAATATATAATATAATGGTCACACCAGAAATACCGTATGCAGTGAAAACACTTAACCTGACTACGAAAGGAGAGCTCGAATAATTTAAAACAATATTCAGAGAAGAATCATAAGAAAAATACTATGACCCAAAAAGAGCAGTGATTCGGAATACAGTTTAAGATATAATACAGAATTATTCCTGAAAGTTGAAAAGTTAACAGCCGTAGTGAGAAAAAGGAGATTAAAATAATATCGACACGGCGCGCGACGAATAATGACAGAATAACATAAACAAATCTTTGCCTTCCTAAACAATTACAAATCCAAAATCACGAGGCTTAAAGAAATAGGAAGAGATTTGGAAAATGTGAGAGTCGACATAGACACAGAAAGAAACAGAAGAAGCAATAGAAAAGGTGGCCTTTCAGAACAGAAAATATCAAAAACTGGATCAAAGTAGAGACAAGAAGAGAATTAACAATACTCTCTAACATGAAACAAGTGTGCACCCAAAGAAAATGCAGCTGAAAACAGAGAAAAACAAACAATTCTGATTTGTATTACCATCTAAAAGGGTTACAAGAAAATTAAAAAAAAGCATGATTAATGTATGAGCTCAGCATTGAATTATGAAGTGTATTGTTTGAATGACTCTAGCAAGATGTGTTGCGCTTCCAACAGAAGCTAAATATGACTAGGAAATACGATAGTTTTGCCGCGTGAGTAGTGTAAGACGTAACTGTCCATTTATTTTTCACAGGGTTCAACATAGGGAATGGAGGTTTCAAGCAAATAATACTAAGCAGCGCCACACGTGATTTTGTTTTATTTTAATACTATTTTATCGGCCGAGATACTGAGTGAAGCATCTTTTCTCTTTCTTTCTTTCCCTTTTTTTTAATGAAAAGTTATACTTTTTAACGGCATTTGAAGCTTCTGGAAAAATGAGTATGTTGATAAAACGCTTATTAGCGTTGACGTTGATACTTTTCGCGGAATTATAAGAGAAATGAGTTAAAACTGAAAAGCAAGGCAGCCGTCATCTGTTGTTGCGAAGTAAACACCGCCAACTGGCGTTCTCATGTCCGGTTTCGTCGTTGTGTTAAACATAAAGATAAGCCTAAGGTACTACGATAAAACGCAATCTCCTACTTTATACGACAGAGACAGCGGGTCAGTTACCAATTAATTAAATCGGACTCTGTTAATTTTTAGTGTATCAGAAGGCACTCAGATAATCATGTTGAATTGTTTCTTCTTTCTTGAAAAAGGAAAACAATCGAAAGGCTTTATACGGATGCTGCCGTGAGGACCCCACTTGACGGCGTTTACATTCAGTAGTCGAATTTGGACTTTCAGTTTTGGCGCAGGTCACGGAAATTTTTTCGAAAAATTTCAATGCCAAATCACTATACTCACCTTCTCAGGAGTAAAATAGTATATTGGTACATTTTAAAAAATCCATTTTGGAAGATTTCAGTCGATACAAGAGTTACCGGGTTAAATATTTAACAAAATTACGTGACCTTGTGTGTTATTTGGCGAAAACCTCCTTTACATACCTTGAACGTTTCAGGAAATGAAAGGGGTGTTACGTCTCAAGCGAACCATTCTGTGTAAAAACTTAATTCTGTGATCAGGTCTTTGAAGATCACTCAATGTCGAACGGCTGCTGTGTCTGCTGTCAAATGGTGCCATGAAGATGCTGTGCGGAGCACATTGTCAACTTTCAGACCTCGGAGTCGCTAGTTCTCTATCAAGTAGTTGGCAATACTCCTACCAACGAACAATCCCTGGCAGTATCAGGACTGAACCCAGGTTCTCCTTGTACAATCGGACGACCTGTCCTGTCTGACACCAATCTGTGTTAGTACACAGAAAATATTTTGGCCTTCCAGCATCAGATGAACAAAACATGATGTACGAATAATTTTGAAATTAGTAATCAACAAATATCTGGATAAAATTATGATGCTTCATAGTGTGGAGTAGGAGAGATTCAGATAATAAATGTAACATAATCAATTTAAAGAAATAATTGTTATCACGAGTGAAACCGTAATGCTTGAAAATAAAGAAAGAATACTGACTGAAGTAGGAACGTGTCCCATGTTCGTCAAAACAGAACTAAACGACAGATCGAGCACCTGTTTTTCTAAAATGTCAGTCCTTTACAATCTGTTTGGTTATTTTTGCCTTATTGACCTATTACTCTGCAGATGCAGAATTACTTTTAAACCGAAACTTCAATTCAATCAATTGACTCTTTACTGAAGGTTAGTACTGGCGCAGACTTTTTTGTCCGTCTCTTCCATATCTCGAAAAAACCGTTCATTTTATAGTCACACGAATGTTTAAATAGTACTCGGCTGGATTGATATGCTTGGTTTGTGACATAATCATTAAAACATACTTCCCAACATATTCCCAGTTTAGCGAGATTCACTACATGAAACGTGATTAAATTTTCTTATACCCCATAGCAAAAGAAATTTATTTCCTACATACTAGTTCCTAACCGCAAGAATAAGCTGTCCATTCCTTGGGCATCTTTCTCTTGCATTTCACATATTGAGGCTGGGGCGAAGAAAGAAACCACATAAGGCCAAATATGTGGACCAGAGATGCTGGAGTACCAAGCTGGCATTTTTCCTATCTCAACGACTGTTTACAAGACAGGGGTATTGTCGTGGCGCAAGAATAAGGTTTTGAGCGCTTTTCTTGGCAGTCTGTGCCTGCCCTGCGCTTGCGAACTTTAATTAATGTTGTCCAGCAGTGCTGAGTTTTATCAACAACTCCTTGTTTCATCAGATCTCAAGTTTTCAGACGCGATAGGTAATACGAAGAGAGCAAGGCGGACCTCCTTGAAAAAATCTTCACTAATAACTGCAGTAAAAAATGTTTCTGAATATTTTGGTCCACTCTGAGCTTCGGCAAACCAGAGCCTTCATAGTGCTTTTATCTACGGGCTACAAGGAGGAACCCCGTTTTGTCCATCGCATAACAATGCTAAAAGTTTTGAGTTGTTCTTCATTAATCGCTTTTCTCCTATAAAGAACTCTCCATGTTCACAGCGACTATCTCCATGTCCGTAACGTTCATCTCAGTGTGCACAGCAACCTTCTCCATGTCCATAGCACCCGTTTCCAAGGACATAATAACCATTTAAACTTCATAACAAACCCTCGACAGGTCCACAGCAACGATCTACATCTTCACAACAAATCTTCTCCATGTCCGTAGTAGCTATTTTCATGTCCATAGCAACCACGACAGTGTTGTTGTCTTGCAGCTCTCCACGCCTCTCCATACAGCGTAACTTCTCCCGTCTGCGTCCACTTGCACTTAATTTAAGTACTCGAGATAACTCGTAGGATCAGAAGGTATAATCAATAATTTCAAGAAGCTTATTGGGTTTCCTTTCACAACACCACAGTTTTTTCGCAAGATACGTATTTGTCGATTACGGACAGCTTGCACACAGTCCACATCTGAAAATAGCTTCACATGTTTTGTATAGATGTATAAAAAGAGACATAATGAGGTGAGAGAGCATTTTAATTTTAAAATGCTCCCTCACCTCACCGCCTTAGACCGCGACATTCTGTAACACTATAAACAACTACATTCGAGACCCTGAATAGAACCAAGGCAAAGTTAATTTTTATTTTGACAAAATTTGGCAACATAATATCGGGAACGAGCTTATTCTACAGGAAAGCAACGATTTAAGGAAGGCAAACTGCTGCGAGTGACCTTCCAAAATTGGAACGCAACATTTAAAATACCAGCACTATGACTCGGTAAAACTGTTTTTATAAGAGAAGGAATTAGCAAATATCAGTATTTCGGTAGAAGGTTCATGGCTTTTAAGCTGTTTTGATGAATTGCTCTTCGTTATGCAGTTTCTGCAACTGAATTGTTTCTGTTTCTTGCCTATTTTGTAGTAGTCTGCAACAGTTGGAAATGCTGCTCTGTTTTTCTACCGCGCTCTTGATGGTGGTAAACGCTGATGACAAAAATGGTGAAAAATGTATAAAGAGGTGAAACAAAGCCAAAAGAAATTTCCAAAAAATCTAATGATTGACAGAGTGAGAAGGAGAAAAGATGGAAGTCGTCAGAGAACACCTATAAACTTATGGTGACCGTTCCTCTGTTGTAAGCTGAATATGTAAATGTAATTCCAAAAATCGCAACGAGTTGTCCACAAGGTGCTCCGAAATCAGTGTGTCGATACACTAGTAAAGAGCAGATCAAGCAGGAACTGATCTCGGAGTGAAACAGCCCGTTACCGGTTTAGCGGTGTCAGGGAGTCCAGTGAACTTGCAGCACTCGGGCATCCTTTTTGTCCAGTGGTGCCACGTTTCTGTCACCTGGCTCTACGGACAGGAGCAATCGTTTGGACCCGTGCTTGTGAACAGTGTGCAGTTTTACGGAACACGTGCGAGGCGCTCTTAGACTGATTGTCTCTGCGGCCTCACGGGCAACACGATTCTCAAGATTCCTTTTTTTTTTTTGTTGCGCAAAAAAATTCATCCCCGTATGCGAATGTGCTGGAGATTTGCACATTTTCTCTGCTGGAACAGACGCAGCGAAGCGTCCTTTTCCGGAAGGTCAGTGGCCCATCGCAGACTTAACGCGGTGTGCACCGAGCTGTGTGTGAAACTCTGGCAGTCCCTGTGGACAGTGCAAGCTGGAAGCGAAGAGCGTCCGTACTTCTCAGATATGCAGTGCTGTATCTTTTTTTCTGTTTGTTTTTATTTGTCTTTTAATTTTTTTAACTGTGTTGCAGACGAAATACGTGGAAACAAGGTGGTTCTGTCTACACTGATTTACTGTTCATTTGAAGTAATAATTCAAATATATACCAGCGATCTTTGGCAATAGACTAGTCGCTTTGTATGTCACTATAGATCCCACAAGGAAAATGTCAGCTATTTCGCTTGCTTTTTGGATTTCTTTATGTTCACAACTTAATGTGCGGAGAAGGCGTAATCTAGCGCACTTTAATGTAAATCTAAGGCGGGATAGTAGCTTTCAAATAGATTCTATTTATAACGTGAGTTTATCGAATAGTATAATGCTACATGAACTTATCGTTATTACGTACTTTTAAGTCCGCTTACGATCCTCAAACTCTATTCCTCCAGCCCACGCGACAAAATTGTACAACATTTAATAAGAACCGATGATGCTTGTAATATCTGGTTTTCGTGAAGCAATAATGCGGCTAATACATTGTCCCAAGCATTCCATATAAAGTGAACTACAGTGTTTTTGTGTTTGTATTTCTTATTTAATTTTATTACGTTCGAGTTCAGAATGCTGTCTGCAGAAAAAAAATGTTACGCAGAATTGAACAGCTTGGACACATTAAAATAAGAGCCTTTCCCGTTTCCATCGTGTGCTGCATTCTCATTTTCTCTTATCTACTTATATTATCTCCACCTCGGAGATTATTACACCGTTTGTGTGGATGAAATGGAGCCTTCCTTGCAGTGTAATAAGCAGTTAGCGAGCTTGTGGAGAAATTAAACGATGGTAAAATACCAATTGTTAGAAAATGAATGAGAATTGAAGTTGGTCTTCGGCCATAGTAGTAAAATTTCGAGCCTGGTAAATCATAAATTGAAATTTGAATATAATACTTTTCGGTGTATTAGCATGTCATTATGAACACTAAAACAACTGTAAAGTCAGCTTTCAACCGTCAGTGAAGCGCTACTCTTCAGGGCAACTAGGTGTTTTTATTTTTCATAATGACCTGATCCTACAGCCAAAAGGATTTTAATCAAGCTGACACTGGCTGCAGATGCCTACATACTTATATGACGTGAAATTATTAAAAAATTAAACAAGAACGGAGATCGCTGATTTATGAGAGCTAAAATCTGGATCATAAGTGACCGTCGTTAAAGAAAATACTCCAGAGACGCATACGAATTATTTGAAAATGTATCCATTTTATTCTCATGGGTATATGCTACCACATATTGCATCTACCTTCCCTCCAATTTTCTCATAACTAATGCGCAAACATCGGGGAAACAAATAAATAACTTATTCCAGTTGAGCCGCGCGGAGTAGCCGTGCGATCTTGGGCGCCTTACCACGGTTCGCGTGGCTTCCCCCGTCGGAGGTTCGAGTCCTCCCTTGGGCATGGGTGTGCGTGTTGTCCTTAGCGTTAGTTAGATTAAATAGTGTGTAAGCCTAGGGACCGATGGCCTCAGCAGTTTGGTCCCATGAAACTTACCACAAATTTCCAATTTCCGAATTCCAGTTGAAGTTGATTTCCTTACACCTGATTTTTTTATTTTGTTTTAATGTTCGTTTCATGTTTATAAAAATCGATCTAAAACCTATATTATTGTATGTGTCGACACAGAGAAAAGAATGTGTTTGAAACGAATTATCAGACTGCGTAACAGACGTATTATAGGGGCTCCCTTGGCGAAACGACAGTTGCAGTTCTTTAGGCATTTTATTCATGAAGCACGGTTAATAGGTACCTGAGATAAAACGGTATTGTCTTTAAATCGATGCTACATTCAAGAGGTAAGCATCAAAATAAGATAAAATACAGTTGAGAAGGAAAATGACTTTCGCGGGAATAAATAAATTACAGCTGAAGGTGTTGTTAAAAATACATAAATAATTAGTAAGAAGATATTTTTATAGATTAGCAGCTTAGAAACCAGGATCACCTTAGCAAATAACGTGTACGAGATGTTAATTTAAATCTTACATGAATTTGAAGGAACATACATATTAATTTCTTTCTTTACTACATTATGTCATCACGCATAACTAATATATATGGTTTTACTTTTTCCATCGAACATCGAAATGTAAATTGTGGAAACCAATGACACGGTTCGTCTGTGTGCTTAAGAATGACGTCCTCGATTGACGGTGTCCTAAAAATTTTCTTAAGTATCAACCCGCATTCGAATATTCCAAAATGTAAGCAAAGATGTTGTATAACAAAAATACAGCTCATGTTTCTAAACATGTAGGGCGTGATGATGTTATTGAGTTTGTAGGGCTGATTAAAGTGACTGTTAAATTTGTACACCCAATGACACGAACTACAATGAGGTGACAACAATCATAGGGTACCTCCCAACATTGTGTCGGACCTCCTTATTCCTGGCACAGTGGAGATACTCGGCGCGGCGTGGACTCAACAAGTCGCTGGAAGGCCTTGCTGCAATACTGAGCCTTGCTGGCTCTACAGCCATCCATAACTGCAGAAGTGCCGGCTGCGGTGGTCTCGCGGTTCTAGGCACGCAGTCCGGAACCGTTCGACTGCTACGGTCGCAGGTTCGAATCCTGCCTCGGGCATCGATGTGTGTGATGTCCTTAGGTTAGTTAGGTTTGAGTAGTTCTTAGTTCTAGGGGACTGATGACCACAACAGTTGAGTCCCATAGTGCTCAGAGCCATTTGAACCATTTTTGAACTGCAGAAGTATTGTCAATGCAGGATCTTGTGCATGAACTAAACTCTCGATCATGTCCGATAGATGTTCGACGAGTAACCAAATCATTCGTCTGAATTGTTCAGAATGTTCTTCATTCCGTGTAAACACAGCCCACACTATAATGGAGCCTCCAACAATTTGCACAGTGCCTTGTTGACAACTTTGTCCATGGTTTCACGTTGATTTCTGCGGCATTTCACGCAGTGTTGCTTGTCTCTTAATACTGGCAAATCTACACAATCGCTACTGCTATCGGTGGTTAAGTGAACGCCGTCGCTCACTGCGTTGTACGTGGTGAAAAGTAATGCCTGAAATTTGATATTCTGAACACATTCTTGACGCTCTGCACTTCAGAATACTGAATTCCGGAACGGTTTCCGAAGTGGAATGTCCCATGCATCTAGCTCAAACTGCCATTCGGCAATCAAAAACTGTTAATTGCCGTCGTGCACCCACAATCACGGTCGGAAACCTTTTCACGTGAGTCATCTGAATACAAATGACAGCTTGGTCAATGCTCTAACCTTTTATACTACCTTTCTTGAATATTGGTGTGACCTGTGCAACTTCCAGTCTTTGGGTACGGATTTTTTGTACGCGAAAAACTGTCGCGATCTATATACGTGCTTACCGCTATCCCATCTACATCTACATGGATACTCAGCAAATCACATTTAAGTGCCTGGCACTATTCTCTATTATACCAATCTGATATAGCGAGCGGAAAGAACGAACACCTACATCTTTCCGTACGAGCTGTGACTTCCCTTATTTTATCGTGGTGATCGTTTCACGTTATGTAGGTCGGTGTCAACAAAATGTTTTCGCATTCGGAGGAGAAAGTTGGTGATTGGAATTTCGTGAGAAGATTCCGTCGCAACGAAAAACGCTTTTGTTTTAATGATATCCAGCCCAAGTCCTGTATCATTTCTGTGACACTCTCTCCCACATTTCGCGATAATACAAAACGTGCTGCCCTTCTTTGACTTTTTTCGATGTACTCCGTCATTCCTATCTGGTAAAGATCCCACACCGTGCAGCAGTATTCTAAAACAGGACGGACAAGAGTACTGTAGGCAGTCTCCATAGTAAATCTGTTACATTTTCTAAGTGTCCAGCCAGTAAAACGCAGTCGTTGGTTGGCCATCCCCACAACATTTTCTGTGTGTTCCTTCTAATTTAGGTTGTTCGTAATTGCCGTTCACAATCATATACAACCATTCGCTCGACAAAAAATTGTAATTTCTAGATATTTAATTGAATTTACGGCCTTTGTATTTGACTTATTTATCGTGTAACCGAAGTTTAACCAATTCCTTTTAACTCTCATGTGGATGACCTCACATTTTTATTTATTTAGAGTCAACTGCCAATTTTCGCACCGTACAGATATATTTCCTATATCGTTTTGCAATTAGTTTTGATCTTCTGAAGACTTTATTAGTCGATAAACGGCAGTGCTATCTGCAAAGAACCTAAGATGCCCCAAATCGTTTAAGTATATAAGGAAAAGCAAAGGGCCTATAACACTACCTTGGGAAACGCCAGAAATCACTTCTGTTTTACTCGATTACTTTCCGTCTATTACTACGAACTGTGACATCTCTGACAGGAAATCACACCATAAGCACGCAATTTCACAACAAGCCGTTTGTATGGTACAGTGTCAAAATCATTCCGGAAATCCAGAAATACTGAATCGACCTGGAACCCCTTGTCAATAGCACTCAACTCTTCATGCACATGAAGAGCTGGTTGTGTATCACGAAAACGATGTTTTCTAACCCAATGTTGACTGTGTGCCAATAGACCGTTTCCTTCGAGGTAATTCAAAATGTTCGAACACACTATATGCTCCACAATGCTGTTGCATATCGACGTTAATGATATGGGCCTGCAATTAAGTGGATTACTCCTACTACCTTTCATGAATATTGGTGTGACCTGTGCAACTTCCAGTCTTTGGGTACGGATTTTATGTCGAGCGAATGGTTGTATATGATTGTGAAGTATGGAGCTAATGCATCAGCATGCTCTGAAAGTAACCTAATTGGTATCCATTCTGGACCAGAAGACTTGCTTTTACTAAGTGATTTAGGTTGCTTCACTACTCCGATGATATTTACTACTACATTACTCATGTTGGCAGCTGTTCTTGATTCAAATTCTCGAATTTTTACTTCGTCCTCTTTTGTGAAGGCATTTCGGAAGGTTGTGTTTAGTAGCTCTGGTTTGGCAGCACTGTCTTCTATAGTGTGCCCATGGCTATCGCGCAGAGAAGGGAAGATTGTTTCTTGCCGCTAACATATACGATCTGAATCTCTTTGGATTTTCTGACAGGTTTCGAGACAAAGTTTCGCGGTAGAAACTGTTACAGGCATCTCGCATTGAAGCCCATGCTAAATTTCGAGCTTCTGTAGAAGATCGCGAATCTTGGGGATTTTGCGTCTGTTTAAATTTGGCATGTTTGTTTCGTTGCTTCTGCAACAGTGTTCTGGCTCGTTTTGTGTACCAAACAGGATCACTCCGTCGCTTGTTAATTTATTTGGTATAAAACACTCAATTGTTGCCAATACTATTTTTCTTAATTCAAGCCACATCTGGTCTACACTTATATTATTAATTTGGATTGAGTGGATATTTTCTCTCTGGAAGGGGTCAAGTGAATTTTTATCTGATTTCTTGAATAGGTATATTTTTCGTTAATTTTTGGAGGATATTCAGTCTCGCTACGGCAACCCTGTGTTCACTGATTCGTGTATCCGTTTTGATGCTCGTTATTACTTCAGGATTATTCGTTGCGAAGAGGTAAAGTGTGTTTTCACAACAGTTTACTATTCGCGTGGGCTCATGATTCTGTCACCTTATTGTATGCAGTATACGGGATTTACTCAGGTCTGAAGATGATCATAGTTGACAGAAATTAACTATCTGATTAATAAAACTTTTTAGTCAGTAACTGGATTTAGAATAAACGAAATATTTTCTGGATCGCTGTGGAGCCTTATTGCGAGTAAGTGACAAGTAGTATAACAGAAATATGGCTTTCTCAGTTTACCTCAGCGTGAAAAAATTATTTCAGACTAGCCGTGCGAGATTCGCGATCGTGTTTATCTTGTGATCTGATGGAGGAAAGAGGTTTATGAGGCTTGTCTGCCAAATGTACAGTATATTCGTACTGATACAAGATCACCGTCGTAAACATCGGGAAAGCCATATTAACGCAGACCTCAAGATGCGATAGCATAGACTTCGTCCCAATGAGACTGCATGTCCCTGGGTGCAGCAGTTTGTGGGGCTAAGCCTTTTGTGTTTCAGACGGGAGGCGGGGCCACGTTCGACAATGGCCTGGGCCAGGTCGTGGGTCATCGACCTCGCGGCTGTGGCTGCAGACCTGGGGGCATGCAGCGGCGTGCCGGACCAACGGGCGGGTAACCCTGCCGGACATGGTTTCCGACCTTCTTTAACAAGTAAGGCTGGCAACGTTGTGGCGTAGGTCACTCTCCCAGCGACGTCCCACGAACCATCACCCCGTCCGTCTCACCTTGTCGCCATCCTTCTGCATTCTAGTATGTCCTATGCACGTACAGTAATAGTAAACTGCTGAACGGACGTTTACCACGAAGGCTGCACGAAAAAGTGATTTACTACGTAGCACTTCTGATAATAAAGCAGACATTACAGTTTGGGATCTTACCTTAGGTGCATTAGGGTAACCAGAAACACAGAGTAGTAGCTACTGCACAACGCTCTGTCAACGTCGTCACTCTGGTGCAGCTTCCCACTGTCAGTGTTCAGGCTTCACGGAAACACCAGAATTCTCAAAAATCCGCTTCTGCAAAAGAAAATTATGTTATAGTGGTACACTATTTTTCTTCCCTCCAGACAGATATGTAGAAGAACCAGATTACATGACAGGATGAAGTAAAAACGTTCTCTTGACTGTGTGCCAAACATATTTAATATGAAACG
Organism: Schistocerca piceifrons; assembly: GCF_021461385.2. Classification (NCBI taxonomy): domain Eukaryota; kingdom Metazoa; phylum Arthropoda; class Insecta; order Orthoptera; family Acrididae; genus Schistocerca; species Schistocerca piceifrons. The sequence continues at coordinate 381,994,735 of NC_060138.1, forward strand.
CAAGTTATCAGGACTGCTGCTCACATTCCTAATGGAATGCGGTTTCTGCGTTTTAATCCGTTATTTTGGACGTAACTTTCCGCCTAAAATGACATCGCTTCTGAGGACGACCAGAGCTGTAGAAGATATACGCAACGCATACGTCTTGCATCACCAGAATGTTGTCAAAAGGGCCATAAAATTTTCAAAATCAGAATGCGGGATGGAGGCCAAGGAACATGCAAACCTTAAAGATGAAGATTAGTAATTCACTACCAATTTTGCCTATTATAAATAATTGAAAGTATCTGATCCTGATCCCATCATTTGGTGATAGTGGGCATATCAGCTTATACAGTATGAAGAAATTTAAATTCCGTGGATTAAATTCAAATGTATTAAAAACATTTCAAGCTTTATACAAAAATGCTGCAGTAAAAGTCAAGACTGGCAAATGTTTACCACCTGGGTTTCAAATTATAGAAGTATTAGGTCAATGACGTCGCGTATCACCAACGTTACATCAAAAATACACTAAGAAACTCTGCCTTGTTGGAAGAAAAAAGTAAGAACTCGGGAATTCCATTAAATTATAACACAGTATACTCATCACAATTCACTTATAACCAATTCATCTTAATCGAAAGCTGTGGAGATACTGAGTGTATGAACAAAAAACTGATTCAGGAGCATAAAAAGTGAGGTCTAAAGATAAATGATAGTAAAATCAAATAAAAGGAAATCAGTGTAATAAAGGAAGAAGTAACAATGGAAGAATAAATCAGAACAATAGCAGATACTAACAAATACAAACAGTGTAGGATGAAAATTACAAATGATGAGGAACGAGACAAGGAAATTATACGAAGAATAATTTTGGGAAACATAACTGTGTCTTGGTGGTTGTTGTTGGTGGTGAGGTCTTCAGTCCGAAGACTGGTTTGATGCAGCTCTCCTCCTACTCTATCCAGTGCAATCCTCTTCATCTCCGAGCAACTCCTGCAACCTACATCCCTCTGAATTTGGTCTCCTCTACGATTTTTACCACACACGCTTCCCTCCAGTATTAAATTGGCGATCCCTTGATGTCTCAGAAAGTGTCCTACCAACCGAGCCATTCTTTTGATCAGGTTGTACCACAAATTTCACTTCTTTCAAATTCTGTTCAGTATCTCCTCATTAGTTACATGAGCTACTACCTATCTAACCTTCAGCCTTCTTCTGTAGCATTTCAAAAGCTTCTATTCTCTTCTCGTCTAAACTATATATCGTTCATTTTTCACTTCCATACATGGCTATAATCTGTACAAATACTGTTTCTGTATTAAATGTTTCTTTATTAAATGTACTTCTGTGGAATAAGAACGTGTGAACACTAAAACAAAAACATTTAAAACAATAGGTACGTGTATTATTTCATTCGGTTCGGATATTTGGAGAGTGAAATGACCAATAAATCCTCTGTTAGCAGCTACAGATGTGGATTTCTAGAGACGTTCAGCAATGATATCAAGAAAAAAAAGAAAGAGAAGAAGTAATTACTGACAGAATGAATATTCAAAGTTCCATTATTGATGATATTTGACAGAAACAATTACAGTGGTATGGACAAAAGAAGAGAGGTTTCCAAAATGCATCATAGCCATACGTAAAAAGAACTTATGACTACCTAACAGCTGGATTCAGTATATTCAGTTCTTAACGTGAGAGAAAAATACTCTTGGAGCGTTATAGAGGAGTAGAAAAAAGGAAATGAGACACACTTTATACATAAATGTTGGTGAAACGTGTGAACATTATTAAACCATAAATATTTATACCATAAGAAGAAGTAAACAGAATAAAATTATTCAAATACTGGCCACTGGTCTTACAAAAAGCATGTCGAGTTTATTCAAGCAATCTTCAAGGTCCTCTCGGGATCGTCAAAATGATCATTGACGACGTTCTCATGCCATCTCACTGCGGTAGCCATTGTGTGGATCTCTTGGGACTTTTCCGCACAGAGACCCAAACTTAGAAAACTTTGTCCAAGCCAACAACGTAAAAACGAAATCAAATGTCATTAAAAAGCAAACACATTGTTGTAACTTCTATAATGCATCACGTTATTTATTTATTTCAATGGCAAGTGCCAAAAGCTTATAGAATCCTAGTTTAATGAAAGGCGGGTTCTTCAGTACAACAGAAACATAACATATACGTTTTAGGTTCGGTACAGATCCTCTTTTAATGATTTCACGCAAATACCGTGGAAAACCAGTACAGAAAGAAATGGAACAGTTGATAAACAGACATGTTGAAGTTATAACACTCAATTGCCGTAGCCAGCGGCTTCTGGTCAGCAGTGCGACAATGAAAGCCGAGTCGTTTTGCTGCTTCAAGAACGGTCCTGTCACTAGTTTCTGTAACGGATGTGTACGAGAAGTCCCATAAAACAGCTGAAAAGGATATTTGGCTAGTGGTCAGGACATTACTCTTTTGGGTCCTGTAGATAATAAGATTATCAGAGCTGTGCGCAGATGTACAACTTAAGTGACGTGTTACTCTACAATGGTACGGTTGGTTCACTACGCGCAACAGATTTTCCTGAGCGCCGACGAAATGCTGGTTTTTGTAACCATCTACAGTCCCTCTCGTTCTCAGTCAGTTCTCTCCTACCCTATCCGAGAAACATCACGTCCATGATGTAGTCACATTATGTACAACGGTGAGTTAGAATCACTATTAGTGATTATTCATAATAACATTACTTTTCACTACACCCTTTCTTCGAAACTGTTAAAAATACAGAACATTTCTTCGGATTACATACAGTAGGACGTGTGTGTCATTCGACAGAAAATTGAAACTAGTAATTTTTTTAAGTTGCTCTAACTAAATGTTATCTTATGTTCAATAAAAATGCAGGTGCCTTTAACAGAACAGTTCAAATAACGTTTTATATTATTGAAAATACAGTACAATTTTTCACATTTTTTCACACACGTTATTCTGAACGAGTCTTCAGATCTCAAGTGCTTTTAGTTTTCTGTTTACATAGTAACGTATGTTTTAAAAAGTAATGTAGAGCTAGAATATTTTAAAAAAGCTTCCCTCCTGCTACATCTCTTGCACGATACATGTTCACTTCATTATGATGAAATAATCTTGATTTTCATTACACTTACCGGTGAATCAAAATATTTCCTAGACTGGAGAAAACTGTTAGGCAAGGCAGCATTTACAACTAATTATCGGTGAGACATTTCTGGGTGGAATATTTTGTATCGCTTGTCGAAGATAGAACAGTAAATGGCAACGTAATCTCGAGTCTTAGATGTATAACGTCAGGAACTCGCGAAGTGTGACTGAATGGTAATGTTGTTTAATGTATTCTCTGTTACATATTATAAATGATGTAGCGAGTTACCATAAGAGATCACACTTTTTTGTTCTATAACTATACAGTATATATATTCATACCAATATTTTGTACTTGTAATACCGAATTGAACTTGTGTCCAGAAAATATTATCTACGTAATTACTTTTTCTGTACCATGTGTCTTTTATATATATGCTATTAGGTAGTTGTTTTAATTAAACTTGTTAGCTGCTAGCTTAAGCAAAATTAGAAGTATTTCCTTTACGTAAGCGTCCTTAAACTTAAGATTTCACTGATATGCGCCACATGTTGCTTAAAACTCGGATAAAATAATAGAATTTAGAGAATGAAATTCGTAGTCAATGAAAAATGTGCGACAAAGATAATTACGTATATTTTATTTTCTGGACACAAGTTCAATTTGATATTACAGGTACAAAATGTAGATAAGCTGAAACAGGAGTTAAATAAAACAAGATTCCTGTTCAATCGCACTTAGCGAGTTATTTATCTAAGAGTGGAGTTTAAGTTGTCATTTACTGTTTTACCTCCGATAAGCGCTACAAAATATTCCGTTCCAAAATGATATAACGATTATTGTTTGTAAATGCTACAAACAGTTTTCTGTAGACTGAGAAATATTTTGAGGTAGCAATAAGTATACTTAAGATTACTTCATCATAACGAAGACTATGTGCTTTAGAAAAAACGTTCTGTGTAAAATCTCCACGTGAAGGGAAGCTTTCTGCACGTCATTAGGAACTTGTTCTAATTAAAAGTGGTACCGACTCGATTAAGGGCACTCACAGATATCTGCTTTACTTCAGTGTTCTTCAGCTCTAGAATTAACTCAAATACACGATATTTTGCTTAAAACTCGGTTAAAATAACAGAAATTAGAGAATTCATAACGAAGAAAAAACTAGGTCTTAGGAAGTACAGCGTAATAAATTACTTTCAAGGAACAGGTTCATCTTTTAATATGGCTGTAATGTAATATAACGCTGATAATAAATTCCGTATTTTCTGTCAGTTGGTCAAGAGGGGTTGCTACGTAAGAGAATTTTTTTTACATAATTACATTTGCTGTTTTTTGGACCGCACTCCTGCTGTTATGAAGTAAGATGAAGGCTTCAGCTGAAAATCGCGAAGTAGGTTTAGCGGTGTGACTCTAGCACGAAGACATCTTGCGCGAAGATTAGCATCATCGCTACCCCTCGTTGGCTCACCTCGAGGGGTTCACTGCGATCTGCGAAAACCGGCTGCGAAACCCGTTTGCAGCTCTTGCCACCCTTCGCCAATCCAACGGGCGCGGATGCCAGATTACCAGCTGCCACACTGGCAATTCTGCATACTTGCAACCGAAATGTTTGCTGCACAGAATTTATAGCCTCTTCTATACTTATTTCTTACCATTACGTTACCAAGCAGGAGAAATCGATGTGCCATGCAAGTTAAACCGATGTAAATATTTCCCCTCGTCGCTTGAAAAAACGATAAAACGTACCGCCTTACCCTCATAAAAATCCTTACGGCGCTGTTACAAATAAAACTTCTTTTCGTTTCCACGTTCTCCGACACAAAAAAGTGCAAGTAATGCGTGATTGTACTGTTTTGCTTCTTATTCACGGACTCGTACTGTAGCAAGTTATGCTTCAGGCTCGAAAAAGCATATATTACTGATCTACATAAGGTCGTACACTGAACACAGATAATTTTTAATATCTTACGGAAACTTTAATGAACATAGAGCAATTGAATATTGTGTTTAAATATACATTTAAAAAATGTAAGCGACCAATAGCACTAAACGTGTCTGTAACTTTCTTACTGTTCAATCAAAATACAAGTAGCATAATACAGATTTTGGATCTTCTTTGATATCACCGTAAACACCCTAAAGAAATTATTGACACAGCTATAGCTGCTGATGCCTTTGGGGAAATAGCTTAGAAATAGCAATTTAGTACTCAAAGGATATTGCTCCAATAGTCAGACATATATCAAACTTTTTGTTGCAAAGAACGCAGCTTCATAACATTTACTCTACGACGAAAGTAGACTAAAATAAATACGTATATCTACAGTACAGAACGCATCTCATTTGCATTAGCAACTAATTCGATTGTAAAGTTACGAAAAGAAATCTCTTTTCTGTCCTAGTAAACTTTCTATAACCTCGTAACATTCCACTTCGGAGGCACGTGTTACAAGAGGAAATGGAAAAGAAAAATAAGGAGATAGGAAGAGAGTAAGTAGTACATTCAAAATGGGGATAAATACTGAAGGAACTAAAGTATTCAAACCTGTATAAAAACGTGAAACATTTTGGGGAATAATTAAGAACGTTTGTTAATGTTGTGTTTTCAAATTTAAATATGCTACAAAGTTTAATATTTACATTTATTTGTCATTTGTAAATAGCTCAAACTATTAAAATAACAGCTGATCTAGAAGACCCGCTACCAAGTCTCAAGAAAAAAGCCGAGAATCTGGCTCCCTTGAACCCACGAAGAAAACATGGCATGTTGGCCTCCTGAATGTGATAAATTCCACGAAGAAAGACTCCAAACATGGTTTAAGTTTCAGACAAACAAAACAGAAAAAAGTGCCATCAACGTCAAAAATGGAAGGAAAAGATTCACACAAAACAAAAGAAGAATTAAGAGAGGATTCCATAAAACATAATAAAGTCTGTAGAGGATATTTAACACAGAACCAATTTCAGGAACTTCTTCAAAATCTTTGGGAAATAGCTAGTGCTGGAAGATGTACATGGAAGAATGGCACACAGTAAAAAAGCAAATGTCGAAATCATGTTAAACCATTTAATAAACTCTTGAATAGTGAGGAACCCAAAGAACTCTTACAAATCGACGTAAATACCCCAATTAAAACCGAACATAACAAAGTAGACCTCCCCCATCCTCCAACTTTCCAAGACGTAGACACAGTCGCCAAAGAACAAAAGAGTTATAAGGTATGTGGAGAAGATGAGGTTTTGGTGGAAATGCGGAAATAAGGAAGTGACAAAGGTAAGAGCTCCTTTCACAAGGCTCTAACAAAAGTATGGACGATAGAAAAATACCCTGAATATTTGACCACAGGCATCATCCACTCACTACCACAAGAATAGGTATAGGAGCATTCCAGACAACTACAGAGGATCTCTCTCCTAGACTGCACATACAACATTTTATCCAAGATTCCGTATGAAAGAATCAAGGAACAACTATAACGGGAATCAGGGGAATATCAGGGAGGTTTCAGAATTTGGAAGCTGTGCAGAGCAGATTGTCAGTTTAAAACTGATTATTCCATGCTGCAGGAAACGGAAAAAACCTCTGCCAATTACATTTATGGATTTTAAGAAGGCGTATGACCGCCTCCATACACCTTAAAAGATAAAATTTTAATTTTAAGGAATCTGGGACACCATCCAAAACTAATTACATTAGTATTACTTACTCTAAAAGCACCAAAACGAAAGTGAAGTTTAGAGGTGAAATTTCCGAACCATTTCTTACAAAAATTGGCTTAAATTAGGGTGACTGTCTGTGACCATTACTGTTCGACAGTGCCCTGGAATACATAATAAGCGAATGGTACAAGGATAACTCAAAGAACATAAGAGTTGGAAGTACTATAAATGACACGAAACTGAAGTGCTTGGGATTTGCTGATGGTCTTGCTCTGATGGCCAACAATGTTCAAGAAACTAGACAACAAGTTATATAACTACAACAATAGCACAGAAATTTGGCCTCAGAATATCATTTGAAAAAAGAGAGATTATGCTGACACCTCTTGCAAAGAAACTTGTGGTAGGAGAATAAGAAATAAAAATTGTTGATAAATCTGAATATTTAGGTGAAATAGCAGATTGCAGTCAAAATGAGAAACCGTCATGAATAGAAAAACTGAACAAAGCAAACTACGTTACCAAAAACACATATAACAAAAAAGCCTATCTATACACGATGCAAAATTAAAACATTATAAAATAGTTAAACAACCAGAAATAACTCACGCAGCTGAAATCATCTTCAAAAAACGAATACAACAGAAACTGGAGAATAGCGTCAAATGAAACGCTATACAAGAAAATAGAACCAGAAATGACCACGATCAGGAAGAAACGTATCTCATTCTTTGGATACCTGATGAGAAAACTAGGAAACAGAACACTAGCAAACAGAAATAACAGAACAGTTGTTAAATAATAAGGGTCAAGTTAAATGGATCACAGAAATCAAGGAAGATATGAGAAACCTAAAAATTACAGTAGCTGACCTAAAAGACAAAACAGACAAAACCAGAATATTGCGAGACACACAAACCAGAGTATAATCGAAGATCAATACAGGGTTACAGGAAGAGTGATCACAGAAAAAGAAAGAAAGAAAATATCTGAAACAATGAAAAAGTGTTGGGCAGACAGAAGAGCAGGACACACGTCATACAATAATAAATTAGAATAATCCTTCTGTAAACACTGTACTGTTGAATTGTCCACTGAATTATTATTGAACTGCATTCTATTATTAAATAACAAAAATCTATGGAATCCTTTGTGTAGCTCTCCAGAGTAGTCCAATGAAGGCCATAAAATAAAAATAATAATAATAATGATCTATATTGAGATATTTGCAAGGAAACCATTGTCACTTAGCATGTGTGAAATACCTGTGTCAAAATTAGATGACACGTAAAAGAGGTTTGAAACTTATTTCGCCATATTGTACGTCGTTGGTAGCAATAATGAATTAGCTCGAGACATTTCATATTACTCAATTAAATATTCATTCGAAATAATGTTCATATATCACTGAGGAAAACAGAGTTGTCAGACAACGTGTGATCTAGTTTCTCTCGGTGGATGTGGAAAGTCTGATGCGCACTCTGGCATATGAGTTAATTAAAAGCTCAAAAAAAAAAACCTGGTTATTAACAAAACGTGCTCTGGTCAGGCAGCAGAGATGCAAAACTGACGCGCCGAAGCACACGAATCTCCAGTACACTACTTTGTTGTCAGTTCTGCACTGTTATATTCACTGCTGCACATTTTTCAAAGGCAGTCACCGCGCAACGGTACTGCCTTTTCTGCAGTTTTCTTCTGCATCTACAATTACTTCATCTGATCATCCATATAAAATGCGGAATTTATGTTACGATAGGCCTGTATAAAAGAAGGTGACCGAACGAGGTCGCGCAGTGGTTAGCACACTGGACTCGCCAACGGGAGGGCGACGGTTCAAACCCGCGTCCAGCAATCGTGATTTAGGCTTTCAGTGATTTCCTTAATCGCTCCAGGCAAATGCCGAGGTGGTTCGTTTGAAAGTGGAAGCCAGACTCCTTTCCCCATCCTTCCCTAATCCGATAAGACCGATGATCTCGCTGTTTGGTCCACACCTCCCCCCCCCCCCCCCCCCCCTCCTCCCCAAAATCAATCAACCAACCAGCAGAATTGTTTGGTCAGGAGACATCAGCGACTTCGATCATGGATAGCCATTGGCTATCGCCTGTGTACAAATCCATTAGGAGCATTTCAGCTCTTCTAAAGCTGCAAAACTAGACTACTGGTGATGTGCTTGTGAAGCGGAAACGTGATGGAACGACTACAGTTAACCAACAACACGTGGTTAATGCAGGGACCATCGACTACTGCGGAGGGTGGTCCTAGAAAAACGCATGGAATAAGTGGAAGGAATCACTCGTGAGTTCACAGATGCCACGAGGAGTCCACCCAGCACAATGAGTGGGCTTTGGGAGTTAAAAACAATGGGCTATGATAGACGAGCAACTCCTCGTCAGCCAGGTATTTCTGTAGTCAGTTCTTGAGGTGGAGTAAACAGCCAAGCTACAGGGCACTGCATGATTGGAAACGAGTGATTCATGAATCACGCCGTAACCTGTGGCGTTCGGGGTTCCGAAAATCCGGGAAAACTGTATTTGCCATCATGCGCACTGCTAACAGGGAAATACACGGGAGGTGGTGCTGTAGTGTTTTCGGTGGTCACGATGTAATTCTCTTATTGCGCTTAAGAAAACATTAAATTCGGAACTATATGGATACTTTTTATAGCATTATATACTGCATACAGCAAAGGAACTGTTCGGGGGCGATGACGCTTTGTATCAGCATGCAAGGCACCTCGACACAAAGAAGGATCTGGGAGGCAATGGTTTGTGGACAATAACATTCCTGAAACAGACTGGCGTGCCCAGAGTCTCAACATGAACACATTGGACATATCTGTAATGAGTTAGAACGTCGATTTCAATCCAGACCCCAGCGTCCAACGTCACAACTGTAACTTCTCTGGTTTCTGCTGTTGAGGAAGAAGAGAAGATTGAGACCCCCCTCACTGAAAGTATTTCCAGCTGAGATGAATCCGTGATAACTGTAAGGGTGAACACACTCCGTTCTAACGTCCACTATCAGGTGTGCGGATATCTTTGATCACGTACGTGAAGCGATAGAGACTTCGGAAACTGAGCTTCACATGGCGTCCCATGCTACGACTGTTGAGCAAATAGGGCGGCGCATTTTCAGCAGAGAGTACCCACAGTTCCGAGGCGTATCATATTGTGGGAATGAAATGAAATATTCCGAGCAGTACGAGTCTACTGGGCAAATCGTCGAAACTGGACACAGATTCACACTGAATGGTGGCATTTCTACCACATGAAATGTCACTTCCAGCCTGACTGAAATGGTGCCAGAAACTTCACCATGGCTACACAAACGTGGGTGATGCAGACCGGAAGTCCATATCTTGCACCATGCAATATCCATCATTTCGGCAAGCTGAAAAAACACCTGAGGGTAATGAGATTTTCCGAGGATGACGTTCACAGAGAAGTTTTCGAATTACTCTGTGACCAAATGGCGGATTTCTATCGTAGAACATTCCGAGCGTTGTTAACAGAGACTTGGTGACTATGTTGAATACTAGTGTTATGTAGTTGTAGTAGTAGTAGTAGTAGTAATAGTAGTACTTTTGTTCATCTGGCCCTTTACAAGAATCGACGTAGAGAAAGTACCTCACATTCACAGACATTTACATACTTACAGGTTTTGTAGGACAACGATGGGGCAGGTAGTCTGCTATAGCGTTGTGTCAGGAACCATCCCGCCGTTTGCCTGAAATAATTTAGGGAAACTATTGGAAACCTGTATCAAGACGGCTGGATGAGGACTAGAGCCTCCAGAACACAAAGACGCTCTGTTTAAAAGAGTGTTACCTCCCCAGTGTACAATACTGTTTTACAAATAAGTTGTCCAATATTGTAAAAGGCTAATGCGACACAGTTGATTTATTTCTAACATTCGGTCAGTGCTCTCACTTCGCCACTGTACACGCATTGATTCATAACACCACGCACATTAAACATTATCAGCTAACATCAGGACCATTTTATGTACCGTAACTTCCCAGTTGCTAGCCTGAAAAATTGAATCAGCATTTCTCTATGACAAGTGGGATGAGTTCAGAAGAGGATAAGTTGTTAGTATTATACATCGCACAGCTTCGGAAGTAAGATTTTGTAGAAAACAAAGAAAGAAGGAAGAAATGCCGTGCAAAAGTGTTTGTGGAACGGTAGATGTTTTATTAGCGTTGGTCTTTCTTATTTTAGTAATGCTTCACTGTCTAGAATGTACAGGTGCTGCCAGGTACTTTTTAACTGCCTCTATAAATAAATTCGTTTTAGCAATTTCTTTAATCTCCTTTGGCAGTTTATTGTACATTTTCATTCCTCGATAGAAAATGCCTCTTTGAGTTTTATGTTTATTCTTCCTGGGTACTGTAAATTCAGCTGCTCAAGGACCTATCTGTTTGTACAGAATTTTCAGTGTTATTTTTTATGCGTACAACTGGTTGGTATATATACTTACACAATGCAGTTAAAATCCTCAGGTTCTTGATCAGATCTTTACAATAAGCTCTATTACTATTTTTGGTTATTTTTCTTATAGCGCTTTTCTCCAGTTTGAAAATTGTGTTTATATTTTGTGAGTTAGGTCCCCATTTATGTTATCTCTATTCTTTGTACACTGTCTGCTAAGTTTCATTGTAACCAGTCATTAGCTACCCCTCTTATTCCTAAGGCTTCTAGCTTATTTGGTGGAATCGTATGATCAACAGAATCAAAAGCCCGAGAAAGATCTAAACCTATGCTTGTGACACAGTTATGTTTACCAAGAGCATCAGGCACAACTTTTGTGAATTCTAGTATGGCTGATCGGTACTGCTGCCGCCTCGGAAACCAAGCTATGGCTCTCTTAAAAGGATGTATTTATTGAAGTAATTCATTAATCTGTTTTTCATAACCGATTGTCTTATTTTTGAGAAACGGGCCAGTAATTTTCTACGTCTTCTGCCTTACATTTCTTTGGCAGAAATTCAACTCTTGTCTGTTTTAAATACGCAGGAAATATCCCTGATCTGAAGGATTCATTTACTGTACTTGTTAAGAGAGCTCGTAAACTCTCTGTGCACTGTTCCAGTTTTGCTGACTTCATCCTTTGTCGTTGGTAGTAACATCATTGTACTTAGTGCATTACTATTTATAGGTATCATGTTTATTTTTGAAAAATTTTGTTTTAACCTATCAGCAATACTTGAAAAATGCTCATTTACATAATTTTCTAAGTGACGTGAATCATTTATTACTTCATCCCACTTCCTTATCATTATGTTACTGTAACTTTGTTGTCTCTCCCTGTTTCCTTTTTTAAGAATCCCAGGAAACTTTTGTACTGCCCTACAGTAACAGGAGTGCTAAATTTAAAGAAGAAAAATGCTAAGGAGATATCATTCCGACACTGACATACGTGTCGTCCTTCATGAAGAACCTACTCCGACACGCATTGTTGTTCCGTCGAAAACCTTGAAGCGTTTGTTACCCAGCCACTCCTGCGGGGTAAATTTAGAGACTTGTATTCGAAGATGATCGTGCGACTATTATACTACCACCAACGCAACTCTCGCATTAGGACGACGATAAAAATACGAGAAAGATCCGGACGCTTCCAGAGACATAGAACCAGTCACTTTTTCCTTCGCTCGTATACGAATGGAATAACAATGAAAACTGATAATACTGGTACGACGTGTCCTCTGTAACGAACTGTTAAATGGCTTTCGTGGTAGCACAATTCCCTTTACGGACTTCTATAAAAGACTTTTTTGGAAGGCTGTAACGCATCGCTGGGTATTTGCAACAACTTCCCAGTTAATTACCGAAAGAACAGAAACACCTTCACAGTTAAAAGACCAAATTCGTGAAATTATTTGAAACTCTCAATGAGAGACTGATAAAAAGTGTTTTTATCATTCTCTCAGTGAGAGTTTCGTACAGGTAGGAGCAGCTTTCCAAAGAAAACAGAAATCTCTATCGAGATGGCAGAAAACTTATCGTGCAAAAATACCTTGACAGTATGAGGACTCCTTCTCTCTGAAAGGCCCCGCATACCTTCCGAAGTAAAATTTCCTCAGTACGTCGTGTTGGGCAAGGTCATAACTTCTAAGAAAATCATGAAATATCTTTGTTATACACCCAGTGAAGTTTATTTGGCCTGATGCGACCCTCTACGAAATTCTTTCCTGTGACAATCTCTTTATCTCAATCTCTGTTGATCCGGGGGACAGAGGCTGGTCAAATATTTGCCAAGGAAAACCTCTAAACAGCCGTACGTTTAGAGAAGTTATTTTAATTTATTTTGACGACCAGTTTCGGTACTTCAGTATGCCGTCTTCAGCCCATATGAACGTCATGTGTAGGTAATGGGATGCATCGACATTAACAAACTGGAGCCGTCAGTATCTGGACAACAGCTTGTTGTCAAGTCTTCACAGGATGCAGTCGAATAACGAATTGAAGGTATCCAGATGCTGATGGCTCCAGTATGCTAATATCGATACATCTGATTGTCTACACATGAAGTGCATATGGGACTGAAGGTGGCATACTGAAATGCCGAAACTGGTCATAAAAATAAAATGAAATAACTTCTCAAAACATTCGGCTGTTTGGCGATTTTCATTGGTAAAAATCTTCATCTTACAGTAGCACTTGCAGCGTAGGTCCCTAATTATTTGTTGCATGTATTCTAATTTCTATCTTCCTCTACAGTTTTTACCCTCTACAGCTCCGCTTAGTACCATGGAAGTTAGTCCCTAATGTCGTAACACATGTCCTATCATCCTGTCCCTTCCTCTTGTTATTGTTTCTGAAATGTTCTTTTCTTTGCCGATTCAGCGATGTACCTCCTCAATGTTTACCTTATCAGTCCACCCAATTTTCTTCGTCAGTAACACAACATCTTAAATGCTTCGATTCTCTTTTGTTCCGGTTTCTCCATAGTAAATGATTCACTACCATACGATGCTGTGTTTCCAACGTTTATTCTCAGAAATTTCTTCCCCAATGAATTCTCGAGTGTTTGCTGGTATGGTATACTAAGTAACGGCAGCTTACCAATAACAGAGAAAATTTTATTCTCTCAGCCTCAGATTTCAGTATGTTTGCTTAGAACCACTAAGAATATCGTCGAATTCTCATGACCGCTTTTGCTGCGTGCACATGGTTTCTACATCACGTGGCATAAAATACAGACTTGGGACAGCCAGCTCAACCGTGTGTGAAATAACGCGCAGTCTGTCAGTGAGAGAATTTCACATAGGCTTCTTCAGTTACTTTAAAATAACTATGGAACCCACCGCAATCAATTCCATGCGTAATTCATTAAAAATGCCTATCACCTCGTGTGCCCATTTTCAGAACCACAAGTTATGATTGCGCCGTGTAGAAAGGTGATTGTCAACACTGAAAGGGGTGAAAACATTTCAAAGATCCACACAGAGTCTAAAACATGTTTCAGTGCTCCCACGTAAACGGCAGCCCTTATTCATTCAACGAGTGCTGTATCACTTTTTTTCAGTACTTATCAGGAGAGAATAGTGAATTTAATGTACACAGTGTGACAAAATGAAACAAACTCAGAGCCCAAAAATCGCGGTAAGGGATGTCCTAGCTGAAGATATATCGCGTATGAGAGCAGAATGATGCGGCAAGATACTGTATACCTCATTTCTGTGGTATTGTTTATTTTTTATAAGAAGTTCCACATGTCTCAATTTTATGTGTCTTGTATGTAGTTGTCTTCTTTTCATTCGCGACATAAAGATCGCCGCGCTAAGTGGCCTCGCGGTTTGAGGCGCCATGCCACGGAAAGCGCTGCCCCTCCCGCCGGAGGTTCCGAGTCCTCCCTCGGGCATGGGTGTGAGTCTTGTTCTTAGCATAAGTTAGTTTAAGTGGTGTGTAAGTCTAGGGACCGATGACCTCAGTAGTTTGGTCCCTTAGGAATTCACACACATTTGAACGCAAAAATCATGTTGAATGTAATCCTTGGTGTTTTGTTTACATGTTGTTGATCCTTGTGTGGTTACTTACGTGTGTCATACTCGACTTCTGCAGTACATTTTGCGTGTTAAACATCGAGTATGACTGACAGGCACGGGCACGACTGAAAATGACACATCTGCACCAACCACTTAAGATTATGGGCGAAGTGCAAAATTTTATTTTTGTTACGAAGTAAAGACTTGTTTTTGATTAGGAAGTGAGTGTGCAGTGGGCCAAGAGAAGACAGATTGGCCACAATACCATGACTCTCAATCTTCTGAGCCAAAACTTAAGATTCCTGACAAGGAATTGCGTAATACGACGCCACCGGTCGTTGAGGACGGCAGGGGCGCTTAAACCTCATTCAGGACATGAGACTTCCCCAAAATTCAGACAGGGATTTCTTAAAGTAAGTGTTCGCTGTCAAAAATAGCTGTGTCAGTTTTTGGGTGACTGGTTTCTTGACAACTGAGAGGAAAAGATGCAATGCCCAGCGAAGGACAATTCACTGAGAAGATAGCAGGCAGCACAGGGAATTAACACAGCAAGGAAAACTGTGAGAACGGGACTGGAGTTCCTGGGTGACATGCCGCCTACCATAAGATTGGAAATATTTGGTCTAGTGATACTGTGCCGTCACGCCAGGCGCTGGGACCGGGTGACAACGAATACAATACTGCAACGATCGTTCTCCTTGGAGCCACCTCATATGGGTATGTCCACCGTGATGCTGTATACAGAAGCAGGACTGGTCTGAAAAGACGACGTGCTGCCACCTCTGTGTGCAGTGTTATTGTTGGACATACCATTGTCAGCACGCCCTACTCTACTGCAGCATCATGCAAAGCCTCAACAGGGGTCGTCGTACTGATAGTACGGGCTGCTCCAGGCATAGTGTTGCTGCCCATGTGTTAATACTGCAGAATACAGAATATTAGCTAACCAAATGAAATTTTGATAAAATTATACAAATTATAGTTAGACATCTTGGCAGCATCCGAAAAATTAAAGCTAAAACAGAACAACTACGACAGATTAAATGTGAACATCTGGAAAGGGTTGCAGAGTGTATGATGTTAAAGAAGTATTAAGAATAGAACAGTTCAAACAAACCCAAGGAGTGGTTCATCTTTTTACTGGGCACTGCCCCTATCCAGTTTATTTAAACCGTGTAGGTAGAAGGCCTACAACAGTACGAGGCTGTGCTGCAAGGAGCCGGCCGCGGTAGCCATGCGGTTCTAGGCGCTGCAGGGCGGAACCGCAGGACTGCTACGGTCACAGGTTCGAATCCTGCCTCGGGCATGGATGTGTGTGGTGTCCTTAAGTTAGTTAGGTTTAAGTAGTTCTAAGTTCTAGGGGACTGATGACCTAAGATGTTAAGTCCCATAGTGCTCAGAGCCATTTGAACCATTTGTGCTACAAGGGGTACCGTGAACACGTAGTACATGAATGACCTTCACACACGTTGTCTCCGAAGAGAGGCAGCTATTAGCAATGAGCAGTACCCGAGACGTCTCGTCGACAGCCAGGAATTTCAGATATTCAGTAGGCTGATCAACAAGGTTCAAAAATGGTTCAAATGGCTCTGAGCACTATGAGACTTAACATCTGTGGTCATCAGGTCCCCTAGAACTTAGAACTACTTAAACCTAACTAACCTAAGGACATCACACACATCCATGCCCGAGGCAGGATTCGAACCTGCGACCGTAGCAGTCGCGCGGGTCCGGACTGAGCGCCTAGAACCGCTAGACCACCGCGGCCGGCATCAACAAGGTTTCTCGATATGCAAGACAGGTATTTGTACAGAATTACAGTAGACAGAAGTACAGGAAAGAACAGTTTTACATTTCAGGTTAAGTGCAGATGTATCTGCTGCTAATAAGCTGTCATTACTCACAGATTGTAAAGGGCTTACCGTCGTTGGTGATAAGGCAGGTCATTGACTTAACTGATGCCGAGTGAATCAGGGATCTCTGACTGGACTTGACAGAACAGTTCAGAGGGAAAGAGAGACAAAGAAGGTAAACCACTGTCCATCGAAAGATATTTTAGGAGGACATCTCAGTATATTTTTTGTTGATGGTCACGCCCACACTAGCACAACTGTACACCAGACAATAGTGCTACGAGCATATAATTAGAAATATAGTAAATATTTATGTACTTAAACTATGTAGTTCTTGTATTCAGTAATTAGCAATTAACGTCTAAATAGATATTAATTAAATTGTTTGTCGTTGTAGTTAGTTGTTTTAGCTATATTTCTATAAGGTTGGCGGCTAAGATACATGACGTGGCTGTGCTGTCATGCACGAGTGGGCTAAACAATACAGCGTGTTTATAAATAAGTTATACAGGGACCGACTACCTCAGCAGTTTGGTCCCTTAGGAATTCACATACATTTCAACATAATTTACCGGAATGTTTGGTACAACACTGAATGCAGTACATCTTCAAGTTTTATTCACGAATGTTCAATGTGGCTGCCTTTTGTAACACAACAAAAAGTCTCATCTTGTTCAGTTGCTGTGTCAGAGACTGCTGGCCGACCACGACCAACGTCCTACGTGACACAGCTAGCTTCGGTGAAACGATTGAACCAGTTAATAATAGTTTTTTTTTACAGGGGGTGGCTTGCGATATTTAGTCCTGGATTGTCTCCGAACGGTGCTGTATTAAACATTTCTGCGAGCTATTTACACTTTTACCGTTAAAGCTTGCTTTTCTATAACCTGTTTATAAACACCCACTATTTTTCTCAGATATTAGTGATGTCATCCACGGCGTTGAGTATTACCCTCCTGAACCCAGCCATTCCATATTCGCTTGATGGTCATGGGGTCTTGAACAATACAAGATGCCATATCGCGTAAAGATGAACAGTGGTCTCGGTATACAACGATCCTACCACTGTCAACTTCTGACGTGTGCTGGTACACGTTTATCTTTCTTAGGCGAAGCGTAACGCGATCCTCTTACAACCAACGAACATTAAAATACGATTTCCGAATATGAAACCGGCTGTGTAATGTTTCCTTATATACTTAATGTAAATTATGTTACCGCTACTTACTTTGTTTGTTTGCTCTGTATTACTAATGATCTGTATATCCAAGCATGTTGTACAGGGCTCGCCACATATAATAACGACATATGCTAAAGCAAAATGCGCACTGTGGCACAATTGCGTGAGAGGTGAGCACTGTATAAAAATGCCGGCACCACTTAAAGATCCATGCGCTCAATGAGGTGGGCTTTCCAGCCACATATGACAACAACGCTGGTGCTGCAACCATCATTGACATCCCACTGGAAAATCGTATTGCAGCTGACAGAATAAACTCTTAGAGAGTCTTCCAGCATTATAATTGAAGTAACCACAATGCCATCACGCTGGTGAACCGTGAGAGAGCCTTTGTCGATACCCGTCCGTTTAGTGCGTCTTCGGCTCGTTGCCTGGTAACTGCGTCTCGCTGCTCGGGCGTCTCGATAGGGGCCGGCGGCGTAGTCTTTCGCGAGGATAATGCATGAGTTAAGGCAAGAAATCTGCTCTCCTTTCGCTGCAATGCTACGACTTTTAGGCGTCATTTTGCTGACGGCTCGTCTAAAGTGTGAGGGCAATTGGGTCCGCTTAGAGCATTGAGGCGCACTTGGCCGTTAACGGCGCAGCCACGGTTTTTAAGTGAGTGCTTCCTTGTGAACAGCGGTGAGTAGCGGTTTGGAGCCCGTGTTCCTAAATATTCTGCCTCGTCTGCTGGACAGGGGTTCTGGCAGTTTCAGTTTCATGTAGGAACAACGTGGAAACTACGGTAAGCATCTGCTATACAGCTTTAATGTGCCGGGGAGGGAAATTTTTGGAAATCCGATGGGTTCCGCTCTCCTGGTTATCGAGACACATTGCGCTGCAATATTGTGTTGCCGCCAACTGTTTGGGCTGTAATTAGCATGTGTATTACTTCATTTTAAATTTTTATGAAGTTCCGTTGCCGGCCGGAGTGGCCGTGCGGTTCTGGGCGCTACAGTCTGGAGCCGAGCGACCGCTACGGTCGCAGGTTCGAATCCTGCCTCGGGCAAGGAAGTGTGTGATGTCCTTAGGTTAGTTAGGTTTAATTAGTTCTAAGTTCTAGGCGACTGATTACCTCAGGCGTTAAGTCGCATAGTGCTCAGAGCCATTTGAACCATTTTTTTGAAGTCCCGTTCAAATGGTTCAAATGGCTCTGAGCACCATGCAACCTAACATCTGAGGTCATCAGTACCCTAGAACTTAGAACTCCTTAAACGTAACTAACCGAAGACATCACACATATACATTCCCGAAGCAGGTTTCGAACCTGCGATCGTAGCGGTCGTGCGGTTCCAGACTGAAGGGCGTAGAACCGCTCGGCCACAACGGCCGGCTTAAGTTTCGTCTCACATTTGGCTGAGGCCCGTTTTGTCAGGATACCTGAAATAGGCTTGCGAGCAAACATTGTCTCCATGAAGTATAGTTTCTAAGATTTTACACTGTATACAAATCGGCTTGAGACCGATGGCACTGACAAAGTACTGACAATTTGGTCTGCTTTGTGTGTTTTAAACTCAGGTGTAATTCCGTATAATTACCGAAGTGGTATTTAAAATTTTAAAGACTTTCCGTGTATTCCATGCAGCTTCTTACTGCTTAGGGGCATTGAAATTGTAAGGATATTGCAGTCTTAAAATATAGGCTAGTAGCGAGCGTTATTTCCTAAACATTTCTGTTCAAGAACTGCTTTCTAAGCACTGGTAACTAATTTGAAACGTAGTTGCCTCCTGAGACGGATGGTTACATTTTGATGTCCTTCGTTTTGATAATTTAATCTAGCTGCTTCCATGACTAGTTGCAAAGGCTACTTTTTTAAAAAAATTGCTTGTCTTGGTTCCGACTACACCGAGCTTCTAATTCTAACAGTTTTAAAATTGTATTTCAACACATTCGTCAACAAGATGTTTAGTTTATTACCATATTTCTTTATACCATTGCCTTTTGAGACTGATAATAGCTGCAATTGTTTTTCATATTTTAGTGCTTATCCTCTCACTATTCTGTTTAGCTACCAGAGCGTAAAAGTTAATAGGACGTACATTGATTTTCGAAAGTGTCCGCCTGGAAAATTAAGTGAGCTCAAACTTCTGGTTTTGTTATGTATGATTTAAGTAAACTATCTAGCACCTTATCACACATCAAAATACCTCCCAACCGTTTCAGATAGATTTGTTCGACCTTCGTTTACAACGAAGGGATGTGACACAAGAATACAATCACCGTCAATGTAATTTTAGAAAGGCTGACTGGGAAAAACAGACTGCAAGAATTGACCTTAAAATAACAGAAAATGCTGACCGCAGTGTAGACTACATGCCACAGACTGTAACAACTTCTTACAAAACTCAGAACAATGTAGCCTTTCCTACAGAAACTGCTGGACATTGTGCTACGCTTTCGAGTGGAGAGATTACAATCTGGAAAAGCGTATACAACAACTGCACAAATTTCATCAAAGAGCTTTATGACACATAGAGTCGGATGTTCGACTAGCTTTTTATATATTAGTGAAAACCAATTATAAAGCTCTCATAAGGTACGAAGAAAACGCACTGGGGGCAGTACGCTCAAAGGCAACTATTAACAGACGCGTTGGGTCTGAGGTATATACACTGCGTAAACAGAAAAGCACTATTACTAGCGGTTGGAGAGACTCAACTGAATATTTGTTGAAATAACTTCTTCCAGCAAGTAACAGCGAGAGTGATGACAATCTTCAAAGAGAGGCACGATAAGTATGTACGCCCCTTATGAAAGCCCAGGTGTCTTTCTGCCGTTCGCACAAGAAGAAATAGAGGCTGCTGTCACTCAGTTAAAGAATGAAAAAGCTCCCGATCTGATTACATTCATAAGGAAACGCTGAGAGCAACAAAGAACAAACTGTTCTATTCTTCACACACTTAATGAATGAATCAAGAGGACATGGAAGAATTCTTTTAGTCTGAGGGTCTAGGTAAGTTGTAATTATCCAGAAGAGCATGGGCGGGAATGAATTAGTTCCTAAGAGCTGCAGATCTGTCTGTCTTCTCAGTTTCTGAGGTGAACTACAGGAGTGCTTGCAATGCAGTAGACAACCTCCTCACAGGGAGCTTCATTAAATCAGTCAGAGCCAATTTGGCTTCAGAAGGGCAGAACCATAGAAGACGCAATCCATCATTGTCAGCAAATGTAGCGGCAAGTCACAAATGTCAGCATGGTTGACTTTGCGGGCGCATCTGACTACCTGTGGTGGCCTGCAATGTTTGCCCACCTGAGACTATTATAGATCCCAAAATGTTTGTGTGAGAGCTCCCTAGATTATCTGTGAAGGGTGCACTGTGGAGTGGTGCATAACGTCCAGCAAAGTAGTGAGGCGAATTACTACTGGTTGTTCACAGAGATCAATACGTAGACCAATTTTCTTGGGCCTTACCCGTCAGCCATTGCTGACAACTCTGAAAGGAAACGCTTAAGTGTCAGGAATAATAGCTACATCGATGACATACTGGTTCTGATGGAAGAAAAGTCAGGAGCGAGGCTGGAAAGAGAATGGTGTCAGATGCAAAGTTGGTGATCACGTAAAAAATTAGATATCACAGCAAATAAGACTACCTATCCGGTGCTGAAAGGCAGCCTTTCCCTCTCGCGGAATCCTACTCGGAGAATTGGGGGGGGGGGGGGGGGGGCTCTGGTGCGACGCAGTGACGTATGTAAGTTCTTGGGCATACACTAGAACGAGAAGCGCTGTTTTCATACACGTATCTCAGATATATCAGAAACCTACCAAAGTATGCACAAATTGACAAACCTGATAACCATTGACATTGAGATCTCTTTGCAACAGTCTGGACTCTATCATGATGCAATCCTCACTGTTATCATAGGATTCGCTATCAGCATCTGGGCACTGATATACTGTCGATATAAGTCGATCCCAAGGTACACAGAGGTGTGTGCTGCTGAGGCTCACAGGAACCTATGAGACAACGCAGTAGATGCACTGTTAGGTATACTAGGTGGGTGCTCAGTAGATACTACTGTCAGACACAGAGGGTGGCTCTGAGTACTATGGGACTTAACATCTGAGGTCATCAGTCCCCTAGAACTTAGAACTACTTAAACCTAACTAACCTAAGGACATCACATACATCCATGCCCGAGGCAGGATTCGAACCTGCGACCGGAGCAGTCGCGCGATTCCAAACTGAAGCGCCTAGAACCGCTCAGCCACCGAGGCCGGCAGAGACACAGAGGATCTCCGGGTCTCTGTACAGAGGGAATGTTCGAAAAGTGAGAGAAATTACGGGTCAGGAAGTAATAACGAAACAAGAACTAAATTGTGGAAAGCTCATGAATGGCAAGGAGACTGGTAAAACATCACAATACGTCGTAGGGTACATGACATATTTCTAATCATCAAGGAGCTGTCGCTTATGGGCAATGTAAATCCCATTAGAGCCATGATTTGGTGATTTTCATTTCATTTGCTATTTTATACGTTTTCTGTTTCCTTTGCAATGAATTTACCAAATAAATGAAAATTAAATTGCAAATCTTGAACTGAATATTAAAAACATTTATATAAAACTTACTGTAGCTGTGTGTAAGTATGACACGCATTGGATTCCAGGTGGTGGGCCTTGTAATTGTAAGCGATAACAAATAAATAAACAAACAAATAAAGATGCAAGTATGCAGTACACTTCTTTTGAATTTGAGGTTTGTTGCACACGATCTGCTATGATGTATGAATTTTTGTAACGAAACATATCGGACCAATGACCGGTCACTTATTTCTTGAGATAGAGGTTTCACAGATGAGATAAACAATGCATTGGTGAGTCTAGCTGCTGCTGTCAGCCGCCACCAAGAACTCTCCCACAACCCCAAATAGGTATTTCTGAAGAACGAGATTGACTACCAATAGATGTCTTGAGCCATTGCATCTAACAAGTGAGAAGCAAGAGTGACAGCTAGAGGACACCACATTTCATACCAGGTGTCCCATTTCACATTGTACCTCCACTACATATAACTGTCCTACAACATGTAAGCCAAGTGACATAGTCCTCGTAATCCAAGGCGAGGTAAATTAAAGGAAACTTTCCACAGTTTGCGGGGGCAGTTCTACATCTTCAGTGACACCAGTACTCCGCAATCCACCTGACGGTACCAGAGGAGGGTGTTTCTGGCACCACTAACTGACCTCCCCTTCTGTGTTCCACTCGTGAATAGTGCGTGGGAAGAATGACCATATGTAAGCCTCCGTATCACTACTAATGTCTCGAATTCTTTTCGTCGTGGTCAATTCTCAAGATGTATGTGGAGTGGGGGGTTAATACGTTGCCCGACTGTTCCCGGAACGTAGCAAAAAGTCAGTAGTAAACCTTTCCGTGATGCAAAACGCCTCTTCTGTAGCGTGTGCCACTGGAATTTGTTGAACATCTCTGTAACGCTCTCGCGCCGACTAAAAGATCCCATGACGAAAGGCGCTGCAT
Organism: Schistocerca piceifrons; assembly: GCF_021461385.2. Classification (NCBI taxonomy): domain Eukaryota; kingdom Metazoa; phylum Arthropoda; class Insecta; order Orthoptera; family Acrididae; genus Schistocerca; species Schistocerca piceifrons. Next base: position 382,018,037 of record NC_060138.1, read on the forward strand.
TTCATTGAATCTTATTTTTCTCTTCTGTCAGTCCTACCTGGTAAGGGTCCCTGATTCATGAACAATACTCAAGAATCGGTCGAATATGCAGCTTGTAAGCCACTTCTTTCGTTGATGAATTACATTTGCACGAGATTATTCCTACGAATTTCAGGTCTTACATCTGCTTTTCCTACTGTTTGTTTTATGAGGTCATTCCACTTGTGGTCGCTGTGGATAGTTGCGCCTAGATATTTGAAGGTCTGTACTAGTTCCAACTGCTTGTCGTCATTAATGTACTTGTACCTTAGTGGATTTCTTTTCCCGTGTTACATTTAATTACATTCAGTGTCAACTACCAAAGGCTCCACCATTCATCAATCTTCTGTAGTTAATTTTGCACCTCGAGACTGTCTAGTGGATTTGCTGTTTTCTTATAGACAATCGATCATTACGAAAATTCTTAAAGAGCTTCCGACTCTTTGTACTAGGTTATTTATATATTATAAACAGTAACGGTCGTATCACACTTCCATCGGGTACTCCGGAGATTGCTTTTACATTAGTCGACTTTGTTCCTTCAAGAGCAACATGTTGAGTTTTGTCTGTAAGGAAATCTTCATTCCAGTAGCAAATCTGTTCCGATACTCGGCAAGCTCGTATTTTTGTCACTAGATGACAGTGATGGACGGTGTCAAACGCTCTTCTGAAGTCAAGGAACACGGCATCGAACTGAGCACCGTTGTTTATAGCGCTATGGATCTCGTGGAAGAACAGAGTGAGCTGAATTTCACACAGTCTGTATTTCCTGAATCCTTGCTGATTTTTGCAGAGGAGATTTTCGTTCTCCAAAAACGTCGTACTACTTGAGCACAGAACATGTTCCAGAATTTTGCAACAGATTGACGTCAACGATATAGGGCTGTAAATGCAAGGTGACAGTTATTGAACTATAAGAAAAGAAACGTAAACTAGTTAGAAAGTACGGCTTGCACGCTCTGTGTTCAACACGTAAACATCACTACAGATACTCGGATTTAGGTTACGACACGTTCGACATGTCTGCTATCATTGGCGATGATGTGGATGAGACGAATAGCGAAAGTCTGCAAGACCCGCTGAAGTATTGGGACATCGATGCTGTCGATGACCTGGCTTTTCTCAGTTCAGCAATGGCTTTGGGGTTATTGCTGTAAATCTTCTTTAATATAGACCCGCAAAAAGGAGTCACATGCGTTCAGATCCGGAGGACATGGCGGCCAGTCTAGGTCCATGCCAGTGGCCTCTGGGTACCCAAGAGCCAGAATGTGGTTCCCAAAGGGCTGCACCAGGACATCACTCTTCTGATTCGATGGGGTCTTGAATGAACCACATCTGGTAGAAATCAGGGTCACTTTGGGTAATGGGGATGAAATCATCTTCCAAAACCTTCACGTACCGTTCGGTAGTCACCACAGTCATCCGTTGAGGGTGAAGAGACTTCTCGATCGCGTTATGCGGATTCTCAGTCCCCCAAATGCGCCAATTTTGCTTATTGATTAACCCATCCAAATGAATGTGGACTTCGTCGCTAAACCAAACCATACAGCGCGTACTAATTCCCATCATAACCCGCGGACAACTGTGCAGTTTGAATGCCCTAACACGAACCGTTCAGAAGTTATGATAACTTTATTTAAGTAATTGTCACCCTACATATCCATCTGTCCTACGATCCCTCTTCAAAACGGGAATGACCTGCGCATTTTTTCCATTCGCTAGGTACACTTCGCAGATCCAGTGAATTAAGATAATTTGTTACTGTAGGATAAATGTTAACAGGTCGCCTGGATTTTCAGGTTGATTTCAGGTCCAGTATCCAACCAGTGTACGGCACTGACTACGTTCCTTCTGACAGGGGTGTCTTGATTTGTTTGATGTTGGACAACGGTGATAGGAATTAGCTGTAGTAATACGATAAATATTTAGATGACATAAAAACTGACATAATTTGTGAAATCAGAATGGAGGAAGATAGTATTCAGATGACTGCATCCTTCACCGACATTACACAAACACAAAACAACACAGGAAACAGCACTTAACTACAACAACACAACTAAGAACAAACAAGAGAGAGAATTCTGAACCATAAGAAGCAGATCTAGGCCACTACTGGGGAGGGTGGAGACTTCGATGAATCTACCGCATGGCTGATGCCATTGATCTGCCGTCGTATTGCGAGATACTCGCGATTACCAAGTGAACGAATTACCAAGTGAATCGAGCGACATTACTAAGCCTTGTTCAAAGTAATGATCAGGTAACTGTACTACAGCATGGCGGTGGATGCCTATACCAAAGACACGCTCGCCAGTAGTGACAGGGCGGCAGCTGGTGGCAGAATGGCGCGAATGTGGCGGCGGCCAGACGTTTTAAGGATAGCGTAGTCTGCTTACGACTTCAAACATAGCGCCGGTGCGACCTACACCCCTTGCTGGGACATAGTAAGTGTCCTTTCTTGAGCTGATGTTCGCTATCGTGACACAGCCTCAACTGTTGTAAGAGCAGGCTTTTCCGTATTCCCAAGTGCCTCAATAACAATAAGACGCTTGTTTCAAATTTGAGTCGGTTTTAGCACTCGCCGCCAAATTTAGAAAATTATTAACGCCTCTCAACACGTCGGCAAACGCAGTTTCTTTCCAGATTTCCGTTCCTCAGTATATCATGAATTATTATTACAAAGTCTATTTCCTCTCCGAAATTTCTTTAAGTTATTACCTTACCTCGTGATAGCATTTTTAAGTACTTTCAGATGAAACTGTTCCTCAAAGAATTTTGAATCTGTCACCTGATTCATGAATTATTGATTTTTGCTTGATTCTTCCTTTGTTTTCAGTATTGCGTGGCCTTCCACGCGAGCGCCACTGCACGTGGACACGTGGACTTCTTGAGACGGTTCGTAACACTTGGCGTTATACAACGTCTCTTGCGATTTTGTATATGCTTTATGACATCCTGTTCAGGAAGACAGTTCTCATTTCTTTACCGTGCTTATCTCTGGGATACTGTAAGAATCAAAAGTTTCCATTTGAGAGCGTTGCTGTAGCGTATATGCATCGTAGCATGACACCAAAGTGGGTTCGTGTAAGTACTTACATGTAGGCAAGGGATTATGGTGACATTCATGTCTTTCTGACGTGTATTTTATATATGCGGCAATGTGAGTTACTGCGATGTTATTACCGAATAAACCCAAACAGATCGAAAATGCCTTTATTCTTTTCTTGGCTTCCGAAGGACAAGCACTGATAGACATCCATCGGAGAATGAAGAATGCATGTGGGCAGAACGTCTGTCGACAACAACCGTTATGGAAGGTTGCCTCAAGTTCCGTGGTTATAAAGCACGTACTCATATCGCAAATTTCGTAACGCAGAAGCTACTCCATCTCAAGTGCGAGGCGTTCGGGCACCCACCCTGTAGTCCTGATCTCTCCCCATAGTTTATCACGCCTTTGGTCCTTCAAAAAAGGCCTTGAAGGGTCGACGATTACTGTCGAACGAGGATGTGCAGCAGGCAGTTACGGACCTCCTGAAGCAGCAGGACATGGTGTTTTATCAAATGGGTATCTTCAAGCTGGTGCCACGGTGGGATGATTGCCTTAATGGCCTCAGCAATTTTGGTGATAGGCATATCGACTCTCGACGGAAACTATTTGGTCGCTCTTTGTACGAGGGTAATCCCAAAAATAAGGTCTTCTATTTTTTTTAAGTACAGAACTCTGTTTGTGTGGCATTTGGTTACACTGTTATGAAGAGTGCTTTACGCGCTCTGTGTAAACATGCGCACGCCGCGCTGAGGCGCTCAGTCTTGGCTTGGCAGCCGTTGAGAATGGAGTTCCCGTTGGATGTTGCCGCCAAGTTTCAGTGGAACATAATCACCCACCCACCCTATAGTCCTGACTAGGCGCCTAGTGACAATCACCTGTTCCGTAGGTCAGAAGAGCGTTTGGCCGGAAAGCGATTCAGCTCCGACGACGAGATGGTAGAAGAAGTTCATAACTTTCTGAACAGCATGGCGGCGTGCTGGTATGACATGGGCATACATAAACTGTCACAGCGTCTACAAAAATGCGTCGACAGAAATGGTGATTATGTCGAAAACTAGCTAAATATTCAAGCTGTACACTGATGTAAACCATTTTAGAAATGATCAGGTCTATGTACCTATAAAAAAGTAGGAGGCCTTACTTTTGGGATTACCCTTGTAGTATACTAAGCGTCTCTCCCAAGAGTTGCCAAACGCATTTTCTCTGCTATTTCGGCAGATGCTTGCAGTTTTCTGTTTTCAATGAGTAGCTGGAGTGGGCACAAACAAATACTGCTCATGACGTCATTCATGCGATGCCTAGTGTCGATGGAAGACGTCTGTTTGTTCTGCATTAAGAGCAAATTGGTTGTAATAAGAAGAATTTTGTGTGCTCATTCAGTAGGCGGTCCCAGATTAATCCAGTTCGATATTCGTTTTACCAATAGGTGTTAACAGGGGCATTGAAACACGACGAATAACCAGCACTCCAGCGGAGACAGCACCGCCCTGGCTCTCGTTGTCTGCTGCTGTCGTGCACTAGCGCTACTCAGTCGCTGGTGGTGCATTGTTTATTCTTCGTGTTTTATTGTCCCTGTTAACACTTATCGGTAAAACGACTACCACAGCAGGTTAACATGTGACCTCACCGTGTTGCTCATGTTTCACTGGTCCTGTCAACAGATATCGGTAGAACGACTATACACTAGGCTAATATGAGACCTCTCTGTCGACTGGGCAAGTAAAATTACGTTTTTAAATATCTCTTTTTTTGGTAACGGGAAACAGACTCACGCTGCCATGTACACTGAGCGTCGTATTAAAGACGTGATGAGCAGCGTTTCTGTGGATCGACCCCAGGTACTCAATGCGGACACGAAATTGCAGATATCTGCCGAAAAACGAGAGAAAATGTACTCGACGGCTTTTAGGAGGCAACACTGTACATGGGACCAGACGTTGTCGCCTCTGAAGAAGATGTGTTAGCAACACAACAGCCTAAAATTTCCATTTCAGGTTTTCATACGAGTCCGCTAAGTAATATAAGTTGGGTATTCCCGGCCACTGATTACTACGGAGGAACGCTGGTCGGCTCTAGGACGTCACGGTAAAGTGTTTTCCACAAAAGGGCCGGCCCCTCGAACAGCGGCGTGTGATTGCTGCGGCGTTATTTTTTTCCGCTTTAGCAAAGAGCGCGGTGCGGCGCAGCGCGGCGGGGCTGGTGTGATTTAAGGGTGGCGGCGTGGCGTCGCCAAGTCGCAGGTCCCTCCGCCTCCACCTCTACCTCCACCTCCGCCTCCGCCGGGTGACAGGTGCGCCGCCCTTGTCTCGCTGCCAGCCGCAGCCGCAGCCGCAGCCGGCCGCCAGCCAGTGAAATGCGGTTTCCGTGCGGCCGCCACCGCCTCGCTCTACAACAAATAGCTCCCATTGCTCGCCCGACAAATGAATAAATCGCCAGCGCTGCGAAATGCTCGCCTCGCTTTTCTAGATTTACGACCATTGCTCGGTATATAATTGAAAAGATCGTCCAATGTAAAAATATTCGAATAACCGCACCCTACCCTACTAGCCGCCCGCGCTCGCTCGCCTCCTAAATGAAAAGGGCACACACAGACATACACACACGTTTTGATGAATCAATGTTCAGTCCTCGTAACTTAATTGGTACAAGAGCACTGGAAATAATTTTTTGCACTATTTGGGGAACATCTTACTCTTACCCTTACCGAATTTTAGAATTATGACACATTTTACTGTTATGTTCCGGGAACAGAGCATGAAAGTTTAGAATATTCTTCGGAGCTTGTTAGATTCTCCTAAGCGCCCCACCTCCGTGTTGCCTGCCATGTATAATCTGTGATTGTTGGCAACCGCTGCTGCTGCAGAAAGCATGTCATCTGAACGAAAGTGTCCGGACACCTCTACGTAATGCAGAATTGACCACTAGATGTGACATGACGTGGACCTGTCTGTATAAAAGGAGACAGGAATTATTGCATTGACAGCAGAAAAGCTGTAACAGCAGAGTGGTTTGGTCTGAGACGTTGCACATGAACTAGTCATTGGATGTCACCTGAGTAGTTGCTCCATTAGTGACAATTCAGCTTTTGCATCGCCGACTAATTCGAGTTATGAAGTGGAAATTTGAAGGAACAACCATAGTTAAACCGAGACCATGCAGACCTCATTTACTGATGGACAGGAACCGTCGAGTGTTGCCAAGAATGTCCCTAAAAATAGCATGGAATCGGCGGAAGGAATGAATCATGAGTTCCAAAGTATCATCAGCAGTCCATCTAGCACAGTGACTGTGCGCAGAGAATCGAAAAGAATGTGGTAGAGTGGTGGAGAAGCACCTTATAAGCCACACATTCCTGTATCCAGTGGTAAACGACGTTTAAGATGGTGTAAAGAGCGAAGCTACTGGACAGTGAATGACTGTAAACGAGTGATATGGGGTGATGAATCATGCTGTGCTCTATGAAGGGTTTGGAGGTGTGGAGATGCCGAATGCTTGGAGAACGTTTCCTGACGTCGTTGTAGTGCCAAAGGGGAAGTATGGAGCATGATGTGTTACGGTATGAGAGCGTTTTTCGTGGTTAAGATGTGGTCCCCTCATTGTACTTAAGAAAACGCCGTTTGCAGAAGGTCATTTTACAGCATTCTGACCACGTACAGTAGAGGAAGAGTTAGGAGACCACCATTGTATTTGCGTGGCAATTCACCCTCTGATAAAGCAGCATCTGTGTAATAGTGGTTTTTGCACCTTAACATTCATGAAATGGACTAGCATTATGAGAGTCCCGATCTCAACCAATCGACACATCTGGGGAAGAATTGAACGTCGACTTCGCTCCAGGCCCCAGCGGCCAACATCACTAATTTCTCTGTTTCAGTCTCCTGTGCAAGTATGGTGTGTCGTTGTGTCGTTAAAAAAAAAAAAAAAAAAAAAAAAAAAAGTTCAAATGGCTCTGAGCACTATGGGACTCAACATATGACGTTATCAGTCCCCTAGAACTTAGATCTACTTAAACCTAACCAACCTAAGGAATCACACACATCCATGCCCGAGGCAGGATTCGAAACTGGGACCGTAGCAGTAGCGCGGTTCCACCAGAAACGCCTAGAGCCGCTTGGCCACCGCAGCCGGTGGGGGGGAAATCAGTGAAGTCACCGGTCCCACCGGATTAGGGGAGGGGAAGGAAGTCAGCTGTGCCCTTTCGACGGAACCATCCCGGAATTTGCCCGAAGGGATTTAGGGAAATTACGTGAAACCTAAATCAAGATTGCGGGACGCGAGTTTGAACCGTCGTCCTCTCGAACGCGAGTCCAGTGTGCTAACCACTGCGCCAACTCGCTCGTTATTTATAAACAATGTGTGCGATAAAAGGAATATTATGTTTATATGACGCATGTCACCAGACGTCAACGTTGATGTACTTACTGCAACAGTATGCTAATGACTAGTAGAAGACGTGTCTGCCAACCATTATTCCTCAGCACTCTTTACAGGGTGCGACACTTACGATGGGAACTCCAGTATTTACACTGCAATGCGTATCAAAGAAGGTTCATCCTATTCCGGACAAGTGCCGGTTGCAGCACAGGTAAACTGTAGGACAGCCTTAATAAACTGTAAAGGTGTTGTAATTGCTTAAAAGAGTGTGTAAACGTTAACACAATCTATAGCACTGTACATTACAATTGCTACACCAAGAAGACGGCATCCTGTAACCGTCAAATTGGCATAAAATTTACAGCATGCTTGGATGTGCAAGTGATCAGCATTGCAGTGGATCTGCACGAATTCTGGCTGGTTACAATTAAAGTGTAACTACTCTCGGATGTTCAGTGTGGACTGTAATTGTCGTATGGGAGCGAAACTTGGTAATATTCTTAGGCATTAGTGCGTTACTCTGAAATAAAATTAGTTCCAATTTTGGCCACCAGTTGCAAATCTGGCGCTGTACGCTGATTGTATTATCGGTATGATATTCACGCTGTCATCTGACAAGCCACAGTGTGAGGGAACAGTGTTGCTATCGACAAGACAGGGCGTGCGCTATTAGTGAAACTGTTTTGTGTGAACGACAGCAATTACAGTACAGCATTGAAAGAGTATCGCCGACTGAAAAGTCAGAGGAAAGACCCGATGTCAGTATACGCTTTAAATAAGGCGACAATGAAATTCGAAAACGTGGGTGAACTTGGTGAAATACCTGGAACGGGAAGACGTCCTGTCCCGGTGGAAGTTACTGACGAAGTTGCTGTTCCTGTAACTGACGATGAAGCATGTGCCCCGGATGTTGCTAGCGTTCGTGCAGTGTCGCGTGAAATGTCAATGCCTTGCTCAACAGTACGGACATTTTGGCGGTCAATCCTACACTGGTAAACGTAAAAGATCCAGACGATGCAGCAACTGAATTCTCGTGATCCGCAGCAACGTTATGAATTTGCTCTTCGGTTTCTGGCACAGACAAAAGTTGACGACGTGTTGCCGATCAATGTTCTATGGAGCGACGGGGCACATTTTACACTACAGGGTGCAAGTGAATTATATTCGTTATTTCGTACTGGTTCAGAACGTGGTGTGATGGTATGTGGTGCCACTTGGTACACAACTTGTTTGTTGGATAGCAGGCGTTACATCTCTGTCGTGTTAAGGGCAGTGGCTGAATCTATCTTGGATGTCCCTGTGGCGTTATATGTCAATAATACAACACAAAATCGCATTTTGTCTTTGCTATCCTCACCTACTGTACTTCTAAAAGAGGCTGTTCAAACGCTGCAATGCTCGGCTCGTTCTCCAGATAACTCAACTACTGAAACCATCAGGTCATTGATTTCAGAGGGACTGGCACACTTCTACTCGCTAGCCACGGATGAGGTCTGTCATAGATCTGAAGCATCACGGAATTTCATAGCCATATCTCTTATGCAAGCATGACACGACTCGATACCTAATCGCATTGTCTCCGTTGACACAGATGACAGAAATGTATATTACATTTCGCTCACTGTATGCCCCGAAATCACCTGCAACTTTAATCATGTTCTCTTCATATTACAAAGTACACAGACAATAACTGGAATTTTGTTATTTTTCATCCTCGGTGTGTGGTGACCTGTCTTTAGATGGACAAATACACCTTCGTGTCTTGTCACACTGTCACGCGGACTTGCACTTATGCAGATTCAAAGAGACGAATTAAGCCGGCTGCTGTGGCCGAGCGGTTCTAAGGGCTTCAGTCCGGAACCACGCGACTGCTATGGTCACAGGTTCGAATCCTGCCTCCGGCATGGTTGTGTGTGATGTCCTTCGGTTGCTTAGGTTTCAGTAGTTCTAAGTTCTAGGGGACTGATGACCTCAGATGTTAAGTCCCGTAGTGATCAAAGCCATTTGAAGAGACGAATTCCAAATGTTTATGTGCTTAGTTCTGACGGTAATATGGATTCCAGCCTATTTAACGTTTGTCCACTAAGGTACGTCTCATGGATGAATATCTTCAGCAACAAATAATTAAATGGATAGTGTCCCTAGACAGATCCCTCATTTCTCTAAGTTTGTACTTGATTTGCTGTGGAAGCACAATCCTCCCTACAAACCGCTCCCACAAACCCTTGACGCAAGGAGGACAGCTATCCTAGAATCTTGGTACCCGTTTCCTCTGGAGCACAGCGACCCCACCGTCAACCCCCCCCCCCCAACCCCACCCCCCCCCACACACACTGTAGGTACTGTATTGCTGTCCTGAGAAGTAAACCTCAGTACTGAGGCTATTTCTGCTACATCAGACTAACAATTTAAACATACAGAACTGCGCTGAAGTTCTAGCACAGCGAATCTTCTAAACTATAACTAAGGTCTTTGCTTTAAACTCATAATTATTAAAACTGTGATTTATTTGCAAAGTTTATTTTTTCGTAACGAGTGCAATCATGTTAAGAACGTGAAACATTAACACATGGGCTCCCTCGTAAAGGATGAACCGCTCTACTTGCACTTGTCGTACAAAAAAAATAGTTACGGAGTTATTCTCGATCCGACGAGAAAATTTTATTGATTTCTATTTTTTAATTTTTTGATTTGGAAAATGATGTCAAGGGTGTAATACTCACCATGGAAATATCCCCAATTAATTTTTTATGAACGTGAAAACACATAGGAATCTGCAGCTATCTTTCAGCTCCCAATACTTGTCAGCGATTAGTTTAGAGGATAATCTTTGGTAGATGGAAACGAGATTCACCTGCTAGATTTCAGTGATATTCCTACGTCCGGGGAGAGTCAGTTGCTATGGAAGTAGACTTAATAATGTTCACATATGGGCACTGCTAAGACTTCTAGAGCAGTCTTTCAGAGTTGCCTCTCAAGTAAAGCGTGTGATATGTAATGGAAAATAACATAAGAATTAAGGTATACATTAGATGCATGATAAAATTACTGGATGAGTATAATCAAATGTCATACAGAGTAGGGAAAGAAGTGGTTTACGGCACTATAATAGAAATGCATACGTAAAAATAATTAATTTAAATAACTGTGAATTTATTGTCCAGAGTAAGGGATAGCACAGGCGAACAATAGGAGAATCTATACAAAAAAGAAGAAGAAACTGTGGCACCTATGAAGAACTCTAGTGTTACTTACAACCAAAAATTTAGTTTTTCCATTCATTGGTCAGTTTAGATGTCTGCCATGGATTTCATTAGTAATACGTAACTGTCTCATATCAGAAATGTTTATTAATGCATCTCTAGCGAAATCAAAATTATTCAGATTCTGAAAAAGCAACCATCCGGGTATTTCATTCGTTATGGCCTGAAAAAAGTTTTTAAAAAAAAACTATGTCTCATGGCTATAAGTGACCAATGAATAGGTGAAAGAACGATTTGAATACTGCATGGGAGTGAAGTTGATTGCGAGATGATCCATTATTCCTTTGCACAGAAAGAAAATACATTTATAGGTGTTACGATATACCCACAGTAGTAAAATAAACGAGACAGAAAGTTACGCACTTAAAAATTATTCAGCTTGTTTACTGTTCACTGCAACACTACGTCGTATGAAGTAACAACGCTTCTGAAACTAATGTACATAAATGTTATAATTTAAGTTGTAAGCATACTCATCCAAGTCCATTTTAATTACAAGTGTTTCTTGATCAAGTAAAGCAGGTCACCAACCGAAAGGGAACAATATATGTTGTGAGGTACTGACTCCAAGGAACATCGCAAGACAGCAGGAGAGACAGAAAGAGAAGTGATGAATCACGCAGATGAATTTCGAATTCCTGGAATACAGACGGGGTCTGGACGAAGTGTGTAATCATGCTAAGATGGAATAGCGACTCCCATTCCACAAACAATTTCCAGTTTATTACACTGATTTGCAATTTTCGTTGTTCCTTAAACCATTTCTAGCGGACGGCGGGATTATTCCTTCAAATATGGCCAAGTTCAATGTTTTCCTCATATTTCTGTCTATGACGTCGGCGTTGACAACACGATGTCCGCTCATTATCTCTTCTGTCTTTCCAAAGAAACGCAAAATGAAGAAGGGCACTATACACTGCTACAACCACAACAGTAGCTGTTTAGAACTTGAATGTCAGAGTTCTTGTTGAAGTGAATGATTCGTTGAGACTTAGTTGAAGCTAATTAGCATAAATGTACATTAAATAAAAACCAAAATAATCTAATAATTAGAAGAAAACTCGATATTACAGATGCCTTGGAAACCACAAACTGAATATCAATGCAAACATGACTGACTTGGTAGATAACTCGAACAAACAAATAAATGTAAACACTGAGATAAAAATTTAAATTATAATCGAGGTAAATTAATATGTTTGCTAGGAAAGCACGATAACGGACAACGCCTGAAATGTGATGGATATTAAGAGGAGAATTACGATGTCCAAACAATCCTACAAAAATATGAGAATGTGTTAAAAACCATCTTTCATACCAGCAAGAAAGGGATTCATAATATATTTTTTGAGCATTTCATCTATGTTTTCGAAGGGTGGATTCTGAAAAAACTGGAAAAGTAACAAAGTAGATGCAGTAGAGTTGTGTATACGGCGAAGATATCGTGGGCTAGAAGAAAATCCAATGCACAAATACTAAAAAAAAATTGAAGGGAAAAGAACATTGGTTAACGCTATACCGAGAAGAAGAATTATGTTAAATAGGTGCCTACATCAAGACAACAGCTTCGTAAAAATATTTCCGAAGAAACTCCTGAGGGAAGATTGAGACATAAGCTCATAACATCCAATTAACAAAATGTTATCTGTGGAATGAACTGTAGGAGCTGCAACCAGATGGCAAAGATGACGAGAGGAAACAAAGTCTAGTTTAATAAAGAACCACATTAGTTATTGAGAGAATGAGTAAATAGACAACTGGCCCAACCATACGACATCAATTTCGCGCTGTCATAGAAGAATGTGTACTAAAACAATGATCAAAAAATAAGAGAAATTCGTCTTAAGCAATTTCCAGTGGTAGATAGAAAACATATAAAACAGACAGCACTAAAATGACGTTTGGAAGATACACGACCAAAATAAGTTATAGTACGTCCTAAAAGTTTTGACGTTGAAGTCTGTTCATACAACGAGCGTGTAGGAATGAAATTGTGAGTAAGAACCAGGACACGAAGTCAGCATCCAGCACAGTAGAACAAGTTAATATGACTACTAGCTTCTTGGATGGGGAAGATAGCAAATGAATACATGATGAGATAAAAATAAATTGTTTAGTTCAGATATTTCATTCTAATGTGTAACCGGAAACCTATAACAGGAAAAAGAAAGTAGTAGCAGAACTTGAATTGGAAGACAAGAATAAAAAGGAATCCGTCTGGTAGAATTCTGAGCACAGCAAATTTAATCTTTATTAGCACTTGGTGTAGGATCGTGAAAGAAGGCTTGTATACTTGAAAGAGACTTGAACACACTGGAAAGTTCCAGATATACTATATAATGGTAAGAAATGTACTTCGAAACCATATGTTAAACTGCAAAACATTTCCATGGCTGATGTGGACTCTAACTAGAACTTATCGCTTATGACCTGCAGATTAAAACTGAGGAGATTGCGAACAGTTAGGAAAATAAGAAGATGGGGCAGGGATCGATTGAAACCAGAAGCTGCTGAGGGTTTTAAGTGAAACATCAGATGACGATTGACAGAAAGAGGGGACAGGAATACCACAGAAGAAGAACGGGTAGCTTAGGAAGATAAAATAATGAAAATAGCAGATAATGAATTTATTTGATGAAATAAGAAAACATAAAAATGTAGCAAATGAGGCGGAGAAAGGGAATATAGTACCTTAAAAAATGAGATTGACAGAAAGTGGAAAATGGCTAAGCAAGAATGGATAGCGGAGGTAAATGTAAGGCTATTCAGGTTCTCATAGCAAGGAAAATCAAGGAGACAACAGATGTAAGTATATCAAGAGCTTACATGGATAGGAAGTGCTAAGCAAAGAAGGGAAACCTGATAGTAGAAGAAACGCATAGAAAGGCCGTACAAGGAATATGAATGTCAAAATAATATTGTAGAAAAGGAAGAGGAAGTAGATGAAGGTCAGACAGGAGATACGATTGTGCAAGAAGTATTTGACAAGTTACTTAGCGTCCTACATCGAACAAGGCTCGTAGAGTAGACGACAGTGCGTCAACATTATTCATATCCTTGGGAAAGTAAACCAGTATTTCTCCACCTGATGAGCAAGTTATATGAGGCACGTGAAATACCTCCAGACTTTAAGAAGATTACAATAATTTCTGTTGCCAAGAAGGTATGTGCTGAGAGTTATGAGTATTACGAAACCATTAGTTTAATAAGTCATGATAGAAAAATAGTTACATGAATTATCTACCGATGGATTGGAAGCCAATCTTGGAGAACATCACTTTAAGTTAAATATAACTGTAGAAACACGTGACCGATACTACGACTTGTTCTAGAAGATAGGATGTAGAACGACAAACCTACGTTTATAGGACTTGTATATTCAGAGAAAGCTTTTGACAACGATGCTCGAATACACACTTCGAAAATTTGGGAGTAGTAAGCATGAAATACAGAGACAGGGAGGTTCATTACGACTTGTACAGAAAACGGACTGAGGGTACAGCAGTCGTGGACGTGAACAAGGAGAAGGATGTGAGGATTATGTCCTATCCATTACATTATTCAATCTCTATGCCAAGCATGCATTAAAGGAAACCAAGGAGAAGTTTGGGTACGGAATAAAATCTCAAACAGGCAAATAAGAAAAAAAATGGCCAAGTGCGAGGAGGACTTGCTTATTAAAGGTTCCGTGAAAACTTAATTATTTATATTTACTATATGTTTCACCCATCCTGGGAATCGAGAATCTCAACGATTTTTGTCTGTTTTCGATGTAGATACTGACAAGATATTGGTCCCAGGAATTCTAAGACCGTATGAAAGTCTCTATAGCAGTGCTTCAGTCTAGCCTGGGCACACAAAATGAAGCAAGCAGGGTACTTCAGTTAATATCTGTAGGTATAGAAAATAAAATTTTATTTACTTACTAAAACATGACGACAACTTACATTTTATGTTAGCCTGCAGTAATGTTCGCCTTTTAGGCTTTTGACGGATGATGAATGCAATGTATGTTCTAAAGGCAAAAATATTTCTTTTTCTTATTTGCCTGTTTGAGATTTCATCCACTACGCAAACTTCTCCTTGATTTCCTTCAAAGCTCCCTCAACACAGAGATTCCAACTTAATAAATTTTAGATATTTTTGTTTACTTTTGTTGTGCTATGAAACCTTACTTTCTGCCAAATTTTATGATTCTACTTCAATGGGAAGTACCCTATCGGTTTTTATGAGTGAGCTAGAGAGTATCAAAATATGTGACAAAAATGGCCGAATGTTTTAACCGCATATACCTACAAGCTTACAGTTCTTACAGCGCCAAGTGATCATAGACCTTACTACGTAACATGAATTTGAATGAGATACATCTAACTATTTACGAGAAAAAGTATTTGCAACAATCGGACAGACAGACAGACAAAAATGGATCCTATAACAGTTCCGTTTTACAGATTGAGGAACAGAACTTTGAAAACACGATGTTTGCCGATGACAGCCCGCATCTCGTGGTCGTGCGGTAGCGTTCTCGCTTCCCACGCCCGGGTTCCCGGGTTCGATTCCCGGCGGTGTCAGGGATTTTCTCTGCCTCGTGATGGCTGGGTGTTGTGTGCTGTCCTTAGGTTAGTTAGGTTTAAGTAGTTCTAAGTTCTAGGGGACTTATGACCACAGCAGTTGAGTCCCATAGTGCTCAGAGCCATTTGAACCATTTTTTTGCCGATGACATCGCAATTCTAGCAATTCTCTCAAAGAACATTACTTGAACGGAATGGGTAGTGACTTGAGAAGAGGTTTTAAGATGAATACCAACAGGAACAAAATAAAGGTAATGGAATGCAGCGGAATTCCATCAGGCGATGCTAATGGAATTAGATTAGGGAATGAGACACTAAAGGTTGTAGATGAGTTTTCTATCTGAGCAGGAAAATAAACAGCCGAAGTAGAGATGATGCAAAAGCAGGCAACTATTTTTGGCACAACCGGACTAAAAGGACAAATACTGAAGCATGAAGGAGAGAGGTGACGAAGGCTTAATGCTGAGACACGTTCATATGGATATATGTTGTGGTAGTTACGCAAGGTGGAGGAGGCTTGAACAGGTTAAAATGGAATGGAGAGCTGCATCATGTTAGTCATTGGACTCAAGAGCACAAAAACGGCAAATAAGAAGATGCGTATTTACGGACACAATCATATTACTGTATATGTATATACACAGCTAAATAATACTTTACATTTATTACCATCGCAGTAATTTTTGTGTAAGTTTTTTCGTTTATTATTGTATTTTCTCATTTTGTAATTAAATTTATTTGCTCCTTTCACTGGCAAATTAAATAGTCTACAACATTTTAATACACGGCCCTAGTCGCTCACTACACCTCTCGTAAAAATGATCCGTAGACATAATTATTGGAGAACCCTGTTGTATTATTTCTCTGTTTCAGGTTTCTATTTCATTTATGACTAATGATAGCCCTATCCACTTTTGTTGAGCCATCTATTACATGTACAGGTCCAAAATCTAAGGCGTTTCTTGTGTAATTTTATCGCATTTTACTGGTCGCAAAACGTTTTTCTGCCCACATAAGCCTGATTTTACTGTCCTCTTTTCTTCGCCAGGGCGGTGCAATACGGTCTGCTAGGTAACAAAATTCCCTCACAAGGTTTACTTTGATTTGGGGCACATAGAATTCCCGTGGTTTGGTTCCTAATACTCCAACTGTTCTCGGAAATCGGCGCTAATCTGATCGCCCTCCTATTAATTCTTTTTCCTGTTTGAGACATCGTAAACTTCCATAACTGTATCCAAGCTCTGTTATTACTTTCTGATCTTCTTTCAGCTGTCATTACCTTCAGTCATTTATGCACTTTCAGTAAAAACTTACAATACTTGTTATATTACACTGTACTTGTCACGGTTGAGTTTTCTTTACCTCATTTTTCCTTTGGCGGTTGGAGTGTACAGTATTTCCTGCACTTTAGTGTTTTCCCTAACATTCATTTCACATTTGCTTCATGCTTGGTAATACTGTACTTCACTGGCGTAAATACAGCATCAGTTTAAACCTCAGATATCTTGCAGTTATGTGGTTATCCGTGAGGATGAATTATCCGATAATAGCTGTTATGATTTCCAGTCATATTTTGATGTATGTAACTTCAACCTGGCTCCAAATGTCGCTGACATATCCTTTTACGAAGTGTGAAAAAATTCTAGGTTTGTGGCTTGAACATTAATAAATCGCGGTTTTAGTTAACAGCCCAGAAATTACAAGTAGCGATACGAAAAGAAACGGTCACGTACCATCATATGCAGGAAAATCGAATATGAAGCTTTGATTTAATGTTACCTGGTTGGGAAACATCAGCTCGTGTACGAGATTATTTACAAGATATTTTACAGCTTTTGACTTAACACAGCTCAAATGTGTGGAACCTTTGTTTGTTCGGAACATGGGGAATGATAATCATATACAAAGAACTATACCGTAAATAACATAGGCTTCTTTACCGCTTCGGGAAAGTCTTAGCGAAATGAGCAGAAAGTTTGAAATTTTCAACCAGGAGCCACCAGAAGAAAGTCTAAAAGCAGCTCTGGAGAACTTACATAGCAACTTTGCAAGCTGAATACCACGACGGAATCCGTAAACGTTGTTTATACTTTTTAAATCATTATATGTCTGATTTGTACTTCCTGGGCGATCTGTATTGCCTGCTGCCAGGTTCTTTGGTTTACTAATTTCTTTTTTACTCCGTACGTTTCACATTCTGCAGCTTTCGATAGCTATCTTGACTATTCCCTTCTTTCCTTGACTATTCTTGTGCCTTGTTTATTCTCTTCATTTTATACGTTACAATTATTTAGTGAATTGTCATCGTCGTTGTACGATACGGCAGTGGTCACTGTCAGGGAAGATTTCGAATTCCTTCTTTACTAGCAGTTCGTATTTGGGTGATTTCATACAGGGGAAGTACTCTAGTTCAAACTGATAAAACTGAATAAAAACATCTTTAAAAGTGCGTTGTTTAATTGTAAAATTTCGCACTTGTGTTTAATCATTGTTTGAAGGTAACGAGTGTAAAGTCTGCAGAAGCACACGTCGCTTGAGAAACAACACTGTGTAAAAGACAACTAAGACCAGCAGTTTCTCAAGAATCATTAAGTGATTATCTGGTGAAAATCTAATAATTTACTTGAAACAAACTGTGTTAACACATGCTGTAGTTAGGGAGTTGTGTTTCTGAAAATAGATGTTTCTGTCTTGTCTTACGTTCTTCCTTAATTCGTCATCCAACTGCCGAAGTGAGGCTTCAATAAAGTGAATCAAATAGGGAGGAAGAGAACAACGCTGGATAAACATGTCGATAATGAGACCACTATGGCTTTTAAAATACTGCACTACTACAGGGCGGTTAAAGTTATGTAGAATGTCCACATACTCTCCTTATCAAGTGAACGTACTGTCCCATACAGTTATACAACTCATAGTTGTGGAACGCCGAAGAAATAGCGTAAACATAAAATTTTCACTGTTTACTGATTACAGTTGTGTTTACATACAAAGTAGTGGTAGCAAAAGTAGTAGTAGCTTTATTCGTCTGTAAATCTCTTTTTACAAGGATATAGGACATGTCAAATTATTTACAAGTTTAGACCAGTTTAAAATAAGCTAATTCGTATACACATATATTTACAGACTTCTAGTTTTACACCTGGAATACAATAACTTTTTTATAAATAACTTATTAAATAATATAATACCACACCGTTCACTCATACCTCACTATCAGTCACTGCATACACTATACACACATTGTTTCATAACACTTCACTCACTACACACACACACACACACACACACACACACACACACACACACTCACTCACACACACACACACACACACACACACACACACACACACACTGCTGATCTCTGGACCATTTACTGTACCGCAACTTCCCAATTGCTATTCTGAAAAATTGAGTCAGCATCCCTCCGTAATGAGTGAGACGTTGACCTCAGAAAGAGGAAGAGCTGTTAGTATTGTGCTATGCATAGCTTGAGGGTAAGTATTTCTAGTATCTCTTTAAAGGAAAAAAGAAGGAAAAAACGTATAGTGAAGGTGTTATATGGAATGTTGAATGTTTTATAATCATTATTATTATTATTTTTATACAACATTTTTTATCACACCCCTATTCTGTTTTATCTAAGAAGTCCTTCAATGTATAAAATGTATTGCATAATAGGTACTTTTTAGCTGCCTTTTTAAATAAGTGTATTTTTGCAATTTCTTTAATCTCTTTTGGTAATTAATTGTACTGTTTTATTCCTTGATAGAAAATGTTGTTTTGAGTTTTATGTTTATTTCTTATTGGTAAATGTAAGTTGAGCCTATCTCTTGTTGCATGGTAATGGGCAGAGCTGTTTGTGCAGTAATTACCAATGTTATTTTTGATGTGTATAACTGACTGGTAAATGTATTCACATGGAGCAGTAAAATCCCCAGTGTTTTGAACAGATCTTTACAATGAGATCGACTAGTATTTTTGGTTATTATTATTATGGCATTTTCTGGAGTTTGAAAATTATGTTCATATTTTGTGAGTTTGTTCCCAAAAAAGAATGCCATAGCTAAGAATTGAGTGTACATATGAATAATATGTAACTAAAAGACTCTGCATGTTGCACACTGATGATAGGTTTCTAAGGGCATAAAGTGCTGATGACATTCTGTTTGCAAGTACCTTTGTGTGTTCACACCACTTCAGCTGAGAATCAATATTCATTCCTAGAAATTTAGCGTTTGTTACACAGTCTACAAAGGTGCCATCCATATTTAATTTAACATCTTCATTTTCCCTCTTCAAACTGAAATTCGTGGCATTAGTTTTCTTTATGTTCAATGTCACTTTATTGCTTATTGACCAATCGTAAACTTCCTTGAAAGTTTCATTTGCTTTCTCTGCGAGGAGTTCTTCTGTTTTCTCAATGACTATAATATTGCTGCCACCAGCGAAAAGAATTTTTTCACCATGAGTAACACTAGCGGGAAAGTCATTGGTGTATATCAGGGATAGTATTGGTCCTAATACGGTACCCCGCGAAACCCCTATATTAATGTATTTTGGCTCTGATAAGTGTTTTACTTAATGTTTAGACCTATTTGAAGTATGTGTTATCTCTGCCCTTTGTACCCTGTCTGCTAGGTATGGTCGAAACTAGTCATTAGCTACCCCTCTTATCCCTAATGCTTCTATTTTATTTAATAGAATCTTGTGGTCGACTGTATCAAACGCCTTAGAAAGATCGAAAAATATGCCTGTGACACACTCACCTTTATCAACAGCATCAAGTACAACTTTTGTAAATTCTGCTATATCTCACTCCATATTTTCGCGTCCTCGGAAACCAAACTGTGATTCGCTTAAAAGATTGTATTTATTCCGGTAATTCATTAATCTGTCTTTCATAATTGCTTCTATTATTTTTGAGAATGCTGACAGCAGGAAAATGGGCTGGTAATTTCCTATGTCTTTCTTAAGCAAAGGTACAGCTCTTGCCTGTTTTAACTGCTCTGGAAATGTCCATTATGTGAAAGATTCATTTATTGTATTTGTTAAGTGGCCTTGTATAATCCCTATGTATTGTTTCAGAACACACAGTGGTGCTTCATCTAAGCCTACTGACGTTTTATTTTTTAGTTTTTGAACAGTTTTATTGACTTCATTCTCTGTGGTTGGAAGTAATATCATTGTATTTAGTGCAACATTATTTACAGGTGTTACATTTGTTTTGGGAAATTTTTGATGTAACATCTCTGCAATACTAGAAAAATTATCGTTTAGGTTGTTACCCAAGTTTTGTGGATCATTTATTACCTTATCCCCCTCCCTTAGTAGTACGTTATTCTACGATTGTTTGCCTCTCCCCGTTTCCTTTTTTATAACATCACAGACTGCTTTGCTTTTATTCTCTGAATTATATATAAGACATACAGAAATATTTTTGAGTCTTTTCGTGCATCTAAATGCAATTTTTTTTCACTTCATGTTATTGTTTACTGTGTTTTGATGAGTATTCAATTTGAATAGGTATTGGATTTCTAACATTCGTAAATATTCTCGATTCTCCTCGTAATGAGAGGAACTAACCGCACATAATATAGTATAAATCTACAGGTGTAAGAAATGTAGCGTTTTCCCACGGCATGGACGCTCTGAAACAGACCCTCAATCAAAGGCTATCCTTCTTGCAGTTCTAGCTGAGCGGAAACCAGACAGTGCAAAGTAACTCGACTCACACGAACCACTATCGCAATGGGCCCAGTTTCAGTTGCTCGGTAAAAACGACAGCTCTACTGAACACTGAAGAGTACTACAGTAGTGGCGAAATAAACCACGTAGTATTTTCATTTAGGCAAAACAGCTTTTCGGCACAAAAAATCCAGGTTGTGTTCTCTGGAAGACACCTTGATAAGCATTCATTGAACACAAAATGATCAAAACATAACTGGACTTCAAAACATCCACTGAAATGGTTGAATGTTGAACCATTCATGATTGCCTTGGCAAATGACGGACATGTAGTGCTGTGTGGAGGATGCATCCTCACCTCAGAATGTTTATAATTTTCCAAATATTTATCAGACTCCTCTTTTCTCGTGATTGAAAATGTTGACAAAATACAGTGTAGCTATTGAACAATTTCGAATGATATAGTATTGCCTTTGAAAATGACGGAATGTAGAAACGAGCAAGGCGATTTGGGAGAGAATAGAAAGTGTGGTCAAGACATCTACAAGTTATTAAAATGCATCCAGATGGCCCTTCAACTCGTACCATATTCGTGGGAGTCGTAACTAAAACTCCGTGTATTAGTATGTGCGTGGGACGCAGTATTCTAAATTTTTCCAGTTACTGCACGTAATACCGGCGACACATTAGGCACATATATCCAGAAAAACTGAGCTACATCTAATCACATTTCTATGTTTAACCATAAGTGCATCAGAGCAGAAAAGGATTCTTGTGAACGATACAGATTACGATAGTTCAGTCCCAAGGAGGTCCTTGAAATTATAATTTGCATAAAATCCTCAACTAAAGTACCGGCTAAGGACTCTAAAACGGTAACAGACATTTGACACCGAAAAACATCATCATGATTGAGCAAACGGACGCTAACGGGCGACGAATTATGGTTGAGGCAGGTCTTACACTTGATGGCAGGAGATCCCACTACATCATATATGTCTATAAATTCTATTAATATCATTCAGAAGTGAGCTTCTTTACACTAAAAATGGAATAAAACTGTCGTAATGAATGGTGGGCTCCATGTGATTCCCAAGTCGTGCAGCGATCGTAAACCATAAAATTACCAAATATGCAGCAAGCAGTCTTCAAATCATGTTATATTTATTCACTTTTGCAAATTGATTTCAACTGATTAATAGCCATCATCGGTGCTTTCAACCAATATGTGCCCTGAGTAGTAATACTGCCTTAAGCAGAAAAGTGAATATATATAACATGATTTTGCGACTGGTTGCTGCATATTTGGTAATTTTAACTGTCGTAATGTAATACATATATCATGCGAAAATCAATCGAGGAGATTTTACTTTCCCGTTAAGTTACAGCAAGAACGTGTTTAACATTTAATAAACGTGAACTAACTACATTTAGCTTTGTCTTTTTTAGTTGCTATGTGTTATTAAGTCGCAACAACGAAATTATGTGTTGCTTTTGTATTATTATTAGAAAAGGAGGATTCATTTTCCCGATAATTAGCTAGAGAAACGACAGGATTCTATAAATCCCTGATTTAACTGTTGAGCTTACTAATAACACTAATAGGCGGCAGTATTGTGTTATTGATAACATCAGATGCTAAATGAAATATTTATCCAGTCGGATTAAAGTTTCTTTAACTGATTCCACACAATTTCGCTTAGCGTCTGTGGCCATTAATCCAATATATCTTCTTTTATATATATTCTTCATATCATTTCACACAGTTGTCTTTGCAAAAAGTAGGCGTAGCTACTTAACTCAGGAACCGAGTAGACTTTCGTGGGCTATGGGGAGTCGGGTTACGTATTCCCTTCAGCGCAGCATATGGCATATTTGGCAAACCTGCACGGTTTTATTGTGACTCACTATTTGTTTCGTTAAAATTCTTCCCAACAAAGCCCGAGCTACTGTTTTA